>NC_092104.1:43985753-45185753 GCF_045679555.1 Salvelinus alpinus | reverse complement strand
AATTAGGGTTGCAAAGGGAGGGTATATTCCTGAAAACGTTTGAAATGTACCAGTAAACTACCAAGGATTTGATGTAATCTATCACAAAACATCTAGTGGTCCTTTTGGGTACTTGAGATTATCACAGGCGTCTGTAATAATCTCTGGCCCTCTATGTGGCTTTATCACGTCAAATATATTGAATAAAATGAAAATAGAATGACAATGCTGTAAACATTATCCGAAATAACTTCAGCTTAGTGAATACCATTGTGTTTCATCATGAACTATGGTCTATATGTATTTGTTGTCTGTTCGTTCTGGGGTCAAACTGGTGGCAGTTGTGAAAAAAGTCACTAGTTGGAAGAGTTGCAGAGTTAATTGAAAATAATGCCATTGTTGATTAGATGCTTTTTTCATTAATTAGGCTATTCTCTCTTGAACCATATGGTCTATCTACTAGAAGCTAATGGACAATATAGACACAGATATAAATGATTCTATTTCTTTACTATTCAAGTATAAATGACCAAGGTTACGATAGATTGCCATATATTTTCTATTCATTACCAAATGTACTGAAGATTCCGGTAACATTGGTAAATTACCAGTAGCTTTGCAACCCTAGTTTTAATATCTCAAAATAGACCCAGGTAGTCACAGTCTGAAGTCAACTTCACACAGTTAACTGTAGCTTCTCTTACCGTTCTCATTCAAATAATCAAATTAGTCATTCAAAGCTGCGGCTCCAGATAGCAGGTGTTTGTGTTACACTTTCTGTTACTACGTTGTTTGTAAAGTCCCAAGTGAGTCTGTTTTTGTCCAGTTAGATGTATCAAATGTTCTAAATGTTTGAGATCATTCGTAAAATGGAGATACTTTTTTCACTCGTTTGGTTGATTATAACGTTACTGAATCTCTCCATTGGCCTTCATGAACTCTTGCCACTCCCAAACAAACAAAACAATACTCACTGGAGTTCCTGCTGCAATGGGATCGCCCGGCTTCGGTGGATAAATCCCTTAACAAGTCTGTGGACTCTCTTCTGAAACACATGAAAGTGTTGGCAATCGATGAATAGATTAATGCTCTGAACCGCGGAAAGGATGGCCGTGTTCGCAAACGGGGGAGGAGAGGTGGCGTTCGATTACAGATTAAACATCAGCAGCAGGCTAACCGCATCCCCTTAGCTTATATTATCCTGGCGAATGTGCAATCCTTGAGGAATAAAACAGACGAGTTACAGGCAAAGGTCAATCATCTTCAAGAGTGCAGAGGCGTCTGTTTTATGGCTTTTAATGAGTCTTGGCAGACTGACTCATCTTTGGAGATAAAATGATTTGGGTGTCTGTTCCGACTGGACCGGGACAGCAGTTCGACTGGGAAATCACGGGGGCAGAGTCTGCTTGTGCATAAATCACTGATGGTGCAACAATGTAACTGTCCTGAGAGACTATGTCTACCTGATATTGAGCTGCTGTCACCTTTCTATCTCCCAAGAGAGTTTCCCCAAATATTTATCATTGTCGTTTACATTCACCGTAAGGCCAATGCGAAGAATGCTGCTAATCTTATTTATACTGTGACACAAAATGCAATCTGTGTCTCCTGATACCCCCAATATTATTTTAGGACATTTTAAATCACTGTACAGTTTAAACGCAAAGGACTGGCTGATGAGCTAAATGGTTTTATCTCAGATCTGACAATCAGAACGTTAGTGGAGGAATTACTGAGATGCGTATGAGGACAATTGCTACTCCCAAAATGGAATTTGGCATCCAGTGTCACAAGCCTATTCAGACAGACCAAAGTTAAAAAGAGCCCAGGACCAGACATTGGTGGACAGGTACTTAAGTCATGTGCAGAACAACTCAGTGGCATTTTTCATCACATTTTCACTCGAGCTGCAGAAGGTGCCTAAACTCTGGAAGCATGTTACTGTTGTTCCTGTGGCAAAAAGCAAATTCCCCAAGTTGCTAAATGACTTTAGTGGCACTGACGTCCTTGGTGATGAAATCATTTTGAGAAGTTAATCAAGAAGGATGTACTGCGTCAGGTTGAGTATTCCCTGGACCCCCTGCAGTTTGCATACAGGGCCAAGAGAGGGATGGAGGACCCCACTCTAACCCTACTCAACTTCCTCTACAAGCACCTGGAGGGCCAAAAAAAAACACACGAGGCTTCTGTTCATGGATTTCTCGTCTCCCTTCAATACTATCCAGCCTCACATACTAGCAGAGAAGCTCCTCTCCCACATCAAGCTGGATGTGAGCATTGTGGGCTGGATAGTGGACTTCCTTACCGACCAGTCCCAACAAGTGTGAGTAAAAGACGTCATGTCAAAGCAGCTCTGCTCCTCCACCGGTTGGTAAGGTTGTGTCTTCTCTCCTCTCCTGTACATACTTTACACTAATGACTGTCGTAGCGAATATGAAAAGAGGCACATCAAGTTTGCTGATGACTGCCATCGTCGGTCTACTACAGGATGGAGAGTCTGAGCATGGGCCTGTGGTAGATGACTTTGTGTCATGGTGTGAGAACGGCTTCCTCCAACTGAATGTCTCCCAAACTAAAGATATTGACTTTAGAAGGCTGCCACTGAACCCCACACCCACTGTGGCCATGGGACATGACATTGAGCTGGTCAGTACCTGGGAACAGTGCTGGACAACAAGTTGACGTTTGAGGAGAACACATACCATCTGAGAAAGATGAACTCTTAATGTCAGCAAGACAATGATGACACTGTTTTACAGGAGTTTTATTGAATCCGTATTGATGTTCTCAAAGGTGGCCTGGTTTGGCAATCTTAATGTTTGCAACAGAAATAGGTTGTACAGGGTGGTTAAGGTGGCCAGCAAAGTCATCAGAAGGCAACAAGCACAGCTCAGTGACGTTCAGAAAGCAAGTGGTGAAGAGAACTAACTGTATCAGACTGTCCTGGTCACCCCCTCCTTGACCATTTTGCGCTTCTCCCCTCAGGTCATCAAAGACTTCCCAAACTCAATAGCAACATATACAATAACTATTTTATCCCGCAGGCCATTAACTTTCTGAATCTGCACATGAAATGTCCATCTATTGCTGCACAATGATTACTCCTTTTTATCCAGCTCATTGTTTCATGTTGTGTTTATATCGGTTGTATGGTTGTCACTGTTTTAAATGTTTTTTTTCAATTGTTGAACCCCGACTGCACAACAAATTTCCCAATTGGGACAATAAAGATAACTTGATCAACTGAAAATTTGACTATGAAACCTGTCTTTAAGTAGTACTGTCCCCTTGGCTTCTCCTGGGGGGTGTTTGGGAGGCTGGCCACTCGCTGCTGCCGGTTGTGGTCCGCCATGTACAGAACCACAAAGAAGAGGGAGCCTCCAATGACCAGGAAGAGGCCCGAAAACCAGCCAGAGAACATGGCCTCGCCAAACTCCCAGCATGGAACCACGTCGGGCAGGTTCTCGTCCCAGAACTCGACCACAGTCACGTAGGCCACCAGGGAGACGGACCAGGGTGGTGAGCCCCGACACCCAGGACAGCACACCACTGACAATGAGGAGGCCCCTCTTCAAACCCTGCTGCCTCCCAGAGCCCAGCTCCACTCCCTCCAGGCCTGGGAAGGCCACCACCATGGCCAGGGCCCTGGTGCCCAGACACCAGCATGAGCACCATGGAGGCCAGCAAGTCCACAGACAGGGCCATGAGGGATTCAAAGGCTATATCCCAACCTCCTCTGTGAAGATGCAGGTGTGCCACAGGCCTGAGTACCAGTTCTCCGCTTAGTTCAGGTCAGAGTTCAAGGTCTTCCACAGGGGGATGAAGGTGGTTACAAGGGTAGTGACCAGACCCCCGACTGTGACAAAGAGCGCAGTTCTCGCCATGATTTTGGCGGTCAGGAGCACCATCTTCTGTCAGTCGTCGTCGCTTACACTCCTCACACTCTCTCTGTCCCTCTCTTTGTATTGGCCAAAGAGAAGCTAGTGAGCGACTGGGAAGCCCGTCCCCCTTTCCTGTGGTAGCACTTGGACCGACTCAGCCAGCATCTTAATAAAATACACCTGATAACAGTGAGATAATCCCAGGTCCTGAGGCAATACAACAGACATACTGTTTTGTCGTATTGATAAATATCGTTGTAGGGAACAATGAGCACTGTTCTGAGATGAAACCAGATATGTCCAGTGTGATTCTGGGGACTAAGTGTGTGCACTGGAAGGAAACATGAGCAAGTTGGGCATGGGGATACAAACATAAAGAGGAAAGGCCAGAAACTCTCGCAAGGGTGTCCAGAGTGGCCCGAATCAATGGACTCTGAGTGGCTACTGCTGCCTCATGTATAACTCATTATTTCAAATGAAACCATGTGTTGATGTACCTGATATGAGTTTTTGAGATTGGCTCCTTATGAGTCAAGTTTTTTTTCATCTAGAGAAAATCAGTTGATTTGCCAAAATGTCTCAAGTGTCAAGACTATGAATAGCACCTCGTGCTCAAAGCAATACTACTTAGGCTAAACAAGAGCCCAACACTTGGTGAGGTCCTCATTTAAGTTTTAGAGCTCTGTAGCTGGCAGGGAACATGAAATCCTATCTGGCCACTAAGCCCTCGACTCTTTCATTCATTGACTTTAGGGAAAGCGTTTTATTTTAAATGTTACATGAAATCAATTGGAATCAGATGAAAAGGAGTCACATTCCACGGAAAATCAACACAGCCTTAAACGGATATTAAACTTCAGATGTTTTCAGATCTCAAAAGTGGCCTTTTGTCAAGATCAGTCCACATCCTAGGCCATGTTTTGTAGACCAAGCTATATGCAGATCCAAAAATCCAAAATGAATGGTAAGGTTAAGGTTGCAAAGCTACCGGTAATTTACCAGAATATTCAGTAATTATCAGAAAGTCTATGGCAATCTATCATAATTTTGGTAATTTACACTTAACTTTAAAAAAATGTTTTCATATTTAGTATTAATTTAATGTGTCCATGAGTTTCATGTAGAAAGACCACATGTCAAACTCATTCCACAGAGGGCTTAGTGTCTGGGTTTTTACTCCATCCTTGTACTCAATTGATAAATTAAGATGACTAATTAGTAAGGAACTCCCTTCACCTGTTTGTCTAGGTCTTAATTGAAAGGAAAAAACTCAAACCCGCAGACAGTCGGCCCTCCGTGGAATAAGTTTGACACCCCTGAAATATACCATATGGTTCAAGAGAAAATAGCCTAATTAATGAAAGAAATCAACAATGGCGTTATTTTCAATTAACTTTCCACAACTACCACCACCAAAAGGTTGCTGGATCGAATCCCCGAGCTAACAAGGTAAAAATCTGTCATTCTGCCCCTGAGCAAGGCAGTTAACCCACTGTTCCCCGGGCGCCGAAGACGTGGATGTTGATTAAGGCAGCCCCCCGCACCTCTCTGATTCAGAGGGGTTGGGTTAAATGCGGAAGACATTTCAGTTTAAGGCATTCAGTTGTACAACTGACTAGGTATCCCCCTTTCCCAGTTTGACGCCAAAACATTAACAAACATATTGACATAGTGTGTAAAATATAATGACATATTTCATGCTGAAACCCTCATATGAAACACCAATGGTATTCTCTAAGTTGGTTTATATTGAGGATAATGTTTTGTCATTTTTTTATCATTTTATTCAATATATGTTACATGTGATATTTGCAACCCTAGGTAAGGTTGACTACCGGTATACAGAAATATCAAAATTTTATTCAGTATGTCATGCATTTTTGGGGGGTGCAAGCTTATCTTCCACATATCATTCGAACCTGACACTACTGGAATACACTGGTCATTTGTTTAGACAAAGGTCAAGGATTAACCTGCGCAGACTTGAAGGTCTCCTTCAGCTTTGGGGCAGCGCCTGGTGTGCACCATTGCCCTCAAGTGGTCCCCTGATTCAAAATCTGTTGGGATTTCAAAAAGTCTAATATTTCAAGTTTCTAACGCCAGCTTGCTGCAGCCCAACAGCTAAAGCATAGTGATGATTAGAAGATGCTATGTCTGTGAGCGCACGGTCAGCGCCATTGAGGCCATCTCAATTTTGAAGTAGTCCATTTTCTTCTACTACTTCTATGAGTTGGTAAACAAACTGAAAGGGTGCATACTGCCACCTGGAGGGTGTTGTTTGAACAGGTATAAAGCCTAGGTTGGCGATTTACTGCCACCTGCAGTTATGGAACTTTTGCTCATGAGTCTAATTAACTGGTTAATGACCTGGATAGAATTATGTGAACCTTAACTCATAAGAAGACCTATCCAGTTGACTACTTCAAAATGATTTGTCCTCAATGGCGCTGCCCATGCTAAAACAGGGTGTTGGGCACTTGGGTTCTGTATCTATCTCTATGGGCTAAAGGCAATGTTGGTTGCACACTACTGGCAGCCGGTGAGCAAGAGAGAAAGAGATGCATTGTGCTAGAATGTTTCTACTATTCAGTACACAGCAGGAGAAACAGAGACCTAGTAGTTAAACTGTATAAATGTTTTTCTTCAAAAAGTGTTCTTCTTTAGATTGTTGCTTATTGGGGTTTTGGGAGCCTTCACAAAATTACTGATAATCTCCCTCACAGCAAAAACAACAATTGAAACACAGCTAACCTATTATGGGTGACAAGATGGGGTGTACGCTAAGTATACATAGACTAATTGATGAACTTCATATAGGTCATTTATTAAAGCTTTGAGTACACGGCGCCAACGTGAACAAACATTTGACTTAGCAGCATGTCGTCATAACTAAAACAGAGTATTTGAGTGGGCTTATTTCTGCAAACTGTACAGCCGCTGCTGGTTCAGAGACTGAGAAATATAGGTCCTGTGTTTGCCAATGTTAAATATCCATTCAATTCCAATGTCAATGTTAAACAAAACATGGCTCTCCCAAGCTTAGATAAACACCACTCAAGTACTAGACATGCCATAGCTAATCTGAAACCATCTTGACAGCAAAGCAGAGGGGGGGGAAAACTTAGCCATTCAATGAACACACTGAATTAGTTGCTAAGGGAAACAGAATCCCCTCGGAATAATGACCAATACTTCGTCAAATGTATTTTGTAATAGTGCAATCATAAATAATTATTCTATGATAGATACATATACAGTATGTACCAGTGGAGGCTGCAAAGGGGAGGACGGCTCATAATAAATGGCTGGAACGTAGCGAATGGAATTGCATCAAAGACATGGAATCCATGTTTGATGTATTTGATACCATTCCACTGATACCGCTCCAGTCATTCCCACGAGCCCGTTCTCCCCAATTAAGGTGCCACCAACCTCCTGTGGTATGTACTCTTACTATGCAGGAGAATTCAACTTTCTTTTTTTTTACACCGTTTCTGAAATTAGAAGATGAATATATGAGGAAATAAGTAGATGAAAAGGGTACTTATAAACCATGCTAACTGAAATCAGGCTAACTGAACAAGGATGAACGGAAGGTTACTTCATGCTAGCGCAATCGTGAAGATCAGCATTCTCAAGCCTGGCCCAGATGTACACATTCAGGTGATCATCTTCCAATAAGAGAGCTGATACAAGGTAACCCAGCATAGACACAAATTGACATTTAGGACAAGGTTGAAGAAACGCTATGTAAGGCCCACAATAAGGCAGTGGCTGCTAGTGGAAGGAGAAATGGGGAGGGCAGGGGAGTCCGTCCTCCCCACTTCTCCTTCCGCCAGCCTCCACTGGTGTAAGGGAATGACTAAAGAGGGAGGGAGCAGACACGGAGGGCTTCGGTAGGGAGAAGTGAGCAGCCTGGTCCTAGATGTCGGAGCCCATCTCTGCACACTGCTTGTCTGATATGTGTGAGGCAAGAGACTCGATGATGTCCAGCAGCAGCAGCTGGCTGAGGGACCTCAGGTTGGGGAGCTTGGACACCTTCAGGAGGGAGGGAGGGGGAGGGGGGAAGGAAAGAAGCAACAAATAAAAAAAACTGTCATGATCAAACAAAGACTCAGGAAGAGCAAAGTAGTCGAGCAAAGCCAAACGAGGGAGTGGAAAAAAATAGCGGATCAAAACAGAGAAGTGCAAAACTGAAAACCCTGACATTACCAAGACAACTGCGGGCCGCATGAAAATCGGCATGCGGGCCGCATCTGGCTCGAGGGTGGCAAGTTTGAGACCCCTGGCGTAAAAAAAGAGGAACGTAGTATTTTGCTTGGTTAGTTAAGACAAAAAGATATTCCCGAATGGCACTGTAAGGAGAGCCGACAAGCGTGAAGGATAAGGTGCTTGGACTGCGTGCTTGGCTGTAAACTGTCTCTTCTCTAACCACTGTGTAGAGAGGAAGACTGGGGTAATCCATTTGGGAACAGGGGGGGGGGGGATTCCCCACAGAGTTTCCCCTCAGGGGCTTAGTTTAGCTGTGGAGTGGGAGGCAACACCCCCCCAGGGCTCCGGACACCAGTAGCCCACCCACCTTGATGAACTGGTGGACGATGATGTGCAGGCAGTGCTTCTTCATGTCCCAGGCCTGGGTCTTGTCCGCCGCCTCCAGGATCTGAAAAGAAGGACACGGAACTGAAGGGGGGTGAATGCTGCACACACTAACAGGATACAGCTACAGGCTAGATTAGAACAGGTGAGAGGGGATTAACGGTGGGTGTAGAATACCTGGAGGACGTTCTCCACCGTCACATTCATCTCCAGGTTCTGCTTGCAGTAGGCCTGTAGCCTGTTGTTGGAGAAACCATAGTAATATGGCGCTGCGAACAGGTAGCTGTTATCAAGAGTCAAGGCCGTCATTGCACACAAATATCAGTGTTGCCACTTTTAATGACACAATATGCGTGTAGCATTGTACAAATTGGCTCCCCCATAGTATTGGACACAATAACACATGAATGTGGAAGATGCTAGCCACGTATGGGCCGAGTGGGGAGGATACAGAGAGTCTTCCGGAGGCATGTTAACGTCGCCGTAGTAGATATAGCGGAGCATGGACTCAAAGGCCTGCTTGCTGGGCACCATCTCCCCGATGGAGATGTTCACCTGGCCGTCCTCGGGCATGAAGGAACGGAACATCGCCTCAAAGTAGCTGTCCAGAGAAAAAGAGACACATCAACCCCATATACAAGCCTGCACACATACAAACGGACGCACACGCAGTCAGGGAAAGTAGCACGAGTAATCAATCCCCACTTCTGATCAAGTGGTTGTGGTAGTCCACGTGTGGGATTCAAATAGACCTGGGTCGTGTTCAGTAGGGCACGAGACGTTACCGCAACAAGGTTTTGCAATGGGGGGGGGGGTCAGTTAGGACATCCATGTCAAAACGTTTCTCCCTACTGATCACAGCCCTGTACAGTGACAGTACCTTGAGCGGGCGGCTAGTATAGCTTTATGGGCGGGCCGCGGGTGTCCGTCCAATAGCAGGACGATGTCACAGAAGTCCAGGCCGCCGCCCTCCAAGTAGGCCTTCATGTCCTGCACCAGGGAGGTGCCGATGTCCACGGGCTGATCAGAGTACACCCTGGGGGGGGGCTGCTGCTTTCGCCGGACTATCTCCACGATCAGAGGGGTGGACAGGTGCTCAAACTCTTTGGTCATGATCACCTGGTTAAAGTGAGTCTCCTTCACCACAAAGTTAAGACAGTGCTCCTATGGTGGGACAGAAGAACAGGTCGTGTGAGCAATAGATTATTGACAGAATATTTTTTTTTGCTAATGCTTGATTTTACAACCTGGAATTAGCAAAACCCTCTTTTGGGTCGTCCTACCTTGAGCTGATCCAGCTGCAGCTTGTTGGCTTGTTCGCACACGCTCAGAACGTTCTGGAGGTCCACCGACGCCTCGATGTACTGCACACACAGCTGCTCCAGCCGCGACAGCTTGAAGCTCAGAGCCAGCTTGTAGACATCCATGATTAGCAGAACATCCTGGACGTGACCTGAGGAGAGTCCAAGAAAACATCGACATTTTAGTCATTTGCAGAGGATCTTAAAAATAGCCACTATCCAAGAAAGACAAGTACAATTTATGTGCTCTTTTGAAGAGGTTTCATATGCAGTATGTGTGAGGGTAAATATTTCCCTAATCCCAAATCGACCCCCTAGCTCTTACCCCCTGTGCACTCCTGTTGACCTGAGAGGAGTGGCTGGGTTCAAGCAATATGGTAATTTCTCCACCTTGCCTTCTGATAGGGGTGCCCTGGGGGCTGGGAGCTAAGGGTTGATTTGGTTATGAATAGGTATGAGGAAGCAGTGGGTGAACTCTGACCTCTGCGCGGGTACTGGATCTTGTCTGTGTACAGGAACTGCATCAACACCTCGAAGGGCTGGGCCTCGGCCTCTCTGATGTGCACCTCCAGCATGGGTTGGTTCCCCGAAGTCCTGGTGCCCCCTGGGATATCCCTGGCACCTCCGGCCCCCGCCCCCTCCTCGCCCCCCTCCTCACTGTTCTCCTGTTGTTTAATCCTCTGCACACAGATATAGGACACTTACTACCAGTCACTACTTCATGGGCCAGTTTCCCAGACATATTAAGCCTAGTCCTGGACAACAAAAAAAAACTTTCAATGAAGGTTCTCCATTGAAAAGGCTTTTTAGTCCAGAGCTAGGTTCAATCTGAGTCACGGGAATCAGCCCCATGTGTGTTACATTCAAATAATTAGGAAATGGTCATCCCATTGGCTCAGTGGGTTAAGGGCATGGTGCTGGCAACACCAGCAACGTGGGTTCGATTCCTGCATGGGCCACGTGATACTGAATAAAGTTGACAGTTCTGTAAGTGTGTGTCTGCTCGACCATGTCATTATACATGGGAGACTGACGACTAAAGCACGACGAAGGTGAGAAGAGGACCCAAGCTCTCTCCACTGACCTGTCTCTGTCTATCCCGGGCCTGCAGGATCTTCTTTCTCAGCCACTGGCATCTTGCAGTCACGATGGCAATATGCCCAAGGACTCTCTCCTCCCTCTGCAGCCGGAGAAAGAAAAGGGAGTGAGAAAGAGAGCGGAGGTCAAAATAAAGAGGAAAAAAAGAGAAAGGGAAGCAGAAAGCTGAACAATCACTTAAAAAGGCAGCTGATCCACCTTTGTCCTCTACGAGGCAGGGTCGTGCTCATTAGGGCATGCAACAGGAAACGTTTTAAAACGTTTCGCAAAGGAAGACGAAAATGAGCGTTTCTTATTAGACAAGTCCCTGTTCCCGTCCGTTTTTTTTCTTTTTCATTTTTTTCATTTGGTGCCTATTTTTTTTAAATCTCAGCTCAGTCTCCCAGCAGCACGTAGATGGCTGTGAGGACCCACCTCTCCCAGGATGAACTCCACATCGCAAAACTGCCGGTTCTCAAACAGCTTGCCATAGTCCTCGTGGAGCGTGCACTTTGGGTAGCAAGAAAACTGATGGAAAAGAATAACAAAAGTTCATAAGGGTTAATATGGGTAGTGAGTGACTAAATAGTCCTATTTAACCCATTTCAACTTCTTCAATCAATACTTCGATTGTTCCCATCATGCAGAGCAACACAGTGACACGTAGGGTAGCTGATTGTGTGTTTTGACCTTAAAATGCTTTTCAACTCCCACAGACGCCCACCTGGAATCTGTACATCTCCCCGCTGCGCACATTATTGTCCACCGTTCCCCCAAAGATGTACATGGCATCCTGGATCACAGCGGCCGCATGGAAAAGTCTTCCACTGGGCATCTAGAGGGAGAGAGAGGGAGTGATTAGGACAACATGGACAAACGAGACCCCCACTGGTTTAGCTGAAGATCCCTTCAAAATGACTAGAAAGAGAGGAAAGAGGATGAGGTCAGTTCGTGATGCAAGAGGCAAGAGATGCAATGGCTTTTCCCTCCTCAGCCATGTTTTAGAAATCCCCTAGGTTGTGTTCATTAGGCACCAAACAGAAGAAGACTAAATGAAACAAGGAGGGACTACCTGACCTGAACATTTTTGTTTTCCTTTGCACAACGTTTTAAAGCATTTTTGTGACTATGTGCCCTAATGAATATGACCCAGCAGTTAGTGGCTCATACCGCCATAGACACAGGTCTATAGGCGAAGGACGATCCAAGGTGGACAATCAATTAGTCTATGGGGTCTTTGGCCATACCTTATTATTTTGCTCCCCAATTATGCGCATGCCTAACCAGTGGCTTGTTGAGCTATTCCATTCAGACTATATACACAATGATGTTCTTAAAGCTGTACTCTGTAGCTTATTTTGTATTTCCTCTGGAGATGGTTTGTTTCTGTTTTTGAGTACTCAGAAGGGAGGGTATGTGCGAGGAGGAGAAGAAGAACCACCCAGATTGGCGTAAATCAAACAGCGGTTGTTTCTTGTGTTTGTTTTGAGCTGTAACTGTATGGAGAAGAAAAGCTACGGCGGGGGCAGCTTACAAGACGAGAGAGAGCAAACACAAAGAGACATTTTTCTATTTGATTAAAGATATTTTACCAGGATTGACCCTTGAGATGAGGTCATCTCGTTTCCAAGGGGATCCTGGAAAAGGTAGAGAGCAGTGGGACTTCAAAACATATACATGTAAATCAATGGCACAAATGTAAAAGGATCGTATGCAAAAAATATGCACATATCTTAATGGGAAACTCCACCCAAAAACTATCTTTTGGTATTTGTTTAATTCGTGCATTGTTGATATAGTACCAAAATGTTTTGTATGTCAGCAATCAAGTTTTCAAGATATATAACTTTTAACATAGAGAAATACAGCCGGTATGATGCATTATGATGTTGTGTTTTGCATCATACAGGCTGTATTTCTGTTATATATATATATATATTGAACACTTGATTGCTGACGTACAAAACATTTTGTTGGCTATATCAACAATGAACTAATGAAACAAATACCAAAAGATCGTTTTGGGGTGGAATTTTCCTTTAAGGTGCTGGATGAAAATAAGAAAAAAAGAATCTGAAGTTATGTCCGCAACTCTGATACACTCCCACAGTGATTTATTGAGACGCACACAAAGTTGTATGTTAGGTGTGCGTCTCAATAAATCACTGCGGGAGCTTATTAAAGTTGCCGTCTTTTTTCATGCTTGCTATGCAACTCATCTCTCTAATGTTCTGTAGTACTGGCAGCCCGATCAATACAGACACATGCGTACCTCTGACATCAAATTAGGGCTACGTCCAAAAATATGACAATGCACCCGACAATGCAAACATGCCACGTTTTCACTTATTTTCGGGTATAGAGAATACATTACAACCCCTAAGCCCTTCCACCCTAGGCACTTCTGGACATCTGAGATTATTTGATAGGTTTAAGCAATATGGGGAAAACTCCACCTAGCCCCTATCAGAGGACAAAGTGGAAATAATCCCAAATTGCTTACACCAATCACATTCTCTACAACTGCACGGGGGTAGGGGCTAGGAGTGGATTTGAGAATGGGTTTAAGACTAATCAGTACTAATAACTAGGGGCCCTACTCGGTGACCAGTGGACACCCGCTGAGCACATACCTCGCTGTCCAGGCTGGGCTGGATCACCTCCCAGGTCTGGGAGTCGACGTCGTAGGAGTGCAGCTCGTTGGGCAGCGTGTTGTCGGCCGCGCCTCCAAACACGTACAGGTGACGGTCGAAGGCCACCATGGTGTGGCCATAGCGCCTCTGGGGGGGCGGGGGAGAGCCCCGCAGCAGGTGTTCAGTCGGGATGCGTGTCCACCTGGGCGTGACGGGAGGATCGACAAGACAGAATCTCGGTCATCTGACCCTCGGACATCAACAGCACAAGCACTCCCTTCGTAGTGTCATTAAATGCCTCTCTTTTGTGTCTACTCGTTCAGAATGGCTTTATTAACGTTCAGTCTGATCTGGCTTACTCACATGTGGCCCTTGAACTCAAACTGGAAGAGGTTGTTGGTGATCTTGGCTCCACTCTGGCCGGAGAACACAAACATCTTGTCCCTGCACACGGCTACAGGGAAGTTGCAGCAGGAGGGAGGGATCTCACCGCTCTGTTCAATCTGAGACACCACAAAAACAGAAATGACATCAGCATTTGCTTTCCTATGCATTTTTTTTGTACAGTGCCTTCGGAACATATTCAGACGCCTTGACTTTTTCCACATTTTGTAACATTAGTCTTATGCTAAAATGGATTATATATATTTAAATCCTCACACACAATATCCCATAAAGACAAAGCGAAAACAGATTATTCAAAATTCTTGCAAATTTATTAATAAAAAATAAAATAAAAATTACATAAGTATTCAGACCCTTTGCTATGACACTTGAAATTGAGTTCAGGTGCATCCTGTTTCCATTGATCATCATGCAGATGTTGCTACATGATTGCAGTCCACCTGTGGTAAATTAAATTGGACATGATTTGGAAAGGTACATACCTGTCTATATAAAGGTCCCACAGTTGACAGTGCATGACAGAGCAAAAACCAAGCCATGAGGTCGAAGAAATTGTCCGTAGAGCACCGAGACAGGATTGTGTCGAGGCACAGATCTGGGGAAGGGTACCAAACATTTTCTGCAGTATTGAAGATCCCCAAGAACACAGCGGCTGCCATCATTCTTAAATGGAAGAAGTTTAGAACCACCATGACTCTTCCTGGAGCTGACCGCCCGGCCAAACTGAGGAATCGGGGGAGAAGGACCATGGTCATGGAGGTGACTAAGAATCTGATGGTCACTCTGACAGAGCTCCAGAGTTCCTCTATGGAGATGGTTGTCCTTCTGGAAGGTTCTCACATCTCTGCAGCACTCCACCAAAGCAGGCGTTTATGGTAGAGTGGCCAGATGGAAGCCTCTCCTCAGTAAAAGGCACATGACAGCCCACTTGGAGTTTGCCAAAAGGCACCTAAAGACTCTCAGACCATGAGAAACAAGATTATATGGTCTGATGAAACCAAGATTGAACTCTCTGGTCTGAATGCCAAGCATCACGTCTGGAGGAAACCTGGCACCATCCCTACGGTGAAGCATTGTGGTGGCAGCATCATGCTGTGGGGATGTTTTTCAGCGGAAGGGACTGGGACACTGGTCAGGAAAGATGAACGGAGCAAAGTACAAAGAGATCCTTGATGAAAACCTGCTCCAGAGCGCTCAGGACCTCAGACTGGGGCGATGGTTCACCTTCCAACAGGACAACGACCCTAAGCACACAGCCAAGACAGCGCAGGAGTAGTTTCGGGACAAGTCTCTGGATGTCCTTCAGTGGCCCAGCCAGAGTCTGGAAATTAACCCGATCTAACATCTCTGGAAAGGTGCTTCAACAAAGTACTGATAAAGGGTCTGAATACTAATATAAATGTGATCGTTTATTTTTTATTATAAATTATTTAAAAAATTATAAAAACCTGTTTTTGCTTTGTCATTATGGGGTATTGTGTGTAGATTAAGAAAACATTTTTTAATCAATTTTAGAGTAAGGCTGTAACGTAACAAAATGTGGAAAAAGTCAAGGGGTCTGAATACTTTCCAAAGGCACTGTATGTATATGCATTATGTGTGGTTGGTTGTGTTTCTATAAACGTGAGTGTGCTTGAAGATTCTCCTGTGTGTGTCCCTTCGCTAAGAGAAGGTTCTGCATAATAACCTCCTCCCAACAAGCATGCTCTCGGTCCTGAAGACTGATGGTCCACATGTCATTTAACCTGCAGGTAGGGAAAACCATGAAATCAGTTATCTTTTTATGTAAACATCAGGACATTGTGTCATATTTATTGACAATTGTCAAACAAACCTACCTGGCATTTCCATCGTAGCCAGCAAATATCCATAGCTTATCACTGTACACTGTGGCACCATGTGCTGACCTGGCCACAGGCAAACTGAAATATAAACAAAGACATGATTACACCACTGCTTGAAGCAATATGACGGACTAAGAGGTGATATCTTTTGATAAGCACATGTATATATTGTACTTCACTATATCATAAATTACCTGCCCTCCACTTTCCACTCCGTCCACTGTCCTGTTGCAAACTTGTACTCAAAAAGGTCATTTTTGTTTTTAAGATTGGAGTTTGAGTAGATATCGCCAGTGTAGCCCCCTGAAAAGTTAAAATACAAGATTAAGGCTATTATGGACCACATGTAAAGTTAGATGAACACAGACTGGCAGGCATTGAAGAAAAACTCACCAAACACAAACATGCTGCTGCCATACACGACGGCAGAATGGTGATACCTGGGTGCAGGTGGCGTGCCAGTGGTAAAGGCTCTGGAACACATTCAGTTTGTCAGCCCTCAGTTCAAATATGATGGACAGTGTCATGTACAGTGCCATCAGAAAGTATTCATACCCCTTGACTTATTCCACATTTGTTGTGTTACAGCCTGAATTCAAAATGGATTAAATATCCCCCCCTCACCCATCTACGCACAATACCCTACAACGACAAAGTCAAAACATGTTTTTAGAAATGTTTGCAAATGTTGCGAAAATGAAATACAGAAAATCTCATTTACATAAGTATTCACATGCTTGAGGCAATACTTTGTAGCAGCACATTGGCAGCGATTACAGCTGTGAGTCTTTCTGGGCAAGTCTCTAAGGGTGCATTGCACCAACATGGATTAACTTTTAAACTGGGTTAAATCAAGGTTTATCTATTCATCTTGTTGCACCAAATTTTAAACCTAGTTTTAAATTAAATCATTCCTCTAATCTAAGTTTAGTTTTCACTTTAAACCTAGATTCATTTTAAGCCTGTTGCTCAAAGAATTTTTGGAAAAATATAAACTTAGATTGAAGATTAATTCTAAACTACTACTTGAGCTGGTTTAACTGTTAGAATGGCAGCATATCTACTGTGGAGAGACCAAAACAAGAGAGAATAATTAGAGACAGGTTGAATACTTTTGAGTCCACCTGGATTGTGTAACATTTGCCCATTATTCTTTTCAAAATTCTTCAAGCTCTGTCAAATTGGTTGTTGATCATTGCTATAGAACCATTTTCCCATCTTGCCATAGATTTTCAACTAGATTTAAGTCAAAACTGTTACTCAGCCACCCAGTCTTCTTGTGTTGTTTTGGATTTGCCCCAAACATAACACTTTGTATTCAGGACAAAAAGTGAATTGCTTTGCCACATTCTTTGCAGTATTACTTTAGTGCAGTATTACTTTAGTGCCTTGTTCCAAACAGAATATTGTTTTGAAATATTTGTATTCTGTACAGTCTTCCTTCTTTTCACTCTGTCAATTAGGTTAGTATTTTGGAGTAGCTACATGGTTGTTGATCAATCCTCAGTTTTCTCCTGTCACAGCCATTAAACTCTGGAACTGTTTTAAAGTCACCATTGGCCTCATGGTGAAATCCCTGAGCGTTTTCCTTCCCTTGAGTTAAGAAGGACGCATGTTTATTTGTAGTGACTGGGTGTATTGATAAACCATCCGAAGTGTAATTAATAACTTCACCATGCTCAAATGGATATAAAATGTTTTCTTCCATAGGTGCACTTTGCGAGGCATTTGAAAAGTTCCCTGGACTTTGTGGTTGAATCTGTGTTTGAAATTCACTGCTTCACTGAGGGACCTTAAAAATAATTGTATGTGTAAGGTACAGAGATGAGATAGTCATTCAAAAATTATGTTAAACACTATTATTGCACAAGAGTGAATCCATGCAACTTATGTGACCAATAAAATTTGATTTGATTGGTCACATATCTGTGTTTAGCAGATGTTATTGCGAGTGTAGCGAAACGCTTGTAAAAATGTCCCGGCTGTATGTAGTAACACAAAACATTTTCTGGGCTAATAATGTGAGAAATAAAACATAAAAAAACTAAATACTGCAAAGTTTCCTAAGAGCTAGAAGCAAGGCATCCCTCTCTGGTCGGCACCATCCCCTTATGTGACCTGTTAAGCAAATGTTGACTAGTGAACTTATTTAAGCTTGCCATAACGAAGGGGTTGAATACTTATTGACTCGAGACATTTAAGCTTTTAATTTTTAATCAATTTGCCAAAAAAAATCTAAAAAGATAAAACCACTTTGACATTATATATATATAAAATAATAATAAAATGCCATTTAGCAAACGCTTTTATCCAAAACGACATACAGTCGTGCGTGCATACAGTGTGTGCAAGCCATTGACAAAAAAATCGCAATTCAACCCATTTTAAATTGAGGCTGTAACACAACAAAATGTGGAAGGGTGTGAATACTTTCAGACGGCACGGTATATTTAAAGGAATTGATGAAGGTGATTCTTACCGGCACCATGAGCAGTCCTTCACATCGAAGCGCAACAAGTCATTCAGCATGTTTTTCCTGTCGGAAGTTAATAGGGGCTTAGTTAGATCACTGAGGACTTCCACACGACCCCAACATTGCAATGCAACCATGATATGGGACATGAATATGTGACTCAAACATGTCTTACCCATTATCTCCCCCGAATACATATATGGCATCCCTGTATGCCACAACAGTGTGCTTGCTGCGTCTGCAGAATTGAAAATATGTTTTACATATGCAACTGTCACACCAGCAATCACAAGGAATAGCCTAACAACATTGTCGTCAGCACCGCACTAGCTACAAAGAAATGTGTAATGACATTAGCAGTCAACTCACCTGGCACCGACAAACTCATCACACGGTGGGAGCCTTCTCCAGCGATGGACAGTCTCGAATGGGCCGAAATTAAGTGTCAAATATTCCACACTGTCCGAGCAGCTATGATCGAAATCAACACTTGGTGCAACTTTGGTGGATTTACAAGACATTGTTACATAACCATCACATCCGACCAATCTCCTCTTAGCTGTCCATAGCAAGACCGTGCCCTCTAGGTCAAAAGCCACCCACCCTGGGATTATGCTGATACAGTTACTAGATGAATTTGCAGATACACTGTTTGTCATTCAGTTAGCTAAGCTTTCCTTTCATTTTAAAATCGTCCTTTTTACTGGCGAAAGGGCAACCAAGAATAGGCGATGTAACTTACTTAGCTAACGTTACCCTAACCGGCTAGCTAGCTAAGCTAGCTAGTTAACGGCCACTGAATAGCCAGCAAGCTACAAATAAATACATCAGGATGATAAATCTTTAATATGTCTCCTCTATCTAAAAAAAACAACAAGAATACTCCAACAATGTATATACCATTAATATCTATCTTACCAAAAAGTGGCATTTACTAGCTACAACAATCGTAATGTTTTTCTTGCAGCAAAACAAAAAGTGTCACAAATCGCCCACGCCCCTGAAATTGTTGCTGGAAGTTGTAGTTCATACAATAGAGTTTCTTATAGTTCCCAATTTATCTTGAAATGTATTAGAACCTCATTTCCCATGAACAACAAAGAGTCTCATCCATTGGCTCTCAATGGGGAATATTTAGCCAATCACAGTAAGAAAGTGAGTTGCTCGCTGTTCTCTTCGCTTTATCCGCACGTCATCGTGTGTGGTCGCCAGAAAATGAAACGTTTTTTCCCCCAAGTACTGTACTGTACATACAGTATGTTCCTCTGGTCTATGCCTTCAGAAAGTATTCCTACCCCTTGACTTATTCCACATTTTGTTGTGTTACAGCCTGAATTCAAAACTGATTAAATATATGTTTTTCTCACCCATCTACACACAATACCTCATAAAGACAAAAACATGTTTTAAAAACTTTTTTTTTTTTACAAATGTATTTAAAATGAACATAAATATCTAATTTATATATAAGTATTCACCCCCTGAGTCAATACATGTTAGTATTACCTATGGCAGTGATTACAGCTGTGAGTCTTTCTGGATAAGTCTCTAAGAGCTTTGCACACCTGGATTGTACAATATTTGCACATTTTTTTTCAAGCTCTGTCAAGTTGGTTGTTGACTATTGCTAAACAGCCATTTTCATGTCTTTCCATAGATTTTCAAGCCTATTTAAGTTAAAACTGTAACTAGGCCACTCAGGAACATTCAATGTCTTCTTGGTAAGCAACTCCAGTGTATATTTGGCCTTGTGTTTTAGGTTATTGTCCTGCTGAAAGGTGAATTTGTCTCCCAGTATCTGTTGGAATGCAGACTGAACCAGGTTCTCCTCTAGGATTTTGCATGTGCTTATCTTTATTCCATTTCTTTTTATCCTATAAACTCCCTCGTCATTAACGATTGCAAGCATACTCATAACATGATGCAGCCACCACCATGCTTGAAAATTCGAAGAGTAGTACTCAATGATGTGTTGTGTTGGATTTGCCCCAAACATAACGGTTTGTATTCATGACATAAAGTACATTTCTTTAGCCTTATGGTGAAATCCATGAGAGGTATTCTTCCTCTCTGACAATTGAGTTAGGAAGGACGCCTGTATCTGTGTAGTAACTGGGTGTATTGATACACCATTCATAGTGTAATTAATAACTTCACCATGCTCACCATAGGCTCCCGAGTGGCGCAGCAATCTACGGCACTGCATCTCAGTGCTAGAGGTGTCACTACAGGACACCCCGGTTCAAATCCAGGCTGTATCACAACCAGCCCGCATTGTTTGGGTTTGGCCGGTGTAGGCCGGCGTTGTAAATAAGAATTTATTCTTAACTGACTTGCCTAGATAAATAATTTTAAAAAACATATTTAATGTCAGATCATTTTTACCCATCTACCAATGGGTGCCCTTCTTTGTGAGGCATTGGAAAACCTTCCTGGTCTTTGTGGTTGATTCAGGTGTTTGAAATTCACTGCTCAACTGAGGGACCTTGGGGTACAGAGATGAGGTAGTCATTCAAAAATAATGTTAAACACCATTATTGCACACAGGGTGAGTCCATGCAATTCCTTAAGTGACTTGTTAAGAACATTTTTACTCCTGAACGTATTTATACTTGCCATAACAAAGAGGTTGAAAACTTATTGACTCAAGACATTTCAGCTTTTAATTTTGAATTAATTTGTAAACTATTTCGAAAAACATAATTACACCTTGACATTATGGGGTAGGCCTGTGACACAAAATCTCAGTTTAACCCATATTAAATTCAGGGTGTCAAGGAGTGTGAATACTTCATGAAGGCACTGTAAATTCCATACTGATTACCGCTGTTCGTGTAAACTCGTGGGATCACCGCTGTTCATGTAAGCTCGTGGGATCAGGCGGCTCACGAAAAACCTTTGTATGCAGAGATACTGAACTAAGTTACTGTGTAGCTACACACGTACAGACAAAATGACACACACACATTTATGTTACACATTATCCGTTGTTTCTATCATGACTTTACTGTAAAGTGGATGTAAAATAGAGATGATAAAATGGCTTGAAAAGAAAAGCAGAATGCTGCACATCAAGATATAATTTTTTAAATATTAACATAGGGAACAACATTCTTAATAAAGCAATACAACAGACACCTTTTTAATTTGGTCTTTATTTCGAAAATACAGGAGTATCACTTTCTAATATTGGCAGGGCTGATGGGTTAGATCCGATTATTCAGTATTCACATTTTATTGTTCTAGATTTGCCCTCAATATGTTCTTGAATATGTGTCTTTCATAAAGGGGAATCTGACCTTGTTGTCATTGAAACCAACCAAATAGACAAATGGGGAAATGGTTCGGGTCAGTTTTCAATAGTATTCAATTTCACCATAAATAAATAGGGGGAAAATAAAAGGGACCATTTGCCCCCTATAAACACAACACACATTTTAAAGCGGGAGAGTGGCGTATGTTACAATGGTATGCATATCTTCAGATTGTAACTGAACACGTTGCCGTTCTCAAGCACCTACCGGGTACATGCACTGTATTTATGGGAAAATATATTTTGCTATTTGTTTCATTGGTCAATTGTTGCAGTGCTTAATTTGTGCCGGATTCTGCTGGAACAGGTCCGGCACTTCTCAGTTTTGGACATTTTCGTTCCAGAACCCATTTGCCAGGATCCGGTACATCTTGTGGCATGAACAATTATTTTCACTGTTTGCAATGTAAAAAATATAATAAAAGCAATCAGAGGTAATTCAACTTTGACTCCTCTGTAATTCTCCTGCCCCGTAAAAACGTAATGGGAAAACGTGCCTGATATTCTAAGAATTTATTAATGTTGGGCTGGCCCGGGTTTATGGTTTGCCTAACATTGTGCCCTATACCAACGCGTGACCATTGCTGTGGTTAGAGACGGAAGCACGACTGTATCCTTTACATAACTAAAATGAGATTCACTTTCTACGATCTCTCTCTCCCTCTTTCTACTCTGATAGTCATGAACCTTCAACTCTCTTCTCTCCAGCGTTGCACTTCATCATTTATTTCCTTATATAATCATAGCCACATGAAGGTTGCTGGAGGTGCCGCTGCAACCCTGATAGATTAAAATAGCCTTCATTTGCCAACGCTATATTCTTACTGCTGTCTGTTCAGGAAGAAATTAAACAATTCTGAATACTACATCAGGAGGAAACCTATAATTTACCCACAGAGGATCAATAGTTTATTTTATTTTTTTGTCTAGGTGTGGATTGTGTGTAGTCGAACCGCAAGGCATGCCTACAGTCCGGAACGCGCGGGAAATCGTTCAGTGAACAAACAGCATGCAGCCAAAACAGACATTTCGCAATATTTCAAATACAATCGCGGGAAAACACAGGTTGGAAAGCAAATGGGTCCTGCTGAAAAGAAGGTTAATCTGTTAACAACTTCCAAATAGGCCTATTGAGACAACAGCATTGTTTTACAAAGTAAAACAAGAGAGAGATAAGCTTTTTGGCACGAGCGCATCCGCCATCACCGGCGAGTGAGCAGCGCATCATTGGGAGAGTCACTGAAACTGCAAAGCTTTTTTAGGACTATAATTTCCTCCTCATATTGTATACTATTTGTCTCCCCGCACACCTAGGCCTAGGCTATTGATGGATTTAAGACAAACTCATTTCTATTGATCTCAGATTCTCAGTTTGTCAGTGTCAAAGTAGCCTGTCATTTCGATCATTTGTGAGGTATTAAAAAATAGTATGCTAATCTAAAATGATGTAGAATATATCATATCGCTATACACCAAGTCACTTGGCTCTGTCATATCCTCACATGGTCTCTCCTATCATTGCTATGCAGACGACACACAATTAATCTTCTCCTTTCCCCCCTCTGATAACCAGGTGGTGAATCGCATCTCTGCATGTCTGGCAGACATATCAGTGTGGATGACGGATCACCACCTCAAGCTGAACCTCGGCAAGACGGAGCTGCTCTTCCTCCCGGGGAAGGACTGCCCGTTCCATGATCTCGCCATCACGGTTGACAACTCCATTGTGTCCTCCTCCCAGAGTGCTAAGAACCATGGCGTGATCCTGGACAACACCCTGTCGTTCTCAACTAACATCAAGGCGGTGACCCGTTCCTGTAGGTTCATGCTCTACAACATTCGCAGAGTACGACCCTGCCTCACGCAGGAAGCGGCGCAGGTCCTAATCCAGGCACTTGTCATCTCCCGTCTGGATTACTGCAACTCGCTGTTGGCTGGGCTCCCTGCCTGTGCCATTAAACCCCTACAACTCATCCAGAACGCCGCAGCCCGTCTGGTGTTCAACTTTCCCAAGTTCTCTCACGTCACCCCGCTCCTCCGCTCTCTCCACTGGCTTCCAGTTGAAGCTCGCATCCGCTACAAGACCATGGTGCCTGCCTACGGAGCTGTGAGGGGAACGGCACCTCCGTACCTTCAGGCTCTGATCAGGCCCTACACCCAAACAAGGGCACTGCGTTCATCCACCTCTGGCCTGCTCGCCTCCCTACCTCTGAGGAAGTACAGTTCCCGCTCAGCCCAGTCAAAACTGTTCGCTGCTCTGGCACCCCAATGGTGGAACAAACTCCCTCACGACGCCAGGTCAGCGGAGTCAATCACCACATTCCGGAGACACCTGAAACCCCACCTCTTTAAGGAATACCTAGGATAGGATAAAGTAATCCTTCTAACCCCCCCCCCCCTTAAAAGAGTTAGATGCACTATTGTAAAGTGGTTGTTCCACTGGATATCATAAGGTGAATGCACCAATTTGTAAGTCGCTCTGGATAAGAGCGTCTGCTAAATGACTTAAATGTAATGTAATGTAGAATTAATTTAATAAAATGTTTTAATAAAAGGCCACATTTTTCACGGACACTAGGCTACAATTTTTTCCCCCCCATATGTTCAATTTATGCAAGCTCTTCTTTTCTACTGCTCTATGCCAGTAGCAAAAGCTATGATAATTCTGCATGGAATTTATTATAAAGGGGATTTTTTTTCATGCATTCTGGTACATCAGAGCCCCTCAAGTCACCTCCCTTTCTGGCACACTTTGTTCTGGCACCTACCAATTTACAAATTAAGCACTGCATTGTTGATATAGTCCCAAAATGTTTTGCTAGTCAGCGATCAGGTTTTCAAGATATATAACTTTCAAAATACAGAAATACAGCTGGTATGAGCATTTTGCATCATCTTATGCAAAACACAGCATCATATGATTCAAAATGCATCATACTAGCTGTATTTCTGAAAACTTGATTGCTGACATGCAAAAACATTTGGGACAATATCAACAATGGACTAATGAAACAAATACAAAAAGATCGTTTTGAGGTGGAGTTTTCCATTTAGGCAAACAAGTCAATACTGCTGACACATAGGAAGAGTTCATCATTCCATGCTAAACACAACCCCTTATGACCTTATGCAGGCATTCAGGCCAAGGATATACCACACACTCTCTCTCTCTCTCTCTCTCTCTCTCTCTCTCTCTCTCTCTCTCTCTCTCTCTCTCTCTCTCTCTCTCTCTCTCTCTCTCTCTCTCTCTCTCTCTCTCTCTCTCTCTCTCTCTCTCTCTCTCTCTCTTTCTATGCTCTCTCTTTCTATGCTCTCTCTCTATGCTCTCTAATGTAACATTGGCCCATCTCTCCAGTCACCCGCTTGTCACCAGTTGATCATGTCTCTCACATGCCCCCACAGCTTAGTGATCCACAGGTTGACCCCCAGCTCTGTCAGGTATTGCAGCTCGGGTGTGAGCATCTTACGGCACAGCTTGAGGTGGGCCTTGTCCACGTTCTTTTTCAGGTTGTAGCCCATGATGGACTTCTCCCCGATGGGCTGCCAGGGCTGCATGACTGTCTCCTGGATGCTATCTGCATCCACAGCATGCCCTCCCTCAATACAGACGGCCGCCATCTCTGCATTCCTCCTCCGGAGCTCCGCCACGTCGTCAGCCATCCGCTGGTGCCCGTATGCCTCCACCTTCCTCCAGAAGGTGGCATTGAAGTGTTGGTAAAGCCTCCAGTCCACGGCGTTCCACTCCAGGGCCTTGGCCCTCAACTCTGGGGTCAGTTTGGACACGGTGGAGCCCTTCCGGGCGTTGAGCTTGAAGAAGAGCAGGTCGTCCATCTCCCAACAGAGGGCGTCCATGAGCAGGATGAGGGACTCCTCAAAGTGCTCCACCAGCATGACCAGCTGGAAGCAGCCTGCGATGGCCCGGATGCCCTCCTCCACCCTCGGGTCGCCCAGCTCCAGAGTGTTGTCCTGCCCGAAGTCGAAGAACAGAAGATTCTTGAGGTAGAAGGAGTTGAAGCCATCAGGGTCAAAGTAGTGGCGGGGGTCGCGCAGGAACTCCCCCACCTTGTCCTTGCCTGGTATTTTCCAGGTCATGGGCACCAGGCGGCCAAAGTAGTGGAAGGAGGATTCAAAGAGCTCAGCCGGGTCTCTGAGGATGGTGATGTAGGAGGTGTCTGTGGGGAGCACCTTGGCCACCTCCGGTGCATTGAAGCGCATGTGGTTGCATATGATATTGAAGCACATGCCAGGCCTGTAGTCCTTGACCTGGGAGCGTTGGAATGGGGATGGGTAGAAGAAGTCATTACGGCTGTCTGGAAAGGCAAACTTGAGCCTGTGCTTTTCTCCGAAGCGGAAGAGGATGTTGAGGAGCGTGCTGCTGGCCGTCTTGTGGGTCTTCATGAACATGACATCCACTTTGGGAGTGCAGAGGCCCGTCTGTCCCGCGGCATGCTGGGAGCCATTTGTGAATGGTGTGGCGTGGGTTTGAGCAGGCTGATGAGCGCAGGAGTAAGGCACTGGCACCCTATGGAGAGCAAGTGTACACATATACAGTAACAGTCAAAAGTTTGGACACACCTACTCATTCAAGGGTTCTTCTTAATTTTTTACTGTTTTCTACATTGTAGAATAATAGTGAAGACATCAAAACTATGAAATAACACATATGGAATCGTGTATTAACCAAAAAAGTGTTAAACAAATCAAAATATATTTTATATTTGAGATTCTTCAAATAGCCACCCTTTGCCTTGATGACAGCTTTGCACACTCTTGGCATTCTCTCAACCAGCTTCATGAGGTAGCCACCTGGAAGGCATTTCAATTAACAGGTGTGACTTGTAAAAACTTAATTTGTGGAATTTCTTTCCGACTTAATGCATTTGAACCAATCAGCTGTGTTGTGACAAGGTAGGGGTGGTATACAGAAGATAGCCCTATTTAGTAAAATACCAGGTCCATATTATGGCAAGAACAGCTCAAATAAGCAAAGAAAAACAACAGTCCATCATTACTTTAAGACATGAAGGTCAGTCAATCTGGAAAATTTCAAGAACTTTAAAAGTTTCTTCAAGTGCAGTCGCAAAAACCATCAAGCGCTATGATGAAACTGGCTCTCATGAGGACTGCCACAGGAAAGGAAGACTCAGAGTTACCTCTGCTGCAGAGGATAAGTTCCTTAGGGTTAATTGCACCTCAGATTGCAGCCCAAATAAATGTTTCACAGAGTTCAAGTGACACATCTCAACACCAACTGTTCAGAAGAGACTGCATGAATTAGGCCTTCATGGTCGAATTGCTACAAAGACACAACTACTAATGGACACCAATAAGAAGAAGAGACTTGCTTGGGCCAAGAAACACAAGCAATGGACAATAGACCGGTGGAAATCTGTCCTTTGGTCTGATGAGTCCAAATTTTAGATTTTTGGTTCCAACCGCCGTGTCTTTGTGAGACGCAGAGTAGGTGAACGGATGATCTCTGCATGTGTGGTTCCCACCGTGAAGCATGGAGGAGGAGGTGTGATGGTGTGGGAGTGCTTAGCTGGTGACACCGTCAGTGATATATTTAGAATTCAAGGCATACATAACAAGCATGGCTACCACAGCATTCTGCAGCTATACGCCATCCCATCTGGTTTTCGTTTAGTTGGACTATCACTTGTTTTTTAACAGGACACTGACCCAAAACAAACGTCCAGGCTGTGTAAGGGCTATTTGACCAAGAAGGAGAATGTTGGAGTGTTGCATCAGATGACCTGGCCTCAACAATCACCCAACCTCAACCCAATTGAGATGGTTTGGGATGAGTTGGACCGCAGAGTTAAGGAAAAGCAGCCAACAAGTGCTCAGAATAGCTGGTTGAGAGAATGCCAAGAGTGTGCAAAGCTGTCATCACGGCAAGGTTGGCTAATTTAAAGAATCTAAAATCTAAAATACACTGCTCAAAAAAATAAAGGGAACACTTAAACAACACAATGTAACTCCAAGTCAATCACACTTCTGTGAAATCAAACTGTCCACTTAGGAAGCAACACTGATTGACAATAAATTTCACATGCTGTTGTGCAAATGGAATAGACAAAAGGTGGAAATTATAGGCAATTAGCAAGACACCCCCAAAAAAGGAGTGATTCTGCAGGTGGTGACCACAGACAACTTCTCAGTTCCTATGCTTCCTGGCTGATGTTTTGGTCACTTTTGAATGCTGGCGGTGCTCTCACTCTAGTGGTAGCATGAGACGGAGTCTACAACCCACACAAGTGGCTCAGGTAGTGCAGTTCATCCAGGATGGCACATCAATGCGAGCTGTGGCAAAAAGGTTTGCTGTGTCTGTCAGCGTTGTGTCCAGAGCATGGAGGCGCTACCAGGAGACAGGCCAGTACATCAGGAGACGTGGAGGAGGCCGTAGGAGGGCAACAACCCAGCAACAGGACCGCTACCTCCGCCTTTGTGCAAGGAGGTGCACTGCCAGAGCCCTGCAAAATGACCTCCAGCAGGCCACAAATGTGCATGTGTCTGCTCAAACGGTCAGAAACAGACTCCATGAGGGTGGTATGAGGGCCCGACGTCCACAGGTGGGGGTTGTGCTTACAGCCCAGCACCGTGCAGGACGTTTGGCATTTGCCAGAGAACACCAAGATTGGCAAATTCGCCACTGGCGCCCTGTGCTCTTCACAGATGAAAGCAGGTTCACACTGAGCACATGAGCACATGTGACAGACGTGACAGAGTCTGGAGACGCCGTGGAGAATGTTCTGCTGCCTGCAACATCCTCCAGCATGACCGGTTTGGCGGTGGGTCAGTCATGGTGTGGGGTGGCATTTCTTTGTGGGGCCGCACAGCCCTCCATGTGCTCGCCAGAGGTAGCCTGACTGCCATTAGGTACCGAGATGAGATCCTCAGACCCCTTGTGAGACCATATGCTGACATATGCACATTTTTGGCCTGCTGGAGGTCATTTTGCAGGGCTCTGGCAGTGCACCTCCTTGCACAAAGGCGGAGGTAGCGGTCCTGCTGCTGGGTTGTTGCCCTCCTACGGCCTCCTCCACGTCTCCTGATGTACTGGCCTGTCTCCTGGTAGCGCCTCCATGCTCTGGACACTACGCTGACAGACACAGCAAACCTTTTTGCCACAGCTCGCATTGATGTGCCATCCTGGATGAACTGCACTACCTGAGCCACTTGTGTGGGTTGTAGACTCCGTCTCATGCTACCACTAGAGTGAGAGCACGCCAGCATTCAAAAGTGATCAAAACATCAGCCAGGAAGCATAGGAACTGAGAAGTTGTCTGTGGTCACCACCTGCAGAATCACTCCTTTTTTGGGGGTGTCTTGCTAATTGCCTATAATTTCCACCTTTTGTCTATTCCATTTGCACAACAGCATGTGAAATTTATTGTCAATCAGTGTTGCTTCCTAAGTGGACAGTTTGATTTCATAGAAGTGTGATTGACTTGGAGTTACATTGTGTTGTTTAAGTGTTCCCTTTATTTTTTTGAGCAGTGTATATTTTGCTTTGTTTAACACTTTTTTGGTTACTACATGATTCCATATGTGTTATTTCATAGTTTTGATGTCTTCACTATTATTCTACAATGTAGAAAATAGTAAAAATATAGAAAAATCCTTGAATGAGTAGGTGTGTGCAAACTTTTGACTGGTAATGTACAACACATCAAATCACAAATATTATCTGATTTACCATTATGCAATGATGTAGAAGACCCCAAACTAATTTTGCCTCTCATAGTAGCTTATTACCATCATTCATGTGGCAAATAACGCAATCTGTATCATCTGTATATCGTATATATTGCTACTGAATGTTGTTGATGCAATATTTACTGCAAAGGATGCCCAACAACCTCACCTAGTAAAAAGTGTCTAAAAGGGGCTTACTCGGGCAGGTTGAAGTGGACCTGTGGAGCAGAAAGGCAGTAGAGCAGGATCATACAGCTGGTAAGTAGGGCACCCAGGACAAGGCCTTTGCACATCGACCTCCATTGCCTCCCCTGTTTGACAACCATGGTCCCAAATTGAGGGTTATCTGAAACAAAAAGCGGTGTAAGTTATCCACAGTGTACCAAAACAATAGGCTGACAGTCCTGAAATCAACAAACTCCATTTTGTCATTGACATGGAGTCTGTTAGTCACTTGGATCCAATGTCTCCTGTTCCTAATTATTTGGGAACGCACGTAACAGCTCAGTCAAATGGTTGTTTCCAATGAGCACATTGTGTGCCTTTGGTAATGAAACAACTACTAGGTTTATGTTGAGCAAATGTCAAGAAATGTACATTCCTTGATCATTTGAACACACACATTGTATCCTTCATACAATTCCTTGAAAAAGGCGCAATGGGAAATTGTCCAAAGAAGATGCATGTCCCAGCACCTAATCATTAAAGCTGTACTCAAGAGTTTATCATAATTTATGTTGACATTTTGATACATAAGAGAGACTTAACATTGTATACGTCTTATTGTAAGACATTGTAAGGGATCACACATATTCTTCCAATTATAAAGCGTTATACCTGCATGCTTTTGAAAGTGTTACAGCTACACCTTTACTCTGAACACGGCATGGTGTAGCCACACAACAGCATGGACTGATATGCCCTGTGTTTCTGTGTCATCTGTCCCTTAGATGAATAATGCATGGGGCTGGAAAGTGATCCAGTACGGATCTGCAGCCATTCAACCTGCAGCCTGAAATCAGATCGGACTGCACAGTGACCCAGAACAAGCTGGCAGCATTATGTACGTGACGTGGGTCACCCAGTTGCCACCAAGAGTGCGCTCGAGCAACTATACTAAAGACAAACCAAGTCAAGAATATCTGTATCAAAATGCTCTTTATTTGACAGAAAACTCCCACGGCTTTGTTGAAGTTTGAGGTTTCCTCAATACTGAAATCTTCTGTGAACAATTAGGTCTAACATCAGCTAGAATCACCATCCCCATTTTGCAGACATTTGTGTGATAAATGTGTTTTTTTAGTGGAAAAGAAAACGTTCTGTGGCTGCTGGTCACTCAGTGATGGAGTTGAAAATGTCTTCTGCTCCTTTGTCTGGGAGTTCCATGACGGGGCCGTTATAGAGGCATGTGAGGGGGCATTCTGCCTGTCCTTAGAGTCAGCCCAGGCACTGGGATATATGGGAGACATTTAAGTGCTAGTCCCCCTGAATCAGGGATCTTTTCATGGAGCTGTTTAACCTGCCAATGGACCTTGGTGTAGATGTGTGCTTCGTTAGGCTGAGCACTTACTCTGGCTCTGGGAAGGATGCACACCTTTGGTGGGCAGGTGTCTGTTATTGTGTAATGTTTCATGTAGTATATTGTATCTACCAAGTATTGTCTGATATGGGTAGGTGCTAAGAAGTAACAGTGACTTTAGAAAGTATTCACACCCCTTGACTTTTTCCACGTTATGTTGTAGTACAGCCAGAATTTAAAATGGATTCAATTGCAATGTTTTTGTAACTGGCCTACACACAATACCCCATAATGTCAAAGTCGGAATTTATACTAATTAATTAAAAATGAAAAGCTGAAATGTCTTGAGTCAATAAGTATTCAATAATTTGTTATGGCAAGCCTAAATAAATTCAGGAGTGAAAATTTGCTTAACAAGTTACATAATAAGTTGCATGGACTCTGTGTGCAATAATAGTGTTTAACATTATTTTTAATGACTAACTCGTCTCTACCCCACACATACAATTATCTGTAAGGTCCCTCAGTTTAGCAGTGATTTTCAAACGGGGAGGTTTTCTAATACCTCGCAAAGAAGGGCACCTATTGGTAGATGGGAGAAAAAAAAGCAGACATTGAATATCCCTTTGAGCATGGTGCAGTTATTAATTACACTTTGGCTGGTGTATCAATACACCCAGTCACTACAAAGATACAAACATCCTTCCTAACTCAGTTGCCGGAGAGGAAGGAAACCTCTCAGGGATTTCACCACGAGGCCTACGATGACTTTAAAACAGTTACAGAGTTTAATGGCTGTGATAGGAGAAAACGGAAGATGGATCAACAACATTGTAGTTACTCCACAATACTAACCTAATTGACAGAGTGAAAAGAAGGAAGACTGTACAGAAGAAAAATATTCCAAAACATGCGTCCTGTTTGCAACAAGGCACTAAAGTAATACAGAAAAAAATGTGGTAAAGCAATTACCTTTTCGTCCTGAATACAAAGTGTTGTGTTTGGGTCAAATCCAATGCAGCACATTACTGAGTATCACTCACAATATCTTCAAGCATAGTGGTGGCTGCATCATGCTATGGGTATGCTTGTAATCATTAAGGACTGGGGAGTTTTTCAGGATAATAACTGGCAAATGTTGCAAAATCCAGGTGTGGAAAGCTCTTAGAGACTTACCCAGAAAGTCTCACACCTGTAATCGCTGTATTGACTCAGGAGGTTGAGTACTTATCTAATCAAGATATCTAATCAAGATATATTAGTGTTTTATTTATCTTTTTTCTTCTTTTTTTACAAATGTTCACATTTTTCTTCCACTGACGTTACAGAGTATTTTGTGCAGATGGTTGACAAACAATGACAATGACATCCAATCCCACTTTGTAACAACAACATGTGGAAAAAGGGGTGTGAATACTTTCTGTATGTCTACAACACCATTCAAATGGAATTGTATGGTGAAGGGCAATGGCAAAAGTCACTCTCTCCACAAATCGTATAAGCAGTAATGTATCCATTATCTGATGATATCATAACCTTCAGTCACAAAAGCACATATTGACGTACTGTGCATGAAAACATTCCTTGGCAATGAACCGCAAACAGAGACATTCAGGAAAACATTCAATGTGAGGGCTAACTTGCTATGCACACCATCACAGTTATTGCCAATGTGCAAATAACTCATGTCTGAATGAAACCTGCTATGGAATAGGTTAGGTAGGTTAGGTCTGAGGAGCATGATCAGACACTAGCACTACCACTTCCACACTCCAGTCCCAGGGGGCAGCAGCAACCGGGTCCAGGTTCTCTGTCAAGCCTTGATAAAGTGTGCAGGTGTTGGCAATTAGGAGTTTAGTCAATCCTTGAGAGAGAGGTGGCCATAGAGCCTCTCGGCCTGACAGTTTTTGTTCTTTTAGTTAACCTCTTCGGTTTCCGCAATGTACAGTTGAAGTCAGAAGTTTACATACACCTTAGCCAAATACATTTAAACTCAGTTTTTCACCATTCCTGACATTTAATCCTAGTAAAAATTTCCGGTCTTAGGTCAGTTAGGATCACAACCTTATTTTAAGAATGTGAAATGTCAGAATAATAGTAGAGAGAATGATTTATTTCAGCTTTTATTTCTTTCATCACATTCCCAGTGGGTCAGAAGTTTACATACACGCAATTAGTATTTGGTAGCATTGCCTTTAAATTGTTTAACTTGGGTCAAACGTTTCGGGTAGCCTTCCACAAGCTTCCCACAATAAGTTGGGTGAATTTTGGCCCATTAATCCTGACAGAGCTGGTGTAACTGAGTCAGGTTTGTAGGCCTCCTTGCTCGCACACGCTTTTTCAGTTCTGCCCACAAATTTTCTATGGATTTGAGTTCAGGGCTTTGTGATGGCCACTCCAATAACTTGACTTTGTTGTCCTTAAGCCATTTTTCCACGACTTTGGAAGTATGCTTGGGGTCATTGTCCATTTGGAAGACACATTTGCGACCAAGCTTTAACTTCCTGACTGATGTCTTGAGATGTTGCTTCAATATATCCACATTGTTTTTCTTCCTCATGATGCCATCTATTTTGTGAAGTGCACCAGTCCCTCCTGCAGCAAAGCACCCCCACAACATGATGCTGCCACTCCCGTGCTTCACGGTTGGGATGGTGTTCTTCGGCTTGCAAGCCGCCCCCTTTTTCGTCCAAACATAACGATGGTCATTATGGCCAAACAGTTCGATTTTTGTTTCATCAGACCAGAGGACATTTCTCCAAAAAGTACAATCTTTGTCCCCATGTGCAGTTGCAAACCGTAGTTTGGCTTTTTTATGACGGTTTTGGAGCAGTGGCTTCTTCCTTGCTGAGTGGCCTTTCAGGTTATGTCAATATAGGACTTGTTTTACTGTGGATATAGATACTTTTTTACCGGTTTCCTCCAGCATCTTCACAAGGTCCTTTGCTGTTGTTCTGGGATTGATTTGCACTTTTTGCACCAAAGTATGTTCATCTCTAGGAGACAGAACATGTCTCCTTCCTATCACGGCTGCGTGGTCCCATGGTGTTTATACTTGCGTACTATTGTTTGTACAGATGAATGTGGTACCTTCAGGCGATTGGAAATTACTCCCAAGGATGAACCAGACTTGTGGAGGTCTACATTTATCTTGGCAGATTTCTTTTGATTTCCCCTTAATGTCAAGCAAAGAGGCACTGAGTTTGAAGGTAGGCCTTGAAATACATAAAAAAATACACCTCCAATTGACTCAAATGATGTCAATTAGCCTATCAGAAGCATCTAAAGCCATGACATCATTTTATGGAATTTTCCAAACTGTTTAAAGGCACAGTCAACTTAGTGTATGTAAACTTCTGACCCACTGGAATTGTGATACAGTGAATTGAAAGTGAAATAATCTGTCTGTAAACAATTGTTGGAAAAATGACTTGTGTCATGCACAAAGTAGATGTCCTAACTGTCTTGCCAAAACTATAGTTTGTTAACAAAAAATTTGTGGAGTGGTTGAAAAAAAGAGTTTTAATGACTCCAACCTAAGTGTATGTAAACTTACGACATCAACTGTAAATATGTATTTTGGCCATCCTTTTGTACAACGAACAATAATCCACATGGCCTGGCTGACCAATGGGAGTTTGGACAGAGCTGGCCCTGGATCCCGGTAAATTTACTTTCTCCTGGGCACATGTACATACACTACACCCCTTAAAATTTGTGGATTTGGCTATTTCAGCCACACCCGTTGCTGACAGGTGTATAAAATAGAGCAAACAGCCATGCAATCTCTATAGACAAACATTGAAAGTAGAATGGCCTTACTGAAGAGCTCAGTGACTTTCAACGTGGCACCGCCATACAAGTCAGTTCGTCATATTTCTGCCCTGCTAGAGCTGCCCTGGTCAACAGTAAGAGCTGTTACTGTGAAGTGGAAACGTCTCGGAACAACAACGGCTCAGCCGCGAAGTGGTAGGCCACACAAGCTCACAGAACAGGACCACCGAGTGCTGAAGCACGTAGCGCATATAAATCATCTGTCCTCGGTTGCAACACTCACTACTGAGTTCCAAACTATCTCTGGAAGCAACTTCAGTACAATAACTGTTCGTCTGGAGCTTCATGAAATGGGTTTTCCATGGCCAAGCAGTCACACACAAGCCTAAGATCACCATGCGCAATGCCAAGCGTCGGCTGGAGTGGTGTAAAGCTCGCCGCCATTGCACTCGCGTTCCTTGGAGTGATGAATCACGCTTCACCATCTGGCAGTCCGACAGACGAATCTGGGTTTGGCGGATGCCAGGAGAATGCTATGTGCCCCAATGCATAGTGCCAACTGTAAAGTTTGGTTGAGGAGAAATAATGGTCTGGGGCTGTTTTTCATGTTTCAGGCTAGGCCCCTTAATTCCAGTGAAGATAAATCTTAAGGCTACAGCATACAATGACATTCTAGACGATTTTGTGCTTCCAACATAACTGGCCTGCACAGAGCCCTGACCTCAACCCCACCGAACACCTTTGGGATGAATTGGAATGCTGACTGCTAGCCAGGCCTAATCGCCCAACATCAGTGCCTGACCTCACCAATGCTCTTGTCGCTGAATGGAAACAAGTCCCCGCAGCAATGATCCAACATCTAGTGGAAAGCCTTCACAGAAGAGTGGAGGCTGTTATAGCTGCAAAGGGGGGGGGGGGAGGGGGGGCAACTCCATATTAATGTCCATGATTTTGGAATGAGATGTTCGATGAGCAGGTGTCCACATACTTTTTGTCATGTAGTTTATATATATATATATATATATAATATATAAATAGTGCATTCGGAAATTATTCAGACCCCTTGACTTTTTCCACATTTGGTTACATTACAGCTTTATTCCAAAATGGATAAAATAGTTCCCCCATCATCAGTCCAAACACAATACTGACATAATGACAAGCAAAAACAAGTTTTTAGAATTTTTTGCAAATGTATAAAATAAAACAAACTGAAATACCACAGTTACATAAGTATTCAGGCCCTTTACTAAGGAATTTGTTGAACCACCTTTGGCAGTGATCACAGCCTCGAGTATGAGAATGACGCTACAAGATTGGCTCACCAGTGTTTGGGGAGTTTCTCCCATTCTTCTCTGCAGATCCTCTCAAGCTCTGTCAGGTTGGATGGGGAGTGTCACTGCACAGCTATTTTCAGGTCTCTCCAGAGATGTTCAATCGGGTTCAAGTCCAGGCTCTGGCTGGGCCAATCAAGAACATTCAAAGACTTGTTCCGAAGCCACTCCTGCATTGTCTTGGCTGTGTGCTTAGGGTTGTTGTCCTGTTGGAAGGTGATCCTTCGCCCCAGTCTGAGGTCCTGAGTGGTCTGGAGCAGGTTTCCATCAAGGATCATTCTCTACTTTGCTCCGTTCATCTTTCCCTCGATCCTGACTAGTCTCCCAGTCCCTACCACTGAAAAACATCCCCACAGCATGATGCTGCAACCACCATGCTTCACCGTAAAGATGGTGCCAGGTTTCCTCCAGACGTGACGCTTGGCATTCAGGCCAAAGAGTTCAATCTTGGTTTCATCCGACCAGAGAATCTTGTTTTTCATGGTCTGAGAGTCCTTTAGGTGCCTTTTAGCAAACTCCAGGCAGGCTGTCATGTGCCTTTTACTGAGAAGTGGCTTCCGTCTGACCACTCTACCATAAAGGCCTGATAAAGACCTGACTGCTGCAGAGATGGTTGTCCTTCTGAATGGTTCTCCCATCTGCACAGTTCTCCCATCAGAGTGACCATCGGGTTCTTGGTCACCTCCCTGACCAAGGCCCTTCTCCCCCGATTGCTCCGTTTGGGCGGGCGGCCAGCTCTAGGAAGAGTCTTGGTGGTTCTAAACTTCTTCAATTTAAGAATGATGGCGGCCACTGTTCTTGGGGACCTTCAATGCTGCAGACATTTTTTGGTACCCTTCCCCAGATCTGTGTCTTGACACAATCCTGTCTTGGAGTTCTACGGACAATTCCTTCGACCTCATAGCTTGGTTTTTGCTCTGACATGCATTGTCAACTGTGGGACTTTATATAGACAGGTGTGTGCCTTTCCAAATCATGTCCAATCCATTGAATTTACCACAGGTGGACTCCAATCAAGTTGTTGAAACATCTCAATGATGATTAATGGAAACAGGATGCACCTGAGTTCAATTTCAAGTCTCATAGCAGAGGGTCTGAATACATATGTAAATAAAGTATTTCTGTTTTTAATTTTTTATACATTTGCAAACATTTCTAAAAACCTGTATTTGCTTTGTTATTATGGTATATTGTGTGTAGGTTGGGCCTCCCGAGTGGAGCAGCGATCTAAGGCACTGCATCGCAGTGCTAGAGGCATCACTACAGATCCGGGTTTGATCCCGGGCTGTGTAGCAGCTGGCCGCGACCGGAAGACCCATGAGGCGGCGCAAAATTGTCCCAGCGTCGTCCGGGTTAGGGGAGGGTCTGGCTGGCCGGGATGTCCTTGTCCCATCGCGCTCTAGAGACTCCTGTGGTGGGCCGGGCGCATGCACGCTGACACGGTCGCCAGTTGGACGGTATTTCCTCCGACACATTGGTGCGGCTGGCTTCCGGGTTAAGCCACCAGTGTGTCAAAAAGCAGTGTGGCTTGGCAAGGTCGTGTTTTGGCGGATGCATGTCTCTCGACCTTCGCCTCTCCCGAGTCCATAAGGGAGTTGCAGCGATTGGACAAGACTGTAACTACCAATTGGATATCACGAAAAGGGGTAAAAAGAAATAAAGAAATAAAGAACTTAGCCTCTCCCTTTGCCCTCAGAACAGCCTCAAATCGTTAAGGCGTGGACTCGACAAGGTGCCAAAAGCTTTACACAGGGATGTAGGCGCATATTGACTCAAATGCTTCCCACAGTTGTCAAGTTGGCTGGATGTCCTTTGGGTGGTGGACCAGTCTTTATACACACTGGAAACCTTTGAGCGTGAAAAACCCATCAGCGTTGCAGTTCTTGACACAAATCGGTGTGCCCGGCACCTACTACCTTACCCCGTTCAAAGGCATTTAAATCGTTTTTTTTTTGCCAATTCACCCTCTGAATGGCCATGTCTCAATTGTCTCAAGGTTTAAAAATCATTCTTTAACCTGTCTCCTCCTCTTTATCTACACTGATTGAAGTAGATTTAACAAGTGACATCAATAAGAGATCATAGCTTTAAGCTGGATTCACCTAGTCAGTCTATGTCATGGAAAGAGCAGGTGTACATAATGTTTTGTGCATAATTTAATAAGATTATTCAATTAAAAGATGTTGCTGACTTTAAGTGCAGAACACTTAAACTGGAACGACACTCTCAATAACAGTTGCACAAAAGTACAGTTGAAATCGGGAGTTTACATACACTTAGGTTGGAGTCATTAAAACGCATCCAACCACTCCAAAAATTTCTTGTTAGCAAACTATAGTTTTGGCAAGTCGGTTAGGACATCTACTTTGTGCATGACACAAGTCATTTTTCCAACAATTGTTTACAGACAGATTATTTCACTTACAATTCACTGTATCACAATTCTAGTGGGTCAGAAGTTTACATACACTAAGTTGACTGTGCCTATAAACAGCTTGGAAAATTCAAAAAAATTATGTCATGGCTTTAAAAGCTTCTGATAGGCTAATTGACATCATTTGAGTCAATTGGATGTGTACCTGTGGATGTATTTCAAGGCCTATCTTCAAACTCAGTGCTTCTTTGCTTGACATCATGGGAAAATCAAAAGAAATCAGCCAAGACCTCAGAAAATAAATGTAGACCTCCACAAGTCTGGTTCAGCCTTGGGAGCAATTTACAATCGCCTGAAGGTACCACGTTCATCTGTACAAACAATAGTACACAAGTATAAACACCATGGGACCATGCAGCCGTCATACCGCTCAGGAAGGAGACGCGTTCTGTCTCCTAGAGATGAACGTACTTTGGTGCGAAAAGTGCAAATCAATCCCAGAACAACAGCAAAGGACCTTGTGAAAATGCTGGAGGAAACAGGTACAAAAGTATCTATATCCCCAGTAAAATGAGTCCTATATCGACATAACCTGAAAGCCCGCTCAGCAAGGAAGAAGCCACTGCTCCAAAACCGTCATAAAAAAGCCAGACAACGGGTTGCAACTGCACATGGGGACAAAGAACGTACTTTTTGGAGAAATGTCCTCTGGTCTGATGAAACAAAAATAGAACTGTTTGGCCATAATGACCATCGTTATGTTTGGAGGAAAAAGGGGGAGGTTTGCAAGCCGAAGAACACCATCCCAACCGTGAAGCACGGGGGTGGCAGCATCATGTTGTGGAGGTGCTTTGCTGCAGGAGGGACTAGTGCACTTCACAAAATAGATGGCATCATGACGCAGGACAATTATGTGGATATTTTGAAGCAACATCTCAAGACATCAGTCAGGAAGTTAAAGCTTGGTCGCAAATGGGCCTTCCAAATGGACAATGACCCCAAGCATACTTCCAAAGTTGTGGCAAAATGGCTTAAGGACAACAAAGTCAAGGTATTGGAGTGGCCATCACAAAGCCCTGACCTCAATCCCATAGAAGATTTGTGGGAATAACTGAAAAAGCATGTGCGAACAAGGAGGCCTACAAACCTGACTCAGTTACACCAGCTCTGTCAGGAGGAATGGGCCAAAATTCACCCAACTTATTGTGCGAAACGTTTGACCCAAGTTAAACAATTTAAAGGCAATGCTACCAAATACTAATTGAGTGTATCTAAACTTCTGACCCACTGGGAATGTAATGAAAGAAACAAAAGCTGAAATAAATTATTCTCTCTACTATTATTCTGACATTTCACATTCTTAAAATAAGGTGGTGATCCTAACTGACCTAAGACAGGGTCAGAATATTTACTAGGATTAAATGTCAGGAATGGTAAAAAATGTAGTTTAAACATATTTGGCTAAGGTGTGTGTAAACTTTCGACTTCAACTGTATCTTCTGAACTTAGAACTATAAGGTTCTTTCTGAAAAGATAATTGGCTTTATTAATGTTCCGAACCCTCATTAGTTTGAATGTATTCTGTCAGCATTTTTTAAAACTTAACAACATGAATATTCTAATGAGTCCCTGCCTCTACATTATGAAGTAACTGGGCTTGGTGTGGGCTAGCCCTTGCCCTTGATTGGTTTGGTGTGGGTTGGCCCTTGTTGGATTTGGTGTGGTCCTGGCCCATGTTGGGCTGATTCCCGCTGGCCCAGTGGTTCCAAATCAGGGGTACTAGGACCGCTGGCGGTATTTGTCCTTTCCACAGGGGGTACTTGAGAAGACTCGTGAGACCGTAGGCTTAAAATGCACGAGAGGGTTTGATTTGATTTATTAGGATCCCCGTTTGCTGATGCCTATAGAGTACCGCAGTATGAGTCTTAATACCCATAAAACCTAGCGGTCAAACAAGGAAATGGTTCCAATTGTTTTTCAACCATTAATTTTCCCATAAAGGATTTTAGAAACACTTAAAGTAAGGACTGTGTTTCGTGTAGGCTAACCATGGAGTTGTGATAACAGCGTAAATCTCTCTAGGACAAGGTGACCTTTATCAACATATTCACCTGTATTTACCCCCCCAAAATTAAACGCTAATTAGCTCTTAATTTGTCTATCATAAAGAACTACAAATGCCATGATGATCTGGACGAGACTGCCGAATCGAGGCTGTTAGGTTCTAACACGAAAGCTTACACCAAGTTTATTGTCACCCAAAGGATCGAACAGCTGAACCGACAAAAACATGTTCACAATAGCGGTGGTATATGTACCCCAATTTGAGGTGGAATCTCCTCCTTCTCTCCAAACACTACATCTCCGTTGCTAGGCAGGAAATCAAGTGACTCGAGCTAAAAACTGTTCTTTCTCCCTTAACGTGACCTGACCTGCCCTCGACCCCCTTCATCACTAATCCATGGCTCTCTCCCCTTATCAATGCCTGCCACGTGATCGTTTTCCCTAAACTCGGTACATTCCAAGCTTAATTGTCCCCAACATATACTTTCCTCCTACAGATAACCATTAACTTCTGGTGTAAACCCTCTAAACCTAAGCACTCAATATTTCAATAGGATACCAGATAATTAACCCTATTCCAAGTTTAGGAGTTAGTACCCAGAATCCATCAAGGCTTAGGTAAGAATTTCTGGATTAACTATCTAATGTTAGCTAAATGTAGTAATTAATAAATTGGCTACGTTTCTTTAAATGGACAATTCTGTGAACTGTCTTGTGCAGCTTTTAAATTGACACAATACCTGTTAGCAAAGGTGTCCGTTAGAGATGACGTGCAGGAGCTTGCAGTGATTTGTAGTCTTGCATGATGTCTACTTTGATGCTAATTCGTATTTTTGAATATGAGAGTAAATAGAGCCAAATATATTGATATAAGTCACCTTGTCCGAGAGAGATTTACATGGTTATCAAAATGTCACGCCAGGGTAAGCCTACACGAAACAAAGCCCTTATTTTAAGTGTTTCTAAAATGGGAAAAATGAATGGTGGAAAAACGATTGGAATCATTTCCCTGTTTGACCGCTCGTTTTTATGGGTATTATGACACCTCCACTGTGGGGCTCTATGGCGACAGCTAGTCTTCAAGGATACTATCGGCAGAGCAAAATGTACTTGGCGGTACAGTAACTGAAAAAGGTTGGAAACCACTGCGCTAGCCCGTGTTGTACTGGTGTGGGCTTGGTATGGGGAAAGCCCATGCAGGGCTAACCCATGTTGGGCTGATGGGGTTGTTGTGGGCTAGCCCATGTTTAGCCCATGTTTGGCTGGCTAAGCCCCTGCCCACCAAATACCCAAATGGGGCCAATAGGGCCATGTTTGCTGGGTAGTCAGTTTACAGAACAATTAGGCAAGCCTAGGCCCCCTAGACCCAGCGAGTATAGTGTAACAGTAGGTTTGTCTTATCAGTTCTGTAACAGCCCATATTGGCTGCTCTATCATTTGAAACAATTTTCTTCAACCCAAATGTCAGAACTCAAACTTGAGATAAGATATTTTAGTTGCACATTATGATCATTCTATTATACCTATGTCAAAGAATAAGACAAAAAATAGATGTTTAGAACCAGTGGTGGAAAAAGTACTAAATTGCCATACTTGATTAAAAGTAAAGACACTTTACTAGAAAATGATTCAAGTAAAAGTGAAAGTCACCCAGTAAAATACTATTTGAGTAAAAGTCTAAAAGTATCTGGTTTAAAAAGTACTTATGTACAGTTGTGAAAAAGAGTAATCAATTGTCATACTGCTATAGATCAAATTCCTTATATTAAGCAAACCAGATGGCACAATTTTTTTGTTTATTTCTTTTACGGACCGACAAGGGTACACTTCAACACTCAATTTACATACGCAGTATTTGTGTTTAGTGAGTCTGCCTGATCAGAGGCAGTAGAGATGACAACGCATTATATTGATAGGTGTGAATTGGACCATTTTGCTGTCCAGCCTGAGCATATGAAATGTAACGAGTACTTTTGGGTGCCAGGAAAAATGTAATGGAATAAAAAGTACATATTTTCTTTTGGAATGTAGTGGAGTAAAAGTAAAAATGGTCAAAAATATAAATAGTAAAGTACAGATACCCCCAAAAAGGATTTAAGTAGTACTTCAAAGTATTTTTACTTAAGTACTTTACATCACTGTTTAGAACCATAAATAGGTCTGTAGTATACATTTCAATATACAAATCTCAAATGATCCTCAGTGATTCTCTTTGTGAAAAATAACACTTACCCTTTTGTGCATAAATCCAGCAACTGCAGTTAGATTAAAAATGCCACTGAAGTTGAAACCTAGGACGGTTGTTTCTCCTCAGAGTGTATAGCAGTGAGTATAAGAAGAGCTGTCCGGTCCACTGGTGCCTTTTTCCTGCTCCCGTTGGGTCACACATGCTGTCACAACCCCACCTCATGGTCCAGTACTTTCCTTATCATTACATATGACCGAAGCCCATTCACCTGGCAGGTGCTCTCTCTCTCTGTATATTATGCAAACCTGATGTCTCTGGCACCCTCCTCCTCCACTTTCAACTCTCAAAGTGATCAGGCTCCCTGTCAGGGGACTTGCACTTGTCAGTGTGTGAAAGAGAGAGAGGCACATAGAGAAAGAGAGAGGGAGAGAGAGAGCGTGAGGGGGGTAGAGGGACAGGGGAAGGGCTCTTTTCTGTCTTTATACAGAAGGCTATTGAGAGCAGACACTGGACTCAAGTCTGAGATGCAAGCTGATAGGAGGGCTAGCAAATAGTTTAAAAATAAAAATGCAGAGAGCCACAGAGCACAAAGCCCTCGATTGTGCCAACTTATCAAGCCTGGTCTATCTCACGACCGTATTGTTCTAAAGACTACTTTAGCAAGCTTTGCATATAGATCATTTAAAAAAAAATGAAAATAGGATTAATAACATAATGAAATATGAATGAAGCAATAAGGCATGAGAACCCATGGATGATCATAAATACACACGGCTAAGGGATGTTCTTGGGCACAACACGAACAATAGGTTATAAATACACTGAAAAGACATGGGTATTGCATTTCATGTACTCTTTGTTTTGTGGTGAACCCAGTTACAGTACAATAGCCACAATTCATTTTTCAACTAAACAGCTGAACTTGAGGGATGGGCTTGAAAAACCTTCTATTGTTCTCAACTGAAGGACCAACAGCTTATGTATATTTTGAAACTTTACATTGTTTGGGTTATGATATATGGATTCTGTACTAAGTTTGTAAGTTATATTACTTAAGAATCAAAGGTATATGTAACACATTAATAAGAAAGAGCAAGTTAAGCTTCAGCTGGCCCAGAACAGAGCGGCATGTCTTGCTCTTCATTGTAATCAGAGGGTTAATATTAATACTGTGCATGCCAGTCTCTCCTGGCTAAGAGTTGAGGAAAGACTTCTAGTTTTTTGTAAGAAACATTAATTTCTTGGAAATTCCAAATAGTTTGTATAGTCAACTTACACACAGCACTGACATAAGCACTTACCCCACCAGACATGCCAACAGGGGTCTTTTCACTGTACCCAGGTCCAGAACAAATTCAAGGAAACGTACAGTATTATACAGAGCCATGCGTGCATTGAACTCCCTTCCACCTCATAAAGCGCAAGTGAAAAGGAAACCCTGGTTTCAAAAAACAAATAAAGCAACACCTCTCCCACACGTGACCTACAGTACTTGTGTGTATGTACTGACATGTATGTGTAACTGATAGATGCAAACACACGACATGTTAATGTTTTAAATGTATGTAAATTGTAGTCTTTTGTCTGTAATGTCTTGGATCCCAGTAAAACTAGCTGTCGCCCATTGGCGTCGGCTAATGTGGATCCTAGTAAATCTAATTGTGAGGAACAGCAGGAAATCTTGCGTAAAACTGATTTGATTCATTCTGCATTTTCAGTTTCATAATAAAGGCGTGTTACCGGACTCAGATTCAGCCTACTCCTGGACCAAAATGCACTTTCAATGGAGATTTGCCTACTTCTTTGGACTCGTGGGAATATGGACAACTGTATTTGGTACCACTACCGTCCATTTAACGGCAGTATCACGGTGTCAATAGAGAATGATCCAGACATACGAGCCAAAGATTGATTAGTCCATTTTACTCTGGGAAGCGGGATGTGACAATATGTTGTCATACAGCACTGACTGTTACAGTAAAGGGAGGTGGGCACTGTCCCTCTCTTTCCACACACTAAAGCCTTTCAATCCAGAAGGAGAAAGCATAGGGATCACGCTGATCATCCCACCCTGCCTCTAACCCTTCCCCCCTCAACACTCAGTCTTTTGTTGAACGGGGTGCGTCCTGAGTGCCAGGCTGAGACTCGGACTAGGCGGGCATGTGTGTGTGGAATGCAGATATGGCATGCTGGTAAGTAGGGGGGGGGGGCAGCCAACCCAAACCGTTCTGTGCTTTCGCATCACAGTTCCAGCAGCAAAGGTGGATGGGTAGCTCGGTTCACCCGTGTGAAAAAGCTAACAGTGAAACCATGGCAACCTCCACCTCCGTCCACGCCACGATCCTCATGTGGCGGCATCAGATTCCACATCTCTGGTAGAGTTGGCCCAACTGCACATATGAAACCAAGAAGGCTACCATCTGCTATTTACAGACAGAGCCAGTGTTATGATACTGATGACTTGTCGAGATCAGGGGAGAATGACTCTCTGCTCTCATTGAAGCCACGAAGGTCAAGGCGGACTGCGGTACAGCTGGCATTGTTTAAAAAAAAAATATATCCCCATTCTAGTGAATGGAGAAAAATCTTTGGGTTCAATCTTCGTGTAAAAAGAAAAATCAGGGTACCAATAATTGCTTCTATTACACCAGATGTATGTCCTTGAACCGGTTCTTTCAAAATAGCACACAGAAGTTAAGGATTATTCAGTTGCTACTGGCAGCACCACGGTCAGCCTTCAACTGGAGATACTCAAGGAGAGGGCAGCACCAAACTAGCCTGCAACGTCACTTCCTGGACTAACTCAAACTGTGCATGTTGTCTTGAAAATCTACCCCATGAAACACCATCTTAGCTGCCAAAACTGACTTCCTTGCCTTCAAAAGGCACCATCTTCACATAGCAATGAATGTGGCCACGTGATCGATGGGTTTGTCCATTCATATACGGTCATTGGTCGAGACTGATGCTTTGTATGGTTGTGGCTACCAGTACAGCACCATCTAGTTGTCGCGTCGGAAATAAAGCTGACAACTTTAGATCGAGCATAACCCTTTTCCATTCTCCTAAGCTGCTGCGTTAGGGCTCCTAACCCACTATGTAGTCACTTCTGTCCATAGCTGGGCGAGGCTTAGCTAACATGCTACGGTTGTCAACAAACCATCAGCATCACAACGGCACCATGAAATTACTCAAGCCCCGCCAAACCTAGGAGAATTGGACTCCCAGTCAGTGGCAGTGACGAGAAGTAACAGTAAGTAATTCATTACACTGGACAGTGATGCAAGAATCTTAATCCAAAGGATCCGCACCATTTAAACGTTCATAAAGGAAAGTCTTGAGGCCCTAACGCATAAAACAAAGAAAGATTGGACATAAGTGACAGGTAGTGCTAGGTTGACAGGGGTACTAAGCACTACCGTGTGCATTGCTGCCACACCTTACCCACCTCCCTCAAGTTAAAAGAAGTGGGCCAATTTTAACAAAAAAAATGAAGTCCATAAACTATTTATTTGAATTACATATCAAGCAAGAGTCACCTTTTTTAAGCATACAAAATGTTTTCATGGGGTAAGCTTCATACACATTTGAATTTGTCTGATGACACCAACAAGTTATTCTACTGAAGTATTTAGAACCACATTTAATTACACACGCCATAGATTAAAATAGGGTGAATCATGGGGGGGGGGGGGAGAATTCAGGTACAGAGTACTGACCAGTTCACACAAGAACAAAGCAAAGTCACCTCACGATGGTTGAGGCAGGGTGGATAATATTTCACAACAATGTGACTCCTCCAGCTTTTCCAACTGCCAATATGCGTGACCACATGGTTTTAACACTCATCATATTCAATGGGACCAACTTTTTCTGAATAAACCTATGAGTCTCATGAGACTTCAACCTTGTATGATTGACGACCATACAAATAAAAAAGAACGAGTCCTTGATGAATATCCACAGTTAAGCGGCTACTGTTTCTTGGCTTTTTTCTGCTTCTTCTGAGCCTTGCCTGCGTCCTCGTGGGCCTTTCTCTTGGCCGTCAGTTTGTTAACCTGCGAGGGGGAAGTAGATTGAGTTAATGAACAGTGGAGTAAAATCGAGAATTCATGGGTGTGCAACCAAGGTCACATGCTCTCTAAAAGGGCTATTGTTTTAGCGTGCAAGGTTTCCTGGCTATTCAAACCCTGTTAATCATTATCACTACAGCTCAATAGGTAGGTACTAGGCACAAAGATAGCAGCCTAGTGGAAAGTACACGGCCAGTTATCCCAAAACGCCAGGCCTGATCCTCTACCTCCATGTATATTAATACGGCTGTTCCCGAGGCAAATGTACTAATGGGTCTGACATGGTAATGTGCTGCGTCTATCTATTTATCTATCGTGCCGTTAAAGTATTTACCCCCTTACTGACTTTCTCCATTTTTGACACTGATTGTTAGACCTTCAACTAAAACCTAATATTAGACAAAGGAAACATGAGTGAACAAATAACAAAATGATACTTATTTGATTTATTTAATAAACAAATTTAAGAAGAAACCAATGCCCTTGTGAACAGGTAATTGCCCCCTTACACTCGTGTGGTTCCGGAGTTAATCAGTTTTTTGTTGTTGCATAAACTACTCGTTTCAGGTCCTGCCACAACATCTCAAAATCAGGTTTAGGTCTGGACTTTGACTTGGCCATTCAAACTTGAAATGTGTAGCTTCACAGCCATTCTGATGTAGACTTGCGTGTGTGTTTAGGATCATTGTCTTGATTGAGATGTGGGAAGGACATGAAACGTGCAGTTTATGCTCGAAAACCCCCAAATGTCGCTGAGTTAAAGAAGCTCTGCATGGAAGAGTGGGACAAAATTCCTCCACAGCGACGTGAGAGAATAATCAACAACTACAGGAAGTGTTTGGTTGAAGTCATTGCAGCTAAAGGTGGCACAACCAGTTAGTGTAAGGGGGCAATTACTTTTTCACACAGGGACATTGGGTAGTACATCACTTTAAAACTCAATTGTTTGTGTTATTCCCTCAGGTTTATCTAATATTAGGTTTTGGTTGAAGATCTGATAACTCAACGTAAAAAATATGCTAAAATAGAGAAAATCGGAAAGGGGAAAATACTTTTTCACAGGACTGTATCTATGTAAATATCTATCTCCATCGACAGGCAACGGGACACAGTGATGTCATGTGAAGTGCCATGTTGGTTTGGCCGGTGAGCAGCGGAGGGGACTCACCTCTCGGGTCGTCCTCTTCTTGCCGAACATGATCTTGTCGTACAGGTACTTCTCCTTCTTCTTCATCATCATGATGGCCAGACGCTTCTCCTCTGCCTTCTCCTCCTGCTCCAGTCGAACCTTGTTCCCCACGGAACCAGTTTCCCAGGGTTTCACTTTGCCGGGGGTCACCTTCACCGCCAAAGTCTGCAGGGACAGGAGAGAAAAGATACATCTAAAGGTGTGTCCAAAATGGCACGCTATAGTGCACTACGCCTTACGATAATGTTTTATGTTAGATGAAACAGGCCATTCAGATGGTAAAACTGTAGAGCAGGGATCAACTAGATTCAGCCACGGGATGATTCTTGAGCGGAAGGTCAGGAACATAATTCTAAATAACTTGTAGACTGGAAATTGACCGGAAGAAACCCAAACGGATATAATATTTGACTAAAACAAATTCAAAACCTTGCTTAAAATTTCTATACGATCAAATATCTCCCTCTATAATGCGAGATAATATTATTTATTATACTTTCCCCCCCCTCAAAATTAAAACCACTTGTAGCGGACTTTAAATGTATATATTTTGTTGAAAAGTTGGTGGAGGGGGCAGATCAAATCACCCGAGGCCAAATTCGGCCCGTGGGCCACCAGTTGGGGAACCCTGGTGTAGAGACTGCTAGGATTCTCTCACCTTGCCATGGGCTCGCGTATCCTCCATCTTCTTCAGATTCTTCTCCTCGGTCAACTCTTCATCATCCACATCATCATCCTCTTCTTCCTCCTCCTCCTCTTCATCATCCTCTTCATCATCCTCTTGTACTGATATATATTTAAAAAAAATTGTTGAACATTTTAGTTCAACGCAACATACATCATGCAGGTGCAGAAACATGTGAAGCAGAGAGCAGAGAGGGATAGAAAGCATATTGAAAGCAGGCGCTTCCACACAGGTGTGGTTCCTGAGTTAATTAAGGAATTACAATCCCATCATGCTTAGGGTAAGGTATAGAAATGCTCAGCAGGCCATTATTTTGGCCACCATGGCTATGCCCCAATAGGATGACAATGCCCCCATCCACAAAATTGGATGTTCCAAGTCCACAACAATGCTTAAACCACACCAGGAGACCTCGAGGGTAAAAATTGAAGAAATGTGGATTAAAATGCGCACCAGCCAGAGACCATTGTTTGGTTAGTGATGTTTCTGTAGCGCTCATGTGATTACAGAGTTTGCTAAACAAATGGCCACTGGATTGATGCAAATAATCATATTCTGCCAGGTAGGCACAGGCTACTTTGTAGTAAACATTTAATTGAGAAGGTTTTTAGGAAAGTCTTTCCATCTACCAGAAGACGGTTGTCATTACATTAGACTCATCACTAACGGCTACAAAAAGTGGCAGACAAACGCGCACAGACAGACGGGCAGAATGTTCAGAAAGGAAAATACAAATCACGGATGCATTTTGTTCATGTCTTATGATAATAATATTGGGCAAATTAATGCATTTTCTAATAAGTTCAATACATTTAGATGATTTTTTTTGGTTCAACAATTTATTCAGTTTTAAAATCTGGGTTCGATCTGCAACGCAGATTTTATAGGGCACTACGAGTAGTCACTGAATTGTTTGAGGAGCATGAAAATGATGTAAACCATATGCCATCAGATTTTAACCCAATTGAACACTTATGGGAGATTCTAGAGCGGCACCTGAGACAGTTTTCCACTTCAAAACAACAAATGATGTAATCTCTTGTGGAAGAACGGTGTCGCATCCCTCCCATAGAGTTCCAGATACTTGTAGAATCGATGTCAAGGTCCATTGAAGCAATGAGCCCAACGCCCTATTAAGACACTACGTTGAAATGTCTTTTATTTTAGCGGTTAACTGTAGGTTGCATAGGAAATGGCACCCTATTCCCTCTACAGTGTACTACTTTTGACCAGAGTCCAGCTCTGCTCAGCTCTTACCGGGCTTCTCCCCGCGCTGCAGGGCCATGAGCTTTAACTTCTCCGGGGGCACGTAGTCGCCGTCCTTCTCCTCCACGAAGGGCGAGAGGTGGGGCGGCAGCGTCGTCCCCAGGAAGTAGTCCTCAACGGGCAGGCGCATCTTGGCGTTGACAGAGTCAAACACCCACTGGGGCTGGATGTAGTACCTGGAGCAGGACACAACCACCACACACGGTTACAGTTACACACCTGCCTGCCTCCTTTACGACCAAGGTTTCTACACAGATATGGATCATACTGGGTTCAAATAATAGCCGCCTTCTTTCAAATACTTTAAGCGTTTGATCCAGACAGTCTGGAGTGCCAGATGGGCGGAGTTTGCACCTTTGGGACTAATCCATTGTGCCAGATGGGCTCCATTGGGAAATGTATACAGTCAGTCAACCCAACCCATATTAGAATGTAACATTTAAACATTCCAAAAAGATGTGAGACCATTCACACATTGGCAAGTTGAGGTTGCGATCACAACAGCTGAAGACAAAGGTCTGGACAGGGTTAGCAGGCCCATAGTGTCGGCATTATGTACCCTGTTTAAAGCTAAGCTCTATGAAGAGCGATAAAGGGGACAAGAACTGTCACACGTGGCTCTGCCCACAGACTCCACCCCCTGGAAGCCCTGGATAACAGAGGCCTTTGAGCGACCAGAGCAGGAAGAGCCCTTTTGAAAGGGGGCATTGTGGGGACGAGCTGAGCCCATCTCTGAGGGGGGACTGAAGGAAGGAGAAGGAAACCCCCCAACCAGAGCAACAGTTAGCAGCCGGGCAACAAAACACTTGGGTCTGTAAATAGCCCTGGCTGAAATAAAATTGTGATTTGAACGAGGGGCGGGGGTTGTATTTTTATTTTCTTCCAAAGATCATTCATGCAAAGATTTTGAATGAATGGCAAGACATTGGCAACGACTGTAATGACTGCAGATAAAGGTATATGAACCGTCGGGGTCCCTTCACCTGTTGATGTACTGCTTGTCCATGTCAGGCCTGTCTACAATCTGATGAGTGATTGTCTCGTCGGCCACTTCGTAGGTGCCACCGATGCAGAGGGACTTGTCCCAGGACACCTCGGCACCAAAACACCTGGCAGACAGAGAGGGATGGAGATAAAAAAAACAATGGTTCACTTCATGGTGCATCAAAGCTCCCCTTTGAGGTGCGGTGTGGCATGGAAACCATCCCCAAAAGATTTGGCTTGTTTTTACTTCCCAGGGTGCCATAATGTCTGTGGCGGTGGGCTGGTTCTCACCTCAGGATAAAAGCCAGTGACTCTCTGGGAACTTCCCTGTTCAAGAAGAACTTGAGCCCCTCAAAAAGCCTATTCTGGGCCTCCTGCTCTTTCTGCTCCTTCTCTCTGGCCTGCATATTCTCCTGGTCCTCCTGAAGAAAGACAGAGGGTGTAGGGTGAAAGGAGACAGGAAAAGCTTTTAGAAGGGTACACAGGCAGTTAGTGGGGTGGTTTGGTTGCATCATGTTGTTTATAAAACAGCTTGTAGCCATAGAGGAGTGCTGCCCAGTCTAACACTGCTAATGAGGTGAATCCACCGGGGAAAACGTGAGCCTCTCCCTGTAGACCCACTGATTTTCAGAGTGTGGCCTTCCTGTGAGCAATTAGTTCAATCAGCTATTTTTATCCCATCATCAAATTGCCTAACAACGATTTAGAAAGAACATCAACGTCAAATACAGAGGACGACTTTTGTATGAGAACTATCAATTTACGACGAGGGTGTGCTACAAATAGTTCCTCCACCCACAAAGATCTGGGAAAGAAAGGGCTTTCTAAATGGAAGGAATGAAAGGTGAACGTGGGAGGCATTGGTCATAACACACTCGTGACCACCTGGTAGCTACTTTATTCAGTGTCTCCTTACCCCCTCGGTAGGGAAAAGGTCCAGCTGGTTCTCCTCCTCCTCTGCGGTGGCGACCACCCGTGCCAGGCTGGCACTCAGGGCTGACAGTTTCTGTTGAGCGCATGAAACTCACAGGTTCAGTTTACACACAGCTTAAAAACACATTTCTACTGATAAGAGTACCATCAAGGACGGGCTGGTAGCCCAGATCAATAAAGAGGGATGTCGCCCTGTCCGACATATACAGGAATCCTCAAGTTAATATTTAGTTTACTCATTGATTTGTATCAATCCATAACAGTGACGAAAAGGCCCACCTCCAAGTAGCTCTCTGAGTCCATAGCGTAGTCCTCCTCGTGCTCTGCCTTCAGCTCCGACTCAGCTTTGCTGTCCAGCTGGAGAGATGGGTGGAGTTAGCAACAGCGCAGACAGACAACAACTAGCAGGCCAATGATCTCTGTATACTACAAGACAATATAATGTTCATCGACAAAAAGAACATGGTTACAAAAAAGGCGCCGCTTGTGACGCGTGATAGCTGAAATGGTTCTCCGGGATCGTATTCATTAGGGCACACTGTAGCAAAATGTTTTGCAACGGAAAACAAAAACAAGCATTTCTTATTTAACTTCCGGTAGCCCCTCCATGTTTCAGTCCGTTTTCTTCCGCTTGTTGCGTAATGAACACGATGCAAGTTAAGGCCAGGTGCTGGGTTACCTTGGGCGGGTAGACCAGGTTGAGGGTCTGGTAGAGGCGGAAGTTAATGAAGCCAAAGAGGGTAGTGTACATCTCTGTGAAGGTGGCCATTACTCTGTAGTCCACATCTGTCGGGTGCTGGGGGAGAAAGGATAGATAATTAAGCCTGAAAGAATGCATTGTAGAGTCAATGTTGAGGAGAGCCATTGCCACGTACGCTTATCAAGTTCCTCTAATTTACCCACAATTAACAGCATCAACTTAAATTTGCCTTGAAGCAATGCCTCACACTCCATTCTCAGATAGAAAATAATCTATAGGTATAGTGTGAAGGAATGTGTGTTTGGGATATCTGATGTATCAGACCATAGTATCATTTCTATGGCCATACATCTAAACTGTAGGAAAATAAAGACTGTGTGGAGATGGCCCTTTTCAAAATTCTCACATTCAATGGTAGATGATATAAAAATGGAAATAAGGAGATGTATAGAGGAAAATGATAAGTTGAATCCTAATATTCTATGGGATGCAGTGAAGGTTGTCATTTGTGCAAAACTAAATCACACTTACAACATTCCAGAAGAAAGCTAGATTGGCTATATATCAGAATTTGATTAAGAAGTTGAAAGGTATGGAACAAAAAGAAAAGATCACTTGATCCATTGATCCACAACAAATTAAAGAAACAAGGAGAAAAATAGATGATATTCTGAGTAACAGTAATTTATTTTAAACAGATTTCATGAGGGGGGCCGTAAAGCTACAAGACTGCTAGCTAGACGAATACACAGATATATTTTGTATTTGCTAAGATAAGAGATCCACAAAGTAGACAAATTAAACACTGACCCATGACCATAGCCATAACCACGAGTCCGACGCAAAGGATAAGACCAGGCAGTGTCAGAGGACGGCCACTAATATTATTTTTTATAGACTCCAGTCACCCAAATCATACACTGTTCTCTCTGCTACCGCATGGCAAGCGGTCCCGGAGCAGCAAGTCTAGGTCCAAAAGGCTTCTTAACAGCTTCTACCCCCAAGCCATAAGACTGCTGAACAATTAATCAAATGGCCACCTGGACTATTTACATTAACCCCCCCCCCCCCCCCCCACATCACCAACAAACTATCATGGTCCAAACACACCAAGACCGTTGTGAAGAGGGAACGATAACATCTATTCCCCCCAGGATTGCTGATTCAACTTGTTAGCCAGGGTTCGTGAAGATAACCAATAATTCTACAATGTTCAGATGAGACATAAATAAGGTGACGATTAATATTGACTGCTATTGATGTAAACGATTACTAGGTCTTTAAGAGTTTATTCAGAAGATAACAGCTCTATAAACATTATTTTGTGGCGCCCCGACTTTCTAGTTAATTATCTACCTGATTCGCTTAATTAGGTATTATTAATTACAGAGAAATGATTTTATAGAATAGCATGTCATATCACTTAATCCGGCATAGCCAAAGACACGACAGAACTATTTAAGACCATGGAGGATATATTGGACCCAATAACAACATTCACGTTAGATATTTGGTTTGATATGGTCTGGAAACAGATATTGGAGAGAAGAATTAGGATCATGAGAGTTCATATGTCAAATTTAAATCTGGCACATATGATCAGAGTTTTAAACAATGGGTTAATCAGGGTATAACAGCATTGTGTACCATTGTTGAGAATGGGAAGATTTAGATCCTGAAAACTCAAGGCAACATACAAAACCTGGATTTTTTTTTTTTTAGATACTTACAGTAAAATGAATTACTATATCAAAGGAGCTAAAGCATATAAACTCACCCATGGACTAAAGGAGTTTTGAGAGCAATTAGTAAAGCATATAAGGCAAGTAAATTTAGGGTAATCTCAGTATTGTACCAAGGCTTGATAGAAAGTAAAGAAAACAGGGCCTCCCGGGTGGCGCAGTGGTCTAGAGCACTGCATCGCAGTGCTATGCTGCGCCACCAGAGTCTGGGTTCGCGCCCAGGCTCTGTCGCAGCCGGCCGCGACCGGGAGGTCCGTGGGGCGACGCACAATTGGCTTAGCGTCGTCCGGGTTAGGGAGGGTTTGGCCGGTAGGGATATCCTTGTCTCATCGCGCTCCAGCGACTCCTGTGGCGGGCCGGGCGCAGTGCGCGCTAACTGAGGGGGGCGGGTGCACGGTGTTTCCTCCGACACATTGGTGCGGCTGGCTTCCGGGTTGGAGGCGCGCTGTGTTAAGAAGCAGTGCGGCTTGGTTGGGTTGTGCTTCGGAGGACGCATGACTTTCGACCTTCGTCTCTCCCGAGCCCGTACGGGAGTTGTAGTGATGAGACAAGATAGTAATTACTAGCGATTGGATACCACGAAAATTGGGGAGAAAAGGGGATAAAAATTTATAAAAAAAAAATAAAAAAATTTAAAAAAAGAAAGTAAAGAAAACTCAATGTTGTAGATCAAGGAAATTTTTGAAATATGAATCCACTTTAATCTCAGAAGATGAAGAGTGGAAGAACGTGTACAACACAACAGGCAACCACTAATTCAAGAATATGGACAGAGTTACGTTGGAAGAACCTGACTTGATTGTTTATTACAGGTAAAATTAAGAGTGAACTTTGTACGCAACAAATGTGTTGGAGAATGTGTGGACACATGGAAGCTAACCACTATCATATGTTCTGGAAATGCAAAAAATGTGTGTTTTGGGATAACGTGTGTTCTACTATTAAAGACATCCTGTGCTAGGATGGTGTGCCTAGGACTTGCTCTGTTGTCTACCTAGGAAATGTACAGGATGAAATAAGGGCATGTGAATAGTATATGATTAGGAACCTTCTTGCAGCTAGTAAGAAAGCTATAACAAACATTTTTTATTAATTAGATCCTCCCAAAGTAGATGATTGGTTAGCCATTATACAATAAATCTATATGGAAAATATATCTTATTTGTTAAGAAATAAGGGAAAACAAGTTTGAGGCGAGATGGGAGAAATTGATATGGTTTGAGGCTCAGTAATGGGATATTAACTACTTAATGTGGTAACTGACATACATAACTGTATGAACGCTGTGATGTTAATATTGTACACAATGTATCCCTGAACACCGGTCTTTTGCATGTATTTTATGTATACATTTTACTATGGTGAATTTCTGTACATTAGTGGAAAAATCCAAAGTATATATAAAAAAAATGGCTCTTTGAGCTGCTGTGATGTGACTCAGCACTTACATCATGGGCAAACTGGTAGGGCACGAGCCAGGTGATGAGCTGTCCAAGGACCTCTGCCTGATAGTAAATCCCCTTGATGGAGAGGAAAACCTGCCAGGGAAAGCAAAACCATGTCAAGTGTACTGCGGAATATCTGTTATTCTCTTTGCTAAAGAACATGTATCTCATTCAGACAAATTCAATGTGAACTAACCACTCAAATTGCTTTCACAACACGTAATAGGCTTATAACACCGCTAAGTACACTGAACAAAAATATAAAACGGCAAGTGTTGGTCCCATGTGTCATGAGCTAAAAAAATGTTTTTTGGGGGGCACAAATTTGTTTACGTTGCCATTAGTGGGCATTTCTCCTTTGCCAAGATAATCCATCGACCTGACAGGTGTGGCATATCAAGAAGCTGATTAAACATGATCGTTACACAGGTGCACCTTGTGCTGTGGACAATAAAAGGCCACTTTAAAATGTGCAGTTGTGTCAACCAACACAATAGCACAGATGTCTCAAGTTGAGGGAGCGTGCAATTGGCATGTTGACTGCAGGAATGTCCACCAGCGCCGCTGCCAGATCATCTAATGTTCATTTCTCTACCATAAACTGCCTCCAACATCATTTTAGAGAAGAATTTGGCAACTAGCCTCACAACCGCAGACCATGTGTAACCACGCGAGCCCAGGACCTCCACACCCGGCTTCTTCACCTGCAGGATCATTTGAGGAGGCGTCGGAGAGGTCATGAGGAGTGTGTATGTAATGAAGCCCTTGTGTGTAAAAACAAATTCTGATTGGGGAGCCAGGCCCAGCCAGTGGCTGTACCCCTGCCCAGTCATGTTAAATCCACAGATTAGGCCTAATGAATTTCTTTAAATTGACTGATTTCCTTGCATGTTGCTTTTATATTTTTGTTCAGTACATACGGAAAGGTCAGACCCCTTGAGTTTTTCAACATTTTGTTACATTACAGCCCTATTCAAAAACGTATTCAATAAATGTTTTTCCTCAATCTACACACAATACCCCATAATGACAAAGCATAAGCAGGTTTTTGCAAATGTATTAAAAATAAAAAACAGAAATACCTTTACATAAGTATTCAGACCCTCGAAATTGAGCTCCAGTGCATACTTTTTCCACTGATCATCCTTGAGATGTTTCTACAACTTGATTGGAATCCACTTGTGGTAAATTCAATTGATTGGACATGATTTGGAAAGGCACACACCTGTCTATATAAGGTCCCACAGTTGACAGTGCATGTCAGAGAAAAAAACAAGCCATGAGGTTGAAGGAATTGCCCGTAGAGCTCTGAGACGGGATTGTGTCAAGGCACCAATCTGGGGAAAGACACCCAAAAGAATTATACAGCATTGAAAGTCCAAGAACACAGTGGCCTCCATCATTCTTAAACAGAATAAGTTTGGAACCACCAAGACTCTTCCTAGAGCTGGCTGACCGGCAAACCCGAGCAATCGGGGGAGAAGGGCCTTGGTCAGGGAGGTGACCAAGAACTCAATGGTCACTCTGACAGAGCTCCAGAGTTCCTCTGTGGAGATGGGAAAACCTTTCAGAAGGACGACCATCTCTGCAGCACTCCACCAAATCACGCCTTTATGGTAGAGTTGCCAGACGGAAGCCACACCTCAGTAAAAGGCACATGACAGCCTGCTTGGAGTTTGCCAAAAGGCACCTAAAGACTCTAAGACCAGGAGAAACAAGATTATATGGTCTGATGAAACCAAGATTGAACTCTCTGGTCTGAATGCCAAGCGTCACGTCTGGAGGGAACCGGGCACCATCCCTACGGGGAAGCATGGTTGTGGCAGCATCATACTATGGGGATGTTTTTCAGCGGCAGGGACTGGGAGACTAGTCAGGATCGAGGGAAAGATGAACGGAGCAAAGTCCAGCGAGATCCTTGATGAAAACCTGCTCCAGAGCACACAGAACCTCAGACTGGGGCGAAGGTTCACCTTCAAACAAGACAACGACCCTAAGCACACAGCCAAAACAATGCAGGAGTGGCTTCGGGACAAGTCTCTGAATGTCCTTGAGTGGCCTAGCCAAAGCCTGGACTCGAACCAAATAAAATATCTCTGGAGACACCTGAAAATAGCTGTCCTATCCAACCTGACAGAGCTTGAGAGGATCTGCAGAGAAGAACTCCCCAAATACTGGTGTGCCACGCTTGTAGCTTCATAACCAAGAACACTCGAGGCTGTAATCGCTGCCAAAGGTGTTTCAACAAAGTAATAAGTAAAGGGTCTGAATGTGATATTTCCGGCTATATATTTTTTGAAAAATATTTTTGCTGTGTCATTATGGGGTACTGTGTGTAGATTGATGAGTGGGAACAAAGTATTTCATCAATTTTAGAATAAGGCTGTAAAGTATTTCTTTTGCCAAAGTCAAGGGGTCTGAATACTTCAAATGCACTGAATATACAATTGTCATGACTTAAATCCATTTCAGTGGTTATTGTACCTGTAACAGTCAGCATCATTACTTAATCAATCAATCATGCCTACATTCATGAGGACCAACTATTTATGTTAGCGAGGACACATCTGCAGTCTCGTCCTTCCTACCTTCCGGAGAGAGCGAGATGTGACCACGTAGTTCATCCACTCCACAGTGAGGCGTCGGCATAGCGTGATGGTCTGGACGTGGCACTTGCCCGTGCGGGCAAAGGTGGAGAACAGGAAGCACATGGAGAGGGCGTCGTCAATGTCACGGAGGGCATCGATGAAAGTGGGGTACCTGGCACACAAATAGACCCAAACATAACCCTCAGAAACGTAGGACATCCTTTACAAATGTTATGTTGACATGAGCCGTAAACAGGGCTCAACACCATAGAGATCTTATGACTTGCCATGGCTACTGATAGAGATTTCTGTGCATGTGCAGGAGTTTGATTTTTTACGTAGCTGCTGCCCACTCTGCTGCATTCATAGCTTCTGCTCAGTGCTCCCACTGCTGCTTCCCTCCCGTTGACATGGAGGGGGTAACATCATGTTGTACACCCTCCCGTTGACATGGAGGGGGTAACGTCATGTTGTACACCCTCTCGTTGACATGGAGGGGGTAACGTCATGTTGTACACCCTCTCGTTGACATGGAGGGGGTAACGTCATGTTGTACACCCCCTCGTTGACATGGAGGGGGTAACGTCATGTTGTACACCCTCTCGTTGACATGGAGGGGGTAACGTCATGTTGTACACCCTCTCGTTGACATGGAGGGGGTAACGTCATGTTGTACACCCCCTCGTTGACATGGAGGGGGTAACGTCATGTTGTACACCCCCTCGTTGACATGGAGGGGGTAACGTCATGTTGTACACCCTCTCGTTGACATGGAGGGGGTAACGTCATGTTGTACACCCCCTCGTTGACATGGAGGGGGTAACGTTATGTTGTTGGTAAAAGACCAAGTCCATATTATGGCAAGAAGAGCTCAAATAAGCAAAGAGAAACTACAGTTCATCATGAGCAGCAGCTACATAGGGTAAGCGCTGGGCGACATGGCCAAAATATCCTATCACGGTATTTAAAAAGAAATTGCCGGAATGACTGCATTTATGTATTTGAATAATAAAAGTTGTACATTTTCTATGAGTAGTGTGTGACCCTAGGGTGGCAACATATAAATCACATAGAATGTCAATGGATCTCTGATTGTTAAATACTGTTCAATTAAAACTACAAGCAAAAATAATTCCCTTCATTTTCATACATATCTGCATTTCCTGCACTCATTTGAGATCATTTCCCCACTGCCATGTAGGGCTGCAACGATATTGAAAAAGAAAATCTAGGCCATATTTTTCACCCAATCACTTGGGTGAACTGTTGGAATCATGGAAAAAATTATGATTATTCTAATTCTACAGTTAGAAGATAATAGTGGGCACTTTGAATACAGTGTTAATTGACATAAAAACAAATGAAAATGTCAGAAGAGTTATTGTGACAGGGTAAGGAACCAAAGTGTTGGTCAGTGCTTCCTAGGGGACCCTATAATCTTTGGCAACATTAAAACGTTATCTTAGCTACTTCATGTAGCTAACATTTATGCTGTGCATATTCCCCGTTCATTTAGAAGATACTGTTGCACAATCAACATGCTGATTTAGGCCTACACCGTCACTGGTATTATCAGGCTCTATAGCTAGCTCTGTTTAGTCTGACTCAGTACATTTAGCCAGCTTACTAGCGATTAGGAGCTAACACGACTTCGCCACAATGTGCTAAGAAAAGACAAACTAGCTTTTTGCAGATATAAGAAAGAATTTAATCGTGTAACTGTAGAATGCTTATGGATTTATATTAAAAAGCATCATAGTCATCAACATTGCTGCATGTGTTGCATTGGCCAGGCAGACTGAACGCAAGTGTCTCGTAGTCGACCAACAAAAAGGGCACTCCTTGAGTGCCAGTGGGCGAGGCAAGTTCTGTGTGGTAAGTAGCATGGAGAGAGAGAGCGGAGAGAGGACTCAAGTAGCGGAGTAAAGAATAACATTCAACTACAGATAGAAGGTAAAGTAAAAACCCAAAACGGTCCATGCATCAATACCGGTATATCGTAAAATACGGTATACCGCCCAGCCCTACATAGTGTGTGTAAAATAACATGCACAGAACATGATCCAGATCCTTAGCTTTGAGAAAAAGGCCTCCAGATAGGCAGGAGCAAAAAGTCAGTATTGGCAGTCACTGCCTATTTTCTATTCCCTGAGTGTAGAAAACATTAGGAACACATCCCCAATACTGAGTTGCTCCCCCATTTTCGCTCAGAACAGCCTCGATTCAAAGGGACACGGACTCTACAAGATGTCGAAAGCATTCCACTGGGATAATGGCCCAGATTGATTCAAATGCTTCCAACAGTTGTGTCAAGTTAGCCAGATGTCCTTTGGGTGGTGGACCATTCTTGATATACACGGGAAACTGTTGAGCATGAAAAATCCAGAAGCGTTGCAGTTCTTGACACAAACTGGTGCACCTGGCACATTTTACCATACCCCGTTCAAAAGGCACTTAAATATTTTGTATTGCCCATTCACCCCCTGAATGGCACACATACATAATCCATGTCTCAAGTTTTAACCTGTCTCTTCCCCTTCATCTACACTGATTGAAGTGTATTTTACAAGTGACATCAATACGGGATCAGAGCTTACACCTGGATTCACTGTCATGGAAAGAGCCAAATGTTCCTAATATTTTGAACATTCAGTGTATGTAATTATATGCTCAACATTGCCATCTCCTGTTTGCAGTTGGCACTGCAGTGGATTGAGCCCTCACCTCTCCTTGATGATGTGGTCCAGTTTGTAGCCAGGCTTGTTATCTCTCAGTCTCTCCACCCCTGTCCATTCTGCCTTTCCATATGCCTTCCTCAGTTTACGCACAAACACCTACCAGAGACAGAACAGGACAAGGCAGCCTTACTAGATCTGCCCCTTGATTTGAAAATAGTGGACTGAAAATTCACTGTATGGTACGAAAATGTCAATAAACAAACATGTCTATATAGTAGTCAAAACACTAGTATAAAACATTACCTTGTACTCTCTAAACTTTCGAACGATGGGCTCGTGCAGGAGGAACCGGATGTCTTTGAGCAAGTAGAATGTGCGGGGGGCCGTGGAACCCTTGTTCACCTTCTTCTTGTGCTTAGGCTCATGAGGGTAGATGCCTTTCAGAATACACAGGCGTCTATGGAACACAGGACGAAGATACAGACTCAATTTGGCATAGCTATAACTAATACCAGAGGCAACCATGTGATTACATTCACAACCAAAGTACAAGGCTGTTTACACTAGACACCACAGGGAAGAAAACGGACTGAAATAAGGAGGGCCTACAACTCACAAAACACGTATTTTCCATTGTAAAACTTTTGCTACAGTGTGTACTAATGAATAAGTTGTTGTAGTGGGTCAGTAGCAACGTCACCCAGTACCTGAAATCTGCCAGGCTTAGCTGCAGCTTCTTGCGGGCTTTGTTCCGTGTGATGTAGTTGGTGGCAGAGCCCCTCTCATACTGAATACAAATGGGTTTACAGTTACTCACAAGACATGAAGACAGTAAAAGACGTGGGGTATTGGAGAAACCTGGCTTTTAGCGAGGATGTCATTCTTAGATTGTTACAACACGTGTAACCATACTAAATCGCAAAAACCTTGATGCTGACAATGTTCAGCTTATCTTTTATCACTATTTAGTACTCTGTCTTTTTTATTCACCAGGTGAAGATGTAACGTACTACCGTAGCAGCTAGGCTAACGTTAAATAGCTAGCATAGAAGGGTTGAAAACAATCTGCATCAACGGCATATGCCTCGACTAGACCGACGTAGAACTACAATAGTTGAGTACAAAGACGTGTTTCATGCAAGCAATCTATTACAAAAAATGTGATTATTATCAAGATTATAGTTTTACAGCTAACTAGTAACAGTTACCTAAACATGTTCGGCCTAAAGTAAAATCATAGGTATTTAATGCTGTGCTCAGATAAACTACTGTAGCCAACTTTAGCTTTACGTAGCTAGCAAAATCGTTGGATACTTAATTTGACAGATAGTGACAACCTTACCTTCTTTTTCTGTAGACCCCCCATTTACAATAGATATTTTCGTGTTATTCTAATAAATTACTTTTTTTAATGGCTTTACTTCTCTAGACAATCCTGTAAACACCACCACCACGAAAAAATACCGTGGCTGATGCACGTGTTGTGTGACATGCGCGGAATAAACTCGCAAGACCCCGACACCTCAAGCTGTCCATTTTAAGGCCTGAATATAAAAGACCTAAAACATAAAAGTAAATCAGTCAAATTTGGATCCCATGTGTGTCTATCTATTCATTGGAAATAAGTTGGATTTTGACGAATTCATTCATAATTCATTCAAACACACACAACCAGTCAAAAGTTTGGACACACCTACTCATTCAAGGGTTTTTCTTATTTTTTTAAAAACTATTTTCTACATTGTATAATAATAGTGAAGACATCAAAACTATGAAACAACGCATATGGAATCATGTAATAACCAAACAAGTGTTAAACATTCTTTAAAGTAGCCACACTTTGCCTAAGCTTTGCACACTCTTGGCCATCTCTCAACCAGCTTCATGAGGTATTCACCGTGAATGCATTTCAATTAACAGGTGTGCCTTGCTAAAAGTTCATTTGTAGAATTTCTTTCCTTCTTAATGCATTTGAGCCAATCAGTTGTGTTGTGACAAGGTAGGGGTGGTATACAGAAGGTGGCCCTATTTGGTAAAAGACCAAGTCCATATTATGACAAGAACAGCTCAAATAAGCAACGAGAAATGACAGTCCATCATTATTTTAAGACATGAAGGTCAGTCAATACGGAACATTTCAATAGCCTTTCGTCAAGTGCAGTCGCAAAACCCATCAAGCGCTATGATGAAACTGCCACAGGAAAGGAAGACCAAGAGTTACCTCTACTGCAGAGGATAAGTTCATTAGAGTTACCAGCCTCAGAAATTGCAGCCCAAATAAATGCTTCACAGAGTTCAATTAACAGCCACATCTCAACATCAACTGTTCAGAGGAGACTGCTTGAATCAGGACTTCATTGTCGTATTGTTGCAAAGAAACCAACACCGAAGGACACCAAAAATAAGAAGAGACTTGCTTGGGCCAAGAAACACGAGCAATGGACATTAGACCAGTGGAAATCTTATTTTTGGTTCCAACCGCAGTGTGTTTGTGAGACGCAGAGTAGGTGAACGGATGGTCTCTGCATGTGTGTTTCCCACCGTGAAGCATGGAGGAGGAGTTGCGATGGTGTGGGGTGTTCTGCTGGTGACACTGTCAGTGATGTATTTAGAATTCAAGGCACACATAACCAGCATGGCTACCACAGCATTCTGCAGCGATACGCCATCCCATCTGGATTGCGCTTAGTGGCACTATCATTTGTTTTTAGACAGGACAATGACCCAAACACACCTCCAGGCTGTGTAAGGGCTATTTGACCAAGAAAGAGAGTGATGTAGTGCTGCATCAGATGACCTGGCCTCCACAATCACCCAACCTCAACCCAATTGAGATGGTTTGGGATGAGTTGGACTGCAGAGTTAAGGAAAAGCCGCCAACAAGTGCTTAGCATATGTGGGAACTCCTTCAAGACTGTTGGAAAAGCATTCCAGGTGAAGCTGGTTGAGAGAATGCCAAGAGTGTGCAAAGCTGTCATCAAGGCAAAGGGTGGCTATTTGAAGAATCTAAAATGTTAAATAAAATTTGACTTTTTGTTACTACATGATTCCATATGTGTTATTTAATAGTTTTGATGTCTTCACTATTATTCTACAATGTAGAAAATAGTAAAAATAAAGAAAAACCCTTGAATGAGTTGGTGTGTCCAAACTTTTGACTGGTACACACACACACACACACACACACACACACACACACACACACACACACACACACACACACACACACACACACACACACACACACACACACACACACACACACACACACACACACACACACACACACACACACACACACACACACAAATAATCCATTAGGAATAAAACTGTGCAGCCTAATCAATTTGATGCTATGTATTATTGAGAACAGCACTACAGGGGGTGAGGCAGAGAGAGAGAGAGAGAGAGAGAGAGAATGCGAGACAGAGACAGAGTGAGACTGACTCTGACTCATTACATAAACTTGGAAGTATCTGGGAACAAGTCACTCAGGACCTCATATCTGAACAGACAGCTGATAAACTCAGAAATCATAATGGGACTGCTTGAGTTTATTAAGGATTATTTTCTTGGTTTCTGGGACTATGAGACCCCGAAGGTAATGGTGGTTAAAAACAAAAAACTTGGAGTCATATATAGGGGGGTTCAGTTTCTTGTGATCACCTATTTCATCTGGTAAGTATTGGCCTCCTGTTGATGCATGCATAAAAATATACCATTTTAAATAGTATTGTCTTGGTGTGTAACTATCCTGTTTTTTGTTGTTGTGATTGAGTGTTTATGTTGCATTATCTATGACCTGCGTTGGATATTGCAGATACTGTGCCTAACAAGGCAATGTTAAGTCTGGTATTGGAAAGCATAAGAAGTAAAGAATGATAACTTAAACAAAAACATTGGATGACTTTCAAGCTCAGATCAAATGTCCTGTCAGTGGACCCATATTTTTTGCTTTCAATAGCTATACCACCCATAACACTGTGATGTGAAATGAATCATTTGCTGAGAATAGCCACTTTGTGGTGAGGAAATGCCTTTCACTCGCAATTAAATCTCCAAACAAATATACAGCATAATTGATGGTAAGCACATAACGATTGCTGTGGTCAAGACGGACAGCTGTAGTCTCACTGGCATCATTGTGTAATGTGATCCAAATAGGCCAATTTTCATCGATTTTCGTTTTCCTGATGGTCCTTGAAGGAGATTTGTGTCTGTCTACTCATAAACATCCTATTTCAGCTTTTTCCAACATTTTCCAACATTTAAAATCAAGTTTCAAATGTTTAAGTATGCCTCATGGTCATCAGTATATCATGAAGCCCAAAATAAATGAATTTAGATCTTTATTGTCTGAATAAGCGCAAGTGTGGGCATGCATTAAAGTACAATTAAAATCACTTGGAAAGACTGAATTTGTCCACAGAACAGAAGTTAATCTGTGGCTGTCGAATCACCCTTCTACAGGTATGTCTTTATCAGTCAGAAAGCCTATCAGGACAGTGAGACGAGGCCAGAGAGCTCAGTCTACACTAAGATGAAAGGTACAGCACTGCTGGGGGACCACATCCTGGACATGGTGGAATACGTCCGACCCTCAGAGGTGAGCCCAAACCTTTTGACTGGTACTGTACATTTTGCTCAGTCGCATGATCACTGATGAAGAAAATGGACTGATTTACAAATAATAATGAGTCCTTTAGGAAACAAGATGATTTGTCGATCAGTCAGTCTGCGGTCACCGACTGCAATGTAGTCGATCCTGAACATGCACGTTTGGCTCTATTCATAAAGCAAGGACATTAGGTAAAATAGATGTCAGAAAGATGATGCAATATGTAGCTATACTGTATGTTTTCTACATGTAGCCTACGTGACTAGTTACCATCATATACTGTACTTTCTTCTCTGTGGCATTTCACCTCTAGGGCGGTGACGTGATCAGCACAATACTGAGACGAGAGGTCACACACAACCAGAGGCAAGGCACGTGTGCTGAGGTGAGCGGTCTCAACCATTCCCCACACTCATGTGTTCTCCTGAAACCAAAAAAACAACTCAATAAAAATACTGCAGTCATTTTACATTGATCAATTCTAGGGCTGTATATTAAGTTGTGTGCCTTGCTCCATACTCCACTATTGCAACTCGCACTGTCTCCTGGAAAAGCTCTGTAAGATAATGTGATAAAGATTTATCAGTATCACTACCACCCCACAGCAGCACAGCTGGGAAAAGCTGATAATGTCTAAAACAATGACACTTTCCTCTTTTCTTAGCATTTCACCGTTCCCAGTGCCAACTGCTCAAAGGATGCTGACTGCATCTCAAGGGAAGTGAACTTTGATGGCAATGGTACGGACTGAAAAAGAGGGAAAAAGAGGGAACTAAGTGAAAAGTCCCACTAAGCCAGTTCTATGAATCTGTCTGTCAGTAGATGGTCCAGCTAATGCATTCAGTCTGATGTGTTTCCTGTAGGACAGAGAACTGGGCGCTGTGTTCCCTACTACAACCAGACCTTCAAGACCTGTGAGATTCAGACCTGGTGTCCTATTGAGGACTATGCCGCAATATGGTGAGGGTCAATATCAATATGACATTTTAGATAGTAGGCAGTCACAAACAAAACGACTGTCTCCCTAGCCTGGAATAAGTCAATTGTAAAATCATAAAATAAAGAGAAATATGTTGTTGTGTCCTTCAGGGAGCCGGCATTGGCAGAGGCCATCAATTTCACTGTTTACATCAAGAATGCCATCCATTTCCCCAAATTTAAAGTGCTGAGGTATAGTATGAACCCCCTCAACAACACACAACACACACACACACACACACACACACACACACACACACACACACACACACACACACACACACACACACACACACACACACACACACACACACACACCTGTAAAGGGAACTGTATCCCTGTTAATATGCTGCCTCAACTGTTTCTGCAAGCAATTCTCTCTTATCTCTTTCGCAGAGGAAACATCAAACCAAACAAACGAAATGGGCAGAAATATCTGAATAAGTGTCATTACAATGAGAAGAAACACCCCTACTGCCCCATCTTCCGGCTGGGCTACATCGCAGAACAGGCCAGGGAGAAGTTCAGCGAGCTCTGCAGGACTGTACGTGTACACCCGCAATCTACATCCAGACAGTGACACTGTATATCCCATTTTACAAATCATATCAAGCATAGAGAACCATTATTATTCGGGGCTCACATGAACGACAGAACACATGATCTAGGTCTAACGTCTCTAACGATATGTGTGTGTGTGTGTGTGATGTTTCAAAATCAGACAGTGTTTACAGATCATGGAAATAAGTAGCTAAATAGATAATGGCAATCAAAACTAATAGAAACAATCCACATTAAGGAGGAATGAGAAGATGTGTTGGATAGAGCGGCAGTAATGGCTCAGTTAGAGAGCTCATCAATTGTGTCCTGTCAGGGGGGAGTGATTGGAGTGTTCATCAACTGGAAGTGTGACCTTGACCTGGACCCCTCAGAGTGTACCCCCACGTACTCCTTCCGTCGCCTGGATCTTCGGAAGAACCTGCCCAGCTCTGGCTACAACTTCAGGTGAGCCTCTTCATAGCATCTTGTGAATGCCTGGGTCATATTCATTAGTGCACACTATAGCCAAACGTTTCGCAACAGAAACCAGGAAACGTGTTTCATATTCTTCTGTTTGGTGCCCAGTGCATACGATCATGTCTTTACTATTGCCATCTCATTGACATGACCTACTGTAACCTTTAAGTCTATCTCTGCTGTAACTTGGTTATGAAGAGGCATACAGGTCTTGACTTATAAAATGGTCTAGGTTTGCCAAGTATTACAGTAAGGACGGAGAAGAGTTCCGGACACTTATCAAGGCCTTCGGGATTCGTCTGGACGTCATAGTTCATGGACATGTAAGAAGTTCCTCCGTCAACATCCTTCATCAGTACTCAATTAACCATGAACCAGTTGTTGAGAACGATTACTCAGTGACATAAAGCGATATAAGGACTCTGTCCATCTCATTTTCTGCAATAATTCCTCTCCAGGCTGGACGATTCAGCATCATCCCAACTATCATCAACACGGTGACAGCCATGACATCTGTTGGAATAGTGAGTTTGATTCTCAGCACTCTCGTGGTATGTGTTGATGTAGTCTGTTTGTACCCGTTTCCCTTAAATGGTCGTGTCATCGTCTAGTTATTCATTGATATATTACTTTTCTTCATTCCAGTGTTCCATTATCTGTGACTGGATCATGCTCACTTTCATTGACAAGAACGATATCTACAGTGACAGAAAGTATGATGACGTAAGAAAATAATTTGATTCCATACATTCATCTTATTTTCTTTTGTTAACCATTTTCTGCTATAGCACTTATCACTGCACAACCAGTTAGGTAACTTCGTTTCCAAAGAATATAGTAGTGTGTAAAAGTATGTGTATTGTGTAAAAATATTAATATAACATTGTAATAGTTCAGCCTTAGTCCCTACCTGTGTGTTAATATTGTTCTAGCAGGGTTTCCTGAACTCAGTCCTGGGGCCCATCCTGGGTGCACGTTTGTTTTTTCCCCTAGCACTATACAGCTGATTCAAATAACCAACCCATTATTTGAATAGTGTAGTGCTAGGGCAGAAACCAAAACATGCACCCAGGGGGCCCCCAGGACCGAGTTTGGGAAACCCTGGTCTAAAGTAATGTTTTGCTTTTCTGACTGTATATTTCTTCAGGACAGTAAAGTGCCCAGCCCCAGCCAGCTCCTCACAGTTCCCACAGAATTCACCATCAGCTATGGCTCCAACCACTCAGACCTGTCAGAGGGAGTGGCCCTGTGATGTCCTGCCGCTACAGTGCTATTTGGCCACATGCATGGAGGATGCTATTCCTCAGACACCTGACTGTTGGACGGACAGACAGACAGACAGGACGGCCTTTCCCCCAATCGGTCTCAGACGTCCGCAGAGAGGCCTCTGATGGGTCCACCTCTGCGGAATTTAACTGAAAGACAGCCAAGACTTGATGGGTTAGTGTCAATTCCTGTTGGTTCAGGAATTGAATTATACACCAATAAATAAATTCCATGTCCAGTTCAATTGACAGGGACTGAAATTATACTGTTAAACCCAATCTCAAATGATTGCAAATTGTTTGAATTGAACACAAGAAAAATAAACCAAATCATTTATAGCAATCAGCTAAACGTGTTGGAGTAAATTTTTACTGAGAACCCTCTTTCCACAGTCTAACCCGAACCAAGTCAATAACTGTATACTGTAATCTATATATGCAAACATAACAATAAATGTCTAACCAACTTTTAACGTGATCTCTGCCAGTCAATCATATACATGTCAGATTGGAAGGAATAAGAAAACATGATTTTTCTGGTTTGAAAACACAGAATTATGCATTTCAAAAGGCTGACCATTTTAGTATATATATACACATACATATACATATACATATATATACACACACACATATATATATATACACACACACATATATATATACATATATATACACACACACACACATATATATATATATATATATACACACACACATATATATATACATATATATATATATACACACATATACAGTGGGGAGAACAAGTATTTGATACACTGCCGATTTTGCAGGTTTTCCTACTTACAAAGCATGTAGAGGTCTGTAATTTTTATCATAGGTACACTTCAACTATGAGAGACGGAATCTAAAACAAAAATCCAGAAAATCACATTGTATGATTTTTAAGTAATTAATTTGCATTTTATTGCATGACATAAGTATTTGATACATCAGAAAAGCAGAACTTAATATTTGGTACAGAAACCTTTGTTTGCAATTACAGAGATCATACGTTTCCTGTAGTTCTTGACTAGGTTTGCACACACTGCAGCAGGGATTTTGGCCCACTCCTCCCTACAGATCTTCTCCAGATCCTTCAGGTTTCGGGGCTGTCGCTGGGCAATACGGACTTTCAGCTCCCTCCAAAGATTTTCTATTGGGTTCAGGTCTGGAGACTGGCTAGGCCACTCCAGGACCTTGAGATGCTTCTTACGGAGCCACTCCTTAGTTGCCATGGCTGTGTGCTTCGTGTCGTTGTCATGCTGGAAGACCCAGCCACGACCCATCTTCAATGCTCTTACTGAGGGAAGGAGGTTGTTGGCCAAGATCTCGCGATACATGGCCCCATCCATCCTCCCCTCAATACGGTGCAGTCGTCCTGTCCCCTTTGCAGAAAAGCATCCCCAAAGAATGATGTTTCCACCTCCATGCTTCACGGTTGGGATGGTGTTCTTGGGGTTGTACTCATACTTCTTCTTCCTCCAAACACGGCGAGTGGAGTTAGACCAAAAAGCTCTATTTTTGTCTCATCAGACCACATGACCTTCTCCCATTCCTCCTCTGGATCATCCAGATGGTCATTGGCAAACTTCAGACAGGCCTGGACATGCACTGGCTTAAGCAGGGGGACCTTGCGTGCGCTGCAGGATTTTAATCCATGACGGCGTAGTGTGTTACTAATGGTTTTCTTTGAGACTGTGGTCCCAGCTCTCTTCAGGTCATTGACCAGGTCCTGCCGTGTAGTTCTGGGCTGATCCCTCACCTTCCTCATGATCATTGATGCCCCACGAGGTGAAATCTTGCATGGAGCCCCAGACCAAGGGTGATTGACCGTCATCTTGAACTTCTTCCATTTTCTAATAATTGCGCCAACAGTTGTTTCCTTCTCACCAAGCTGCTTGCCTATTGTCCTGTAGCCCATCCCAGCCTTGTGCAGGTCTACAATTTTATCCCTGATGTCCTTACACAGCTCTCTGGTCTTGGCCATTGTGGAGAGGTTGGAATCTGTTTGATTGTGTGTGGACAGGTGTCTTTTATACAGGTAACGAGTTCAAACAGGTGCAGTTAATACAGGTAATGAGTGGAGAACAGGAGGGCTTCTTAAAGAAAAACTAACAGGTCTGTGAGAGCCGGAATTCTTACTGGTTGGTAGGTGATCAAATACTTATGTCATGCAATAAAATGCAAATTAATTATTTAAAAATCATACAATGTGATCTTCTGGATTTTTGTTTTAGATTCCGTCTCTCACAGTTGAAGTGTACCTATGATAAAAATGACAGACCTCTACATGCTTTGTAAGTAGGAAAACCTGCAAAATCGGCAGTGTATCAAATACTTGTTCTCCCCACTGTATGTATACACACACACATATTTTTTAAATACATTTTCCTTTATTATTTCTTACAAAACCTACCACTCCTCCCCTAATTGGAGTAAACTAATAAACAAGAACACTTAGGCTTCTACTTCCAATTTATACATACTGTATACCTTTTACGGACACAATCTATTTTACAATAGTTATATTTTATTTGTTTTTAGTCCTGGCCTTCCTCTAACATCTATTTCTGGTGTCCATCCAGTTTGATTTTTGATTTGCCATATATTTTTAACTGCTATTTCACAAAAGTTCTGAACCTATATACATTTTACAGACACAGTATATTTTACATGAGTTATCTTGTTGTTATTAGTCCCACCCTGCTCCATTCAACTCCTCCCATCTCTCTCTCTTAACGCCATCCATATTGGATTTCTATTTACTATATATTTTTCAACTGTGCTGTGATGCTTCACAAAAGTTCAGAACCTTTTTATTCTCATAGTTTCTACAGATTGTAAATTAAAGATAAACATTATTGCTAAAAGTATTATTATAATATTGATCGATTGTCTATGACTTTTCAAATAACCCAGCAGTGCTATCTGCAGCGTTAGCTCCAGGTAAATGTTGCAATTAATCACGACTTTTAATAATTGGATCAATCAAAAAAGATGACTATGCAAAACACAGTATACTATGTTCAGGGAGACAATATTCTCTGGGACTCATATTGCCTCCTTCAATGTTCATGTAGATGACTGATGCTGAGCATATACGGGAATAAAAAGGCACAGAGGTCCAAGAGAGCTCCACTCAGAGAGAGTAATCAAATAATGATTACATTTCCCACAAAATGGTTTCTATAACAAGATTGTGGGACATCCATCTGGAGTCGTAGAGAGTAATAGAAACATCGATAGTGAAAAGGACTGACGTCTGAGGTCTAATGGATCAGTGTTTTACGCAGTCGATGGATTGTTGACAGCCACAATGACACTTTGGAACTAGGTGATATGAACACACAGTCAGATATCATGGACGCAACAAGAAAAATCAAGGCAATGCTATTAATGCAGAGTTCTATACTTATTTCATTTTGGAACATCCAAAGTAGATGCCCTTCTCCGTTCAATCGCATTGGCATTTTTTCGCCTGCAACATGTCATAGGAAAACAAAGCGTAAAAAGTGAAATTGTAAATATCTTGAGCTCTGTATTTCACTCCATCCTTTAAAACAAACTGCCGGTCGGCAGGGAACCAACCCAATGCAACCAATCTAATTTTGAGACTCAGCTCCAGTGTAGATGTGAAATTAGATTACTGGTCTGAGAGCGATGCCCGTCTGTAAGCAGCAAAGTGAGTTCTCTGGAACAATGAGGTTATCGTGATGGAGGTAGATGGGTTAACATGATTTTGATCTAGACTGGGATATGCCATAACGAGTAGATGTTTTCTTTACAGATGACAACAAAGGGAGCCAGGGATGAATGTGCACTCTTCCTCATCATCCTCACTCCAGATAGGCTAAATCAACAAATGCTAAAGCCAAGCACTTCTGCACTAAACTGGCATTTCAATTCCAGGCAAATCATCCTCACAATATCAGTAGTATAGTAATGATAAAACGTTGGTATTGGAGCAGCAGGCTCCGATAGCCTTCTGTGTTCTGGTTACACTGAAACTCACATCTAATGTATCTCCCCTAATTGTCTATGACCCTGAAGACTGGGGTTCAATCCCTGTGTCCACCCACATAATTGTATTTTAATCTCCATTAAATAAAAACTCAGCCACATTCCCATCCAATTACAGAGGAAGGAGAGTCACCATGTTATGTTTAGGACTGATGGGGTTTCCAGATCTGGGCAGCAGCCCTCAATGAGTGTTTAAATGCGCACTAATAATTCGATATTGAACAGATTATGCAATTGTCATGTCAACACCTTACTCTGCTTATTTTAAATCGGCGTAAACTCAAAATCAAATAAGCATACGCCGATTATAACACCTGGTTTTCTGAGCAATCTTTTGAATTATCGGCGTTCCAGCGGTATATTTGATCTGCGCATACGCCAGCACCCGACGAGCTAGTCTCCCTCTTTAGTTCGAGGGAAGTGAGTCCGGAACAACTGAATGTATATGAAGTAGTTCACATAAATTTAGCCCGAACTAAGAATAAAATATGCTTCCCAAAAGATAACATGTTCGCTGTGGTAGAACGTTTATTTTGAGTGCCGATTTTCTGCATTTATCAGCGTCATCAGGTAGCCTGATTTCAGATGTGTCCATGTAAACAGAAACTGATAAACGGGACTGATAGAGGATTTCTCACAAACTCTGCCTTGAAAGAAACTGTCCATTGTGTACTCATTACAAAAAAATATTTATTGACAAAAACATTAAGACAGGATGAAACCCTTGACCAGAGGCCTATACCTTTTCTCATCCATAAGCATTCCTATACAAAGTCAAAACACCATATCTACAATTTCGCATGGAGACTGGAAAGCTGATTGACAACTCATTTACATTTCCTGTACTTGGGTGGTCAAGAAATGTACGTTTCTATGTTGTTTTTACAGCTACAGTATAGAAAAGCATAGAGGAATAAAGATGCATTATCATAATTTATTGTCACATCAAAGCTAGTTTGTCTCAAAGTGAGCAATATTCCCATTCTGCATTTAAATAACGCCAGCGGTGAACATCCCACGAGTGACATCTGGGTGAATTTGTCCAATAATAAAAAGCCTGCGGTGTGCTTTAATGAACACAACCCTGGTAACTGACGGGATCTCCAGATACAGCCACAAAAGCCAGTTTAGCTCACAGACTCAGAGTGTGGCTCATCATCGAGACTGGCTTATTTGTGGACTCATGACCAGTAGCCAGTCAATGGTCTCTTCCAGGAAGTTCATGTTGTAGTGTGCGGCGATGTTCCGGAACACTTTGATCTGCTCTGAGAAACTCTGTGGATGGAGAAGAAGAGACCTTTAGAAATCCAAGAAAACACAATGTTTCATAACCTTTGAATTTAAGATATTATGGTGGGTGGCACATCGTTTTAACACGGCTAGGGACACATGGGTTGGAGGAGCACAAACCTTGGTGGGGAAGGTGAGTTCAAAGTCTCCTGCACAAGTGCAGTAAAGAGGCATGTTGGCCTCCTTCACTCCTTTACACTTGGCACAAGCCTGCAATGGAATGAACGCAAGGCACGTTTTTAGACTTCACAGTGAGACACGGTCACAATTCCTGAAAACAGTAGTTACTAAGTAGTGAACCTGGGTTGTGTTCATTAGGCACCAAACTGAAGAAACAGGCAGGGACTACCTGGACTTCTCCGTTTGAAAACGTTTTCTGTCGCTTTCCTTAATGAACACGACCCAGGTCATATGAATCCCAAAGGATGTGTCAGATGTGTGGGTTGCTTCCTCACCAGGTCCTGCAGAGTGTAGCTCATGAGTTTCTTCTGCAAGGCCTCCACCAGGGCCATCTCAATGGACTCAGTCTCATACTGGGTCTGGCAGTTGGAGCAGAACCACTGGGGCAAAACAGAGCCGTCCTGTGAGCACAGAACAGATGACTTACATAGTGAACACGAAGGAGCACACAAACACACACACAAAATTTAAACCAAATTGAACATGTTTCATTATTTGAGACTAAATTAATTTTATTTATGCATTATATTAAAATAAGTGTTCATTCAGTATTGTTGTAATTGTCATTATTACACACACACACACAAATATATATATAACAAAAATAAATAAATAATAATAATTCGGCCGATTAATCGGTATCGGCTTTTTTTGGTCCTCCAATAATAAGTATCGGTGTTTAAAAATCATAAAATCGGTCGACCTCTACTTTGAGCATCTGTAAAAAGCACTTCATCATTCCAATGGATTGGATGAGCTGTAGGGGGGGCACTGACCTGTGCCACCGAGGGGTCCTTGCAAAGGTCGAGGTCGCGACAGAAGTTGCAGTGGTGGCAGATGACCTCGGGCAGGATGTAAGAGTTGCAGGGGTCGCGGAACTGGGCTTCCTCCGAGAACTCACCCACGTCTACCAGACGCAACAGGTCCCTCTTCAGCTTGTTCACCTGGTTCACTATGTTGGCATCCAGGGAGAGGACCTACAGGGGAAGGTTGTGTTCATTAGGCACCAAACGGAAGAAAACAGAACTGAAATGCTCATTTTTGTTTTCTGTTGCAAAATGTTTTGAAATGGTGTGCACTAATGAATACAACTCTGGCGTGTATTCACTAGGCACAAAACGGAAGCAAACGGGTTGAAACTAGGAGGGACTACCTGAACTTACCCAATAAGAAATAAAACATTTTCATTGCAAAACTTTCTCCGTTGCAAAAATGCTTTGCTACGGTGTGCACTAATAAATATGACCCTGGTTCCCAGTCACTGACCTGGCAGACGTATTTGATGAATTCCAGGGCTGGGTTGCTGAGAGGCAGGTGTGAGCCAGGCAGGACGGGGAACATTTCCGAGGGCTGGGTCACGCTCCGGGTGCCCGTCACCTTCTTCTGGATCTTCTGGGTGATGGTGAAGAAGTTCTGGGTCAGCTCGCTGGACACATACTCTTGAGAGAAGGAGATCATACCTGTGGAGGAGAGACGGCTTATTTTCATCTGTAGATTGCTAGACTGGATATGTGGGGAGACTATTGAAGGTTATAGCTAGCTAATAGTCAGGTATTGCTGGGTTTTCCAGTGTAGGCCAGCTAGGGGAGACTATTGAACAATGTAGCTGTCTAGTAGTCACAGGAAGTAAGTGGTGGACAGCAATCTAAAAGCTATTTGGCGATTAGACAAATCAGACCACCTGTGGTGGTCACTCCTCTGTTTTCACACCAAAATAACTTTGTTTGTGTCTGTGTACGGTTGTGGTAACGCTCTCTCGTTACTTACCGGGAAGTGCTGTGGAATCTCCTGCTGCCTGCTGGGAAGTCTGGCTCCCGCCCCGCCTCTTCACGGGCGTGGCTCCCGGGGCGTTGCGTCTTAGCTCCTCCCGCATGCTGTGGTAGATGGCAGCAATATAGGCTAAGAGGAAACAGAGGAGACATGGTAAAGGACAGACGAGCACAGGAAATCAGGGAGCTGTGCCCACGGACCCCCTCCAACTTCATTCTGGATCAAACACTGTACACGTGCTATGCTAATGATGACGATGCTTGCGATAATGCGCTGGCCTACCGGAGATGATCATGAGGAAGTATTTCTGACAGGAGGCGGTCTGAGGCAGATACTGCATGATGTTCCAGCTGCTTTCAATCAGCTCCTCCACCTCATCCACCTCTCCGGCTCCATCCTCCTCCTCCTCAGCTTCCTCCTCGTCCTCGCTGCCCTCCTCTCCATCCTCCTTTCCCTTCTTCTGGGCTGTCCCATTCTGAAAGTCAATGTAGGTAGTGAGTGTCATTTCAAACCCAAATATTTTCATTGGTTATGAGACACAGGAAAAACAAACACACATCCGTTAAATATCAAATGAAATTGTACTGGTTACATACACATATTTAGCAAAAGCAGAACTAGAAGGTACCTCTCCATACAGGACGCTGGAGGGCAGTTTGCCCTTCACTCCTCCATAGTTGGCCAGATCCATCCACATAAGGAACTCCCAGCAGCGGGAGAAGGAGATGGAGAGGGAGTGGAAGATTTCCCGCGAGTGAATGCTGAAGATAAAAATAAATAAAAAACTCAGTCAGAACAAGTTGAACAAAATTCATAAATAATTGCCCATAAAACAAAACCTTGCCTACTAATTTATGGTTAGTGCTTGATCCCACAGGGTGACGGTATGCTTGGCTGCATGAAATCAAAAAAAGGTGACGACTAATTTCCACGAACCTTCACCCCATGCGATCTAGCTCTGAATTTATTAAACGACAAACTAAACAGGGCTTGCACTCACTCTCTAACCACGCATCACTGATTTACGAGCATCGTTCGTTTATTTAGGTCAATAAATGTTTTTCTCTGGCTTTGATAGACAGCATATTGATACGCTATAAAATGACAAAGTACTTGTATAGAGGCATTGTAGTACATTTAACCTTCATTTTATTTAACTAGGCAAGTCAGTTAAGAACAAAATTCTTATTTTACAATGACGGCCAAACCCTCCCCTAACCAGGGACGACGCCGGGTCAATTGTGCGCCTGCCCTATGGGTAGGTTAGCTAACCAACCTGTTGGTGATGTACTCCACGTAGCTGATGGCGTCGTCAATCCTCCGCTTCTTAGTGCAAAGGAGGATGCGGTTAAAGTTTCCGTACACCACGGTGGAGCCCAGCCGCTTGAACTCTGCCACCAGCCTGAGATAGGAAAGCAGAGAGAGCCATTCATCAAGGGATCCTTCCTGCTTTCACAACCGTTTTCAATACATGACAGACCGTTTAGAGTTAGAATAAATTAATACAATTCGAGTAAAAAAAGAAAGAAATCTTCTAATTTTCAAAGTTAGGGGAAGAAGATGATCTACAAAATAAATTGTTTTGTGTCCAATCACATAAAACGATACGAACAAATAAGAATTCTGATCATGTCATAACCCCCCCCCCCCCCAGATAAAGCTGCATTTGAATGGAAACAACCAAGGGCCAAGTAGGGTTGTGTGTGTTTGTCACTTACTGGAGGAATACCTTCTTCATCATGTTGTGTAGGGTGCGGTGCAGCGCCGGGTCGTAAAGCAGCGAGCTGGGCGAGCGCAGCCAGCGGTAGAAGTGCATCACCTGGTTGTCGGCGTAGACGTTGTGGTACCGCGTGATCTCCCGCACCCAGCCAACCACCATGCTCTTCAGGATCCTGCTCGCAGACAATACATCCAATCAAATCAAACTTGATATAAAGTATATTATTTTAACCTGTGCTGGGCTACAGTGCTGGGCTACACTCCAAAAACCACGCAGGCTAGTTAGTTTAGAGCCGAAACGGGTTGCTTGAGGGATCTGGGGTGTTTCGAGGTGTCGGCGGCAGTGGTTGCATGTTATTACGAAGCGGTCACCTGAAGGTGTTGGAGCAGAGGGCGGTCTCGTCGTAGCTGGCCACCGCACTGGCTCCCTGGTTCCCTGACATCATTTCCTCCAGCGAGGCCTGCTGGATGACGTCAAAGCTGACACCCAGGCTGGCTCCTCCCTCCATGTCGTTGACATGCTGCGACTGCAGGATAGTGTTGACAGCCAAACTCTGCAGGTCCAGCTCCACACACACTGAAACACAGTAGAACGACAGGGGAAAACAGTTTGAAACCTAGTTGAAAGCATATTTCCTTTTGTTCCAATTAAGTCGTTTTAAATGTAACGCATCACCGGTACAGCTGATTAATTCCTAACTACAAGACAATGGTTGGGGCTACTTCAATGTGTCAATGTTGTCCATAATGTTTGTGTTAGAGCGGGGATGATAACCCCAAAAATTACAGATACCATCATTTTCCTATCTCTTTCTACAAATTTGCATTTGTCAGTTATTTTTTGTGTGATTATGCTACACAACGTCCTTAAAACCATTATTTGGTCAACAGTAATGTGAATTATATGAATTCCTGCTACGACAACATCTGAAAGTATCTGCCTGTCCAGGTTTCGATGCTGTGTGAGTGAGCCACTCCATCACCCACTTCGTTGACGTTGTGCAACCTTTAAAAATGCAATTACAACAACTGTCGTTTTCGTTAAAGATGGGAGAGAGTCTCAGCTTCCTGTGCGTGTGTCACCTATTTCTCAACTCTCAATATCGAGCAAATGGCACCACTTTACGACGGCAGTTGGCTAAGCAGTATGGTTTTGGTGTGCACACGGAGCGTGGCCTTTGCATTGAACACATCGAGTAGGCTACGCCTAGGAGCTGGAAAGTTTGAGTAGGACATTCATTAATGACATAGCTATCGAGCAACAAAATCATAATTAGCGCAATCTAGCTAAGTGTTTTGGATTCCAACTTCCTGCGGTGGTGAATGATGTAGCCTACGCCAGTTTGCAAACATTTTGGGGTTGACAACTTCATCTAGAAACAGAGCCAAAAGAAATGTGATAATTGTGGATCATATTTTAAAATGCTGCACATCAAAATATCAAATCACGCATCCCCTGGATTGGATGGATGAAATAAATTTTTTCTTGAATCAAAGACATCTCAGTTGTCTTACCTGGCACAAGAATTTTTTTTTTTCGCTAATTGGAAGCGACTGCTTATTCATCCATTTTTCTTTTTTATTGGTTGTATTTATTGTCATCAAGCAAAATGTTTAAATGTATCATGATTTGACCGTTTGTCTACACGGCCCAGCTCTGGTGTGTGTGAATGAGTAAGGCTGGCTACCTGTTGAGTAGCAGCCCTGAGCGTTGATCTCCATGGAGCCCCTGTCATCAGCCTCCATCACCAGCCTGCTGTCGTCGGCCTCCTTGCCCCCCAGGTCAGGCCTGGCGGTGGGGGACAGCCACAGCAGGTGGTTGTGCTTCCTCAGGTGCCTGGCCAGGAACAGGTCAGAACCAAAGATGGACACGTCGTGGGGCAGGTTCCCCACCGGCAAGTGGTAGTATCTGAGGTGGGATGGAGGAGAGGGAACAGTAAGCGACCGTAGGCCAAAACGAGCATAAAAGTCACAATGATATTACACAAATGAAACCCAGACTAAATATGTAAAGTGTGAAAATTATTATAATAATTATTTTGTATATACAATGTAAAAAAAAAACCCCACTAGGGTTCTTATTCCAGTTGTGCCATTTAGACTGTTCTAGGTGTACAGAGCCAGCACAGACCTAGTATAGTGCTGTGTTACCTACCTGGCCATGTCAAAAGCCTGCGACAGGCAGCTGTCCAGGTTGAGGTAGTGGCGGACCATGCGGCGGGCACCGTGGCGCTGCCAGTCCAGCACGTTGTAGCTGATCTCGTCCACCACATGCACCGGCACCACCGGGAACTCCTCCAGCACCGGCATGCCCGCCACCAGCCGCCGCAGCTCCCAGTTGGACTGCACTGCGATCAGGGTGGGCCCGCGGCGCTCCCCCTGAATACAGCGAGAGAAGGACAACGGGCAATAGTGTTACCAGGGCTGTGTTCATTAAGCACCAAATGGAAGAACATGGACTGAAACACGGAGGGACTACCTTCACTTGTCCAATAAGAAATGCTCATTTACGTGTTCTGTTGCAAAACGACACTGCTCTATCCTATTAATCTGTGATAAGCATATAACCTTACACCTTCAATAGAAAGTTTGAAAACTTTAGAGAGAGAGAAGGCCTAAACAAAGCAACACATCCGAGAACAAGCCGGAGAGAGCAATATAGTGGCAGAACCATGCAGGTGACAGGGGTGCAGCGGATGGCGGTACCTTGTAGTTGAGCAGTATGCGCTGCAGGGCTCGGTGGATGGCCTTCACGTCGTTCTCGGCCCGCACCTCAAAGGTGTGTTTCTCAGGGGGCAGGAGCTCTTCGCTGGTCTTCTCCAGCAGGGCTGTACGCTCTGCCCCATACAGGGTGTTCAGGTTGGGCATCTGGTTACTGCGAACCTAAAGTAGGAAGGGGAGGAAGACGAAGGGGACTTGATGTCTTTTTTTTCTTCAACAATTTCGTAGGAAATGACTTAAAAATCACTCTCGCATCACATTTGTGTAATGAAGCATTACAAGGGAAAAGTCAACTATTTTAAGGGGAAATCTGATGTGTAGGGTGCTTGGGTACAGAGTGTAGATGAGGTGTGGTCTTACCGTGTCCAGGACAAAGATGCTGGCCTTGCGCTGTGAGGGGATGAACAGGCCGAACAGGGCTTTATGGCCCTGGCTGTGGTGGTAAAGGTAGATGTGTCGGACGCTCCCTGGGGAAGACAACACAACGATACTGGTTCAACGCTCCCATCGTCACGTTCCATATAAGGGGTCGTATTCATTAGGCACCAAATGGAAGAAATGCCAGGTTTAGGTTGATTTACATCATAGTAAATGTCAAGTCAGTCAACACAATAACTTAAAAAAAAAAAAGACAGGTAAAGAAAGATTACAAATAGATATCAAATATATGGACGACACATTGAGACACAGTAGAGAAACAGTGAAGGGAATCTGCAGTGCCAGTGGGAGCTAGTCCTACCAGGCTCCAGGTAGCTGAACTGGGCCAGGGACCTCATCTCCAGGTGCTCCAGGTCGTACGTCTCAGCCTCCCGGCCGCCCAGGTCCCGGACCAACTGCTTGTTGACCATGCACATACAACCCAGCTGTACCAGGGCCCGGAACAGCAGAGGGACCTGGAGGAAAGAGAGAGAGGGTTGTTCATTAGGCACCAAACAAAATAAAACAGGGGCTACCAGGACTTTTATTTTGCGAACTTCTTTTAAAACGTTTTCTGTAAAAAAAATAAAAAGATTGTACTACACACATGGAGACTAACACTCAAAACACAGCCATTGATTATATTTCCCTAAATATGAAATGTTAAACATGCTAACCAAGACAACACTGGATTCAGGAATACAGTACAACCCCTTAACCCCACTAACTGCTTCTTGTACACATCCAGGAGGAACACGACCTTGTCCTATCCTAACCCGTAGGTACCTGTGTCTCGTAGACCCCCTCTATGTCTGGGGCAGAGAGGTCAGCGTTGATCTCGTTGAGGTGCTCCTGGTACATGTCCTCAGGGACAGAGTACTGGTACAGGTAGTAGACGATGTTGGAGCGCGGCAGAAGACGGTTCACCTGCACAAAGCAAAAACCAGAGTGCTCAGTCATCAAATAATAACACGAATAATGAGAAATTGAACTTTTGTAGTGCTTTTCATTACAAAAAATTACCTCAACGAGCTTTAAAGCAACACCAAAAAAAAGCCAGGCAATTTAAAAACGACGACATATCATTCAAGAGTAGACGGGCGCTCATGAGAGGGTCGGAAGGCTTGAGCAGTCAGCGGAGGGAGATTGTCACAGATCTATTAATCAATCCGTCTCTCATGAGACTAACATGTACCTTCTTGTATGTGGCTCCCTCCTCCTGCTTGGGGACCTTCTGGTTGACGTAGAACACCCGTGGGATGTTGAGCTTCATGCAGTGCAGGTCACTGCCGATCACAGCCCACAGCTTATACAGCCCAGGGTGACTGGTCTCTGCAATCTGGGGGAGAGAGGAGAGGACAGGACATCCAGTCACACAGACTTCTGGGTTTAAGCATTTTGTTTATTAGAGGAGCATTCACAAGATATATACAGTTCGTCTTCCTTTTGCTCTGTACAGTTCCCATGAACTATTCTGAAACAAAACAATGGTATTTGGAGTGTTAGTCAGTATGGACACAGTTTAAGCCTAGTCCTGTACAAAACACTTTAAACAGATTCTCCATTGAGCAGCAGCATGCTTTTTAGATCAGCACTAGGCTTGATCTGTGTCTTGGAATCCGTCTTAACTAAATGTTATTTGACCCCCCCTAGGCCCAACTTAACCCACCTGTACGATCTGCCAGGGCATGTCCAGGATACTGCGCGCCGTGCGGCGGAGGAAGCTACCCAAGCCTGTGGCGGGGCCCGCGTCCCGGATCACCCCTCCCCCCATGGCCTGGACCTCGCCGTCCAGCAGGCGCCGGCGCTTCCGGCGCTCCTTCCTCTGCCGCAGCTGCAGCTCCCACTTCTTCTTGTGGTAGCGCAGCCACACCAGGCGCGCCTCCTGCGTTTCCCCCGTGGGTGGTGGAGGGCCGAGGATCTCCCTCCAGGACTGGGTGAGCTCCATCTCCTGGGACTCCACGGCCTGGCTGTTCTCTCCTTGCGACACCCGCTTGCGCTTCGTGCTGATCAGTATGGCCGGCTGCAGGGGTCGGGCAGGCATCCCAAAGTCCTCAATGTCAGCCGCCTGCCCTGCCTCCAGGGCATGATGGGCCACCTGAGAGGGGGATGCAAGAGAGAGGGAGTGGCGTGAGTGTGTGTGTCTTTCTGTGCGTGTCGCCACTGACCGTTGGCTAGGCGGGTGTACCTGTCTCTTGCCCTCGCTGGTGAACAGCTCGCTGATCTTCTTCTGCTTGTAGATGTCGTTCTTCTCCAGCAGCTTCTTGTGGAGCCAGTCCGGGTGGCGCACTCTGGGCACGGGGTTCTTCACCTACAGCCCGGATCACAACGGGACCAGATTGGGTGAGCAGCGAGCAGGTACAACTTGAAAGAATCTAGTCCCACATGGATCAGGAGTAGGCTGAAGTTGCACCTAGGCACTGGTCTTGGATCAGTTTTGCATCCCCCCCCCCACTAATGGGCAAGGTTAGGATTTGGGGAGGGCAAGCTGATCCTAGACCTACACCTAGGGGCAACTTCACCTCAGAGCCACGGTTAAGAGCTGCTGTGGGTTTACCTGTTGCAGGGCAGCTGGAATGGTGATGATTTTCTGGATGGCACTACCCAATCTCTCAATGTAGTAGCTCCAGTCAAGGATCTGGAGAGAGTTCATGGCTAAATGCGTTAGTGACTGTGACTCAGCTAAAACACTAGGGAAATAACTGCGGCACTCTTAGGGTGAAAAAAAAAAGAGAAAAATTCCCAGAGACTTACGGAGCGGATGTCCAGGTCGTGGAGGCTGGGCATCTTCAGCCACTTGCGTAGGAAGTGCTTCTTAACACTGGGTTCAGCTTGGAAGATGGCCAGGGGGATGGCCCTGTCAGAGAGACAGCGAGAGAGAGGAATGAACACTTCTCCATTGTCGTCATTAGCAATAAGCGACACTACGCTAAAATGAGCTGAAGACAAAATGTGAAGTGAGGAGCCATGACTGCCGGTCTGTGGTAGTGGAGTGTGGGTCGGTCTGCCTCACCTCTCTGTGACCGGCGTGCCCTCTGGCTTGCGGGAGATGATGTAGCGGCAGCTCAGCCCGGCGTCCTTCACCATCTGGTCTCCCAGGAACTCGGCCAGCCGCTTGGCCGTGCTGATGGTGTTGGACTTCTGCTCGCCATAGTCCTCCAGCTTCCGCGACATGGAGCGGTTCTCCGAGATGAGCTCAAACAGCTCCGCGTCCGGCATGTTGGCAGCCTGGGCAAAACACAAATCCCGTCAGGACACAGTATAGTAGAACATTCAGTTATAATCACGTCAGCTCTCTACTATTGACAATCTGCAACTTTCCACAACGTTTTCCCCGACTGAACGTGGTCTGGCTGATGTAGCTTTCAACATGCAAGCAGAGATGGGGAATATTATTACATGTTGGATCGCTCTTTTAATACATGGATGAATGAAGAAGAACTGATAAAATGTAAAGTTACCACACACAGGCGCGCGCCGGGAAACAAACGCGTTACCTTGCTGTAGAGCACGTCGAGCCAGTAGTCGGCCACCTTGGCCACCGAGTCATACACCTCCTCTAGAGTGGTGCCCTTGAGGAAGGCCTCGAACACGGACGACTGGAAGATCTTGATGAGCTGCAGCTCGCCTCGCCTCTTCACCTCGAAGCCCTTCAGCTCGGCCAGCGAGCCGTCCTCGTTGAACACAGCGTACCTGGACACAGGACAATGTCGTAATCAGTGTTATTACCAGGAGAATGCCGTAATCAGTGCTATTATCAGGAGAATGCCGTAATCAGTGCTATTATCAGGAGAATGCCGTAATCAGTGCTATTATCAGGAGAATGACGTAATCAGTGCTATTACCAGGAGAATGCCGTAATCAGTGCTATTATCAGGAGAATGACGTAATCAGTGCTATTACCAGGAGAATGCCGTAATCAGTGCTATTACCAGGAGAATGCCGTAATCAGTGCTATTACCAGGAGAATGCCGTAATCAGTGCTATTATCAGGAGAATGACGTAATCAGTGCTATTACCAGGAGAATGCCGTAATCAGTGCTATTACCAGGAGAATGCCGTAATCAGTGCTATTACCAGGAGAATGCCGTAATCAGTGCTATTACCAGGAGAATGCCGTAATCAGTGCTATTACCAGGAGAATGCCGTAATCAGTGCTATTACCAGGAGAATGCCGTAATCAGTGCTATTATCAGGAGAATGACGTAATCAGTGCTATTACCAGGAGAATGCCGTAATCAGTGCTATTATCAGGAGAATGCCGTAATCAGTGCTATTATCAGGAGAATGCCGTAATCAGTGCTATTATCAGGAGAATGCCGTAATCAGTGTTATTATCAGGAGAATGCCGTAATCAGTGTTATTATCAGGAGAATGCCGTAATCAGTGTTATTATCAGGAGAATGCCGTAATCAGTGTTATTATCAGGAGAATGCCGTAATCATGTGATTATCAATGTCATTGGCTGGAATCTCTCTCTGATTGTTGGGAAGGGCCCGTATGTAAGCATTTCAATGTTAGTCTACACCTGTTGTTCACAAAGTATGTGACTAATTAAATTTGATTTAATTAGCCATCGCCTGTATATACAGAATCGCTTGTATGTACCTTTTCTTCAGTTTCTTTCCCTCCTCTTTGGAGGCGGGCAGGATCATGGCCAGGTAGGGCCCGTCCACCTCGAAGAAGATGCTGTTTTCCGCCCGCGTCTCGTAGGTCAGTGAGGCAGGGTCCACCAGCTCCTGGTACTGGTCGTTGGTGAAGCCTTCCTTCACCATGATGTTGAGCATGGCGCCCGGGTAGGAGATGGTCACCTTGGGCTTCTTCTCGTTGCTCGTCTTCACCACAAAGTTCTCGGGGAAGGTGTTGGGCAGGACGCACCAGATACCATCCGTGTCCAGCTCCAGAGGCCTCCTGTAGTGCCACAGACAAACACAGTAACATAAGTGGTTGAGTTGGCATCGAAAACAGAAAATATATTGGGGGTGGGGTACTATACTTCCCTAGCAAGCAAAAAGGCAGTAACTGCTCATAGCGTGGAACTGAGAACAATTGCTTTCATTTACCTTGGTTAAACAGTAACTTTATGCAGTTACTGCTAACATGACCCACATTTTCTCCAAAACACAATAGAGGCAGGATACTTGTCCACATGATTAAGCATGTATTTAATGTAGCAAAAATGACATTAATTTTCGACAAAATTAGCAGTTACTGCCTTTTTGCTTGGTAGGGCAATATACTGAACTAAAATATAAAACACAACATGCAACAATTTCAAAGATTTACTGAGTTACAGTTCATATAAGGAAATCAGTCAATTTAAATAAATAAATTAGGCCCTAATCTACAGATTTCACAAGACTGGGAATACAGATATGGACCTGTTGGTCACAGACACCTTAAAAAAAAAGATAGGGGCGTGGATCAGAACACCAGTCAGTATCTGACGTGACCACCATTTGCCTCATGCAGCGTGACACATCTTCTTCGCAAGGAGTTGATCAGGCTGTTGATTGTGGCCTGTGGAATGTTGTCCCACTTCTTCAATGGCTGTGTGAAGTTGCTGGATATTGGCGGGAACTGGAACACGCTGTCGTACATGTCGATCCGGAGCTTCCGAAACATGCTCAATGGGTGACATGTCTGGTGAGTATGCAGGCCATGGAAGAACTGGGACATTTGCGCACAGATCCTCACGACATGGGGCTGTGCATTACCGTGCTGAAACATGCGATGGTGGCGGATGAATGGCACAACAATGGGCCTCAGGATCTCGTCACGGTATTCATGTGCATTAAAATAAAAAGCAATTGTGTTCGTTGTCTGTAACTTATCCCTGCCCATACCATAACCCCACCGCAACCACGGAGAACTCTGTTCACAACGTTGATTCCAGCAAACCGCTCGTCCACACAACACCGTACATGTGGTCTGCGGTTGTGAGGCCGGTTGAACGTACTGCCAAATTCTCTAAAATGATGAAGGCGGCTTATAGTAGAGAAATTAAACATTCAATTCTCTGGCAACAGCTCTGGTGGACATTCCTGCAGTCAGCATGCCAATTGCACGTGTAACAGTATAGCTTCCGTCCCTCTCCTCGCCCCAACCTGGGCTCGAACCAGGGACCCTCTGCACACATCAACCACAGTCACTCACGAAGCATCGTTGCCCATCGCACCACAAAAGCCACGGCCCTTGCAGAGCAAGGGGAACAACTACTTCTAGGTCTCAGAGCGAGTGACGTCACTGATTGAAACACTATTAGCGCGCACCACCGCTAACTAGCTAGCCATTTCACATCAGCCACACACGCTCCCTCAAAACTTGACACATCTGTGGCATTGTGTTGTGTGACAAAACTGCACATTTTAGAGTGGCCTTTTATTGTCCCCAGAACAAGGTGCACCTGTGTACTGATCATGCTGTTTAATTGGCTTCTTGATATGCCACACCTGTCAGGTGGATGGATTGTCTTGGCAAATGAGAAATTCTCACTAACAGGAATGTAAACAAATTTGAGAGAAATAAGCTTTTTGTGCACATGGACAATTTCTGGGATCTTTTATTTCAGCTCATGAAACATGGGACCAACATGTTGGGTTTATATTTTTGTTCAGTATATAATATTCGCCCCAAAGATTCGCTACATTGGCAAAGTTAGTCACTGTACCCAGCACTACACACAGGTCTCTCTAAAAAAACAAAATCTCCATAACATGAGTGCTAAAAAAGAAAGCATTAAGAGGCCTTCTGTAAGAGGATGGACATCATTAAGTTACCCAATCTGTTCCACGAGCTCTCTGGCCTGGGTGATGATGTTGGCTCCGGTGTAGCACACTATGCCAGCCATCTCCATGGAGTACCAGCGGGCCCTAGTGGAAAGACATGGCAACCACACAAACACAGCAGCACTGTCAACAGGTTGCAAAAAAAATAATTCTACCTACTGAATACAGCCCAGATTATGTTCCATCTCTCGATAAAACGAAATATTCTTCTCTGGGAGGGGGACGCTGCAGCTGCACCTACCCTTTCCTCATGACGTAGCCATAGAAGGAGTTGAGGATGCACTTGTGGGCTAGCTGCAGAGAATCGTAGAGGATCTCCATGTTCTTACAGCGCTTCACCAGGGCAGCGTCACCACTTTCCTGTGCTGCAGACAGTTTCTTCTTCCACACCTGCAGTACCACAGAGGACGGAGGAGAGAGGGGAACACTTAACACGCTACGGACAGGCATAGACGCTGGAATCAGGCTGACAAAAAAATGAGAATGTAGCGACAATAACAGCAAAAAATATCAGAACCAGCACCGCACGGTTCGGGCTGGCACTAGTGTAAAAATGGTATTACTCCCCATGTCAAATGCACACCTTGCGTTGTATGCATGACATCTTTGGGTCTAGTTTCTAGCGGGAGTAGAGTAAATAGGTATGGTAGCTCTTTGGCAAGTACCTTGTGCAGTCCCTTAAACTCGTAGCGGCGGTCTCTGAAGGCTCGCACAGTGTCCACGTAGAAGGAGTTCTCCCTCTGGCAGATGGTGGTGACCCGCTCCTCCAGCTTGGTCTGGCGGACCTTCTTATAGGCCCTCCTGCAGTAGTCTGGGACAGAACAGACAGCGTGCGAATGTCATGAAGATAAGTGAAAAGCACAACAGTAACTCACTGAAAACTTCTGTGCCAATCTAAAAAGATTTCTCCCTCGCTCACCGCCCAGGCGTTTCTTCTCGTGGCGGGCCTGCTCCTCCAGGTTGAGCTCATGGAAGGCCCGCGGCCTGCCGTTAGGGAAGAGCGGAGGAAACTTCTCCGATTCCAGCTGCTGCTGGATGCGGTGGAACTCACTGCGGCTGGCCGGCACTGAAGACAGGGCGGAGCAAGCAGGTGAGCGGGAAGGGAAGAAAGAGGCAATTACAATTAGGGCAATATATTGAATTAATCCAAATTAATTTTGAGCACGATATTCCAAATGCCTGTATTTCAAATCATTTTATTTTTACGAGCGTCTATGTCCGCTTGTTGTCTTTTGGTCTCGTCTCCTTCTGTGCTGCGTGCCCCTTCCCATTAAATCAAATCAAATCAAATCAAATTTTATTAGTCACATACACATGGTTAGCAGATGTTAATGCGAGTGTAGCGAAATGCTTGTGCTTCTAGTTCCGACAATGCAGTAATAACCAACAAGTAATCTAACCTAACAATTCCACAACTACTACCTTATACACACACAAGTGTAAAGGGATAAAGAATATGTACATAAAGATATATGAATGAGTGGTGGTACAGAACGGCATAGGCAAGATGCAGTAGATGGTATAGAGTACGGTATATACATATGAGATGAGTACTGTAGGGTATGTAAACATAAAGTGGCATAGTTTAAAGTGGCTAGTGGTACATGTATTACATAAAGATGGCAAGATGCAGTAGATGATATAGAGTACAGTATATACATATGAGATGGGTAATGTAGGGTATGTAAACATTATATTAAGTGGCATTGTTTAAAGTGGCTAGTGGTACATTTTTACATAATTTCCATCAATTCCCATTTTTAAAGTGGCTGGAGTTGAGTCAGTATGTTGGCAGCGGCCGCTAAATGTTAGTGGTGGCTGTTTAACAGTCTGATGGCCTTGAGATAGAAGCTGTTTTTCAGTCTCTCGGTCCCTGCTTTGATGCACCTGTACTGACCTCGCCTTCTGGATGATAGCGGGGTGAACAGGCAGTGGCTTGGGTGGTTGTTGTCCTTGATGATCTTTATGGCCTTCCTGTGACATCGGGTGGTGTAGGTGTCCTGGAGGGCAGGTAGTTTGCCCCCGGTGATGCGTTCTGCAGACCTCACTACCTGGAGAGCCTTACGGTTGTGGGCGGAGCAGTTGCCGTACCAGGCGGTGATACAGCCCGACAGGATGCTCTCGATTGTGCATCTGTAGAAGTTTGTGAGTGCTTTTGGTGACAAGCCAAATTTCTTCAGCCTCCTGAGGTTGAAGAGGCGCTGCTGCGCCTTCTTCACGACGCTGTCTGTGTGGGTGGACCAATTCAGTTTGTCCGTGATGTGTACACCGAGGAACTTAAAACTTTCCACCTTCTCCACTACTGACCCGTCGATGTGGATAGGGGGGTGCTCCCTCTGCTGTTTCCTGAAGTCCACAATCATCTCCTTTGTTTTGTTGACGTTGAGTGTGAGGTTATTTTCCTGACACCACACTCCGAGGGCCCTCACCTCCTCCCTGTAGGCCGTCTCGTCGTTGTTGGTAATCAAGCCTACCACTGTAGTGTCATCCGCAAACTTGATGATTGAGTTGGAGGCGTGCATGGCCACGCAGTCGTGGGTGAACAGGGAGTACAGGAGAGGGCTCAGAACGCACCCTTGTGGGGCCCCAGTGTTGAGGATCAGCGGGGTGGAGATGTTGTTACCTACCCTCATCACCTGGGGGCGGCCCGTCAGGAAGTCCAGGACCCAGTTGCACAGGGCGGGGTCGAGACCCAGGGTCTCGAGCTTGATGACGAGTTTGGAGGGTACTATGGTGTTAAATGCTGAGCTGTAATCGATGAACAGCATTCTCACATGGGTATTCCTCTTGTCCAGATGGGTTAGGGCAGTGTGCAGTGTGGTTGCGATTGCGTCGTCTGTGGACCTATTGGGTCGGTAAGCAAATTGGAGTGGGTCTAGGGTGTCCGGTAGGGTGGAGGTGATATGGTCCTTGACTAGTCTCTCAAAGCACTTCATGATGACGGAAGTGAGTGCTACGGGGCGGTAGTCGTTTAGCTCAGTTACCTTCGCTTTCTTGGGAACAGGAACAATGGTGGCCCTCTTGAAGCATGTGGGAACAGCAGACTGGGATAAGGATTGATTGAATATGTCCGTAAACACACCAGCCAGCTGGTCTGCGCATGCTCTGAGGACGCGGCTGGGAATGCCGTCTGGGCCTGCAGCCTTGCGAGGGTTAACACGTTTAAATGTTTTACTCACCTCGGCTGCAGTGAAGGAGAGCCCGCAGGTTTTGGTAGGGGGCCGTGTCAGTGGCACTGTATTGTCCTCAAAGCGGGCAAAAAAGTTGTTTAGCCTGTCTGGGAGCAAGACATCCTGGTCCGCGACGGGGCTGGTTTTCTTTTTGTAATCCGTGATTGACTGTAGACCCTGCCACATACCTCTTGTGTCTGAGCTGTTGAATTGCGACATTAACTTGCATGCACGGCACACAAAGCCCCTCCCCCTGCCACTCACAACAACAAAAGATGAGAGAACACTTCTTCCTCTCTGACAAGCCGTTTCAACTCGCCATTTGCATTTGAGGTTTGGTCCAACAGAAAATCGGTCATATGGACACTGAAGATAGGCCACCTGATTTCAACATCTGAACAAAGTGGACAGGCTAGCACGCTGTTCAAACCGTTGGAGACGGACAGAAGGGTGTCCTCATGACAATTCAACTGCTCTACCTTACTAGCTAGCAAATGGATCCAAGTTGGCTAAACTTGAAATATAGAGATTAGCTGGCTACTCACTAGCATGTGGGCTTGTGCTTGAGACACTTAAATGAGACTTTAATTGATTTTCTATAATGCCTGCTACTAGAAGTCATTCATTATTAGTGAATGTGCAGTATGCATGGTTCTGGTTAAATTTGAAACAAAAATTGCGTTTTCATAGACTGAGTTGGAAGCCAGATCAGTGATTATTGAAAAAAAAAAAAAAAAAAAGCATGTTAAACTATTTTGATAAAATTATTAGTGGGTTTTATGGTTGTGGAAGACTTATATTTAGCCTAGGTATAATTTCACAAGCCCTGAATTCATTTGATTATTCCTGAATGTTTTAAATGCAGTGTATTTAAAATTGTACAAAAAGCTTATTTAAAACAATTAAATAGATGTATGGACAATTCACAGCCATATTGCCCAGCCCTAATTACCATTAAAAACAAAAAACTGTTTTAAGTGAGAAGTAGGCATTGGTCTGAAGCCCCCCCCCCCTAAAAAGAGAAGAAATTCACATGGAGCACCAAAATGCCTACTCCACCCATGCTCTACCAAGGTTTTCCAGCACACAGCTTTGACCTACTACAGTAGCTATGTTGGTCTACTGTACTTCAAACAATGTGTATGAAGGTTGCCTAGGATTCAAACAGCTAGCTGCTAATGGCTGAAGTAATTTGTGTAAAAACCTTCCATAACCAAATCCCCCCCCCCCCCTGTTCGTTATTTAACTTTTAGCCATCTTTCAGATGACTGGTGTTAGCTAGTTACAGAGGCTAGCTGCTATACTTTGGGTAAGCACGCTAACGTTAGCTAGGTAAGGCTAGCTAGCCATCTAATTGGTCGACATGAAAAATATGTTAGCATTGTCGGAAATGCTTCAAAAAGGAAGCACATCGTTGGTTCTTAATGGACAGAAATGGGCACGTGAGAGCGATAAATGATCAAAATGTAAGAAACTATTGCACCTACAAATTTAGTCAATCCAACATGTTTTATGTCAAATGGTCACTTCATGGACACTATAGTCTTGTTTTAATCCGACGACTGGAATATGAGCTAGGTGGGTGCACATTCTTTTTCTGAAAACTACCTTGTTAAAATTCCAGTATGTGGTTCTTGGTAACGACCGGATAGCTAATGATGAAAGGTTTGTTGTGTACCTCCAATTTTTAAAATTTAACTAGGCAAGTCAGTTAAGAACAAATTCTTATTTACAATGACGGCTTAGGAACAGTGGGTTAACGACAGATTTTTACCGTGTCAGCTCGGGGATTCGATCTAGCAACCGTTTGGTTACTAGCCCACCGCTTTAACCACCTGCCGCCCCCAATCAAGTTGATTCGCAAATTTTCATCGACATTGGTGTCATATTGGCTTGGATACAATGGTAGGTAGATATGAATTTAACATTGCGCTTCAGCCAATGCCATACCATTGTGACAAGTTACATCTCTGAAAAAGACTGTCTCTAAAGCAAAGCAAGGGCTTAGGGTGACACTGGTACAGCAGCAGAAAACAGAAGTCAGTCTAAAAAGAGCTGACCTCCGCAACACACACTACAGGAACTTACTGATCTCCCCCCTCCATTGCCAGCTCATCTTCCTCTGACAGTTGGCCCCCGGCTTGTTGAAATCGCAGGCAGCACACGTGGCCTCGTCAACCATAGCAGAGGGCTGAGGAAGAGAAAGGGAACAGAACAGTGTTACTTTCTGGAGCGTTGCCAGACCAAGTCCTTCGAAATGTCGCATGCAATAACGGGAGCATCCATTTTTGACGCGCAAGCATCATGTGTAGTTTACCTGCAGGCGGTTGGTGAGGATGATGTTGGGGTACATGGCCGCCACGTCCAGATGGTAGATGAGTGGACACTCGATCCTGTTGGGGACCTCCTTCAAAGAGATGAGCTTCTTCTTGATCTCGTCACACACCTGCAGACAGGGCAGATGATGATTCATGGAAAGTACAGCATTTCATTGCGGAGAAAAGAGAGAGAATGTATTTTCCATTTACACGCACACTATGGGGGTCAATTCTAACTTCCCCCTTTCTTTAGGGGAACATTTTGACTTTGACAATAAGAAAGTGGATGGTGTTTTGTGGCCCGAGATTGTACATCAAGAGAAGTTGGTAAAGCTATAGATGTCACCGTTTTTAAATGTAAGGAGACGTAGGTTGATGGCATGATAACGGGTGGACCACAATGGAAACAAGTCTGACTTTTTGTCTATATAATCCTCTGCAATTTTGGTACATGTATTCGTTGGCCTGGTGTGGCTTCTTTATGTACTGTATTTTAAATCGTTAAATCAAATCAAACCTCGTTGAAGTTGGTGACTTGCTCCAGGGGAATCTTCTCCTCCTCCTCGATGGCGTGACGCAGCGTTTCCTCCACCCGCTGAAGCAGGAAGTCGAATGCCGCCGGATTCTGTCCAACACACCAGAAAGAAAACCGTGTCAACAAAACACGTAAACTAAATACCTACACAGGCAAATAACAGACTGGGCTCGAGCAGTGCCATACCATTTTGAAGCGGCAGGGGATGTCGCTGCGGAACACGCCGGACTCCAGGGCCTCCACGTGACCCCCCACGTAGGTCTCAGAGTCCATGACGTGGCCATCGTCTGTCAGCTTGTTGAACACCTGCTCCTGCTTGTTGGGGAAGACGATGTTGGCATGATAGGCCTGCACCATGAGCAGCGCCTCACACAGGGTCCCCGAACCCTTACGCAGCACCTGCACACACAACCACACACACCAGTGAGCAATAGTCCAATCCCACCACCCCATTGTCCATGTTTCAACTGACAAACTGATAGAGACAAACCTCATCTGGCTCCATAGGGATGATGGTGCAAAGAGCAAAGATGAAGGGGTGGACATACTTCATGTAAAGATAATACGTGGCCACGGCATCCGACACAGAGTAAGTGGCCAGAGTCTGGGGACACAGCCATGAGAAAACCAGTCAGACAACCAACCTGCATCACATCTACACCCACAACTTGGACTCGTTTCCTCCATTCCTTGCAACCTCTCTACATGCCTCCTTCTCAAAATACACTGGAGAATGAGGCCCGAGAAGGGGAGGGACCTTGGACCTTCTCCTCCAATACGATTGAGAAAGCGGCGAGGAGATTGGATATCAGGACTCACGAGAAAGACATTGAGATAGGCCCTAGCTCACCACTTCTAAAAGCGGTTTGTTTGTGTCTCCCAGAATGCACCAGCTGACCTGTGACTCCTCTGTGGCCATGCGGCACATCTCCTCGGGGTCCAGCTCCACTGGGTCATAGCCCAGCTTGGCCTTGGCCGCCGCCTTGAGGTTGTGACTGCCCACCGGCAGGTAGCTGTCACGCTTCACCCACCTGGCACACACAGACAGAGGTGGGTTAGTCAGTTTGTGTTAGTGTGCGCGTATCATTATTTGTGTAGGTACAACACCACACAGATAGCGAGGCACTGTATTATGAGATGCATGGTGGCCCTTACCTAAAGGCGTCCATGTGGATGGCCTGGCTAGCCCTGTACTCGCCCTGGTTGTCCTTCTGGAAGCCAATCTCTCTGTACATGTTCAGGCCGTGGTGGGCAGCCCTGGTCTCCACAAAGGGCCTTTTGGAGGGGAGAAGTGGAAGAGGGAAAGAGAGAAGATGAGGCAAGGGGTGGGCGGGGGTCAGTTGAGCACAGTTAACCAAACTAAGTTCAGTTGATCAAAGAGTTGATCGGTTGATCCGTCCCCCAGACCGACTCACCAATCGAAAAAGTCTCCGTTGTAGGTGACAAAGATTTCGGGCTTGGTTTCTTGGACGTGCTCGAACCATCGCTGAATGAGACCCGCCTACAAGCACAGAACACAGCATGTCATCAAGTATGTATGTCTTTATATTGTACGCATTTATGTATGCCCGTAGGTGTTTACTTGTCTTTCGTTATTGATGCTCCCCTCCTTACCTCGTCAGGCTCATTGAATACAGTGAAGGGTCCCTCGTACTCTGGCTTAGGGGTGAACTCAAAGTCCTCAATGTCCTCAGAGACAATCTCTCGGTTTGTGATCAGGTAGCCCTGGCAGGAATCATGAACAGTTAAGACATCAGTTAAAGGAGCAGACAGGAAATCCAGAGCTCCAGATTAGGACTGAAAATGGGACATCCTCATAGTAGATCGGGATGTGCTGTTGTGCTGTACAGCCAACTCCTATGGTCGTTGTTAACGACAACTAAGATACAGGGATGCAAACTGCTGAGGGCCCAAAAAGGCGACACTTTTGTTGGGCACTGAAACATGCAACAACAAAAAATCCCTGCTAGGTGGAAATGCAGGTTTTAACTAATTAAACAACAAAGAATATGATCTACATGATCCGTCACTGTGTGTAAAATGAAAAGTGGTTCATGTGAACCTAACTCACAGCAAAAAAAATGTAAAGAAAGCAATCCAACTTTACAGCAAATGAGAAGAAAAAAACAATACACTAATATTGCAGTTAGCCATGACAGCCTTTACAATAGAACACTTGTGACCACACACACACACACACATCTAAATATTGCACTTAGGAAAAAAACATCTTAAAGTAGAAATAGAATGAAACAAACAGGCATTCTATTTTTGCTCTATTATAGTGGCCACTATAGTAGACATCGATCAAGTCCACAAGGCTACGTGTGTAAAAATAACATTCACTGAGTAAATTTTTTAATACTCCCCCTCACTCACAAAGTGGTAGTGTCCAGTTCAACACAACAAAAGCATTATCTTTGGGCTACACTGCACATTATTAGATTGTACACTTCCTGCCTGTGGACATCTGTTCTACAATGTGCCAGCAGAGCATGATACCCCTTTTTGGCATAATTTCTCTCTTTCAGGCAGAGAGCACACCTGGCATACCCCTTTTTATCCACTGTATTGAAAATTGAGAAAAAGGTTAAGTGTGTGGTGTTCCTTTCACCATACTGTCATCCAGTATAAACCAGGCCCAGCTCCAGCTACACCTGATCCCTGAATCCACTTGCTTAACAAGGAAAGTCTCCTTTTCACCTAATTCTCTAATTCTGAAAATTAACCACATACTGTAGAGGGGAAACAGTTTGTTAGCTAGTTAACAATTCAGATTGCCAGGGTCCAGTGGGCAACTATAGTATTCGCGTTAAAGCTTGAGGAAGGGCAAGGAGTTGTATACCAGTTAATACTATAGCGCATTGGTTAGGTTAATAATGTTAGCTCATCTGATGTTGCAACGTTAGCTAGCTAACGTTAGCTGTCTTCCTTTATTAGCAAGCTAATTCTCACACCATAAACTCAATTATTTGATCAGATAAGTTGGCTAATGTTGCTCAAAATTTCTCTCCCCCCAAACTTCTCTCATCGGATCTGCACGAATCACGTAGGTCACCCCTTTTGGATTCAAAACGGCGAATTTAGCCGAAAGGTGACCAGTTTGCATCCCTGAAGATAGCGGGTTTGTAATGTCTTGCCAAATCCTGAGAGCAGGCTGGTCCAACATACCTGTCCGTCGATCATGTAGGATATCATCATAATCTGGTCCGTTTCTGCATCAGGGAATTTCAGAGGAAGCTTGGTGGTCTCTATGTCAAAGGCCAGCACAACTGGGTCCTGAGAAACAGGGAAACAAAATCACAACTACAAACACTGCTAGGACCGTCAGTCAGATTGTGAGTTCGGTCAATTAAACTATACAAATTGAGATATAGAGAAAGACCATGGTTATCTTGACAAAAAGAAACCTGGATGGCTCAATGAAAATCCCAAACAACTGGAAATCAATTTAAAACGTCAGATAGATGGCCATCAGGCATAAGTAGAAGAAAAAATATATGTTCTTACTGGTCGTTCCACCAGGTCGCTTCTCAGTATGATCTCCGGAGGGTATGCACTACCCCTGTACCGAACGTTGTACCAGTGAGCCTAGGGAAGAAAAAAAAAAAATCTGAACGGTAAGTCTTTATAGGGGATTACTGGGGAGAGAAAGCCCATGATTCCACTGAGCATCCACTGCCTAGACTGGTCCCAGATCGGTTTGTTCTGTCTGGCCAACTCCAATGGTCATTGTGGCGAGACAACACAAAAAGGATCTGGGAGCCCGGGCTATCCATTGGCCAAGCAGGAAGGTCAAAAGCCCTTACCACGTGGATCTTAAGGTCGATGGACAGGCGCATGTGGTAAGGCACGTCGTACTCTCTCATGTCCACTATGTTGTCCATCTGGTCGGAGGTTTTCTTGGACATGCCATCTTCATCCGCTGCCGAGACACTGCCTCCTGCCAACGCACTGATGAGCAGAGAGCTCGTCAAAAACGTATAGAAAGACCCAGAATAGTCGAATTTCAAGATGATACTGTACTACCGCACTCCACATCACAGTAACACTTTATTTCACAGCCTGTGAGGTATTTACCGAGAAACTACACGGTAACACCATAATGAATACCCAAGAATTACTATATTGTAACAAATATCAGGAGGTAACAATTTTTACCACAAAGTTATTAACTCTTAAAGACTTTCAAATGATTACCAGAAAGTACTACATTTTACCAAGTATTATCACATTAAATACTGGATTTAAAAAAAGTGTCAATAGGGCTGTAAAATAAAATGTTTACCAAAATCACACTGAGATACTGTACCTTGATAACATTGAGGTGTAGGTATCGTTGGACTTCTCCCTCTCCCGATTCTTGCGCACCGCCGGCGAGATCTCCCGTTTGACCTTCATGAGGTCATCCACAGTGTTGAATGAAAGCTTGATGTAGCTCCTCTTTAGTCCCACCAGGTGATTGGGCTATGGAGAAAACATATGTCGACATGGTTATCCTACAGTAATACTGGATGCCATCTCCCAGAGGTCAATGTCTGAGAGTGGACGTGGTTGACGTCATCACGTTTTACGATATAAAACCCAGTGTGTTCACGCTAGAGACGTCCTGCTGAGGCGTAACAGACTGAATCTGCCGGTATTAGCCATTAGCCTATGTGGTAGACATGCGCCTGTTAGCGCATGCGTTTGTCAGAGACGACAGGATGACGAAAAGCCCAAACAGTTTGAGCTAGAAACTATTTGGACCCTTACAAATGCAAACATATTTTCTGTTTTGCTCTACGACGCCCACAAACTTCACGGGAATTGTCTCAAGTTGCCGACGTCCCAACTCCAAACAGGTCTCCTCACAAATAGCCTGAGCAGTTTGAGCTACCAACTAATATCAAAATAATAATCGAAAGCTAAAACCCACGAACACTAAAGTGTTCTCCATTTTGCTCTACGACGACCCCACAACCTTCACATTCACATTTATTCACATTTATTCCACACATCTGACTTCCCCTTAACCTCCTGAGCAACCAGTAAACATTCTCCTGTTTCGAGTTTGTCACGTCCTCTGCATCTATTTTGCTGTTATGGTGTTCTGAATTTGTTATAACCAATTTATTGATGTGATTATGATATGCTATAGGTTAGGCCCTATTGGTCATGTGTCACATAAATAGAGCAAGGGTTGAGGGAATAGGGAATGTTTTTCCTAAACAAATGAGGGATTTCGGTAACAGAACTTTTCAGTCAGAAATGGGTGTAATTACTGTTGATGTTCTCTGGTGGTCGGTACAGCAGGAAGGAGAGTGAGACAACGGGTGCTAGTCACACAGTCAATCACTATCAATAAAAAATATTGAAAATCTGAGCCCAGCCCGGCACAATCAAATCAATTGCGGTCGAACTCCCTCTAGTCATTTGTGTGTCTTAATTATTTCGTCAAACAGTGCACTTAAACCATCAGACAAGCTCAGTGCATATGGTTGATTTGATTAAAACACACAAGATGTGTCTATACAGTCCATTCAGAAAGTATTCAGACCCCTTGACTTTTTACACATTTTGTTACGTTACAGCCTTATTCTTGCTATGAGACTTTTGGGCTCCCGAGTGGTGCAGAGGTCTAAGGCACTGCATCTCAGTGCTTGAGGCGTCACTACAGACACCATAGTTCGAATCCAGGCTGTATCACAACCGGCCGTGATTGGGAGTCCCATAGGGACTATGGGCAAGCGCACAATTGACCCAGCTTCGTCTGGGTTTGGCCGGTGTAGGCCGTCATTCTAAATAAGAATTTGATCTTAACTGACTTGCCTAGTTAAACAAAGGTTAAATGAAATAATAAAAAGGAGAATTTTTTTAATGAAATAAATAAAAATCCTCATCAATCTGCACACAATAACCCACAACTACAATGCGGAAAAAAACTGGTTTTTAGACATTTATGCTAATTTATTAAACATAAAAACAGAAATACCTTATTTACATAAGTATTCAGACCCTTTGCTCTGAGACTCTAAATTGAGCTCAGATGCATTTTGTTTCTATATAAGGTCCCACAGTTGACAATGTATGTCAGAGCGAAAACCAAAGCCTCTTCTCAGTAAAAGGCACATGAAATCCGGCTTGGAGTTTGCCAAAAGGCACCTAAGACTCTCAGACCATGCGAAACAAGATTCTCTGGTCTGATGAAACCAAGATTGAAGTCTTGTCTTTGACAATTCCCTGAATGTCCTTGAGTGGCCCAGCCAGAGCCTGGACTTGAACCCTATCGAACATCTCTGGAGAGACCTGAAAATAGCTGTGCAGCGACGCTTCACTCGTTAGGTTACCTGGTACTGAGCAGTAAAATAAATGACTGAAAATGAATAGGTTTTTTGGGACCAGGGTAACACATGTAACTCGTTTGGCTCTACTTGAGATGCTCGACGCGCTGCAAGACCCCTCCTTAATGGATATCAAGAAGATACAAACCCACGCGGATGCTTGAAAGACAAACGAGAAGAGACAAATCACATACTGTTTACCTAAAAACTAACTAGTTTTTAGTTTCCCTTTTTATCTGTGGACTAATAGTCGGAGTAGAGACAGACACGATTTTGTATGACTCTGGTTAAAAATTCTACAAAGAATTAGCTAAGAGGACCATATGCATGTGAGGTAAAATAAAATAACAACCCAATGTTCATCCAGAACAAACTAGGTAGCAACTGCTAGCTAGCTAAATGTCCATGAATCTTTCATATGTGTTTCAACCTGCCCTGAAATTAATAGAATTGATTCACACTTGATTTTGGTACTTAACATGCGTGTCATGATCACGTCTGGTGGGGATAGACAAAATGATAATGCACGTGTGGGGCCGGTCTAGCCATGGTTAGACTCAAGAGGGTTAATGCAATTTCACATTTTAAGAATGATCAGATGAGCTCAATGACTGTATAGGTCCATTATTCCGTGACTTATCTTTTTCTAAATGGGCTATGGTTTGGTTTCTCACCAGATCCAGGTCCTCCTTAGGGAGCATCTCCAGCTTCGCCACCTTCCCTTGGAACTTCTTGGACAAGAATGAGATGACTTCTCTCTCACAGTTCTGGATGGGGCACACAGGTGGTCGACGTTGTCATTCATATGAGAAGTAATAAAGCCTGTTCATTTTAAAACGAGTACCTGGTCATCCTGGTCATGTAGGGTGCCGTCTTTCGGATGGGACGTTAAACGGGTGTCCTGACTCTCTGAGGTCATTAAAGATCCCATGGCACTTATCGTAAGAGTAGGGGTGTTAACCCCGGTGTCCTGGCTAAAATTCCCAATCTGGCCCTCAAAACCACCATGGTCACCTAATAATCCCCAGTTTACAATTGGCTCATTCATCCCCCTCCTCTCCCCTGTAACTATTCCCCAGGTCGTTGCTGCAAATGAGAACGTGTTCTCAGTCAACTTACCTGGTAAAATAACGGTAAAATAAATAAATAAATAAAAAATCCCTAACTTACCTTTTTAGTGGCTATGTAGAAATAGGGCTTAAAGGGGAGGGGTACCTACAACAAAAGGAAAGAGAAAAAGAAGGATGAGATTGCAGCAGCTGAACATCGCCATTGTGATCAGTCTTGCACTAGTGTTTATATCAGGTGCTCAGATCCTCACCTTGAACCTGCTGCCATCTTCCTGGATGAAATAATAGTCCACAGCGCTGACCATCCGTTTGTCATCGTCCAGAATCTCTGTCTGAGATGGGAACAGGAGGATTAGATACTGACAATAGTCACATTAAGATGAGATGATCAAGCCTTGCTAAAACATTTCTTCAATTCAGGCACAAGACTTGTATTATAAATACTGTATCATCAGGACAGTGACCTTATTTGTCTATGTAAGCCTAAGAAAGAGTCTTCCACAATGCAATCCCCAATTTGGCGCGGCAGTGGTTAGAGCGTTGGGCCAGTAACCGAAAGGTTGGTGGATCGAATTCCCGAGCTGACATGGTACAAATCTGTTGTTCTGCCCCTGAACAAGGCAGGGGCAGAACGTTCCCCAATAGGCCGTCAGTGTAAATAAGAATTTGTTCTTAACTGACTTGCCTAGTTAAATAAAGGTTAAACAAATATATACAAATAAAACTATCATAAAAATAGCACATGAAATACATAAAGCTAAATGACAGGAGGTCCAACTTAAGGGCATCCTGATCATCTGCTTTCCAGAGCCCACTATGGTCTGTGTGGTTGACCTACAGGGTGCATGTTGATGAGCCAGCCAGTCTTCTCTCCTGGGTCCTTCATCCTCTCGAATCCGAAGCGGGTGTCCATCTCGTCGGTGAACTGGCTGCGCTCCAGCCGGATAGCAGCCGACATGGATGACCGGTCATCCCTACAGAGGAGAATACATAACATCAGAAATAATGCTACATACCGTACATAACAGTGTGACTGTTTTGTGTATGTGTAATTAACTAACTAGTTAACTATTCATTTAGCCACGCAGCAGGGCTGGGGTCATTTCGAATTGAAGGCAGTCAACTCAGTAAGGGATTTTAATTCAACATAACTTCTACTCCTAAGTTATTTGAGACGTCATTGTCATCATTTCAAATGGACCCCAGCCTAGCATCTAAAAAGGGATTAAATCGTTTATTGTTCATTGCTCAGCGATTCTCCAGTCAGAACCGTCTACAATTTTATGAATGTAACTTTAGCAGCATGTCCCGCTCTGAAACTAGCTATCAGGTACCAATTCTTAAATATATATAAAAGAATGATGTACAGGCTCGCACGCTGTCGCTATGGAATGCCCTTAGATCTTGTCTCTTTAAGTAAGTAATTAATCAGAGGTCTAATATTGGGCTAACCCCAGCCCTGCTAAGCAGAGATGTTTTGTTGACATGTGAATTGAAACTTGCATGCAGCCATTTCAGGCATTGACTTACTGTTGATTGTCCTGGTCACCCCCTTGTCCTCTCTCTGACTTGTACCGTCCACTGTTTTGTAAAACCATCTTGGACGGGATTCTGTGGGTAACGTGACCAAAAAAAAGTCACTTGCATTCAGTGAAAAGTAGTTTGAGAGAGATATGCAAATCCACCTCGCAAGTGATAGATACAGCTAACGTTAGCTAGATAACTGTTAGCTAACGTCGTTAGTTGCCACGCAAAACTGCTGACTGTGTTGAAAACACAAAATATAAAACTGCTCGCGAACATTTGCAAATGGTTGGCATATGGCTAATAACTTCTCTCTGTACACCCAACTGAAAATCTAAAACTTTGTCGTTCAAATTCTCATTAGATAGCTAGCCTAGCAGGCTTTGACAGACGTCGGTGTTGTTCTTTGCAAGTCAGAATTTGGCGCGGTTCTCTCATCTTGCCGCGAGAATGTCTTGGGAGTGGTCAAGTCCACGTCTCTGCGGATGCCCCGCCTTTTGGGTGGTACTTCACAAGCCCTTCCCTCTCCTCGCCCCTTTGAAATGTAGCAACTCGGGTAGGTTCAGTTCGCTTGGACGTTTGCTACGTTACTGGACGACACATTTCCCCCAAAACGTTCTTGAACAGACTTTGAGGTATGTTTACTCCATTCGGTGGATGTGCTGGGGTTTGGCTTGAGCAATGATTGAGGTATTTTTAAAGGGCAGAGGTGCATTTTCAAACCACAACTGAACCCCTCCCTGCTTTTCAACTGGTCGTTCAGTACAGCACTCCTTGTTCTATTACGTGTTTGTGTAATGAACGCAGCCCTGCTGCCGAAAATAATTTTCACACAGTAGGGCCATTGTTTTTTATACAGGTAGTGAAATCAACTCACAAAATCCATGCATTTCATCCAGGCAATACTAGATGTAGACAACTTCAGACATCTGCCCCTTTAGAATAAGGATGTATCATTGATTGATGGCAATATTGTTTGGCATAATGGCTACAAGTTTTTAATTGAGTCACTAATGAAAAACTGATTATTTTAGTGACAAACCAAAACTATTTTTAGCAGCACAACACCACATAGCGAGCTAAACATGTTGCAGATTCGATGATGTTGAGCCGCGGGTCGCCGTCTATGGCCCGTGACATTAACGATAATCGAATCCCCTCAGTAACTATGCCAACAATCGCGACACCGAACCTCAGATTTATTACGTTAGCCCACTAACTAGAAATAAATATACTCTTGTCGAATACATGAATCATGCCAACGTGAGCATGCGATGTAGCTAGATATAATAATAATAATAATAGACAGTAAGATGTGTACTCTTTAACACCGTTTACTCAAAACGAAAAACGTTTTGTAACAAAAACGAGAGGTTCAATTGGACAAATTCAGGTAGGTCCCGCCCTGTTTCGTTCGGTCGTTCCAGTTTCTCTGTTTTGCTTCCGTTTGGTTCTGAAACGGTAAACGGTTTATCTGTTGCACGCGTGGGGCTAGTCGACATCACAATTGTAAGCATCAACACGCTCAATAAGGCTGCAATGGACGGTAGAGGTAAGCCTACAACTATTAGTTAACTAGCTACAGTACTGAACTAACCTTAGTCATCGGTCAGTAGTTGGCTCTCAAAAACGCTGTAAGAGTGTAGCTAGCTAGCCAGGCTATTCTTGCTTCCATATAACTAGTCAATGCCCAGCTTGGTTAGTAATGTTTACTATATATTGCCTATTTTAGCATTGGGGAGTTGAAACTTTATGCGACATGTAGCCTAGGCCTGAGATCCAGGATTATCCATCCACATTATTGTGTAGAATTGGCCCTGAAATGTTTTTGCAACAAATCCAGAGATTGATAGTCTCCTGTAACCAATATCTGAGATACCTAACGTTAGTACTTTTGTAGACTACCCTATCTGAAATATTGTTGTGATGAGATGAGTATCACTTCTGACCTAGTCTATTTGATGTTTGATAAACTTAAACTATTTCATGGTCATACATAGATAGCAGAGCATTGAGCACATAACAATCTACTCAAGCATGTCAGAGGAAATTATATATTAGAAATGGCCCTCCAGCATTCTGAGTCAGGAGCCTGTTCACTTTGAAGGTCAAACTTGGCAGAGAAGAGAATGCCTTTTTTGTAGGAACTGGAGGATAGCAAGGTTGTCTTGCTTAACTGATTTTTATGTGACATGGTATCATTTGGCCCTTTCGTCCTGTGCTTCATCCTATACCACTGTTGTTTACATGACTTGTCTGTCCCTCTCCCTCCCCACTCCATTCCCTCACTGCTGACCTTTCCCCCATATGGGACCAGGACAGCTGTCAGCCGTGCTCATGTGAATAAAACCCACTTGTGAATTAAACCCACTCGGTTCTCTCTCTTCAGCTGCCAGAGATCGGTTGTTTACTGGTCACAAGGTAGTAGTGAAGGAAAAGCCTGCCTCGCTCTGCCGTACCATGTAGCCTAGTCCCCGAAAACACTGCAAAAGGTTTTTCTGCAAATGATTCCATTTGGGTTAATTATACAGTAATTTACAGGCTACCTTTTGGACTGTCAAGACAGCATATTTGGCTGCTTGTTTTTTTACCTCCTATTTGTGTCTAGTGCTTTTAGACTGTCCTTTTCATTATGAGGTAGAAGTTGCCCTTTACCACAGAACTAGGATCAGATTACGTTACTCCCTGACCTTGACAATTAGCAGGATAAAGACCTAAGAAGATAACTGACCCTTGATCAGAGGTTGGAGCAACCTCCACATAGTCAGTTCTCTGTATAGTGTTGGTAAAGCATTGAGAGAAAGGCTTATCTATTCAGATTGTATATCTGATTTTCTACAAGGTACACTATGTAGGTACACTATGTGGACACCCCTTTAAAATTAGTGGATTCGGCTATTTCAGCCATACCCGTTGCTGACAGGTGTATAAAATCGAGCAGACAGTAATGGAATCTCCATAGACTAACATTGCCTGTAGAATGGCCTTACTGAAGAGCTCAGTGACTTTCAACGTGGCACGGTCGTAGGATGCCACCTTTCCAACAAGTCAGTTTGTAAAAGTTCTGCCCTGATAGAGCTGCCCTGGTCAACTGTAAGTGCTCTTATTGTGAAGTGGAAATGTATAGGAGCAACAATGGCTCATACGCGAAGTGATAGGCCACAGAAGCTCACAGAACGGGACCGCCGAGTGCTGAAGCGAGTAGCACGTAAAAATCGTCTCCTCGGTTGCAACAGTCTTAAGTTCCATACTGCCTCTGGACGCAAGGTCAGCACAATAACTGTTTGTCGGGAGCTTCAGGAAATGGGTTTCCATGGCCGAGCAGCAGAATAATGGTCTGGGGCTGTTTTTTTATGGTTCGGCTATGCCCCTTAGTTCCAGTGAAGGGAAATGTTAACGCTACAGCATACAATTACGATTCTGTGCTTCCAACTTTGTAGCAACAGTTCAGGGAAGGCCCTTTCCTGTTTCAGCATGACAATGCCCCCGTGCACAAAGCGAGGTCCATACAGAAATGGTTTGTCGAGATCTGTGTGGAAGCGCTTGACTGGCCTGCACAGAGCCTGGACCTCAACCCCATCGAACACCTTTGGGATGAATTGGAACGCCGACTGCGAGTCAGGCGTAATCGCCCGACCTCACTAATGCTCTTGTGGCTGAATGGAAGCAAGTCCCTGCAACAATGTTCCAATATCTAGTGGAAAGCCTTCCCAGAAGAGTGGAGTCTGTTATAGCAGCAAAGGGGTGGACTAACTCCATATTAATGCCCATGATTTTGGAATGAGATGTTAAACGAGCAGGTGTCCACTTACTTTTGGTCATGTAGTGTATTTTGCTTACGGTAACAATTGCTTGTTCACTTGATAGAATTCTTACATCTGAGGCAGTCACATAATTAATTTTGAATCAATATTAATTTCCTTGTTGCTACAGTGACTACATTTGGATTAGAATCATACTTAGGTTAATTCTCTCTTTTCATGGATTTGCAGTTTCAAGAGGATGTCTGTGAATGCTCCCACTTCTACTCTCGGGATTTCTGCTCATATTGTGGCTACTCTGGAGGATTAAGAACAAGATGATGCTGGACCAAGGTGGGGAAACTCCGACTGGCTGTGGAAGCGCTGCAGCACAAGAGGAGATGCAAGCGGCCGATGGACCCACCGCAGCTGTACACACCCCTGCTCCCGTTGAACACTCCACGCCATTGGGTCTTGCATCATCTACCTCAGACAGCGGGGACAATAGTCCCCAAACCCACATTGACCCCTCTGAGGGACCCATGATACCCAGGGCAGGGGGTTCCCAGCCTCCTCAGGCCTCTTCAGAGGGGATGACAGAGCAGTACACACAGATCCAACCATCTCCCTTCGTCGTCCCTCAGCCTCCCAGTAGAACGACCAGGCCCAAGCTCAGCTCAGGCCCCGAGGTTCGACGAGCCTGTCTCAAGTTCATCCTGGGGGCATCGGAGGACAATTCATCAGATGACGAGCCGCCTTTGACCATGAAACCCCCTACAGGTTCGAGTTCCTCTGAGGCCACCGCCTCCACCGTACGGCAAACTGCATCAGCAACCTCAACCGCCTTCTCCCCCCCACAGCAAGTTCAATCAGTAACATTAACCACCACCTCCCCTGGCATGAGGTAGGCCAATGCAATGTTGTTTTGTCTCTTAGTTCAAGTTAACTTTGTTTTCATAATAGAGAACCGGTTTAGACATCCTCAATTTCTCTAGTCTGGTGACATCTGAAATGTATTTTGTTCAGAATGTGTTGGTGAATGCAAGTGCCTGCTCCATTAACCCAGTGTGAAGAAATAAATGGACCATTGAGCAAATTAGCTCGTATCTCATTGACTAGTGAGGTGAGGGTACCTGTCAGTGCAGTAGCCTCTCACTGACAGTAGAGTGCGCTGTTGCCCAACAAGCGAGACCAAGTGTTGGCCAGGCCAGAGTCAAACTTTGCCAGCCACGTTGTGGTATGATTGCTGCCTTGTATTCTCTCCACACAACCAGCCTGCCTGTGATCACCTGACCACAGCATGCCGCTGACAGTGAACTGTATTATTGTCACATGCCTCACGTCTCTGCACTATTAATGGAACATGTCTCTTGACTGACCTTGAGAACCAGGGTCTGAGTCCCAAGGGCCACACGACAACGTATTGTATGTTAGCTAGACAAACCTTAATCCCGCCCTTGGAAGTTCTCTGCAAATACATTTGACTTGCTGTACGTGGCCTTTAGGTTTAGCCCACGAGGAGCTATTGTTTATCTTTTTTTGGTGATATCGTGATGGGTAGTTGGTCAGCTAAGCTTATCTAAGTCTACTTGACGCAAGTTCAGTTTTCTTTGACTGCCCCAGTCCACTCTGAGCCAAGTATTAAACACTTGTTTGTAGACTTGAGCCACTTGTGCAGGAATTACCATGGAGGTGAAGCTGAAAGAGAAGGGTAAGAACATACCGAGAACTTATCGTGTTTTTTTTTTTTAGTAAATAGAGTCTTTTGTTTTTCCTAATATTAAGAAGTAGCATAGGCCTATGAATAGCACTGACTGACATCATGCTACTGTGTAGGCTTACACAACAATGGTTTGGCAATTTCAGTCAGTTTGCAAAATTGCTACATGAAAGAATTAGCCTTCCAACTTTTTGTTTACAATGTGCTAGAAGGTTATGATAAGCTTTAGTTTGGTGGTTCGTGAAGGGACAACTTGTATTTAACTTTAATGATAATTGATGCACCCACTGTGTGTGTGATCGAGATATCAGACAAGATTGTTAAACACGTCTAAACAGACACACACACAGACTGCAGTGTTCTGTTCCATGTGAGTCTGTGGGTGAAGAATGTTTTGCTCTGCCTGTGGGACTGGGGAGGTTGTGGCTCAGCCGAGAGGAAGGGACTGGTGAAGGTCTTATTGTTTTGGTCTCAGATTTTAACTCCGCTATTCACACATCAGAAACAATCTGCCATGGAGGGAGATGGAAGCCTCAACTGGTTTCAGTATGGAACTCCCCTCACCTGGTTGTCTTAATTGAAAAGAAAAAAACTAAAACCAGCAGACACTAGGCCCTCCATGGAATGAGTTTGGCACCCCAGTTTTAACATGTTGCAGTAGCAATGTTTTCACCGGTGGAATTGGGGTAACCACATCTAAAAAGCCAAAATGGAGGAAGGGAACTATTTTTGCGGAACAGTGGACAAAGTAAATGTTTCCCATTGTATCTGCAGACATCTTTGAATCTTAATTGTTATCCTGTTTCCCTGTACAAGTGTGAGGTGTGAAATAGAAATGTGTTTTTTTTTGCAATTCCTAACTCCTCCTGAGACCCTCAGAGTGGGGTCACGCCAGTCATCAGCCATTATTGACGGCGACCCTGGAGCAATTAGGGTTAAGTGCTCAAGGTCAGATCACGCAAAATTGTAATTTTTTACCTTGTCGGCTCTAACCGCTAGGCTACCTGCTGCCCTGGTCTCAAACTGTGGGAGATTTTGCTGTCATTCTGTTACTGAACTTTGTATCTGCACTATTCCTCAAGTAAATGTGTTTTAGTAAAATGTTCTGTGTCAATTGTTCCAAGAAGACTTCTGCAAATAGGTGTATGGTTTGTTTTAACTTTGCCATCAAGTTTTTGCTTGGCATATTTTAAAGTTTAAAGTCTCAGTGTCACTCTTATCGTGTAATTGTCCATTATCAGACAGATGTAGGCTCTAAGTTGCAAAACTAGCCAAACAGAATGTCTGGAGCTTGACAAATGCACTTTCATCACAGGAATATGAAGCCCCCGAAGTATCTCTTGACTTCTGGCTTGAATTCCTGCAAACCTACAGTGCTATAGTCTAATAACAGAATATGCCCCCCCATTTCAGCCCTCACTAAAATAGAACTTTGGCAAGCCAAGCAATGGCATTGCAATGCCAGGCTTTTCCATCCTTCGGATCATTTTGGATTGGATGGAGGAAGAATGAGCTGTGGCGCCTAGTGAACACTACCCCGTGTCATTACAGTGATGTTTGTCAACATTTCACTCATTGGCAATGCCAGGATTGTGACTTAAACTGCACGCGCACTTGTTATTTAGGCACATGTAATGTCTTTCAGAAGTTCTGCTAGGCTGATTGCCTGAGGGCTGAAATAGAATGTTTTAAATATGTTGTCCAAAATCATCCGACGTAACAGCAATTCATTCTAGCTGAGCTTTGGATCAGTCGACCTTGATCAGAGCATATCTCCACAAACAACCGTGGGACAGATTAGGCCACGCAGCGAGCCAGAGGTAATTGCAGACACCTGTGGTAATATAAAGTACCCAAAACGGCCATTAGATAGAAATACAGGATAGAACAGAACGTTATGGATGTATTTCTACTAGAACAAAACACATGTACACAGGGAATGTGGTGTTCGTATAAGGAACCCATACTTTCAGAGAGGACAATAAAATCTGAAAACCGTCTAGTGGCCCGATACTTCTAGGTTTAAGTATCAGGCCACTAGGGCTGTCATGAATACAAGACACTCTAATACCAGGGAGGTGGTGTGTGTGAAGCTAAATTGATAGGAGTTACAACATGACCCTCATATCAAAATCCTCATTAAGTCCTCACGGTTGTAGGGTGCCTAAAGTATGAATCCAGAAGAGTTCTCCATGGCAGAGTTTACAGTTGTCGTCTCCTCCTCTTGGTCACACTTCCACCTTCTCAATGCCCTGGAATTGTAGAGAAGATGCACTGGACAAAGTCCAAATCATCCCAAAGTGTCTGATTGTGTATCTCAATGACGTTACTTTAAGATAATGTGTAGGACATTTTGAAAACATTTAGCCTAAATGTTTTAAATGTTAAACATTTTGTAATTTGGGTGAACTGTCCCTGATATTTGATTTCCCTAGGCCTAGCTATAGCTTCAAATCTCATTTGATTGGGGAGACTGCTGAGTACAGATTTCTTTCTGGTCTTGACATTGTTGTCCTCAGTGATCCATCATTTAGTCACTAGAATCTTCACTGGAATGGTGGAAATGGCAGGTTATCTTAACCCTTCCCTGGTACGCTATATTGTTCAGTGAACTTCTTATCGTTTTATGTCTTGTGTCAGTTTAATGAAGTGGGCAGAGTTTCTGAATGAGTCTGGCTACTTATTAAGTCACCACGTGATCATGTTGAACCCTGTTATTGTATCATCACTTTTTCATATGAACTTGGTTCATATTAATAATATTGGTGGTTTGGCACAATGGAGAGATTGTAAAATTACCTGCCAGAGCTTGCGTGTGTAACTAGGCAATGTATTTTTGCTGATTACACGTTAACCCTTAATTGGCTCTGTGGTCTGGGAAGTCTTGTTTATACGTGCTGTGACTACCAGAGCCACACTATCTCTGACGCACCTCCTGGAGGTAACAGAGAGGATTAGCACTTAGTTTTATTGACATCTGTCTGATTGTAGCCGAGTTGGAACATTCGTCTATCTAGGTAGGCTGAACACCTGTGTAAAATATGGCTGACGAGATATTTGGCTTACAGAGAAGGTAAGGAACTTGTGACCTGAGCAACAACAGCACAGCTGCTACCCTACGTAGAGACTAAACTTTGTCTGACTGCTGCAATGGTCCATCGATTTTAACATTGTCGCCGCCGTTTCCTTCTCCTTGTTATGGGTTGTCGCAGAGTCCGATGATGGGTTTTCCCCTTGGGACAGCAAAGTAGGCTGTAGCATATTGTAAATTGCTAGCGCTGGACGAGAATGTTATTCTAGTAGTCTTATGTCCTACTTTACCGGAACATACTTTACATGCGTAGATTTGTCACAACACAGAAATTTGTGAGTGCCAGTTGCTTGATGTTTCGCTTGAGTAGGTACTAGGTTACAACATTGACATATAAGAGGACACACGTGATGTATACCCACTTTAACTTACTTCACTGGAATAGGGTCTGACGACGTGAAATTCCTCCCTGAACACTATTTTTGCTTTATCAAATGGCCTGTTCAGTAGAAGTGCCAGACTTCCTCTTACACCTTCCCTGGTAGGCTATATAGTTTAGTGTTGGCTCTTTCTCGGTAGTGAACTTCTGAATGAGTCTGGCTACTAATTTAAGTAATCACGTGATCATGTTAAACTGAGAATTTGAAATCCATTTCCAGGTTAATTCTAACTAAGTTGTCATTGTTTCCGTTATTTTTTTCATATGAACTTGGTTCATGTGGATATTGGTGATTTGGCACGATGGAGAGATAGCCTAGTTACATAAGTCCTTAATATGTATCGTTGCTGATAACACGTTAACCTTTGCTTGGCTCTGTGGTCTGGGAAGTCTTGTTTATGCGTGCGTATTTGCAGTGTGCAGGAATTACCAGAGCCACACTATATTTGAGACACCTCTGTAGGTAAGAGAGTATTAGCAATGTGTTGTCAACTGTCAGATTGTAGCAGAGTTTAAACATTTGTCACGGTAGACTGAACACCTTGCGTAGGATATGGCTGACGATAAGGCTGGGACGACACCAGTATCGTGATACTCGTTGGTATTGCGGCAAGGAAATAAAACTAAGCGTATTGAACTTAAGGAAAATAGCCCTAATGTTGCAGACAAACATTGTTGTCATCCAGAGTCACATGTATTTATTTTCCAAGCTGTAGCACACACTCTTTTACATACATCAAGTTTTTAAAAGACGAAATAGTTTGCTTTGCGTTTTCATTTTTGCCATGTAAAAAAATATTGCGATACTGGTGTCGTCCCTGCCCTAGCTGACTAGATGTTTGGCTTACAGAGAAGGTAAGGCACTTACTTGTGACCTGAGAAACAACAGCACAGCTGCTACCCGCTGTAGAGACTGCAATTGACTGCTGTAATGGTCCATCGATTACCGATGCTGTTGTTTCTTCCTTGTTATGGGTTTTGTCGCTGAGTTCGGTAATGGTTTTCGCCCTGGGACGGTAAAGTAGGCTATAGCATATAGTAACTTGCTAGCGCTGGACGGGAATGTTATTCTAGTAGTCCTACATCCAATTTTACCGGGACATACTTTACATGCATCGCTTTGTCACATCACAGAAATAAGCGATTGCCAGTTGCTTGATGTTTCGCTTGAGTAGGTACTAGGATCCAAAATGAAATAGTGTAGGTTACAACACGAAATGTTGACAAAAAATTAGGCATTGACACATTTGTGGTCTTCGCCAACAACTTGTCTGTTTTTCTCCAGGCCTAGCATGTCTCACCCACACCTGGTGAAGAAGGTTCGCGAGAGCCGGAAAATGGAGCTGCAGAGAGACTTCACAGTGGCTTCGCCAGCCGAGTTTGTCACCCGCTTCGGTGGAAACCGGGTCATAAATAAGGTAAGACGTCCCTGTCTGTCTGGCCCTTTTGGATGAGTATCGCAAAATTGTTGTCACTTTTTACTAAACTCCTCGTCAATCTACCTGCAACAGACTAAGCCACCAAAATACAGCGTCAACTTTGTTCTAGAGTATTGTCATTTATTCTCAAACTCTTTTCCTTTCTCTCTCTCCATCTCCCTTTCACTTTTGCTCTCCACCTATTTGTCTTTCTCAAGGTGCTGATAGCTAATAATGGCATAGCAGCAGTCAAATGTATGCGTTCCATCCGCCGTTGGTCCTACGAGATGTTCCGTAACGAGAGGACCATCCGTTTTGTGGTGATGGTCACCCCTGAGGACCTGAAAGCCAACGCAGGTCAGTGAGACAGGTTTTCGCAGGTCATCAGCAGCAGCTCCAGAAGGTTGTTCCTCATTATGCCACTCAGCAGATCTGGAGATTAAGTCTACAGCGGGAAACACCATCAATTATTTTCATTAAATGACTCCATGGAAATATCTAAATCATTTGCCTGGAACCTCTGGGGGGGAAAAATAACTGGTGTGACTGTCTGTGTGTGGCTCTTCTATAGAGTATATCAAAATGGCGGACCACTATGTACCCGTCCCAGGCGGAGCCAACAACAACAACTATGCCAATGTAGAGCTGATCGTAGACATCGCCAAGAGGATTCCTGTACAGGTCAGACTGTGTTCCTCCACTCTCACCCACAGAGACATTCCCAATCCTAAATCAAGTCACAATGTTCTATGATAAGTGGACCGGCGGCCATGAGTGTTCCAGTCAAATTCCCATGTTCTTAGGGCTTTGGTCTTATCAAGTAATTATATTTTTATGGCTCAGACTCTGATCTCTGCTTTTTCTGTTGTTCATAGGGGGTCTGGGCCGGGTGGGGTCACGCCTCTGAGAACCCCAAACTACCTGAGCTCTTGGACAAGAACGGAATCTCTTTCTTAGGTACAGCCCAGCATTAAGCCGTTGTGGATTTTTGGATTGTAATGATTTCCCATTGGTCATTTCAGGTTTATTGACATTACAACACAAGCGCCATTCATTGCGATGTAGATATCGTTGTTGTTTTTTGTTGTTGTGTCTCAGGGCCGCCCAGTAAGGCCATGTGGGCTCTGGGAGATAAGGTGGCCTCCTCCATCGTGGCCCAGAGCGCAGACATCCCCACCCTGCCCTGGAGTGGATCAGGTGATGTACCCCTCTGCCTGCACCCTTACCCCCAGACAACCCTGCCACATTCCTTATCCCCTATTACATAATACTCCTAACATACAGTATTAGGACTCTGACTGGGTTACTGACTGGGTTGTATTTTGAGACTAATGGTTGTAAGGGACTGTCAAGTTTTTACGAGGCCCGGAATTGAAAGGAGTTGGGAAAGAATGGCTTGTCTGTGGTACATCATCTAAGCTAATATTTTAGCAATAGGAATACATTTTGCAGTTCAATGATCAATACACAGAATCATCAGATAACAGGTTTTGTGACTGCACCAAGAAGCTACAGACATTTATTGACATTTGTTATGAACAGAACCTAACTCAGCCACACCTTCTTTTACACTTGGACTCAAATGTGGAGGACTGAACTGAAACTCGGCCAATCAGAGGGCATGTAGACAGTCAAACCTCTCCCTGGAACTATAAAATAACGTGAATTACTGAAAAAGAGCTGTTGTGATTGGTCAAAAGACCAATTAGTGGAAAAAATATCAGAATTGGGCTGCCTATGTAAATACAGCCTCTGTTTCCTTTGGAAAAATAGAATTTAAGGTTTTGTAAGTACACTAGCCTCAGTGCCTTTTGACTGTAGCCTGGTCCTTTGCTGAATTCCAAGGCCTACACTCTGCGCATCTCTTTGTTGTGCAAAACGTGAAGTTTGTTTTTGCTGCTGCCGCCTTTAGACTGCTGCCACATTGGCCACAGTTGGATAATCTCAATTTGAATGAGGTGAAGCCATTGAAGTAGAATGGGGAGCCTCCCATAGATATCCTGTTCAATTACTAGTGGCTATGCCATCAACCCTCAAAGTTCCAGAATGGGGGAAAAGGGCAGCCATATTGGTCCGGGAGAAATATAAACCTGTCTGATTGGAATGAATGGCAGTAGAGGCATAATCCTGATTTTACTTACGCAGAAAAATAAGACATATATGATATATCAGAAATTGTGTAATAGAATTTGTCAACCTAAAATTATAAATTCAATTAATACAGGTTTTATACAAATTGTCTGTATAAATAGGCTCTAAAAGAGTGCCTTCGGAAAGTATTCAGACCCATTTACTTCCAATTCCACATTTTGTTACGTTACAGCCTTATTCTAAAAATGATTAAATTGTTTTCCCCCCCTCATCAATCTACACACAATACCCAATAATGACAAAGCAAAAACAGGTTTAGACATTTTTGCTAATTTAGTAGAAATAAAAACTGAAATTACATTATTATTCAGACCCTTTACTCAGTACTTTGTTGAGCACCTTTTGGCAGTGATTACAGCATAGAGTCTTCTGGGGTATGACGCTACAAGCTTGGCACACCTGTATTTGGGGAGTTTCTCCAATTCTTCTCTGCAGATCCTCTCTAGCTCTGTCATGTTCAATGGGGGGCGTTGCTGCACAGCTTTTTTCAGGTCTCTCCAGAGATGGTTGATCGGGTTCAAGTCCGGGCTCTGGCTGGGCCACTCAAGGACATTCAGAGACTTGTCCGGAAGCCACTCCTGCGTTGTCTTGGCTGTGTGCTTAGGGTCATTGTCCTGTTGGAAGGTGAGCCTTTGCCCCAGTCTGAAGTCCTGAGCGCTCTGGAGATGGTTTTCATCAAGGACCTCTCTGCTCCGTTCACCTTTGCCTCGATCCTGTTTAGTCTCCAGTCCCTGCCGCTGAAAAACATCCCCACAGCATGATGCTGCCACCACCATGCTTCACCGTAGTAATGGTGCCAGGTTTCAGGCCAAAGAGCTCAATCTTTGTTTCATCGGACCAGAGATTCTTGTTTCTCATGGTCTGAGAGTCTTTTTACTGAGGAGTGGCTTCCGTCTGGCCATTCTACCATAAAGGCCTGATTGGTGGAGTGCTGTGGAGATGGTGGTCCTTCTGGAAGGTTTTCTCATCTCCATAGATGAACTCTAGCGCTCTGTCAGTGATCATCTTGTTTTTGGTCACCTCCCTGACCAAGGCCCTTCTCCCCCGATTGCTCAGTTTGGCCAAGCGGCCAGCTCTAGGAAGAGTCTTGGTGGTTCCAAACTTCTTCCATTTAAGAATGATGGAAGCCGCTGTGTTCTTGGGGACCTTCAATACTGCAGACATTTTTTGGAACCCTTCCCCAGATCTGTGCATCGACACAATCCTGTCTCGGAGCTCTACGGACAATTCCTTCGACCTCATGGCTTGGTTTTTGCGCTGACATGCACTGTCAACTGTGGGACCTTATATAAACCAGTGTGTGCCTTTCCAAATCATGTCCAATCAATATAATTTACCACAGGTGGAATCCAATCATGTTGTAGAAACATCTCAAGGATGATCAATGGAAACAGGATGCACCTGAGCTCAATTTCGAGTCTCATAGCAAAGGGTCTGAATACTTATGTAAATAAGGTATTTCTGTGTGTTATAAATTTGTAAACATTTCTAAACCTGTTTTTGCTTTGTCTTTATGGGGCATTGTGTGTAGAATGATGAATATTTTTATTTTATCCATTTTAGAATAAGGCTGTAACATAACAAAATGTGGAAAAAGCCATGCATGTCTACATTTTAGGTTTCTTGGAAAGCTGTGCGTGCTATTATGTGATACAATGTCAATACTTGTTGCATTTACAACTTGTCTATCATCAGCTGTTTTCAACCAGTGTATGGCTGTGGGTTGACTGCATTATTTGAACGGAATGTTGGCATATTGGCAGTTATTGAAACTATTCTGGAATAATTTCTCTAAAGTTGTCTGGCTAGCTAGCAAATAAATTGTTCAAATTCATTATTTTACTATGTCTTATCACAGCACTGGCAAACCATGGTTGACCAAGTCCCTGACCAAAATGGCTGACCTTTTATCCCATCATAAGAAGGTTCATTTCCATTCTAGTTCCTAATTCTATGATTTTGGAGATTGTTCAAACCGTCACCATCTTGGTGTTTTAATTTGTAGATTGGGAAATGCGGATTGGGAGAAGGTGTCCTTCCTGGTTAGACGGCGTTGACGTGGGGGGTGGGCGGCTGCATTTGAAATTTGTGTTGCGGCGTGGTTACATGGTTTTGAAGATTATTCTAATGTGCCTACACAGCCTATTGTTTATCTCTGTCATTAGTGTATTTGAATAATGCGAGGTCTCGTGTTGTATCACATCAGGCCGTGATTGGGAGTCCCGTAGGGCGGCGCACAATTGGCCCAGCGTCATCCAGGTTTGGCCGGAGTAGGCCGTCATTGTAAATAAGGATTTGTTCTTTACTGACTTGCCTAGTTAAATAAAGGTTAAATATATATTTTTCTCCTGCCTGTGCTCTAGGTCTGAGAGTAGACTGGACAGAGGACGACCAGAGGCTGGGCCACGTGATTAGCGTGCCTCCGGAGGTCTACGTGCACGGCTGCGTGCGCGACGTTGACGATGGACTGGCGGTAAGCAGCTCCACGCCATCACCCACGCCAGCACTAACGCTGAAACCAGAGACAACCTTTTCTAGGCATTCCCTCTGTATGAAATAATGCCCCTTTTTTTAAAGATGTCCGAAACACTATATTTCAAAGTACTTTTCCCAGAGAAAATGAAATACGGCCGCTATTCGGTTACAAACCAAGGTTCATGAACAGTGGAGCAAACTGAAGAAATGCGTTGGTTTTATACAGTAAAATTTGATTTTAAGGATAGGGTTGCTGAATATCCTTTCATTTTCAATGTGCTTTCTCCTTTTTAAAGGGAGCAGAGAGAATTGGCTACCCGGTGGTGATAAAAGCGTCAGAAGGAGGAGGGGGCAAGGGTATCCGGAAGGTGGACAACGCTGAGGACTTTGCCAGCTTCTTTAGACAGGTCTGTGTCGTCGCACTGTTAAACCACACACCTGTATGCTGATTCTCATTGCTGCTGGGGGACGTAGTTTCCCGTGACCACAATCAGGAAATGAATTGTGCGACTTGGTGTTGCCTTCGACAATGTTTAACGCAGCGTATCTGCTTGTGTGGTTGAACTTAGTAAATTATCTAACAACAATCATGTGACGGATCCCCATCCTCAGGTGCAGGCGGAGGTGCCCGGCTCGCCCATCTTCGTCATGCAGCTGGCCCAGCATGCCCGTCACCTGGAGGTCCAGATTCTCGCCGACCAGTACGGCAACGCCATCTCCCTGTTTGGCAGAGACTGCTCCATCCAGCGGAGACATCAGAAGATCATTGAGGAGGCCCCAGCCACCATAGCATCTTCCACCACCTTCGAGCACATGGAGCAGGTGAGACACAGAGGGGCTTTCCTCATCTTTAAATTCTCCACTTTGACATTTAGATACTTTTCTCTGTCATTTCCAATTCAATATTTCATTTGAACAGTAAAAGTGTTAGGGCATGCAATGGAAAATGTTTCAGAATGGAATGCCTTTCCCTGTTTCAGTCTGTTTTCTTTCGTTTGGTGCCGAATGAACATGAGCCCTCTCTCTCTCCCCCCCCATGTCAGTATGCAGTGCGGCTGGCTAAGATGGTGGGCTACGTGAGTGCAGGCACTGTGGAGTACCTCTTCTCTGAGGACGGGAGCTTCCACTTCCTGGAGCTCAACCCCCGTCTGCAGGTGGAACACCCATGCACAGAGATGATCGGAGATGTCAACCTGCCCGCCGCCCAGCTCCAGGTACGCTTCAGCCAGAGGTCAGGGGTCACACCCTGGCTATCACAGCCTCGGGGTTTAATCTTTGACTTAGTCAATAGTCGCATTCCAGGTTATATTTTTCCGCAGTCTCAGTAAAATTGCTATGTCATATTAATGTGGTTGAGATGTTATGTTTTTACCTTTTTCTTAACTGACTTGCCTAGTTAAATACAAATTCCTATTTTCAATGACGGCCTAGGAATAGTGGGTTAACTGCCTTGTTCAGGGGCAGAACAACAGATTTGTACCTTGTCAGCTCGGGGATTTGAACTTGCAACCTTTCAGTTACTAGTCCAATGCTCTAACCAGTAGGCTGCGCTGCCGCCCCATGTTCTGGAATCCCTAGGGACTGATTGGGGATAGACCATGTTGGGCCTAACTGGGTCAATTTCCTTTGTTGTAGATAGCCATGGGGATCCCCCTCCACAGGATCAAAGACATTCGCGTGCTGTATGGAGAGACCCCTTGGGGGGACACCACCATCAACTTTGAGGCCCCCGACTGTGTCCCCAGTCCCCGGGGACACGTCATCGCGGCCCGCATCACCAGCGAGAACCCAGACGAGGTGCGCATTCTTAAGTCTACAGGCATGGCCGGCCATATTCTAAACAAGCGATGGCATGGGTTCTGTAGGCTCACAACTTGCCCGTCCTCTCTCCTTGTAACTCGCAGGGCTTCAAGCCCAGCTCGGGCACGGTGCAGGAGCTCAATTTCCGCAGCAGTAAAAACGTGTGGGGCTACTTCAGCGTGGGGGCTGCTGGGGGTCTGCATGAGTTTGCTGACTCCCAGTTCGGCCACTGCTTCTCCTGGGGGGAGAACCGAGAGGAGGCCATTTCGTGAGTTTTTCCTTACCTTGTTGTGCCGTAGACTAGACTATCAGTGCTTCCGATGATGTTTCTATCGACCCCTAGCCCCTACTTCCTAGCCACTCCTGGAGACCTGAGAGGATTGGATTGGTGGAAGCAACAATTCCACCCGGCCAACCAGAAGGCAAGGTGAAGCTATTATCGTAAGACTTTTCCAATCCTCAGATCTACAGGAGGGACTAGGGTGTATGGGTTAGGCCCAGTTCCGTTTGGAATGCAGCATGAGTTAATGGTGTGTGTTGGTGTCTTACTGTACCTGGGTGGTGATAGTGGTGGTGGTTACTGTGTGGTGGTGCAGGAACATGGTGGTAGCCATGAAGGAGCTGTGTATCCGGGGGGACTTCAGGACTACGGTGGAGTACCTCATCAAGCTGCTGGAGACAGAGAGCTTCAGGAACAACGACATCGACACCGGCTGGCTGGATAATCTCATCGCTGATAAAGTTCAGGTAGAGGGCACCCTTGTGAAGTATGAATGTGAATCTTAACCATTTCAATCCTGTAAATCTACAGTTTGTGAAAACAAATCTTCTAACGTGCTTGTGTGTGGCGTGTTTTCCCCCGAAGGCAGAGAGGCCAGACACCATGCTGGGCGTTGTCTGTGGGTCTTTACACGTGGCGGACGCCAGCTTCAGGAAGAGCATGTCTGACTTCCTGCACTCACTGGAAAGGTATCCCTACTACTTTACTTTACTGACTTTATTGTCCCCTTGGGGACATTTTGTCGCAGTGTCATGTACACGTTTAAATAATAAAACAAATTGACAATACAACTTTCATAACAGTTACATACCAATAAAAAGAGACTAGCCTGCTGGCCTTACTGAGTCGATAGGAACATTAGCCCGAGCTATTTAGGAGGGATATCACACCTGGCACAAATGATTGCCTAGTTGTGGTTTTCCTGCTGAGGGGTGCCCTATGCCTGCCCCCAGAGGGGAGTAGTTCAAAGTCCGGGTACAGGGGGTGGCTTGGGTCTAAAATGATTTTGTGAGCCTTGCAGAGGGCCCTGACCTTAAAGATCTCCTCCAGGCCTGTCTTTGACTCCATGTACCTTGCTTACTGTGGCAGCATATTTCTCTGGCTGACAGTGGCATTGCCAAACCAACAAACAATACAAAAAGTTAAAACCCTCTCATTGAAAGATTTGTAAAACAGAGTCCGTATAGTCGTCTACATTGAAAGATCCCAGCGTTTTGAGAAAGTACAGTCTGACTCTTTTTGTAGATCAGGTCTGTACATTTACTCCACTGAAGCTTATTGTCCAAGAGGACACCCAGATATTTGTATTTTTTATGTTCTGACCTCTGATAGATGTTGCAGAGGTAGGTGTTGTTCGCTTCCTGAAGTCGACGCACATCTCTTGGGTCTTGTTGGTATTGAGGACCAAGTGTGATTCGTCACACCACTCTACAAAGTCATTTAGGACCGGGCCATGCTATTCCTCGTCATCATGCAACAGGCTGATCAAGGCAGTGTCATCAGTGAACTTAACGAGGTGTCTGTCAGGATGGGAACTAGTACAACTATTAGTGTACAGGAGTGGGGACAAAACACATCCTTGAGGAGAGCCTGTGTTGGTGGTGTGTATGTCTGACACGTGGGGACCTACTTTGACCCGCTGTGACCTCTGGCTCAGGAAGTCCAACAGCCACACAACCAGGCAGAAGAAAAGTAAACAAACAGAACTCTGACATGGGATTTGGCACCCTCTAGATGTCTATAGACCATGTTGAGGAGTGTAAGAATGGCATAATCAACTCCGCTGCTGGGCTGATCTAACTAGCTGAAGGCCTAAAAACAAAAAAGAGAACCATTTTAAAATATACTGTGTCCGTAAAATATGTACAGTTGAAGTCGGAAGTTTACACACACTTAGGTTGGAGTCATTAACTTGTTTTTCAACAACTGCACATTTCTTTTTAACAAACTATGGTTTTGGCAAGTTGGCTAGGACATCTACTTTGTGCATGACACAAGTCATTTTTCCAACAATTGTTTACAGACAGATTATTTCACTATCACAATTCCAGTGGGTCAGAAGTTTACATACACTAAGTTGACTGTGCCTTTTTAAACAGCTTGGAAAATTCCAGAAAATGATGTCATGGCTTTAGAAGCTTCTGATAGGCTAATTGACATTTGAGTCAATTGGAGGTTGAACAGAGGTTGTATTTCAAGGCCTACCTTCAAACTCAGTGCCTCTTTGCTTGATATCATGGGAAAATCAAAAGAAATCAGCCAAGACCTCAGATAAAAGTTTGTAGACCTCCACAAGTCTGGTTCATCCTTGGGAACAATTTCAAACGCCTGAAGGTACCACGTTTATCTGTACAAACAATAGTACGCAAGCATAAACACCAAGGGACCATGCAGCTGTCATACCGCTCAGGAAGGGGACGCGTTCTGTCTCCTAGAGATGAACGTACTTTGGTGCGAAAAGTGCAAATCAATCCCAGAACAGCAAAAAACCTTGTGAAGATGCTGGAGGAAACAGGTACAAAAGTATCTATATCCACGGTAAAACGCGTCCTATAATGACATAACCTGAAAGGCCGCTCAGCAAGGAAGAAGCCACTGCGCCAAAACCGCCATAAAAAAGCTGACTACGGTTTGCAATTGCACATGGGGACAAAGATCTTTTAAACTCAGATTCACAATTCCTTGCGTACTATTGTTTGTACAGATGAACGTGGTACCTTCAGGCGTTTGAAATTGTTCCCAAGGATGAACCAGACTTGTGGAGGTCTACAATTTTTTTTTCTGAGGTCTTGGCTGATTACTTTTGATTTTCCCGTGATGTCATGCAAAGAGGCACTGAGTTTGAAGGTAGGCCTTGAAATACATCCACAGGTACACCTTCAAATGACTCAAATGATGCCAATTAGCCTATCAGAAGCTTCTAAAGCCATGACATCATTTTCTGGAATTTTCCAAGCTGTTTAAAGGCACAGTCTACTTAGTGTATGTAAACTTCTGACCCACTGGAATTGTGATACAGTGAATGATAAGTGAAATAATCTGTCTGTAAACAATTGTTGGAAAAATGACTTGTGTCATGCACAAAGTAGATGCCCTAACCGACTTGTCAAAACCATAGTTTGTTAACAAGAAATTTGTGGTGTGGTTGAAAAACGAGTTTTAATGACTCCAACCTAAGTGTATGTAAACGTCCGACTTCAACTGTACGTATTTTACACACAGTGTGTTTTAAAATGGTTATCTTTTTTTGTTTTTAGTCCTTCAGCTAGTTAGATCGTCTATCTACCATATTTCTTACACCAATCCTATGCTTTTAAATCCTTGGCGGGGAGCGAACACCTCTGTAAGCAGCAAGAGAATCTCAATGTCTCCCTATCCTGTCTTATTACTGTAATGCTTGTTCTATGTACTTTTCTAAATCCAGTATGTGAAATGTCTTCTTGTAGAGGCCAGGTGCTGCCTGCAGCCAGTCTGCTGAATACTGTTGATGTGGACCTGATCTACGAGGGGGTCAAATACTGCCTCAAGGTAGGAGGACCTGATATTACACCTCTCTCATTCTCTGTCATGACTGAACTTCCTCATTCTCTCAGGGACAAATCCTAACCAGTCAAGGTTTCACTTAGTCGCCCATTGACATCAGTGCATGACTAAGTGAAAATGTGTCTTAAGAGGAAGTTATCAACCAATTCAACCCCAACTATGTTTTATGACTGACAGGTAGCTCGCCAGTCCCCCACTACGTACGTCATCATCATGAACGGCTCGGACATCGAGATCGACGTCCACCGGCTGAGCGACGGCGGGCTCCTCCTCTCCTACAACGGCAGCAGCTACACCACCTACATGAAGGAGGAAGTGGACAGGTGAGACTTCCTGTTCATCTCAAATCCGAATGGATGGATGGACTGGCCATTAAGTCGATACTTTCTAAATGGTCATAATTTGTCTCACTTGGGAGTTGATGCTCCGTCATGAACGTATGCCTTTGTAACCCTCTAGCTACCGGATCACTGTTGGCAACAAGACGTGTGTGTTTGAGAAGGAGAGGGACCCCACGGTGCTGAGGTCGTCCTCTGCTGGTAAACTCCTGCAATACCTAGTGGAAGATGGAGGCCATATCTGCGCCGGGAACTCGTATGCGGAGATCGAGGTGAGCAGAGGGTTCCATGAGAACATACTGTATGTTTACCAGTTTGGGTATGACAATTTAGATCCTCATTAGATTGGTAGTGTGTGTGTGAGCACATGGACTGACTTCTGCGTTATGGTTGCAGGTGATGAAGATGGTGATGACGCTGACGGTGGTGGTGTCGGGCTGTGTCCACTATGTGAAGAGGCACGGGGCGGTGCTGGAGCCTGGCTGTGTGGTGGCCAGATTGGACCTGGATGATCCCAGCAACATCCAACCAGCAAGTCACCCATTCACCAACTTCTATACAACTCTGGCAACCTATCCCCTATATACTGCACTTGGCCTATATAGGGAACAGGGTGCCATTTCGGACACAGCCTTTAATACAGCTATTATAGGAGGCAGCCTTTTTAGGAAATATCATGTAATACGATACAAATCACATAGTACAAAAAAATGATGCTATACGTTTAAAACATACGTCATGTAAATCGCACGCCTTCGGTCAGTCAATCGCAGGGTGGCTTGGTGGTCAGGTCCACATTTGGAGGCTGTTTTTATCCGAACCCTATCTTCCTGTGCATCTCCTAGGTGGAGCTGAACACGGCCTCCTTCCCGGCCCAGCAGCCACTGCCCATCGTGGGGGAGAAGCTCCACCAGATCTTCCACATGGTCCTGGAGAACCTGGTCAAGGTCATGGCCGGCTACTGCCTCACCGAGCCCTACTTCAGCAACAAGGTGAGGGCCTCCACCCACTGCAGCTGTGCAGCGCGTACCAATACAGTGGCTTACTGCGTTATTCTAGTTCGTCGTTATTAGCAGACGATCAGATCTCACAACATCCCAAAGAAGTGCTTTAAGTTCTCTGAAACCACATCATTCTTGGATGATTTCTATAAAGACGTGTATGGAACGCAGGCAATAGAATGGCATGCCTTGTGCACAGTGTCGAATAGGGATGTCGGTCAAGCTGTGGGACGGGGGTGTGATATTGGGGGGTGTGATGGCAGCATGTCCCCCCCCCTCCTGCCTGCAGGTGAAGAAGTGGGTAGACACCCTGATGAAGACCCTGCGGGACCCCTCGCTGCCCCTGCTGGAGCTCCAGGAGTTAATGACCAGCGTGGCCAGCCGCATCCCGCCCAGCGTCGAGAAGGCCATCCGCAAGGTCATGGCCCAGTACGCCAGCAACATCACCTCGGTGCTCTGCCAGTTCCCCAGCCAGAGGGTGGGTGACTTAGCCTTAAGCTATAGCTAACGCTCAAAGTATCTGAAACTTTTCTAATGGTGTGTATTTGAATCAGGGGTTGGAACCGGTTCAGGGAACAGAACCGAAAACTGGAAAATAACTATTTTTTGAAGAACGAAAACAGAACTGGGAACGAAGTTCCTCCATATTAGCCACTAGTATATAGGAATCTAGTAGTATATAAATAATTATGGAATTCAGTGAAGTAATGTTCGGCCTACTGCTAATATCCTAAACGCATTATAATGCAAGTCATATCGTGAAGCCCAGCGCTTCAAGCCAAGCCTCCTCCGTGCCCGCCCGTCTCTTTCGCTCTCTCCCCACCCTGCAGAATTTCAGTCGCATCTCCGCCCAGCACTTGTCTGTATGAGTCAAGCATGTAAACAACTAGCTTTCCCGGTCTATAGAGCAGTTTTCTATCTCCACTGATTGGTGGAGTAATTTAATGCGCAAAATGTAAAAACTGTTGCTTTTTGTAGTTAAAGGAACAATATACACGGGTACCCTTTTTTCTGGTTCAAACCGGTTCAGGACTTTGTTATGCTGGTCAGAACAGTGGAACGAAACGATTGGAAAATAAGTTTGGTTCCAACCCCTGATCTGAACCCAGGTCTGCTCTACAGTACACTTGGTGAATTGGTTTCCCATCCATTTCAGATTGCCTGTATCTTGGACAGCCACGCAGCCACCCTTCAGAAGAAGGCCGACCGGGAAGTGTTCTTCATGAACACTCAGAGTATCGTCCAGCTGGTGCAGAGGTCGCACTTCTCTTATTTCATTATCTGAATCATCCCTCCATGACATGTACGACTTCAGATAGGATGTTGGATTTGGATTGTAATAGTGGGTGGATGAATTTGTCACAGGTACCGCAGTGGAATCCGAGGATACATGAAGTCTGTGGTGCTGGATCTGCTCAAGTGTTACCTTCAGGTGGAGATGCAGTTCCAACAAGGTGATTTGGTGTGTCACTGTGGATATAATCGAGACAATATCCTGCTGTTTATGACTTCTTTTATATCGCGGTGATGCATTGTATGGCCAATTTTTGTTTTTGTGTGAACAGCTCACTACGACAAGTGTGTGATCAACCTGAGGGAGCAGTACAAGCCTGACATGACCCCTGTGCTGGAGAGCATCTTTTCTCACGCTCAGGTCTCCAAGAAGAACATCCTGGTCACCATACTCATCGTAAGGCTACTCTCTCTCTCTCTCTCTCTCTCTCAGCTAAACACCCACAGCTTCGTGTCCACTTGATGAATAACAATGAAATGAAGCTTAAACATAAATTCAATAAAAAGGAAACTGCATTGCGCTAATGTTTTTGCTTTTTTGGAGGGGTCAACCAACGCTGGATAATGAAACCACACTTTTTTTTAAAAGTGTAATTTTTTCAGTGTTAACACTGCAGTTTCCCTTCATTGGCAATTGATGGTGACGGGGACATGTTTCAAGACTCACCAATGCTAATAGGGAGTGTGCTGTGTGTACCCTGGTGACGTTTAGGATCAGCTGTGTGGGCGGGACCCCACCCTAGCAGACGAGCTGATGGTCATCCTGAACGAGCTCACACAGCTCAACAAGATGGAGAACTCAAAGGTGGCACTGCGTGCCAGACAGGTACGTTTCGCAACCGTTTGTACTGAATTATGTTTTCGCACAGCGGAGTGTACCGTTCTTCGACATTCTAAGACCCCCAGTCAGTCTGGTAAGATGGTAGATATTATTCACTTAGATGGGCACTACATATTGTAGTTTAGTAGCTTCAAAACAACATTCTGAATATTGATGGACAAGTGTGTATTTTGCAGGTTTTGATCGCTTCCCATCTGCCCTCTTATGAACTGAGGCACAACCAGGTGGAGTCCATCTTTCTGTCTGCCATCGACATGTATGGACACCAGTTCTGCCCAGAGAACCTGAAGGTGAGCGTCACGATTTTTCCAAAACAGCATTTTTTTGTTTGTTATACTTCCGTAAGATCCGAAGGATAATATGTCTTTACTCCTCGGCAGAAACTCATCCTGTCTGAGACCTCCATTTTTGACGTCTTGCCCAATTTCTTCTACCACACTAACCGGGTGGTGTGCATGGCTGCCTTGGAGGTGAGCAAAGTGAACAGCATATAAACCTGACATGGCTTCGTCCTGATGTAGATTTGAGCTAAAATGTTCGCCTACCGTGGTCCCCTACCTATAGGTGTACGTGCGAAGGGGCTACATTGCTTACGAGCTGAACAGCCTCCAGCATCACCAGTTGCAGGACGGGACGTGTGCCGTAGACTTTCAGTTCATGTTGCCGTCGTCCCACCCCAACAGGTACCCAGCCACCGCAGACACCAGTTCTCTACCAGCGTCACAAAGCAGCTCTACAACAAACGTAACCTACAATGTCCCAACTCTGGAGTTGCCACTTTCAATACAAGGCGTCCATAGCTGCCACTATCCCTGGTAATAAAGTCTGAGTTGAGATGGAAGGGACAGGGTGGGCGCAATTTGAAATAGACAGGAAAGACTGTTAGTTTACAACCTAAAGTTACAACTGTGCCATTATGATAACTGTGTTGTTAATGAAAAGAAAGTTGGTTATATTTAGTTAGCTAATTTACTTTTCACCACAAGGATTTGAATTATTCTCAAGCGATGGGAATGGAAATCTTTTGTGTATTTGTTAGTGAATGAGCCAATCGTTGTATTTTATACTTTTTTTTTTGGTTGGTATGTCTTTATGCCATTTCTCTGCAGTCCAGTTTTTCTCTGGTTCTCATTGATTTGCTCCTGTTTCCCATTTCTCCCCATCAACAAGCGAGAGATTCACCCGAGTGATTCACTCAGCGCGCGCCAACACGTAATCCACTCAACTCTACATGCTCAGCATCTCTGAGAACGTGTTGCTCAATCTCTATACTGAGAGCACTAATAGGGCCTGTAAAACCCTGGTCATGGTACAGTCTGTGTGCTGTTTCCTTTTGTGTAGAGCAGTAGATCATCTTCTGACACCCCCATAACCCTCTCCCCTTTGGGACAAGCCCTTCAATGTAATCGTTTCTCCACTGCCATTTTGGGGCAAACCGTCAGACGTAAGTAAACTATCGAAATGGACTCTCGATGCCAAAGCTCTAATTCCATAAACCAGGAAACTGACTTCCTTTTTTGTTTAAAAAATTTCTTACGGGTTTTTTTTTTAAAGGAGATTTTCACAGTTGTGAAAATTCAATTCACTGAAAGTCAGGCCCAATTGCAAAGGATTGACTTTCGGCTTTCCCCTCTGCTCTATTCTGTCTTGTTAGAAGTCAGGTTTTGTAATTGCAACTTGATAAATCACAATGGATCTCAATCACATCCAGTAGTTAAAATAAAATTACCCATTTGCTGCTTTTAACATTTTAACTTCAGAATGGTTTTTCATGGTCATTATTAATGTGCAAAGCTAGAGTATGCCATCAAGTGCTTTGAAACTAATAAGAATGCATTGTGGTCAAGGTTGATCATCCACTGCTTACATTCACCTGTCAATGATCTGATTTCAGAGGGAGCAGCCCTACTCTGAACAGGTAGAGTACAGCTCCTCCTTCCAGGCAGCCTGCCACACTGTCTGGCTCCGTCTGTGTATGTCTCCTAGCAATGCATGGCTGAATGCGCTGTTTTTCTCTTCCCCCATCTTTAAAAAAAAACACAAACCTCTGCCGAAGGACTCCTCCAACACGTCCTTCCTAATTTATATTCTTCACATTTTTTTTGTTTTTGTTGCCTTTCTCAACTTTCATAGAGATGTAGCTTTTGAGAAGCATATGTACTTTGTCTGACCTACTGTTTGCAATGTGTGTTTTTAAACCCTTTTTTTTGTGACAAAAAGCACATTCTATATTCTCCAGTTGCATATTTGACCCTCATAGGCCACTATAGTAATCTGCCACGCCTCTTTCAATCAACCATAGTCAGTTATACACAATCAGTCTGTTCATTTCAAACGTATTATCAAACAAAACATGTCTAGAAAACAAAGATATTGCTGTCTGTTATGCTTTGTGGAAAGAAAACAGGTACAGTATGCTATACCATTGCTCCCAGTGCTCACCCCAACCCTACCCAGGAGTCACCAGTGTGTCGTCCCTTCCCTCAGGTTGGCGATGCCGGTGAACAGTGTGGGACAGTTTGAGATGAGGCGGCAGGGTAGCGAACTCTTCCTAGATGGGGCGTTCTCTCCCCCCTGTCAGCGCATGGGAGCCATGGTGGCCTTCCAGTGTTTCGAAGACTTCAAAAGGTAAAAAAACACAGATCAACTCTTGGATGTCTGGTAATATGGGGTAATAATAAGCCTTGTCCGAGACCTGAGGCGCGTTCAACTAGGCTTGTTTGCAGCGAACATGTTGCCACAATTTCAGTTGAACGATTTGAATGAACATTCCAAAATGTTACGGTGAAACATCAAACGGCTACTTTTTTTGTAAGGATTACTGTGGCTTACTAGCGACAATATTCAAACTGTAAACGACTTAGCTATTCCTACTAAATATACCAGAAAGTCTGTGGCCACTTGATTCATTTTAGTGGCAGTTTAGACCCGAAACAGACATTTACGTTCGCGGCACACAATCTTCTCAGACTGTTAGCGAACAGTCGCGGCTAACACAAAACAAATGGAATATTGGGTGTGTGTGTGCAGGAACTTTGATGAGGTCATCTCCAGTTTTGCTGACCCGCTCCTGGAGAGCCCGCTTTTCCCCGAGGCCTGCTCCAATCAGTTCTACGAGGAGGATAACTGCAAGGTGACCGTGTGATGGGATGGTGTTAGAGGCTTTATGGAATTGTTGCTTCTGGGGGTGCTCTCAAGCCACAAGGGGTCTACTAAATGGACAGAAATATTGTCGATAAAATACCTCCATTAGAACGACAACAAAAATATATTGTTTGCCTAAAACGAACCATTTGTTTAATTAGATAAGAACTGAATATTATATAATATTGATATCTTTGCATATGAACTATACAGCTACAATCTGATTTTTTTTTTTTTGGTATACGAGGTGAAGGCTGACATTTCTCACTAAGCTGTGATTGATTATTTCCCCGTGCTCTCCAGCAGAACAAGAAGGAGAACCCCATCCACATCATCAATGTGTCCATCAAGTCGGCGGACACAGAGGATGACGATACCTTGGTCACAGCCTTCGCTGCCTTCGCCCAGTCTAAGGTCAGCAGCACGGTTCATCCCACCAAACTCTCACAGTGTAATTGTGTCGGGGCTTTTTTCCTCATAGGGGTGAATCCTAGCTTCTGCTCAACGTTGAATTTCAACTTAGTCTCCCATTTGACCTCAACACAGGATTAAGTGAATATTTGACTTAAGTGGAAGTTAGGATTCCCTTTCATTATTATCCCAGTATGTCCTATGATTTCTGCACTAGGATTATACTTGATTTGATCATTTCTTATTACAGAAAGTGTTACTCTTTGAGCACGGCATCCGAAGGATCACGTTTTTAGTCGCACAGAGGGTAAGATGTTTCTACGAGACCGTTTTGAAATAGCCTCCTAATCTCGCAAGCTTCCATTCTGTTACATGGAATCCATGTAGCGAAACGGATTGTAAGCTCGCGAGATCGAGATGGTCATACGAGGCTACATCTTGAAAAATCCCTTTGCTGTTGTTGAATACGACTGTGAATAGTGCTCTGTCATCTCTTAATATTAAACTGATTTGACTTACTATTAACTTAATTTGAATCTACTTTGGATTTACTATTAATATCCTATTAACTTAATATTAACTTACTATTAAACTATGGCTAATAAAAGCAGGGTCGTTTCCATTAGTGCACACCGCAGCAAAGCGTTTTGCAAAAGAAAACGAAAACGAGCATTTCTTATTGGACAACTTCAGGTAGTCCCTCTCTGTTTCCGTCAATTTTCTTCCTTTTGGTGCCTAATGAATACGACCAACATGAATCTAATTTTCCTCTTTGATTTTTACCAGAGGGAATTTCCCAAGTTCTTCACTTTCAGAGCCAGAGACGGGGTAAAAAAACAACTTCTTTACAATTATTTTTTTTTAACAATAACTAGACATTTGTTATACATGAACAGCCTTAAAACACTAGTAAACCCACTCGCTCTCCACCTGTGTGCGTGTCTCTCTCCCAGTTTCAGGAGGACCGTATCTACAGGAACCTGGAGCCTGCTCTGGCCTTCCAGCTGGAGCTGAACCGCATGCGTAACTTTGACCTGACGGCCGTGCCCTGTGCCAACAGCAAGATGCACCAGTACCTGGGTGCCGCTCGCGTGCAGGGGGGCGCTGAGGTCACAGACTACCGCTACTTCATCCGAGCCATCATGCGCCACTCTGACCTCATCACAAAGGTACGGGGGGGGGAATAAATGCCCACACGAGCGCAAGAGTGCAGGGGTGGAAGGAGGCCCCTTACAAAAAGGGTGTTAAAAATACATGTATTGATTTTGCTCCCTTACATTGAAGATAAATCATTTGTGTCTTGCTTGGAATATTACTTTTCGCTCAAAACGCTAGCACCCCTTTCTCTCTGTCCAGGAAGCGTCATTTGAGTACCTACAGAACGAGGGTGAGCGTCTTCTCCTGGAGGCTATGGATGAGCTGGAGGTGGCCTTCAGCAACACCAAATGGCGCACCGACTGCAACCACATCTTCCTCAACTTTGTCCCGACCGTCATCATGGACCCCTCCAAGGTCCGTGTGCCTCTGCTCTCTGTGCTGTTGGCTCCTCCTGGACAAGGGATTTTGATGACAATCCATCAACTTAAAGGGGGCTATATAAAAAATATTTGTAAAAAGCATATTGTTTGCCAAACACAAAGGATTGTGGGGTTTCATGAGCTAGTTAAAGTGATCAATGTTATATCATGTGTATATGAACTACAGTATGTCTTGCCACTCTCTGTCCTGTAGATTGAGGAGTCTGTGCGCTCCATGGTGATGCGTTACGGCAGTAGGCTGTGGAAGCTCCGGGTGCTCCAGGCCGAGCTCAAGATCAACATCCGGCTGACGCCCACTGGGACCGCCATCCCCATCCGTCTGTTCCTCACCAACGAGTCCGGCTACTACCTGGACATCAGCTTGTATAAGGAGGTCACAGACCCCTCAACGGGACAGGTAGGCCGATCAGGAAGAGCACTTATAAACCGGCACGCAGGCTGGGATCAGCTCACTGACACAGATTGGTGCATGACGCACAGCCAGAGAAAGTGTTGAATTAGCAGTGCAGCAGGGTCTACAATTTGCTAAACGCTTCACAGGTTATTCCTGAAGACTATATGGATGCTTCACAAATCATTTAGAAACACTTCTTTCTATTTCAGTTTCTCTATCCGTTCGATGCAATGAGCTGCAGCTGACAACTGACCTCCGTCTCCCCTCTGACCTCTAGATCATGTTCCAGTCGTACGGGGACAAGCAGGGCCCTCTGCACGGCATGCTCATCAACCATCCCTATGTCACCAAGGACCTGCTGCAGTCCAAACGCTTCCAGGCCCAGACCTTGGGCACCACCTACGTCTACGACTTCCCAGAGATGTTCCGACAGGTGGGGTTCCTCTCTCTCTCTTTTTGACACTTGACCCTTTTTAACTGCAGGGACTTTGTTTGTTTTTTATCTGTTTTTTTACCTTTTGTGTCTCATAGGCCCTCTTTAAGCTTTGGGGTCCGGGGGACAGCTACCCTAAAGACGTGCTGATGTGCACCGAGCTGGTGCTGGACCCGCATGACCGACTGGTGCAGATGAACCGCCTGCCTGGGGACAACGAGGTAGAGCACATAGCGTGCTCACGTGGATTGGAACGACAACATATTCTAGTGTTACAGAGACGAGCAGGGCCATCTTTGTTTTAAAACCCCCTATGTTGTCCTGAAACCCCCCCTGGCAATCCTGAATACTCTACTTGGCTCTCTATCCCTCTCTCCCAGGTGGGAATGGTAGCCTTCCGGATGCGGATGAAGACGCCAGAGTATCCCGAGGGCCGCGATATCATCGTCATCTGCAACGACATCACCTACATGATTGGCTCGTTCGGGCCCCAGGAGGACCAGCTGTTCCTGCGGGCGTCGGAGATGGCCCGGGCTGAGGGCATTCCACGCATCTACATCTCAGCCAACAGCGGGGCGCGCATCGGCCTGGCCGAGGAGATACGACACATGTTCCAGGTTGCCTGGACCGACCCCCAGGACCCTTACAAGGTGACTTATCACCAGTCACTACTTAACAGTAGATTCTACAGTGTACGTAAGACCTTTTTTACAAGGACTGTTCAGTTGAGCACCTGCTACTGCGTTGTCTTCAGTGGCCTTGTAAAAAGGTCTTTGGGTGCAGGGTTTTGACTTGTAAGGGCATACCATGCGACCATGTACTTTATTTTAGTCTACTTGGTGCATATTTTCTTAACTCTTCTTGAACTGCACTGTCGGTTAAGGGCTTATAAGTAAGCATTTCACGTTAAAGTTTACACTTGTTGTATTCGGCGTATGTGACAAATAAAGTTTGATTTGAAAAGTGGGGAAAAACACTCGCTGGAAATGGTCATTAGAAATGTAATTGATTTGCAGCAGCAGAGGTCACTGCAATGCAAATTACTTTTCTAAATTTTGACTTAATGTTATTTCTTCCGTCTGTGTGACACTGGCAAAGCTGATTTGTTACCATGTGCTGGCGGCATGGTCTACTGTGTCGGGCAACCTGACTGGTGGTTTGAGAGTGGGTGTGATTGATTTTCTCTGTGGGGCATAATGGCAAGGTGTAATCCTGTTGTAACCTCTTATCAGCCTCTACACAGACATGCCCTGTTTCTGTGTCAGCCCACTTTCTTGGAACTGATGACTGTTTGTTTGTCTCTAGGGTTTCAAGTATCTGTACCTGACGCCCCAGGACTACACCCGCATCAGCTCCACCAACGCTGTCCACTGCCACCACGTGGAGGAGGGCGGAGAGTCCAGGTGGCGCACGCACGCCCTTCACCTGAGGAGTATACAACCAAAGCAGGATCAATTAGTTAGCCAGCTGACTTTGAAAAGCAACCAGTATAACTATTGATTTGATGGGACATTTTTTTTTTTAAATGCTCAACTTAGTCTAATTGAAAAGACAAATCTATACCCATTTTCAAGCTTATCTTGAAATATCAAAAATATTATGGCAGGTCATCCGGCTAACTCCTTGAACCTGCTTTGTAGTATACCCCTCTGGTGCTAGTCACCCTTATCAACTAGCACAGCTAACAAAGACAGTGTGGTATCCCAGAGGTTCGCTGACTCTCTCTCTCCCCATCCCGTCGACTGGACTCCAGGTACATCATCACTGACATCATAGGGACCGAAGACGGTCTTGGGGTGGAAAACCTGAGAGGATCAGGTACCATCGCCGGGGAGTCTTCCAAGGCCTACGACGAGATCATCACCATCAGCATGGTCAGGAGGACACACACACACACACACACACATCTCTTTGTCTGGTGTTAGGCATAGCATGCCTCGTGGCTTATCTAACGACCTGGGTTATGTTGAAGCCATGGTACTGTATGTCCTGGGTACTGCAGGTGACGTGCCGTGCCATTGGGATCGGGGCTTATCTAGTGCGTCTGGGGCAGCGGGTCATCCAGGTGGAGAACTCCCACATCATTCTGACCGGGGCTGGAGCCCTCAACAAGGTATGTCTCTGTCCCGTCTGCTTGGATTCATCATGCGTTTTAGAACTCTGAGACTTACACAAGAAGTAAACACAGGCCCACTGTTAGGATAACTATGGAGCCCGTATGTTCAAAATAATATATGAAAATATGTTTTTTACCTAAAATACCCCTCTAACCCTCATACTACCAACATAATTTACATACATGGGTATGTAAACTTGGGTCATTTTGACAAGCAACAATCGTCAATTAACTTGATAATAATTAAGACCTCATTAAACATAAATAATGTTATCAGATTTTTTTCAAATATCAAAACTGACTTATTTTAGCCAAATTTAGTTAATTTGTTAACCACATTAGTACTAAAAAGCTAATTTACCATTTGACTGTAGTATCATTTTGTTTTTCAGAATTTTGAAGTAAATATTCATTTTGACATAATGAGCTAAAAAAACGACTGCATTTTAAAGGGGCGGTACATCAAAAATGTAAATATACATAATTTTATTGACAGTGTTTAATCCATTGATCATGAGACAATTACCAAAAATATGGCTTAATTTTATTTATTTACTTATCGCGAAGCCAGCATTAGCATCGCTTCTAGTGAAACAATGGGAGTGGTAGGGCCTATGGTAAGATGTTTCTAAAAGCATGCCCAAATCCTCAGTCACTTCAAACCAAATGTTATAGCAACCAAAACACCTTAAAAAGTTGCACATATAGAATTTTGGAGGATATTATAGGAATTCTGGTATTTATAAAATATTTCCCTGTAGAATAACTATGGATAACTTATTTTTATGTCTCCAGAGAAAGCTATATTCAAATAAAGGTCCTATTTATCAAATGACTATCGGCGGATTAGGTGTTTTTGGCCCCAAAGGTCATTTTTAAGTCCATATTGATACAGAAACACTAAACAATTATTTAGATTGGTTGAGAACAAGTTGATTGACAAAGTCATGAAGAATTGAATAAATCACCTTTGGGCTATGATCAAAAATATGACTCGTGTCAAAATGACCCCGGTCAGTAGTATGACGGTTAAGGAGAAGTAGTGAAACCTATTTTAAACCGTTATAACTGCAATGTACTATAATCCTCTGGATATGTGAAGTGTTTCCATTGTCCTTGACAGTGAAGCTGTTGTCGTTACAGGTTCTGGGTCGAGAAGTGTACACCTCCAACAACCAGCTGGGAGGCGTCCAGATCATGCACAACAACGGAGTGACGCACACCACGGTGCCCGATGACTTTGAGGGCGTTTTCACTATCCTGCGGTGGCTCTCCTATATGCCGAAGGTACATTAGAAAAAGAGGAAGACCAGATCGGACCCCATATTCATAAATATTCTCAGAGATGGAGTGCTGATCTAGGATCACATCCCCTCTGTCCATGTTATCATATTCATTATGATCTAATGGACAAAACTGATCAGAGATCAGCACTTACTCTGAGACGCCAATTTGGCAAGACAGCCCAAACAGATCTCGGACCAGGCTGAAGATGTCTCGTAAGAGGTTTAACTCAGCCGACTAACCCCCAGATAGGAGTTGTCAGAACATTGTTCTACTCTGATTTCAGACCAAGCACTCTCCGGTGCCGGTGATACCACCCAAGGACCCAGTGGAGAGGGAGATCGAGTTCACCCCCACGAAGGCTCCCTATGATCCCCGCTGGCTACTGGCCGGGAGGCCCCACCCCAGTGAGACACACTCTGCAGCATACATAACCCTCTTAACTCTGCCCAGATTCTATTTCCCCCAGCCCCTGAGTGGATAGACATGGCTATGTCACCCAGTGCAGTGTACTGAATATTGAATTAAATAAAATCCAACTTTTTAAAAGTGCATAAAAAAAAAAAGTGCAATACACTGTACATATTGCTGTCATAGACTATTTTTGTATGTTGTGTTTAGCTGTAAAAGGAGCCTGGCAGAGTGGATTTTGTGACCATGGCTCGTTCATGGAAGTGATGGGGTCTTGGGCCCAGACAGTAGTGGTGGGCAGAGCCAGGTGAGTGTACTGTATAGACACACACACACGCACACGCAATATAAATGCTTACAGAAGACATATGGGTAACAATTTCTTAAAACCTGCAGGTACAATGCATTATGATGCAGTTTTAATACATTCATGCATTTTAAGACTAGTCATGAGCATGTTTGACCTCGTTACGTCTTATCTCATAATGACCCTTACTAAATATCAGTCATTTCGAGTCAGTTGATACATGGAGCGAGAGACATAACATTTGAATTATATTCAATTATGAAGGCTCATAGATGATTATAACAGCTTGTTCAGCGTTATACCTGCAGGATATGGAATCACTGAGATGTAGTAGTTCCGAAGGCAGACTGCCAACTAATTTGTAACGCAACACCACAGGTTAGGTGGGATTCCCCTTGGCGTCATCGCTGTGGAAACACGCACCGTTGAGGTGGCTATCCCGGCCGATCCAGCAAACTTGGATTCTGAGGCCAGAGTGAGTGGGCTTTGTGTCCTCCATTATATGTTGTGTTCTTGTGCCGTATGCCAAGGTGACATGTTAGTAAACCATCATGAATTAAGTTTTGATGCCTTTGATCATTTTCGAAAAGGGAAACATGATCTGACAAGGTAATGCAGACTCATTCGACACCTGCAACAGAGTTTAACATCCCTCTGTGTGTGTCTCGCACTCACTCTCACTCACACACTCACTCAGCTGGTGCAGCAGGCCGGCCAGGTGTGGTTTCCGGACTCTGCCTTCAAGACGGCCCAGGCCATCCGTGACTTCAACCGTGAGCGGCTGCCTCTGATGGTGTTCGCCAACTGGAGAGGCTTCTCCGGGGGAATGAAGGGTACTGACTGGCCAACCTGGGATCAAATACTATTCAAAATCATTTCAAATACTGTATCTGTGCTGGATTGAGTTTGCCTGTTGCAATGGGACTACTAGGACATCTCAAGTCATGCTCACCTGGCACTCCAGCCAGACTAAAGCAAATGCTCGACGCATTTGTAAGATTTCAAATAGTATTTGAACCCGAGTCTGATATTGACTGGAAAACCCCCACTACAACACAGCGTTTTTTTTCTTCTTCAAAATCTCAAAACAATATTGTAAATATTGGTGTTACCACAACTGCAAGTCCGTTTTTATTTCTCTCAGACATGTACGACCAGGTGCTGAAGTATGGGGCCTATATCGTGGACGGCCTGCGTGAGTTCCGCCAGCCTGTGTTGATCTACATCCCGCCGCACGCCGAGCTGAGGGGGGGATCCTGGGTGGTGATCGATCCCACCATCAACCTTCTGTGCATGGAGCTCTACGCAGACAGAGAGAGCAGGTGGGCCTTTTTTTAACATGGCAGGGCAGCTTCTCTCCAGAGCCAATGTGAATGAGCTGCTCTCTTACTCCTTTCCCTCTACTCTCTCTCATCCCCCTTTCCCTGTTGTCTCATCTCCACCACTCTCCCCTTCCCTCTCCCTGTCAAGGGGTGGTGTGCTAGAGGCAGAGGGAACTGTGGAGATCAAGTATCGCAGGAAGGACCTGTTGAAAACCATGCGCCGGATCGACTCGGTCTACGCCGGTCTGGCTGAACAGCTTGGTAAACAGCCTGGTAAACTCTTACAACAGTACCTGTAGTTCCACCCATATGTACGATAGACATCGTGTTTTCTTTTTAGTTAGCATTGTTAAAATAAAAAAATCTAAAGGTCACGAACAGTCAATCGTGTTTTTGAAGTTCTGATATTTGAAGGAAACCATATCAAAGTATGAACAGTGACTGTTGCCTCTACGTTGATAAAGTGTGATCATAAAGTTACTGGTCCCCTCCCCCATGTCAAACACTTGGATTCAGGAGGCGGGATTATTAAGGGGATAGTGACATCACTCTTTTTTTTAATACACCAATGGTAACATGATATTCTCGTACCTAATTTAAATGAGTACAGCCTTTTAACCAACGTCAGAGAAGGTGTGTTTGCAGAGAGGTGTGGTTTATATAACTTCTCTATAGCTTCTCTACTGGTGCCAAAATTCGACTGTAGGGTATCAGCAAATCTAATTTAAAGTTTACCCTATTCATCTATGGCAAAGATACTTAAATGTTTCCCCTTTCATCTGTGTCTGGCTAGTTACTGGCTAGCTATGTCTTCAGCCAACTTGGAACATAAGGGGGAGGGGGGGGTCGTTCAAAACTCGGGACGCAGTTGTGAAGTCCGCACATCTGTCTGTGATGCATCACAAGAGACATGCTAAACGGGAGATGTATACTTTATGTCCTGGTAGTTAGCCATGAGAGAAAGTACTTTTCAGAACTACTGTCCAGGACCTTTAAAGTTTTGCCATGTCCAGTGGTGTAAAGTACTTAAGTAGTACTTTAAAGTATTTTTACTTAAGTAGTTTTTTTTAGGTATCTGTACTGTACTATTCATATTTTTGACTTTTACTCCACTACAATCCTTTAGAAAATAATATACTTTTTACTCCGTACATTTTCCTTGAAACCAATAGTACTTGTTACATTTCGAGTGCTTAGCAGGACAGGAAAATTGTCCAATTCCCACACTAATCAACAGAACATCCCTGGTCATCCCTACTGCCTCTGATCTGGCGGACTCACTAAACACACATTTTTCATTTGGAAATGATGTCTGAGTGTTGGAGTGTGCCCTGGTTATTCGTAAATTTCATAAAAACAAGCAAATCGTGGCGGCTGGTTTGCTTAACATAAGGAATGTGAAATTATTTACTTTTGATATATTTAAAACCAAATACTTTTAGACTTTTACTCAAGTAGTATTTTACTGGGTGACTTTCACTTTTACTTGAGTCATTTTCTATGAAGGTATCTTTTTACTTTTACTGTTTGTACATTTTCCAGCAGTGCTAGAGTCACAGGGGTTCGACAACCATTCAGAAAACAGCTGGGTCGTGTTCATTAGGCACCAAACGATAGGAAACGGGGCAAGACTTCCTGGACTTGGGCAATAATAAATGCTAATTTTCAGCTTTCCATTGCAAAATGTTTTTAAACATCTTTAATTCTGTGTCCTAATGAACATGGAGGAGACATTGGTTAATACATTTTGACTGGCCAGGTACACCGGAGCTGACAGACAAACAGCGGCGGGACCTGGAAGCCAAGCTGAGGGCCAGAGAGGAGTTCCTGCTGCCCATCTACCACCAAGTGGCAGTGCAGTTTGTGGACCTCCACGACACCCCTGGTAGAATGCACGAGAAGGGAGCCATCACGGTAAAAAAAAATCCTCCCTTTGTGTTTTACAACAACACTTTGTGTTATGATCGGGGTTGGAACCCCCAAAAATTCAAATCGTTTCGTTCTGAATGGAACCCACATTTAAATTCCTTTCCACTGTTCCGACTAGCAAAATAAAGTTCTGAACCAGTTTGAAAACAAAAGTTACAAGTTTATATCGTTCCTGTCTTATTTTTTTTACATTTAGCTCAACATAAAATTACTTCACCAATCAGTGCTGATAGAGCAGCTTGCTATGGAGCGGGCAAGCTATAGTTGTTTACATGCAACTATAGCGAGATGCGACTGAAATTTTGCGGGTGGGGAGTGAGAGATGGTGGAGGAGGCTTGGCTTGAAGCTCTGGGCATGTTGTTATGACATGCATTATCTGAATTAGGCACACAAAATTATACCAACAGAAGAGCGGCTTTTATGAAGGAACTTTGAATGTCCTTGAACTTCCAAGAGTTGGCTTAACGTTGGACCAGAGCTAGCTGCCTAACCTTTTTTTAGTTAATAAATCCAATGTGGAATGTGATAACTATAGTATCCTTAACTAGTATTGAAAAAGTGAATCCATTCTTCTCTAATTAAAAATCTCTCTTCCTAATTTCTGAATCACGTTTGTAATGTACTACAGTACATTAGTAGCTACTACAGTAGCCTATGCTTCGGAGGGGGAGGGGGCAGGTAGCCACAGCTGGCAGGCAGACAGTGGAATACATTTCTGAGTGACAGCGTGAGGGCTTTGCATAGGTGCGCTTTGTTGCATTTTTTGGGGTACTGGAAAAAACGCCGGAACATAAAATAACTTTATTAATTCTTTTAAAATGACAGTTCTGTTTCGGAACAGTGTAGATCGCTTTCGTTCTGATTCTGTTCCTTGAAAGATTCCGTTATTGTCCGTTTTTTGGTTCTGTTCCCTGAACTGGTTCCAACCCCCAGTTGTGATAGTCAATCAAACAATGGAAGGTGCCAGAACAAACCCTGGAAAGCTAAATAAAGTTCAATGAGACCTCAAAGGGTGTACATGGGCAGACAGGAGGAGATGAATGTGTGATGCCCGGTCCCATTCTCCACACCTGCAATGGGGCAGGGGCATTAGTGTCCCTCACTCTATGGTCTATGTAACCTGATGGTGGTCTATGTAACCTGGTGGTCGCATGCAGGACATCCTGGACTGGAAGAATGTGCGGAGCTTCTTCTACTGGCGTCTGCGGCGCCTCCTGCTGGAGGGCGTGGTGAAGTGTGAGGTCCTGCAGGCCAACCCAGAGCTGAGTGACGGACACATCCAGTCCATGCTGCGCCGCTGGTTTGTGGAGACAGAGGGCACGGTCCAGGTATGGATGTCACAACGTAATGGCTCTTCATGTGATACAAGCAAGGTTATCCTATTGTAATGGAGTACCCCTGTCTGAAACATGTAATCCCAATTGTCACCCTCGGAACATTTGAGTTATTTTTGGTCCAGTGTTTAAGACGTTGGGTTACTGCGTGGGGGACCCAGGTTCGAATCCCACTGGTTACACAATCTATTCCAATCCATGGTGTGTAGACATTTTTTTTAGAGTTAGGTTCTGTGCTTAATTTCCAGGCGTACCTTTGGGACAATAACAAAGCGGTGGTGGAGTGGCTGGAGAAGCATTTGGCCAAAGAGGACGGCACACGATCCGCCATCAGAGAGAACATCAAGTACCTGAAGAGGGACCACGCCTTGAAACACATCCGCAGGTACACACACACACACACACACACACACATTGCTACACTTGAAAGTACTGTGTGCATATAATCCTATGTATGTATGTATGTACTGTATGTGTTATCCCAGCATTGTGCAGGCCAACCCTGAGGTGACCATGGACTGCATCATCCACATGAGCCAGTCCATCACTCCATCCCAGAGGGCCAAGATCTCCCACCTGCTGGCCACGATGGACGGCACCGCCCCCAGTTAAACTCCAGATCTGAGGCTGAGCTGCCCAAATGCCTTACACAGGAAATTCCTGAAGTTCTAGCATACGGGAGAAAATAGATAAGTAGGTCTGTGGGATGTGGACTTAGGGCAGGGGGACACATGCAGTATCTCCCCATCGGTGCCGCCTACGTTCTATTGTTGAGTTGAGACAATAAAGCTAAGATGCCAAAGAAGCCAAAAACATGTCTAATTCTCAGGGTTAGGGCTAGTTCGGGCTGCTCATATGCTATAACCATGCAGCACTATACACTACACATGCACTACATCAAGGGTCCCTACCTTGGGTAGATTTCTTTTTCTTTCCGCGGATGGTCGGGGGGCCGGAACATAGTTATAAATCATTTGTACACTGAAAATTGACCGCAAGAATCCAAAACATATATAGTATTTGACAAAAACGGAATAATTTTAAACCTTGATTTCATTGGGATATGATCACTTATGCCTCTCTATTTATGCGTGGGAACAGATTCCCTAAATTAAAATCCCTTTGAGCTGATTTCCTGGCGATTTTAGTCTTATGTTCAACAACTGAAATATATATTTTTTTAAATCCTCAACTTGGGGGGCCAAATAAAATCGGGGGATTCAGAAAGTATTCAGACCCCTTGACTTTTTCCACATTTTGTTACGTTACAGCCTTATTCTAAAATGGATTCATTTGTTTTTCTCCCTTCATCAATCTGCACACAATACCCCATAATGATAAAGCAAAAACATATTTGGGGATTTCTTTCTAATTTTATACAAAAATAAACTGAAATATCATTTTTCAGAACCTTTACTCAGTACTGGCAGTGATTACAGCCTCAAGTCTTCTTTGGTATGACGCTACAAGCTTGGCACACCAGTGTTTGGGGATTTCTCCCATTCTTCTCTGCAGATCCTCTCAAGCTCTGTCAGGTTGGATGGGGAGCATCGCTGCACAGCTATTTTCAGGTCTCTCCAGAGATGTTAGATCGGGTTCAAGTCCGGGCTCTGGCTGGGCCACTCAAGGACATCCAGGGACTTGTCCCGAAGCCACTCCTGCGTTGTCTTGGCTATATGCTTAGGGTCTTTGTCCTGTTGGAAGGTGAACCTTCACCCCAGTCTGAGGTCCTGAGTGTTCTGGAGCAGGTTTTCATCAAGGATCTCTCTGTACTTTGCTTCGTTCATCTTTCCCTCGATCCTGACTAGTCTCCCAGTCCCTGCCACTGAAAAACATCCTCACGGCATGATGCTGCCACCACCATGCTTTACCGTAGGGATGGTGCCAGGTTTCTTCCAGATGTCACATTTGGCATTCAGGCCAAAGAGTTCAATCTTGGTTTCATCAGACCAGAGAATCTTGTTTCTCATGGTCTGAGTCCTTTAGGTGCCTTTTGGCAAACTCCAAGCAGGCTGTCGTTTGCCTTTTACTGAGGAGTGGCTTCTGTCTGGCCACTACCATAAAGGCCTGATTGGTGGAGTGCTGCAGAGATGGTGGTCCTTCTGAAAGTTTCTCCCATCTCCACAGAGGAACTCTGGAGCTCGGTCAGGGTTTTTGGTCACCTCCCTGACCAAGGCCCTTCTCCCCTGATTGCTCAGTTTGGCCGGGCGGCCAGCTGTAGGAAGAGTCTCTTGGTGGTTCCAAACTTCTTCCATTTAAGAATGATGGCCTCCGTGTTCTTGAGGACCTTCAATGCTGCAGAAATGTTTTGGTACCCTTCCCCAGATCTGTGCCTCGACACAATCCTGTCTCGGAGCTCTACGGACAATTCCTTCGACCTCATGGCTTGGTTTTTGCTCTGACATGCACTGTCAACTGTGGGACCTTGTATAGACAGGTGTGTGCCTTTCCAAATCATGTCCAATCAATTGAATTTACCACAGGTGGACTCCAAGTTGTAGAAACATCTCAAGGATGATCAATGGAAACAGGATGCACCTGAGCTCAATGTTGGGTCTCATAGCAAAGGGTCTGAATACTTAGGTAAATAAGGTATTTTTATATACTTTTAAAAAAATGTCTAAAACCTGTTTTTGCTTTTTCATTGGGGTATTGTGTGTAGATTGAGATTTTTTTAATGTAATACATATTAGAATAAGACTAACGTAACAAAATGTGGAAAAAGTCAAGGGTTCTGAATACTTTCTGAATGCACTGTACATGGCAACGTTGGTGTGGTGTTGTAGCTTTAGCGATTCAAGAGCTGTGGTGAATCCAAATCAAGCATATGGAGCTTTTATGCACTTTTTTAAAAAGTTCAAAAAGTATAAAAGTTATCAAAAAACAACCTATTCCAGACTGGTCTACACGTTTTTAAGTTTGAAAGGTGTTTCTAGGTTAAATGGTGTAAGACTAGTTATAGGCTACATTTTTCCTATTCAAGTCTATGGCCATTGAAATGCATTGGGAAAGGGACGTTTTGGTGTTGGTAGCTTTTACGGTTTGGGCGCTACATGTTCCGGTTGAATAATAATAATTTAAAACATTTTTTTAAGAGTAAACCATTTTCAGCAATCACACCTAATTATCAAATGTACAACCCCCACCCACCTGACACTACAGGCAGGTTAAAGTAAATGGTCGAAGTATTTGACCTCAGGTCTGGTTCCATGTGGTTTTAACATTGCTATGATCAGAGGGAACCACCACTACTCTTTATCATTTCTGATTCACTTCATCAATAGGATTTGAAAACCCATATGTTTGAAAGCATGAATTGAATGGATTGGACCATGTGCCTTTTTATCAGTATTCTATCAAGCTTCTAATTGCTAATGCTGTACACTGGCATTTTACAACGGGTGTGACCAGGGTTTTTGCTATGGTGTGTTGATCATTCTGTTCATATCTGGGAGAATGTGTGCCGACCTTTGAATGTACGCCACCCAGGGGCCGAACAAAGCCCTCATTTGTGTACCATGTAAAATACTTTTTTTTTTAATGTAATGTGCCAGTGCAGACAATACACAAGCCTGTCTGGGGGTTGGGTGATGTGTAGCCTTTACTTCAGTATGTTCCTAGGCCGTTATTGAAAATAAGAATTTGTTCTTAACTGACTTGCCTAGTTAAATAAAGATAAAATAAATGTATCCTTGTGACAATATTGACCAAAAAAAGACAAATTTCAGTGACATTAAATTAAATTTCATTTCATTTATAGAATAATTTCAGTGACAATGGTCGAGTAGGAAATTTTTCATTTTTCCCCCTCATTAATTTAATCCAAAAATGGGATATGTCAGTATTGCCCTTATTAAGACTAACCTAATTTGAAAGTCAGGTAATATTTTTTTATTTTATTAACCAGTGTTTATTTGTGTGCCCTTGAATTTCTTTCTTTGTATTATTGTTTTTTGACTGAATAACAAATACGCCTGTGTTTTTCCTGAGTCATTTCATTTGTATTTTTTGTTGTTGACAGTGATGGTATATGCTGGAGTCTGAATAATACTATATAAATCCTAGTGGATAAATTCACACCAGTAGTATTTGTATAGTAATAATTTGGAACAAATTGGCATTCAGATATTACTTTTTGTCTGTGTTTTCATTGTTTTTAATATAATGCTGATTGTTGCTTAAACGCAGGTGAACAGGGGCAGAGAAGGGTATAATGGGTAGAGGACAAGATTGTAACCAAGAGACCCCAAGCCGTTCTGCTGCTGTTGCCTTCATCAAAATACCAGATATCCATTTGAAAATGTAAAATGTCTGCCATGTACTTACTTACCCCTTATTAGAGTAATGTAGAGTATCTGTAAATAAATGGAATGAATCTGTTTTCAGCAAGTAACTCTTTTTTTTATTTATCCATTGTGATTTTACAGTACATGTAGCCTGACAATCTCCCAAAAGTTGTGAATAATTCAATGAAAATTATGAATTCGGACCTTGACAGATTTGAGCATATTTTCAAATGCTGAAATTTGTAAAATAGTCTACAAATGCTATTATTAGACAGGTTTTGATATTTGTGTTTTGGAATGTATGGATAAATACTGTTTAAGAAACAAGCTTTTCAGTGGAGATCACAGGGATTTGAAACACAAATATACAGTAAACAGTGTTTGACAAATTCCTCCCCTTCTCCAGCTGCCATTTATAAATATAAATAAAACATCACAGTAATACTGCCTAGCACAATACAGACAATGGATAAAGAACAGGGAACTAACAGTACCATGGTAAGGCTTACAAACACAGGAAAGTCAATATTGTACAAAACTGGCAGAGATGGTACCTGTTGCCTGCTAGGTTTGTGTACAACAGTGTAGGACAGCTCTAGAGTCTTTGCTTGGCAAAGTTCCCCCAGAGACATCAGTATCTTTTAGTCTATTTCCTCCCGAATTTCAGTTTTCCTCATGGGTTACTCCTATTGTAAAACCACACATGTAAAAGCAATGACTATCAAATCACCCTCCAAGCAGACATCTTTCTCTCATCTGAGATAGTGGCTTAGGCATGGCAACACAAGTTGCTCTGTCATTGGAGAAAGAGAAAAGCAATGAGGATTCAGGCTTTTCAGTGGAAGATGTGGGGGCTTTTTGGTGCCAGGAGTGGGATTGACAAGTAGAGCCACAGCAAAAAAAAATAGTTTTTGTATTGTTGGTGATGCCTTGTTGCAGCTCTCCCTGTGTGGTTCCACTCTGTGGTGCGGGGGATGTTTTCATTAAAGCAGGGCAGTGATGGGCTTGCTGTTGCCTGGTGTGCCCATGTACTGGGAGGAGAGGGTGTCCAGGGCGGCGTAGGAGGTGTACATGCCCGTCACCTGTAGGTCTGAGAAGGGCATGCTGCCCCCGCTGTAGACTGGAGGGAGGCTGCCCGTCATGGTGCCAATGTCACAGTCGGACAAACGCAGGGGAGAGTTACTGAAGGTGCCCAATGCCTCCAGATTAAAGCTGTCGTCTTTCATCTCCCACAGGTTACCTGGGGAAGGAGGTAATTGTGTCACGTCACTGGTCGTCACTGCTTCTGAAAGCCAAGAAAATGGCCAACTGCCGTGCAAATTCACATTGGTATGCAGATTGTTAAAGGCCCAATGCAGCAGTTTTTATCTCGTTCAAATCATTTCTGGGTAAAAATCAAGTAACTTACTGTGATTGTTTTCAATCAAAATGGTGAAAAAGAAACAAATAGCTTCTTGACAAGAGCAATTTTACAGGTTTGGAACTCTAGTTGTTCTATTAACCAATTTACTGCCTGGTGATGTCATCAGGCAGGCCAAAACTTCAGGTTTTCAGGTGGTCTTTTCAAACGACTCTTACACTAAAAGGGCATTATCATAATAAAAACCAAATCGCAATATTATTCCAACCTCAGAGTGGAAATGTATATAATTCACAGGAAATCAAATTTGACTGCAGTGGAGTTTTAAGACGGTATATAATGTTGTTGTGACTAGTACTATAGCTACCCACCTTGTAGAGCGAAGTCCATGATGCTGGGGTCCAGCGTGTCCACCTCTGCGTTGACCTCACCGTGGAGACTGTAGAAGTCGTGCGGCTGCTTGCCGGGATGCTGGGTAGCGAGGAGGCTGTTGGAGAGGTCAGGAACGGTGTGGAGGGGGGGCGTTTGGGCAGGGGGGGGGGACACCGGGGCCAGCCTGGCCTGGGCATGGAGCTGGTGATGCTGGTGCATGGGCAGGTACTGCAGGGACAGGGTGACCATGGGCTGGGGTTGCATCTGGCCTGGGACAGGCAGGGATAGGCCAGACGGACAGCTGGGCAGACGGGTCATCCCGGGGTCCATGGGCTTCCGTCTGCAGCTCTCTGGCCGGTCCGTAATCAACCTATCCAACTCATCTGACAGGGAAAGAGGGAGCAGACCAGTTCAGCGACTGATGACTCCATTTAAAATTTAAAAAATAAAGCAGATTCGTTTTCTGTGATGCTGCTTATCGCAAGGGCCAGCTTACCAGGGCCCAAGAGGCAGCTATTTTTTTTAAATAAAGTAAATATATACAGTATAGATTTTATGTAATATATATTTTATTATTTTACTACAACCGCCAACCAGAGGAGGATTCAGGAGCCCGCTCTCAATGAGTGTAGACAGCCTGCTGCTCCCTGCTGCTGCTCTGCTAATTGTCAGATGGGGGAAGGAGAGGAGGTAGCGGGGGACATGTGGGTAACTGGGGGGCCATGCCTTGATTGGGTAACTGATTAATAAAAAATGAACTGCATAATAAATTAATGTGACTGGTCAATTGTGAGTCAGGAGCTGGGCACAAGAGGCAAAGAAAAATAATGATTGCATTTGTTTATCCAACTACAGGAGCCCGCTCTCAATGTTCAAGATGCACAAGAGAGCATCATTTAGCCACAGAGGATCAATAGTTTCTCAAAAATAACAGTGGATTACATTTTAGCACAAGCACATACAATACAGGTAAATGTCAAAATAAAGGAAAAACCAACATAGTGTCTTAAAAAAGGCCACCACCGGCTGCGCCTTGGCATAGATTCTACAAGTGGACCTAAACCATGCCAGGAAAATGCTCCCCACACCCTAACATATTATTTGTATCCCTCATTTACTCAAGTGTTTCATTTATTTTGGCAGTTACTAGTTGCCTACAGTCGCGAAGGCCACGGTTTGGCCAGCATGCGCGCCAAATATATAGGTTGCTGCGTTGTAGCCATAGACATAATCCATAAAAGGGTTTTGTAACTTCTTACCCTGGCAATTTGACTATTAAACTCATGGGTACGCTAGCAATGGCCGCCAGTCCTGACTTGAATGGGAACTGCCATCCATGGATTATATTTCTATGGTTGGTTGCTGCTGTCTGTTAGCCTTTTGAACATTTTGCAGGACAAACATACAGTTTGGAAAGCCAATGCCTTCCGCTGAAAAGAGAAGACTCATCTGTCTTTGGAACTATCAAGGCATCAAGGCAAAGGGTGGCTACTTTGAAGAATCTCAAATATAAAATATATTTGTTTAACACTTTTTTGGTTACTACATGATTCCATATGTGTTATTTCATAGTTTTGATGTACAATGTAGAAAATAGTCAAAAATAAAACAAAACCTTTGAATGACTTGGTGTGTCAACTTTTGACTGGTACTATATACTGAACAAAAATATAAATGCAACATGCAACAATTTCTGTGATTTTACTGAGTTACAATTCATATGAGGAAATCAGTCTATTTAAATAAATGCATTAGGCCCTAATCTATGGATTTCGCTTGACTGAGCAGGGGCACAGGCATAGATGGGCCTAGGAGGGCAAAGGCCCACCCACTGGGGAGCCAGACCCAGCCAATCAGAATTAGTTTTTCCCTACAAAAAGGGCTTTATTACAGGCAGAAATACTTCTCGGTTTCATCAGCTCTCCGGGTGGCTGGTCTCAGACAATCCCGCAAGTGAACAAGCCGGATGTGGAGGTCCTGGGCTGGCGTGGTTACATGTGGTCTGTAGTTGTGAAGCCGGTTGGTCGTACTGCCAAATTCTCTAAAACGACATTGCCAATTGCATGCTTCCTTAAAACTTGAGACATCTGTGGCATTGTGTTTTGTGACAAAACTGCACATTTAAGAGTAGCCTTTTATTGTCCAAAGCACAAGATGCACCTGTGTAATGATCATTCTGTTTAATCAGCTTCTGGATATGCTACACCTGTCAGGTGGATGGATTATCTTGGCAAATGAGAAATGCTCACTAACAGGGATGTAAACAAATTTGTGTACAAAATTGGAGAGAAATAACCTTTTTGTGAGTATGAAAAATTATTGGGATCTTTTATTTCAGCTCATGAAACATGGGACCAACACTTTACATGTTGTGTTTATATTTTTGTTCAGTATACAGTGCTCCATCATGACAAAGCAAAAACAGGTTTTTAAAACTGAAATAATACATTTACATAAGTATTCAGACCCTTTACTCAGTACTTTGTTCAAGCACCTTTGGCAGCTATTACAGCCTCAAGTCTTCTTGGGTATGATGCTTAGCACACCTTTACACCTCAAGCTCTGTCAGGTTGGATGGGGAGCGTCGCTGCAAAGCTATTTTCAGGTCTGTCCAGAGATGTTTGATCGGGTTCAAGTCCGGCATCTGGCTGGGCCACTCAAGGACATTCAGAGACTTGTCCCGAAGCCACTCCTGCGTTGTCTTGGCTGTGTGCTTAGGGTCGTTGTCCTGTTGGAAGGTGAACCATCGCCCCAGTCTGAGGTCCTGAGCACTCTGGAGCAGGTTTTCATCAAGGATCTCTCTGTACTTTGCTCCATTTATCTTTTCCTCGATCTTGACTAGTCTCCCAGTCCCTGCCACTGAAAAACATCCCTACAGCATGATGCTGCAAGCCACCATGCTTCACCGTAGGGATGGTGCCAGGTTTCCTCCAGACGTGGCGCTTGGCATTCAGGCCAAAGAGTTCAATCTTGGTTTCATCAGACCAGAGAATCTTGTTTCTCATGGTCTGAGAGTCTTTACAGTAGGTGCCTTTTTGGTAAACTCCAAGCGGGTTTTCATGTGCCTTTTACTGAGGAGTGGCTTCCGTCTGGCCACTCTACAATAAAGGCCTGATTGGTGGAGTGCTGCAGAGATGGTTCTCCTTCTGGAAGGTTCTCCCATCTCCATAGAGGAACTCTGGAGCTCTGTCACCTCCCTGACCAAAGCCCTTCTCCCCCAATTGCTCAGTTTGGCCAGGTTGGCCAGCTATAGGAAGAGTCTTTGTGGTTCTAAACTTCTTCCATTCAAGAATGATGGAGGCCATTGTGTTCTTGGGGACCTTCAATGCTGCAGACATTTTTTTGTACCCTTCCCCAGATCTGGGCCTCGACTGAGTCCTGTCTCGGAGCTCAAGGGACAATTCCTTCGACCTCATGGCTTGGTTTTTGCTCTGACATGCACTGTCAACTGTGGGACCTTAAATAGACAGGTTTGTGCCTTTCCAAATCATGTCCAATCAATTGAATTTACCACAGGTGGAGTCCAATCAAGTTGTAGAAACATCTCAAGGATGATCAATGGAAACAAGATGCACCTGAGCTCAATTCTACTGTAAGTCTCATAGCATAGTCATGTAAATAAGGTATTTATGTTTATGGGTTTTATACATTTGCTAAAATTGATCAAAAGTGTTTTTGCTTTGTCGTTATTGTTTATTGTGTGTAGATTGATGAGGATTTTTATTTATTTAATCTATTTTAGAATAAGGCTGTAACGTAACAAAATGTGGAAAAAGTCAAGGGGTCCGAATACTTTCCGAATGCACTGTATATAGCCTCCTAATATTGTACAATCTGTGTGTCGCTTCTTTGGCCTGGGCTATTGTTTGTTTGAATTCAAGACCAGCTCGATCTCAGTTTGCCAGAGTAGCCACTCATTTCGGTAATTTGTGTGGTATTAAAAAAGATTCAGCTAATGTATTTTATCATGTAAACGACGTAGAATTACATGAAATGCATTTCCTAAAAGGCTAACAAATTATCCCCATGTGTGGAAATCCTAAAAACGCCTCTGCCCAACTGTAGCCTATGCTACATCGCAAATGTTATTATGGATTTATTATAAGGGAGATTGTTCTTTAACATTAAATTTACCACGCATCCAATTGCATCTTGGTGCACGGATTTGTTTACCGAAAATGATGGTGTGACTATGATTTCTTAATCCGGCCCTGCTTATAGCAGTCCACTAAATGTGACAAATGGATAACCTCTTTAGTTTATTCTTGAATTAGAACGTTGTCATCAGTTGTAACATAGCCAACTGTAGCCATGACACTTGCCACACTGACATATAAAACTGAATGGGCATAATCATCTTAATTGGTGGTGGTGCGTGTTCTCCATTGATGGGCTGTGTTCATTAGAGTACACAAAGGAAAACGTTTTTAAACATTATGCAATGGAAAAGGTTGTCGCTCCCGGTTTCCTTCCCTTTTCTTTAATTTTGTGCCTGGTGAACAGGACCCAGGTTATGTGTGAATGGGCCTCAGTCAGTCCTGTGGTCTCACCTGGGTTGGCCATGCTGCGGCGGATGGCTGGGAGGTCCTTACGCTTCCACTTCTGCATCTCCTCCTCCATCTTGTCGATCTTGACCGGGTTCAGGGCCCAGAGGCAGCCCTTACGAGACGACCCACTCGTCTTGTTCTCCACCTTCTCAAAGCACTTGTTTAGTGACAGGTTGTGTCGGACTGAGTTCTTCCATCCGTCTGGTGCTGTCTTCAGGCGGATGAAAACCCAGGAAGAGGAAGGAGACATTTAAACGACTGACTTAGCACAATGCTTACCTAAAATATCTGCTTCCCCAATCCCTATTGAATATTAGGCCAGTTTCCCAGGCCAGGATTAAGCCTAGTCCTGGACTAAAAAGCATGCTCAATGGAGATTCTTTATTGAGCATGTTGTTTAGTCCATGGCTAGGCTTAATCTGGGTCTGGGAAACCAGCACTTAGAGCAGGGTGACTAGTGTCTGCAGTTTTTTGTTTTTTCCTTTCAATTAAACCCTAGACAACCAGGTGTGGGGAGTTCCTTACTAATTAGTGACCTGAATTCATAAATCAAGTACAAGGGTGGAGCGAAAACCCGCAGACACTCAGCCCTCCGTGGAATGAGTTTCACACGTGCCTTAGAGGATCCGATCGAGTCATACCTTAAAGTAGGGAAAATGTTCCTTCATAAAGGTGTAGATCTCGCTGACTGGGAGACTGCCTGTCTTGCTGTTCTTCAGAGCCATAGAGATCAAACAGCTGAGGACGGATCAAAGTAGCGAGACAATAAGTGCATTAGGCTACATATACTGTTGATAATTAGACCAGGTTCGTGTTCACTAGGCGTCAAAGGGAATAAAAATGACTGAAACAGGAAACGACTTTGTCATTTTCCATTGTGTGCCCTAATGAACACGACCCAGGCAATACAATAATACCATAATGCCACTTAGCCCAGGGGGAAGCTCACCTGTAGGAGTAGATGGGCTTGGGGAAAGTCTTGGGCTGCAGGTCCTGATTTTGTGGAGCCAGGCGCGGCTGTGTGAACAGGCTTTGGTTGTTGAACGAGACATTGCCATAGAGCCCAGCAGGAGTACACTGAGAGGGAGAGAGGGCAAAGAGAAATTAGTGAACAATCTAGAAAATCTGTATTGTGTATTATTTTCAACTTCATTCAAAAACATATTTCTTGTTGTTTGAATGAATGGCATCTAAATGTCAAACCTTTAATCAGCAGCAGGCGGTAAACTGGTAGAGTAATCTCGAACGACATGAAGTTGCTCTTATACCCATGGAATAACACTGTAGTAACAATACTATTAACAGTTTTACATTGTAACTTAGTTATCCACTGGACAGCTCTTATAACTATTTTAGTAACACTAAATACTCTAACAATTCTGTGTACAAAATATTAGTCACAGCTTCCTAATATTGAGTTGCACCTCCTCAGAACAGACTCAATTCGTCGGGGCATGGACTCTACAAGGTGTTGAAAGCGTTCCACAGGGATGCTGGCCCATGTTGACTCCGATGCCTCCCACAGTTGTGTCAAGATATCTGGATGACCTTTGGACCATTCTTGATACACATGGGAAACGGTTGAGCGGGAAAAACCCAGCAGCGTTGCAGTTCTTGACACACTCAAACCGGGGCGCTTGGCACTTTCTACCATACCCCGTTCAAAGGCACTTTCGCCTTGCCCATTCATCCTCTGTATGGCACACACACAAACAATCCATGTCTCAATTGTCTCAAGGCTTAAAAATCATTATTTAACCTGTCTCCTCCCCTTCATCTACAATGATTGAAGTGGATTTAACAAGTGACATCAATAAGGGACCATAGCTTCGCCTGGATTCACCTGGTCAGTCTATGTCATGCAAAGAGCAGGTGTTCCTAATGCTTTGTACACTCAGTGTATGTAACAATTCATCTCTAATTAACAAACTGTATCCACAGCCCAGTTGCAGGGATGACGTAGTTACCTGCTGGCTAGTCTGGGTCAGAGTGAACACTTGTTGGGGTGTAGGTTGGTAGACAGAGGCAGGGCATTGGTGCCCTGGGGAGGGCTGCCCATTCATGGAGAACGGAGACATCTGTGGAGTAGACCGAGGACAAGTTTAGTATATTAAGTATATCCTATACTTTACTGTCCTAGAGTATAAGCATTGATTTAAAAAAAATAATTGTTGATAAATAATTGGTCGGGAAGCAAAACGTACACTTCCGCTTTGGGCGGTGATGACGTTAATTCCCAGGGGGCTGTGCTGCATGTTGCTCTGTAGGTGGATCATGGCTCCCTGTCCTCCTGCCATGGTTATGTTGTTCAGCTGAGCTGTGAGGAAGGAAGAAGTACAACATCCAGGTCAGTCCACAATCAATCTCCACACATCGGCCCTGTTACAATCCTTTCGTCCTCGTTTCCTTGAGGTAAGTGTAGATATACAGGTGATGGGATAAGTTTAAGCAAGACTACCACCCTATTCCTTTCACTAATCCAACCATTCAGATCTGTGATTGTACTTCAAGGAGGATGCATTTGCAAAGTATTCAAATAGGGCCCATGGCCCTATCAAGATTTAGCACAGGCCCGAGTCTATACCCCCTTATACTTTAACGATTTGATTTGTCTTGCAAGTCTTATTAGCCAGGTTGGCAGTTATAGCTTGTTTCCAACTGTAATGGCTTTGGCTAACTTGTCCTCCTCAACATCCGGGCCTAGCAGCACTCCTGAACTATCCAATGTGGATTTGAAATGGCGCTGCCCCACCGACGTGGAGTGTGTGTGCGTCTCACCTTGAATCCAAGATAGCATAGCAATAGGACGTGTGTGTTTGTCTTTGTCTTATCCCGTGTAAATAGCCGGTCTTTTTCGTATATATCTTGATCTCACTTTCTATCTACGAACTAAATATACTTTCCTGCAACCCGCCTCACCCAATGTGGTACGGATCTGCTATTTTTATTCCTTATCACTGGAACTTCCATCAGGAGCTAGCCAGCTAACGAGCTACTAGTCTTTGTTAGACACGGCTTGTGGTCTTCACCTTTTTCTTGGTCACCAGCCAGCCTTAGTTCGGACAACACCTGCCAGTCTGCACAGCGGGATATCAACCCAGAGCATATCAGGTAGCCTTGATCTAGCCTCGAGCTAGGCCCATATACCAGCTAATTCTAGGGCTACAATACCTCCTTTGCCAATTGGCCTGGACCCTTTATTGTCGACAGGGAGCCCCGCCGGTCCATCACGAATGGACTGACGACGTGATCGCCCGATAGGGTCACAACGGGCTATTCTGTTACGATGTCGCCGAAGAACCATCTACTAGCCCCGGTCCGCTACCTTTTCTGAACGACCAGTCCGCTACCTTTTCTGAACGACCAGTTCTTATAGCCTTTAGCCGTACCCTTATCCTACTCCTCCTCTGTTCCTCTGGTGATGTAGAGGTTAACCAGGCCCTGTGTTCCCCAGTTCCACTCCTATTCCCCAGGCGCTCTCATTTGTTGACTTCTGCAACCGTAAAAGCCTTGGTTTCATGCATGTTAACATCAGAAGCCTCCTCCCTATGTTTGTTTTATTCACTGCTTTAGCACACTCCTCCAACCCTGATGTCCTAGCCGTGTCTGAATCCTAGCTTAGGAAGGCCACCAAAAATTCTGAAATCTCCATCACCAACTACAACATTTTCCGACAAGATAGAACTGCCAAAGGGGATGGAGTTGCAATCTACTGCAGCAATAGCCTGCAAAGTTCTGTCATGCTATCCAGGTCTGTGCCCAAACAGACCTACTTTTAAAAATCCACCTTTCTAGAAACAAGTCTCTCACTGTTGCCGCTTGTTATAGACCCCCCTCAGCCCCCAGCTGTGCCCTGGACACCATATGTGAATTAATTGGCCCCCCATTTATCTTCAGAGTTTGTACTGTTAGGTGACCTAAACTGGGATATGCTTAACACCCCGGCCATCCTACAATATAAGCTAGATGCCCTCAATCTCACACAAATGATCAAGGAACCTACCAGGTACAACCCTAAATCCGTAAACATGGGCACCCTCATTGGATATCATCCTGACCAAGCTGCTCTCTAAATACACCTTTGTTGTCTTCAATCAGGATCTCAGCGATCACTGCCTCATTGCCTGCATCCGTAATGGGTCCGCGGTCAAACGACCACCCCTCATCACTGTCAAACGCTCCCTAAAACACTTCAGCGAGCAGGCCTTTCTAATCAACCTGGCCTGGGTATCCTGGAAGGATATTGACCTCATTCCGTCAGTAGAGGATGCCTGGTTATTCTTTAAAAGTGCTTTCCTCACCATCTTAAATAAGCATGCAAAATCTGGACCCCTACAAATCAGCTGGGCAATCTGGACAATCTGGACCCTCTCTTTCTAAAATTATCCACCGCAATTGTTGCAACCCCTATTACTAGCCTATTCAACCTCTCTTTCGTATCGTCTGAGATCCCTAAAGAAAGCTGCCGCGGTCATCCCCCTCTTCAAAGGGAGACGCTCTAAACCCAAACTGTTACAGACCTATATCTATCCTACCCTGCCCTTCTAAAGTCTTCAAAAGCCAAGTTAACAAACAGATTACCGACCATTTCGAATCCTACCGTACCTTCTCCGCTATGCAATCTGTTTTCCGAGCTGGTCATGGGAACACCTCAGCCACGCTCAAGGTCCTAAATGATATCATAACTGCCATCGATAAAAGACAGTACTGTGCAGCCGTCTTCATCGACCTGGCCAAGGCTTTCGACTCTGTCAATCACTGCATTCTTATCGGCAGACTCAACAACCTTGGTTTCTCAAATGACTGCCTCGCCTGGTTCACCAACTACTTCTCAGATAGAGTTCAGCGTGTCAAAATTGACGGCCTGTTGTCAGGACCTCTGGCAGTCTCTATGGGGGTGCCACAGGGTTCAATTCTCGGGCCGACTCTTTTCTCTGTACACATCAATGATGTCGCTCTTGCTGCTGGTGAGTCTCTGATCCACCTCTATGCAGATGACACCATTCTGAATACTTCTGGCCCTTCTTTGGACACTGTGTTAACTAACCTCCAGACGAGCTTCAATGCCATACAATGCTCCTTCCGTGGCCTCCAACAGCTCTTAAATGCAAGTAAAACTAAGTGCATGCTCTTCAACCGATCACTGCCCACACCCAACCGCTCATCTAGCATCGCTACTCTGTACGGTTCTGACTTAGAATATGTGGACAACTACAAATACCTAGGTGTCTGGTTAGACTGTAAACTCTCCTTCCAGACTCACATTAAGCATCTCCAATCCAAAATTAAATCTAGAATTGGTTTCATATTTTGCAACAAAGCATCCTTAACTCATGCTGCTTAACATACATTTGTAAAACTGACTATCATGCTGATTTTTGAATTCAGCGAAGTTATTTACAAAATAGCCTCCAACACTCTACTCAGCAAATTGGATGTAGTCTATCACAGTGCCATCCATTTTGTCACCAAAGCCCCATATACTACCCACCACTGCGACCTGTATGCTCTTGTTGGCTGGCCCTCGCTTCATATTAGTCGCCAAACCCACTGGCTCCAGGTCATCTATAAGTCTTTGCTAGGTAAAGCCTCGCCTTTTCTAAGCTCACTGGCACCATAGCAGCACCCACCCGTAGCACGCGCTCCAGCAGGTATATTTCACTGGTCATCCCCAAAGCCAACTCCTCTTTTGGCCGCCTTTCCTTCCAGTTCTCTGCTGCCAATGACTGGAACGAATTGCAAAAATCACTGAAGCTGGAGTCTTATATCTCCCTCACGAACGTTAAGCATCAGCTGTCAGAGCAGCTTACCGATCACTGCACCTGTACACAGCCCATCTGTAAATAGACCACCCAACTACCTCATCCCCATATTGTTATTTATTTTTTTGCTCCTTTGCACCCCAGTATCTCTACTTGCACATTCATATTCTGCACATCTATCACTCCAGTGTTAATTGCTAATTTTGTATTATTTCGCCACTATGGCCTATTAATTGCCTGACCTCCCTAATCTACATTTGCACACACTGTATACATATTGTTCTATTGTGTTATTGACCGTACGTTTGTTTATCCCATGTGTAACTCTGTGTTGTTTGTGTCGCACTGCTTTGCTTTATCTTGGCCAGGTTGCAGTTGTAAATGAGAACTTGTTCTCAACTGGCTCACCTGGTTAAATAAAGGTGAAATAAAAAATTACAAGAATAAACCTGTTTGCTGCTCCAGCAGGCTGCCCCCCTGCCCCTGGGAAGGCCCGTTGAAGTCTCCTCCGCCACCACCGCGACCATCGGCCATCTGCTGCAGCCGGGGAACGTCTACAGAGGTGAGCCACGACAAAGACTGCAGGTCCCCGGGGAGATCCTCCTCTCGGAGCTGGGAGGGGTCTGTGGTCAGAAGTCTGCAGAGGCGGGACACAAGCAACACAACCACTCAGATACACAGCCTAGATTACAACTGTTCATTATATCCAGGCCTGGGTTCAAATACTAGTTGAAAGCATTGTTGCGATGGAACCAATACCAAAAGTGCAAACTCTTAAACAAATGAGAAAGTAACATTTTAGAAATAGTATTCGAACCTTGGTCTTGGTTATATCTTGGGCAAATATAAAATACACTGACTGAACAGCGAGTTATGGTAAGTAATACATTCAATAATGCAGGGGGAGAAGTGAGAACAAATCATTATTCAGGAGTTTCGTTTAATCTGGGATTTACCACAAGTAGATTATAGAGTGCTATTTAATTAGGTAATTACTGCAATAGTAACATTATGGACACACAAAGCCTGTCACGCCCTGACCGTAGAGAGCTTTTTATGTCTCTATTTTGGTTTGGTCAGGGTGTGATTTGGGTGGGCATTCTATGTTCATTTTCTATGTTTTGTATTTCTTTGTGTTTGGCCAGGTGTGGTTCTCAATCAGAGGCAGCTGTCTATCGTTGTCTCTGATTGAGAATCATACTTAGGTAGCTTTTCCCCACCGATGCTTTGTGGGTAGTTATTTTCTGTTTTGTGTTTCTGCACCTGACGGGACTGTTTCGGTTTTCGTTCATTCTCTTTGTTATTTTTGTTATTAGTGTTCAGTTGTAATAAAAAGCATGAACACTTACCACGCTGCGCTTTGGTCCGATCCTTCTTCAACAGACGACCGTTACAAAGCCAAGATTCTCAACATTATTAATCCCTCTTCAAATTTGCTTGTGAACTTCCAAATCAACATTAGACATTTCAATGGTTACTTCCTGAGTTTTTTGGAAATACTGTACAAAAAAAGCCCCACTAGATTAACTACACAACCACAACCTAATGATTATTTAGTCTTGTCTAAAATGAATTTCCTTACCAGCGTACAATGAAATGAGTTAAGATTTACTGTATCATTTCTGCTTAATCGGGGGCATGGGCCTGCCTCTCAGCTTTTTATCGTTGTTTCTTTAAAAACAGTTGGGTTCTGCTGGAAGAAAAGAGAGGAATCCTCTTGAATCCTCTCCAGTCGTCTTTGCACACACTTACTGTAGAAGAGTTCAGTAATTGGGGTCGCTATGACAACACTCACTATTCAGTTACTTTGTGGGCCTGGACACCGTAGGATCCCACCCCAACCCCAACTGCAAACAAAATTACCCCTATGTCAGGTGACCACAATCTCCCTTTAACCATAGGCTGAATCATAAGTACACAGCGCATGAGATCATTTGAAAACATGGGAAAGCGGCACATGTTGCTCTGTAACAGTTGGCCTTGTCTATTGAAAAGGGATTGTGTCCCAAACGACAAATCTGCCCAGTGGCACGTGGCTCTATTGTTTCCCCCCAGACCCTTCCCTGATTGTCTTTGCCGTTTAAAAAAAAAAACAGTCCCTGCATTAATCTGTTGGAATGACAGCTCTCACACAAGAGAGACAAGTAGGATGCCATCTGCTTCCCTGTCCCTTTCCAGCCTCTCCCCTCAATGCCCCCCCCCCCTCCATCCCTCCCTCCCTCCAGAAGGGCAGTAGACAAGGCCCTGGGGGAAGGTGGGGGTGGGGGGTTGGAGGTCAGGCCACACTGCTCACTCAACCTGTCACCTGAATAAATTACATAATTTCAGAAGGCTTTGGACACCTTGACTGCGTGTGCCAGTAAAGGCTTGTGAATAACCGTCTCTTTCAAAGCAGAGTGACAGAAGCTCCTGTGACACTGTACACCACAGACAACACCTATTTCATCTTGAGCTTTGAAGTATGAGCTTCCTCTACCCCTCCAAAAAGACACATGTACATCCGCCACATACATTCTCTCTCTCCCTCTCTCTCTCTCTCTCTCTCTCTCCCTCGCTCCAACAGAAAAAAACACACCAAAAATATATATAGTTAAGGCTAAATCCAAATTGGTAAAACACCTTTTAGAGAGCACTAGTTCCAATGGAAGCATATGCCCAAAATATTATTATTTTGGCCTCAAAGGAGCAATCTGCAGTTGCTACATACATTTTGTTGGCTTACAAATTAATAATACTACTAATTGATTCTTGAAGAATATAACTTAGAAAAATGCCTCATGAGTTTAGTTCAGTTGTTGTACACCATCAGAATCCAAAATATAAGCTTGTTTTACTCTGTTTGTAAACATCGTAAATGTAAACAAACACTGTAAAGCCTCAATGATGCTTAAAAATAAAATGTGGATATCTTAGGAGGAGCCTAAGCCTAAGCCTACTTTCATCAATAGCTCTGTTTGTCTATACATTTAAGAGTGGTTATACATTTAAGAAGCTTTTTTATTGTTTTAACTCAATACAACTTCACATAATTTTTTCACTTACCCAGGCTGTAGTTGGATCCCCAATACAGTTCTTGGGATATGTATTTTGTTTAATTTACTTTAGGTATTTGATAGTCATTGTGTTTTGTCAGTATTCCAATACCCCCCCCCCCCCCCCCATTCATTCTGAAATACCTCTAAAGCACCTTACAAGCACACCAATCCAACTCATATTACACAAGTATCCCTTTCTCAAGGACGCCTGACATTTATGGTGGTTCAATCTACTTTTGAATGTTGTAATTGAGATGCATCAAATGCAGACATGACCTTCAGAAGGGATTCATGAATGAGTGTTGGGGTGTTTGTAAGGTGTTTTGGACCTATTTTCAAAATGAAAGAGGTACAAAAACCATGTTAAGTTGTGTGTTGAGTAAAACATGAACATCCCTTTAACGATTAGTGGGATTTGAACCAAATATTTCAACTCGGTTGGATACAGTCCTAGCCTATGACTCATACTTGACATGTTAAAACGAATGAGAACTACGCAAGGAGGTCCCATTCTTAACGCTTGTCTGAAAATCTCACAAACATCTCTAGACCCTTCCTCCCTCCCTCCCTCACACTTAACCCACAAAGAAGTGAATGTTCAGCGAGGCAAGGCATGTTGGTCTATGGTGTCCCCCATCTAGCACCAGTCGCACGTTCAACACTGCAGCTCACCCCGCTCCACCCCCTCCCCCTCCCATTCCCTCCACCTCCTCCTCCTAATTGGGAGCCACTTCTCCGCAGTAGTGACCCGGAGAGCCCCATCTCCCCCTCGGAGCCGGCGGGCCAAGAGCCACAGTCTCTCCGTGTGCCGACAGAGGGAATGTAAACAGAGCTGATGGTTTCTGACAGATCCATTCAGACTGAAAATCATTCACTCTAAGGTTGTTGTTTTTTCATTCCACTTTTTCATAAGGCCCCTCCCTTCACTGAAAGAGCTGTCCATCTACATTTCGATTAAACATATAGGGAGATTTAGGAAAATATATCTTGGAATTATCCTTATGCCTGAACATTTTGAACCATATTTTCAGTGTTGAGTGTTGCCAACTTTACAAAATACAAAATGTATCAAAAACCTTATATCTGTGGTTAGGATTTAGTCTGATTAAAATCATTCAAAGGCTGTCTTTCAAGTAACTGAATGTTATAAATCCAGTCTTACCTGTAGTCTTGTGGAGAGGGATGATGACCTGAATTTTCGAGAATTCCTGACATGCTGGTGGTAATTCTACTTTCTATCATTTCCTGGGATGTTTGATAATGCTGCAACAAGGGAAAAAGTGCAACTGCATAAGACATCTAGGCTACAGTGCTTTCATTTAATTTAGGCCTGGGTCTATTTCTGTTTTCAAAACTGAAACAACAATTGGAATTCCTTTGTTTCCTTGTTTTAGCAACTCATTATATATGTTATTATACTGGCATTTAGATCAATAAAATATTAGCACATCAAACAGACTACTTATGGGGAAAAACAAGCATTTTCTGTTATTTATTTAATCATACAAGCTACAATGAATGTCTATAGAAAACAATCTGAATCGGATTATGACCAGTTAATAATGGGACCTACTGTTATAAACTAATGACAGTCATATCACCTATTATGGCAAAAACATAACCATTTAATATTAACATAGAAAACAACACGTGTGATCTTTTTTGGTGTAAGAATGAAGCAAAGTTAAAGGTGTATTCTCAGTTCACATTGTGTAGGCTGTGCTTCAAATGAATAGGCTATACAATCGAGTTTTATGTTATGGAAAACAAAATGATCGCAATTTATTGATTTTGCCAATGATGGCTTTTTATTTCATTTCAGTTCACAAGGCTGTTTATTAACTTGACTGCTTAAAAAATGTATACTTGATGTGCAATCTCAAAATATCGCCGCGTTTCCCACCCTTACTGACATATCAATTGGCCTGACTGAAAAGTCCTCTAATTGAAATAATCCCCTCTCACTCAAAGTTTTAGGCCTACAACTATTTGCTGATAGTCGTTCTCGTAATTCCGAAAAAAAAATGAAAATCTTACCTGTTTAGAATAATCTGCAGCAAATTTGAGCTGGCGATGAGCCCCGTGTAGCCTACTGTATTTTCACTGTGCTGCACTTGTTTCCCTAAAACCGTTTTTAAATTTCCCTCTCTGGAACTGTCCAGCAGACTGTCATGCGCAGTAGGTCTACCTCAACGGAGCCTATTGTTGCTCAAGGGGCCTGCTGCCAATGTAACAATTTGTGACAGTCCCGTAGAAGACAGCAAGCGCACCATCCGCACAGTCTAAACAGATCTGCAGTCTGTGCTTACTTTTTGTATTTAGGCCTATATGCTAGTTCTTCCTTTAATTATTGTGATTGTGCAGTTCCTGGATAAACTGTAGGTATTGCGTTCATTAGCTGCAACCACTGAGACTTTATCCAATATTGTTGACAATTGTCATAGTAAGATGACAGATGATAACCTATATGTGTGATACTTTTTGTTGGTCAGCTAAAATAAATTGTTTTGGTCATGATCGATGCGCAGGTGCACTTTAGATGCGTCGCTAGACAACAGGCTACAAAACACTTCATCACTCTGCCAAGTCTTAATTGAAAATCAGCACTAGATTGTAAAAAAAAAACATATATATATATATATATATTAAGAAGTAAGCGGAATAATTAATCAAGTATAATGTTATAGCCTATTTTTAGCCTATACAATTTTCCTTCAATAAATTAATGTCGAGTCCATCTCCGTAAATTCCATTTTTTAAGTATTCCAACAAATAGAGACCCTCGACTGTGATGGTGTCTCGCTACTTGTGAGCGTCTAAATGAATGTACATTTTAGGCGAGTGTTTGCAGACAATTGTTTCCCCGCCGCTGCACCCGCGTCTTTCTCTGCACAAAAGCGGGAAGAAATGCGCGCATGGGAGGTAGGAGCCCAGGAAACCTCAAGGCGGAAAAGTTGACACTTGTCAGAGGAGATTTGCGCTGGTGAGGTCAACCTGTGTTATGGAACACAGACAGTATTTCGACAAGTGTTCAAGCGACAATAAATAGTAGCAATAGACTCTTATGGGCTATAAGCTCCCAGAAATAGAGTAAAAACTGTTAAGAAAAGGAGTATACATTTTCCTTGTTTAGGCCTATAGGCTACTTTAAAAAAATATATTTATTTTTTACTTCACTTATTTTGTGGTTTTACCAAATTTAAAATATTTTGACCACGTTCACATACACAAATATAATTGGAAAGACCTCTAAAAGTAAAATTCACAACGGGAAATTAACATAAATTCCTCTAAGTCTGTGGGGATAGAGCCAATGACAGTGTCAACCCCATGGGACACCACAGATGGTAAATTGCGCTGTCACAATAGAAACAATCAACGATTACATGCATGAACGTAACGGACAAAATAAGACCATCAAAGACTCTGAACGCTTAGGTCCTAGAGCCTGTGGACTTCCACTGTATTCTTCACAGGGCTCCAGTTAGATTATTTGCCGAGGGACCCAAACCCCTTCCCTGATTCATGCATGTCAATTGTCTTTCTAGGGCTCTCCCATAGATATGTACAATTATAATGGTTTATTTATCACTACAGTCTATTTTATAATATTGTTGCTGTTAAGAGAGAGAAACAAATATGTTGACAGAGAAATTATGTGATTGTAACTAAATATTTCGAGTTCTGCTTGTGTTTAATACAGTCTGGTGTCCTTTTGACTGTGCCTTTTGGACTCTCAAATGATTTCACAAGTGGTTACATTAGTTAAATTATACTGGTAAAGGATTGGAGTGTGTGACATTCAGACACTGTCTACAGCCAAGGCAATCAGCCAGTACCCGATTTCCCAATAGCATTTTAAGGCTAAGTTCATCGTTAGAACCTTCGTAGGAGCATTATTAAATCGCCGAGCTGTTTCCAAAAACCATCGTTTTTAACGTTGCACTTGAAAACTCTCACAATCGAACGCCTGCCTCAAACCACTCGTAGAATAGCTAAGTGCGCCGTAATTTTTTTTTTGTTGCGTCACCTTATACACAGAAGTTATCCGCTAAACACAGAATCACAGTGTTTATTCATCTCTGTGACCGCCGATAACTTCACAACTAAGTTCATTTTAAATACACAGTTGCCAATGTCTTTGCAATTGTTACAAACAAGCGAATGATAAAAATATGCTTAAAATGAAAACCAAGATGATTGCATTACAAGATAAATAGCCTACCTACAGTATAGGCTATAGGTGTATACAGTATATTTCAATGATATTGAAATACATTTTCATGCTCTTTGAATTTAGTTTGATTTTGCTATTTGGCTACTGTCAAATTTTTGGCCTCAATATATTTCATAATGTGTAGCCTAACGTGCGCAATGATGTGCCAAATATTGATTTAGTGTATTATTATAGGGTAAGTATTAAAATAAGCCGCCTCAATATTTGCAGCAGTAGGTGGTAATATCTCTCTAGGACCTGATCCATCGTCAGTAGGGCTACTGTGAAATAAGTACAATGTTCAGATTTTAATGGAGAAACCTTTTACAAGAGCAGCACTCACTTTCGATCCTTTAAGTATCGACACATAGGCTCCAACGAAGCACGTAGAGACCTTCTCTCTGTGTGGTGTTTTGGGAAATGCATGTTTTCGGCCCTTGCTTTTCTTTCGATCCTATCAGTATCAACACATGGTCTAACAATGAACTTAGCATCACGAACGTTCTCTCTACGCGCTTGTTTGGGAAACACTTAAAAAGTTCCCTCGTAAATAACGACGTATCCGGCATGATCATCGTAATGTTTAAGTTACATCACAACTGGGAAAGAGGCCCTGGGCCCAAGTCTCAGAGCAGACATGCATGGACAGGAGGGACCTGCCCATAGATCAGCACTCCTGCTCTGAGATGATTTATTAATATGACCCAGATCACCAGATCCCCTTAAACAAGTCATGTCACCACTGTTTGCATCAGTCAAGGAAGTCCCAGTAAACGACTCCCTGCGGTTCAGTGAACACAGTGATGACATTCCGCTCTCTCAGGAATAATGGGGAAAACAACGGGATTCCCTCTCTAAAGGAGCAACAACCAGTGTTTGGTGGCTCTGTTTTTGTCTTCCACCTAAGTGTTTACCTAAACACCCCTGTCTGTCCTTTGGACACTCTAATAGGCACCCCAGCCAGAGAGGCAGAGCCAGAGTGTCCCCCGGAATGACACATCACCCAGGGTGACCTCATGGCCAGAAAGAGGAAGCTAGCTGTCAGCAGTGCTTAACCAAAGTGCAGCAGGAGAGTCCAGCATGCAGCCAAAGCCGTTCTGTTCCTGATTAGGCCAGGGTTGACCTGATTGGCTGTCCTCAGACTTGGGGTCATTCGGACCAAAGGCCGTGTTGCTTTTGGCAGTTACTGCCAATAGGACATGGATTTATTTCATTCAAGGGATTTTTCAGAAGTGACCACTGAACCAACCCATATGGAAGTTTACACATTTGTTGATGTATGGACAGTATCTAAAAATCCCGAACACTCCAGTAGGTCGACATCAGTGTCAGCTCTGACCATTTAAGGTGAAAAAAGTGAGGGGTGACCGGACATGGTCTCTAGACTCTAGCAGTACACCCAAATAAGCATTTGGGGACAATCAGACATTACAAGATGCTATTCTGACATTATATTCATTCTCCATTATGAAAAAGACAAAAACACCAAAAAGAGTTACAAAAAAGTGACTGCCACTAGTCCGTCCATTCTATATTTTATATTCTCTATCTTATGCGGAGGCAGGTAACCTCGTGGTTAGAACCGAAAGGTCGCTGGCTTGAATACCCAAACCGACAAGGTGAAAAATCAGTCGATGTACCAGGGGCGCCTTTCTACAATGCCCGACCCTGTAAAACAACACATTTCACTGCACCTACCCGGTTTATGTGACAATAAAAACAAATATTTTTTTATAGTTCTAAAATGGTCTAGAGAGAGCAAAGATATACTCCTTCTGGACTGTCAATGAAGTTCTCCTGGAGTATGCTCTGGAGGACAGCTAACGACTGCCATAAACTTTTGACTTTGAACTGCTCTAACACAGGCAGTTGTAACGGGTGTCTAGATCTTCCTCCTCCTCGGACGAGGAGAGGAGAGAAGGATCGGAGGACCAAAATGCAGCGGGTTGTGAATACATAATGATTTATTTACAGACGAAGACGAAACACGAAGAACACTTGAAATTATTACAAAATAACAAAACGAAAACGTAGACAGACCTGAACTCTGAGAACTTACATGTAACACGAAGAACGCACAAACAGGTACAGACTACAACAAACAAACGAACAAACAAACAAACAAACCGAAACAGTCCCGTGTGGTGCATAGACACAGACACGGAAGACAATCACCCACAAACAAACAGTGTGAACAGCCAACCTATATATGGTTCTCAATCAGAGGAAAACGTCAAACACCTGTCTCTGATTGAGAACCATATAAGGCTAATTACAAGTGACATAAACATAGAAACACAAAACATAGAATGCCCACCCCAACTCACGCCCTGACCAACTAAACACATACAAAAATAACATAAAACAGGTCAGGAACGTGACAGCAGTCATCTGTTAGCTTCAGACAGAGAGGAAACAGTCAAAGAGGTTGAACTTCAGGGGTTCAACCTCTTCAGACAGGCTATTTTACTGATCTATCCCCCATTAAAAGTCCTCTCCTGCAGTTTCAATCCTTACGGGAAGCCCTGAAGCCCAAGGCAACAACAAAAAAATAGACTCTTGGACTTATCTCATCTGGATTACTTAATATCTCATTCGAACAACTTAGTATTTGGTTTGAACGACTTAGTATCTCGTTTGAACAACTTAGTAATTTTTGAAAACGTAATTGTTCTTTTGTCTAATTAGGCCTCATTTGTTACGCAGCACCAGTTATGCTTGTAAGACCGTTGCTGCAGCCATTCATTCACTGATTCCATCCATTGATATGATCATTCATTACCAGTCCTTTTGATAGCCTAAAGCAGTGCTGCTTTTGAATGCCAGAGCATGTTAGTGGGCGAGTGTGGAGTGAGGAGCAGAGCGTAATTCACTCCGGTACTGCTCAGCCACAAGCTCTGGGCATGCTTGTTTTAATTAGGTCTATTCAGTTGTATTTATTTATATTACTGCACCCACAGTAGCCTATATCTAGTTTACATTCAACTTTCTACTCATATAAATGTATGGAAAAATATGTTCTATTTAATTTGAAATATATTTAATTGTATATTATTATTATTATTATAAAATACTATAATATTCAAATTTTTATTAAGAATTGGGCGGGACTACATGGGTGTAACTAAAATATGCTGGCAGTCGGAAAGCAAGTGCAGGTGGTGAGTTTAATAATAAACGGAACATCGAACAATATAACAAACACGAGTAGCGTATAGACATGAAACACACAGTCAATACTGCCTGGGGAAAGAACATAAGGAGTGCCAGATATAGGGGAGGTAATAAGTGGGGTAATGGAGTCCAGGTGTGACTGATGATGATGTGCAGGTACACGTAATGATTGAAGCCAGGTGTGCGTAATGATGGATCCCAGGACCGTTGGTTAGTATACTTGCGATCGGAGGGTAGGAGCGGGAGTAGACGTGACAACGGGAAAGAAAGGCAATGAATAGCCTACTTCCTACAAATGTGACTTGTTATGTTATGATTTTGATGATGTCAAGGTTTGTAATAATATGCAATTTGCCAATCAAATCAAAAAAAAAATGGAACAATAGACACTAAGAAATATCAGATTTTTTTTAAACTAGCGACCCACACATGGTGGCAGCTTCATCTCAATGTATTTTTCAATTCTAGACTTTTCAAATATATTCCATTCTCCTGTTTATATTCTGGGTATTTTCCCACTAATATTCCTTTAAGTAATTAAGCTTTCACATGTGTGTTTTTCTGTTTAAGAATCTTGTTGGTGCTTACTTCTGTGCACAAATCAATTGCCGCTGCAGTTTGAGACTATTTATTCAATTTCTTTATCAAAAGAAGCTGATACTGGCCTTCATTATTTATGATTATTTTAGCTTAATTAAATTGATGAATTTTATGGTGTTTCTATTCCAAGAAGAAATACATTTGACAGTAGCTCATAGCTCATGCAGTGGCGACCCGTCATTCAGGGCAGGTAGCCCCACCTGTTTTGAGCCCCAATTTTTTTGCGAAAATGAATAAATATATATAAATATATGTCACATGTCAGTTTGCAAACAATGTAAAAAAATATATAATTCAGTTAATAAAGCTGCACACACACGGTCTCTTTTTTGTTTTGTTGAGTCGGGCAGCTCCAAAATACAGGTGTTTCAGCCCAGCTCAGTGCTTTCTGTGGTGGTGGTGGGGCGAGCCAGGAAGAAATAGGAGCATTGTGCCTTGATTTGCTCAGTGTTCTATCACTCATGGGGACTGTACGTCATCGCCAAGTTTAAGTGCTTTGTAAGTGTAGGCATCCCAAATTTCAGCCCTTTGGGTCTTGCCATAGAGTTATATCACAAGTGCCCTTCGAAGAATGCTCAAGGTAATTGGCCACAGATAAAATGACGTCAAATCACGTTATATATACAGTAGCTTTGATTGGACTGATCATGTCAACATCTTACTTTCAAAGTCTTAGCTAGCAGTCATCATGAATCAAGTCGACAATCTACTGGCAAATCCTTTTTAATACTTGTCATATGAAGAGAAATAATGAAGAGAAATTATAGATAAAACGTATCGGTGCTCATCGGCCATTGGACATAAAGATTACACAAGAAGTTGGTAATCAAAAATTCAACAATGAGTCGTTTGGAAGGAAACAGTGGCTAACTGCAAGCATTGCAATGCAACCACTAACGTTAGCCTGTTATTCAATGGAGTGGCTCTGTGTTTTTTTCCCTGAGTTCCCACCCTAAATCCAGAGAATGCCAGACGTTGATGACAAAGTTTGATGACAAAATTTGTCCACAATGAACCGCTGCCCCACCTTCACAAGGTGAGTCCAAAAATGTATTGTATGCTGCTGCAAAAATTATGTAATATGCAAGGGACATATGTATACTGTAGCTAAGAAAGTAGTACTAAGTGTATGTTGTGTAGTAAGCTGTTATTAGCCCATATGTCTCACCCTAATAATTTGGTCTATTTTCACCAACGCGGTATTGTAAACACATCGTTCATGGCCCGGTGTGTGCTTGTTTGCCAACTTTTTTTGTACAGTTTTGACAGTGCTACTGATAGTAGTGTTATATGACGTGTATCTTTTTTGACAGGCAATGTTCAATGTGCCTCACCTTAATAATTTGGTCTATTTTCACCTCTTAATTTCACCTACTATTTTAACTTGGTGGTGCACATGTAGCCTATAACCTGTTTTAGAGAAATGAAATCATCGAATATTGCAAGAGCTTTCATTGTCTTCTTATATGCCCCCTTTTTTTATCCTACGGCTATGACTTGTTGTACAGGGAGTACACGTAAGAACGACCCATGTTCTGAATTCTGTCGCTGTACATTTCAAAGTGCTGAACAAATAGTTATATTGATTACGTCCGTCGTCGCTTTCTCATTAATGTCATAATCGAAATTACGGATTGCCCCTTATCCGCTTGTCGTCCCCTTATGCCATAGTTTGTACATCTCAACTGTCAGTAGAAGACACATTTGTTTAAGCAAGTCAGCCATATCATCTAGGTAAAAAGAAAAAGCAGTAAATGAGGCTGAATGAACTGTTTCGCTGCCAGACAAGGCGCCGCTGAAAGCCAGGTGTAGCAGTGGTAAGGTGTTGGGACTCTGCTGTTGGGACTCTGCTGTGGGGACAGCTTTATGTAGGCCCTAACAGTTTGTCGGCACCGTTTGACACCGCTATAGTGCAATTGATGTATTGTTTAGTGTTGTGTTGTATAGTGGCTTAGCTGGCATGCATCCCACTTTTTCTTTTGCCCCACCAAGATGTACAGTGGGGAGAACAAGTATTTGATACACTGCCGATTTTGCAGGTTTTCCTACTTACAAAGCATGTACAGGTCTGTAATTTTTATCATAGGTACACTTCAACTGTGAGAGACGGAATCTAAAACAAAAATCCAGAAAATCACAGTGTATGATTTTTAAGTAATTAATTTGCATTTTATTGCATGACATAAGTATTTGATCACCTACCAACCAGTAAGAATTCCAGCTCTCACAGACCTGTTAGTTTTTCTTTAAGAAGTCCTCCTGTTCTCCACTCATTACCTGTATTAACTGCACCTGTTTGAACTCGTTACCTGTATAAAAGACACCTGTCCACACACTCAATCAAACAGACTCCAACCTCTCCACAATGGCCAAGACCAGAGAGCTGTGTAAGGACATCAGGGATAAAATTGTAGACCTGCACAAGGCTGGGATGGGCTACAGGACAATAGGCAAGCAGCTTGGTGAGAAGGCAACAACTGTTGGCGCAGATATTAGAAAATGGAAGAAGTTCAAGATGACGGTCAATCACCCTTGGTCTGGGGCTCCATGCAAGATCTCACCTCGTGGGGCATCAATGATCATGAGGAAGGTGAGGGATCAGCCCAGAACTACACGGCAGGACTTGGTCAATGACCTGAAGAGAGCTGGGACCACAGTCTCAAAGAAAACCATTAGTAACACACTACGCCGTCATGGATTAAAATCCTGCAGAGCACGCATGGTCCCCCTGCTCAAGCCAGCGCATGTCCAGGCCCGTCTGAAGTTTGTCAATGACCATCTGGATGATCCAGAGGAGGAATGGAAGAAGGTCATGTGGTCTGATGAGACAAAAATAGAGCTTTTTGGTCTAAACTCCACTCGCCGTGTTTGGAGGAAGAAGAAGGATGAGTACAACCCCAAGAACACCATCCCAACCGTGAAGCATGGAGGTGGAAACATCATTCTTTGGGGATGCTTTTCTGCAACCGGGACAGGACTACTGCACCGTATTGAGGGGAGGATGGATGGGGCCATGTATCGCGAGATCTTGGCCAACAACCTCTTTCCCTCAGTAAGAGCATTGAAGATGGGTCGTGGCTGGGTCTTCCAGCATGTCAACGACCTGAAACACACAGCCAGAGCAACTAAGGATTGGCTTCGTAAGAAGCATCTCAAGGTCCTGGAGTGGCCTAGCCAGTCTCCAGACCTGAACCCAATAGAAAATCTTTGGAGGGAGCTAAAAGTCCGTATTGCCCAGCGACAGCCCCGAAACCTGAAGGATCTGGAGAAGGTCTGTATGGAGGAGTGGGCCAAAATCAATGCTGCAGTGTGTGCAAACCTGGTCAAGAACTACAGGAAACGTATGATCTCTGTAATTGCAAACAAAGGTTTCTGTACCAAATATTAAGTTCTGCTTTTCTGATGTATCAAATACTTATGTCATGCAATAAAATGCAAATTAATTACTTAAAAATCATACAATGTGATTTTCTGGATTTTTGTTTTAGATTCCGTCTCTCACAGTTGAAGTGTACCTATGATAAAAATTACAGACCTCTACATGCTTTGTAAGTAGGAAAACCTGCAAAATCAGCAGTGTATCAAATACTTGTTCTCCCCACTGTACATGCTAAAATCACCACTGAGCCCATGTAAAGTCTACTTAAAACATATAAAGCCTACCTAAAACATGTATAGCCTACCCTACATTTGAAGTCCTTCAAAATAGAAACTAGATATCCTAGTGGTAGAAAGTAGAATATAAACTGCATATAGGCTACTGTGGGTGGGGTAGGTTAAATAAATACAACCAAATAGGCCTAATAAAAAAAATAGTGATAAAGGAAACAAAAAACGATAGGCAGAGCTTGTGTCTGAGCAGTACCGGAGCGAAGTCGGAAGGAGAGAAGGCCGTTATTTTTTTTTTAATCTTCTCCAGCCATTCCAGACGAATTACACCCCGCTCCTCGCTCCACACTCGCCCACTAACATGCTCTGGCATTCAAAAGCAGCACTTGCTTTAGGCTATCAAAACGACAAAAGTAACCATATCAAAACCATACCATCTGATAAGCACAACTGGCGCTGCAAAACAAACAAGACCTAATTACACGAAACAACAATGAAATAGTTTGAACAAGATAATCAGTCATTCAAACGAGATACTAAGTCTTTCTAACAAGATACTAAGTCGCGCTGACGAGATAATTCCAAGAGTCTGATTTATTTTTTTGTTGCCACCGCTTCTATGTGACATGGCAGATAGTGACAGTGCTCTGAGAGACTGCTGCACGTACCTAATATCAAAAGGTTGCTCCAGTTCCTCTGTCACAGTGCTATTGTATTGGGAGATCACACACCCTCCATCTTTCAGGTTTCGAGGTGGTAAATGGGGTTTACCTTTGCGTGACCAGGGTCAAGACCAATCAGCTGTGTTCTTTGGGAGGACAGCCCTTTTCATGGGCTTAGAGGGTAAGATTAAGACAAATTATTATTCTCATTCACGGGTGATCTCCGCACAACGACGGCTTTAGACATTGCCTCAACTCCAAAAGATTTCTCAATATGCCCTTTGAAAAAGACAGCAGTCGCTGTGTATTTCAGAGGGATGGATGGTTCATGGACACTTCAATGTCAAGCTGCCAGGTTTTCTTCTCTGTATTTAGCCTTGTCTATGATGGGCTGCATCCTTATAGCGCACTACTCTTGACCTGGGCCAATGGGGCATAGTGCAATGGCCATAGTACAACGTCGGCCATGTTGGGAATAACTTTTGGTCACTTTTTCACTCTTATCCTTTGTGCATTCCTATTTTTCTGCACTGTGGATATTGCAGGGGTAAATGAAATGCTGTTCACACATACATCTGAAATCATGTGTAAGTTAAAAGAAATACAGGTGTTTTTTATGTCATATAGCTTCCTCGGCTAAGAGAGAGACAAACATTTTGTGAAAGTAAAGAACTGCCTTCGATGTACTGTATACAGGGAGTAAGTAAACTTGCTGACCCTATAATCCAAGGCGGGGACCTGAACTGAAGACGGGGGCCCATCCCTCGTTCCGCTGCTCGGAAAAAATTACTTTGATGGACTGTGAGAGAAAGAAAAAGAGAGAAAAACAGAGAGAGAGAAAGAGGAATAGGGGGAATGAGAAAGAGAGAGAGAAGGACCTGGCAGTAATGGTCTGAAGATGTGAGTGGTATCATCCAGCCTTCATTCTCAGCATGGAATCTCTAATGGGAAAATCAACCTCTCTGACTCCTCTGTAATTGGATTTAACCGGGTCTCGTGCTGAATCAGAGCCCAGTGGGTAGCTCAAAGCTTGTTAAGATTGGACAAGCATTGCCGGGCTCCCTGGTTGGGGAGAGTGAGGTGGGGGGCTCAGGCAAAAGTAGCCCCCTGACAACTTCTTGGAGTGGAGGGTGGATAATTGAAATGGGCAACATCTGAACATCCATTATGTCTAACTTTACTCTAATGCTGGGAAGCAGCTCCAACTGCCACAAATAGAAGGAAATTGGATCTTTTCATTTCGTCATCGTGTCAGTGGAAACGGACACCTGTGCTTCCCCTTGTGTGTGTGTATTTGTGTGTGTGTGTGTGTGTGTGTGTGTGTGTGTGTGTGTTTGCTACTACAGGTTACCATGTTACTGCTCCCTTATAGTCTTTCCCTGTGAATAGCAAATGGGGGGAACACCACAAACAGTCTTCAGGATAAAGTTTTTATTTTAAAAGTTGTCTCTGTTTTATTTCAACTGTGTGTTATTAGGGCAAAAAAGTTGACTAATATGATGTGAGAGAATGACTGGAGTATAAAGGGCCATTATGTTTGTATTCCTTGGCCTTTTGGAGATTATTTTGTGAACATTGGGCATTTCTTGTCAAGCATGTGTAGTTTTCCATTGTGCAAACTCAAAGCAAAGTTTCTTGAATCAACCATTAACAGCATCTGATCAGAGAGCTCTGAGATTTGATATTAGGATTGTATTCATTGGGCCCCAAATGGAAGAAAACGGATTGAAACAGGGATTATCTCAACTTGTCCAATAAGAAACACTCGTTTTTATTTTCTGTTGCTAAACATTTTGCTACGTTTTGCAATGGTGTGCATGAATGAATATGACCCAGTTTGGCATCATGAAAACAGCCTTATGTCGAGCAGGGAGTATTTGCAGCAGCAGTCAGGGACCCTTATGAAATAGTGGTGGCCCGGTAGAACTATAAACTGAGTAGTTTGTAATTAGCCTGTCATTTATCTGTCTAATCAAATATCATTAACAGGACCTATGCTGTGCCAGCAGGGGGTTGCTGTGGTGGTGGTGCTGCTGCTGCAATGACACACACACGCACGCACGCACGCACGCACGCACGCACGCACGCACGCACGCACGCTTAACGAGAGCGACTCGGAGGACGGTTGGATTGGATTGTGTTTCTGCATCTTTGTGTTACACCCCATCGAGCTAGTAGACCACTCAGGTAAGCACCGAATAAGATCTCCCTCTCCCTCCACCTCCGTTCTCGACGGCATGAATGATAGATTAAGCAGCTGGGCCGCAGTCTCCCGAGGCTGGGTCAGTGCGATCACGGTGTGGAGGATCCGAGCACGCAGGTAGACAGCACCACCATACCCTGTGGTAGATCCTTACTGAATGGGTAGATGGGTCACTCAGTAGCGGCTACAGAGTTTTGATTCAATTCAATTTGATTCAATTTGATTTTTGCCAACTAACCGTCAGCACACGTGTGACATAACTCTGGTCCAGAGAGGGTGAAGGAAGAATTTATATCCGACCTGGATGTCATCGTCCCATTCCTGAGTTTGACTGAGAACTTACCCACACAGATTTGGAGAATGCAGGTATGCTTCCAATGTACTGTATGTGTACCATTTTGTCTTTTAACAGATAGGATGTTAACTTCTCATAAGGTCTACTGTAAAACATTTGTTGCTGCTCCTTGGCCCCTGAGAGCGTTTACTAGTTTAAATGCTTTACAGTTGAAAGTTTGATTCATGCTAAAAGATAAAATAACCAATGTCATCCACTGTCTGACCGTGTTAGATTTAGAGGGGGGGGGGGGGGGGGCATAGAGGCCCAGCCAGTGGACCATAGAGAGATAAAGTGCATACGACAGGAATGGAGGCCCACTCTTTGTTAGTGGGGCGTAACAGGATCGTGTGGGTCAGGTAAAGAGATTGGCTTCCATACCGCGGGGCGGAATAGAAGAAGGGAGGGAGGCAGATTCATTCCATCCTTAGAAGACGGATAGGTTTTCCTGTTTCCTGGCTGAGGAGCCGACTGCCGTGGAGTTGAGTATCTCCTTATGGTCCTGTACATTAGGGCACGCAATGGAAAACGTTTGAACATTATTTGCAACAGAAAACAAACATTAGTGTTTCGTAGTCCCTCTGTTTCATTCCATTTTCTTCCATTTGGTGCCTAATGTTTTTGACCTATTTTTCACTGGGTCTTGCTAATTTGTTTTCCCCTCCTGCAGTTATCTCTCACGGGGGGCGAGATGAGGTCAACACCGTCTCAGGTGACGTTGTTTGACACTCTAGACCGAGACGAAGGGGCATCTCTTAATTCATTAATTTACATTTTCATTGGGCGGGCTGCAGCTAGCCTAGCGGTTAGAGCATCGGGCCAGTAACTGCTAAGGTCGCTGGTTCGAAATACCTGAGGTGAAATATCTGGCGATGTGCCCTTCATCAAGGCACTTAAGCCTAATTTGCTCCAGGGGCGTCGCACTACTATGGCTGACCCTGATAAAACAACACGTTTCACTTCACCTATCCAGTGCACATGACAATAGAAAATATCATTGTTTTTAAAAGACAATTGGTCCCCTGATCTGACAATGAGTCACTTTTATCGGTCTATAAATTCTGAATAGCCTAAATGGAGAGACACATGGAAAATATATATGTCCATTGAATTATGTTATACTGTGTTAAGTCTGTCTCCAATACAGTTACCTCACAGATCCAGTGTCTTGTACACAGTTATTGGTTTACTGTGGCCACTCTCCAAATACAGGAATTGTGCATCAAGGTAGTTGTATTAACAGTTGTATTTACCACTGTCCATATGATCTGTTATGGAGCTGTACAGTAGACTCCAAAATCCCCCCTGTCTCTGAGCGTTGCACATCATCTGTTTGCACTGCCTTGAGAGATGCTTGTTCCCATGAAGGAATGGGGTGTCACAAATACCCCACACAGCCAACACCGCTACCATCATATTAGTAGATTGATTTTGACGTCTCAAATGGGGTGCCTTCAATGATATTGTTCACCTGTCTCATTGGCTTAAAGTGGGGGGAGAATGCTGAGAGGGGGTTGGTGAGGGTTATTGTTAAGAAGAGGGGGTGGGATTGGGGGTGGGTTAATGGGGGGGGGGGGGGGCTCTCATCCGACCAGCCCCCCTCCATCCATGAGGCCCCATGTGAGGAGAGTAATGAAGTCCAAATTGCAGCACAGGATTGCTTGGAACAAGCCCCTATTGTCCGCCCCCAGGGCACACTAAATGAGTGTCACAGCAAACAGCGGGACACAGACCGTTACTGCACTATTTAGTCTGCCCCGTTGTCTCAAGACGGCCCCATTTCAGAGGGTTCTCAGATCAGACAAATACTGCCCCCTCTCCCTCATTCCCTCCCTCCTTTGCCCTCACCCTTCCTCTGTCCAATCGACCCCCCTTCTCACCCAAACATAGGGCAAATCTTCTCTATTGTGCTTTGACTGGCCAGCATGAAATTGATTGTGACATTAAATGTTTTCTAATGAATAATTACTGAATGGATATGCTGGGGGAATATATGTAATGGATTGTAGACTGCATTTTAAAAACCTTATTTTTGTCTTTGCTCCGTGGTATTTACAGGACAAAAACACTTGGCCTTTCTCAGAAGTAATGAGGGCTATGGAATAGGAAGGGGGACTTGGGGGTGGGGGACTAAGGGCTTTGTGTCAATTACATCCAATGGATTATCTTTTTAAAATGTTTAAATGAGAGTTGAGAATCAAAGGATTTCTGCCTTCCAAAGAAGGAGAAAAAAAACAACCAACAAAAGCTGGGAAAAAAACCTTTGGACCAAGTGTTGGTGTCGAGAATGCAAAACAGATTGGTGGAATTCTTCCCACTCTGCTTTCTCAAATGTGCCGCTGTTTTGTCGTTCCCCTGTTCCATTTGCACAGGGTGAGGGTGGTGGTTTACGGGCCGCTGGCCGACGCCTCCGTACTGTGTGCTCTGTAGCAGTCATTAGCTTCTGTCTGTAGACTACCTCTGCACAATCAGAGGGCTCTGCTTCAAAGCCCCATGAGACCCACAGAGCCTTCGTTTCAATAGAGCTAAACAGCTAACTTAGCTTTTTCTGCTGATTTCACACCTCCGCTGGGTAACCAAGGACCCCTCTGCAACTTGACTTAAATATACAATATGGAGGTGTAGCTGCTAATTGTTTACATCAAATGTTGGCTGTATGGTTATACAGTACACATGATATACATATGCTATAATATTAATCAATTTCTTATCTCATGAAAGCACACAAATCCTTAGTTTTAGGCAAACAATATATGATTTTGCTCATGGAGTGGAGAGGTGTGCCTCGTTCTGTCCAATTCATTTATGGACAATATTCAAGTTTTGTATAGCATCTTAAATTCATCCTTCTTATCCATTCACTTTTGTTTGGATGCCTGTAAAAAATAATGTAGAACTACATAAAAACATCCATAAAATGCATTCATAAGCAGTACAATAATACATTTATGAAAGGCTTATCTTCTTCATTCTTCCAGTCCTTATGTAGGTACCCTTCTAATCAAGTGTTATTGCCGTGTGCTTGCCTGCAGGGGTGTGCCCAGGGTCAGCTGGACATGGAGGGGGCTCTGACCGCACGGGACCGCGTGGGGATCCAGGACTTTGTCCTGCTGGACGCCCACACCAGCGAGACTGCTTTCCTAGACAACCTGAAGAAACGCTTCATTGAGGACCTAATCTATGTGAGTTAGTACCAACATTTCATAACATACATATCACGATGTATAACGACACCACTTGCCGACTCTGTTTGTTGCAATAGTTGAAGGAAAGATATATAATCAGCAACATTCTGGGAAACATTTAGCGAATGTACAACTATCAACTTACAGATATTAACCAGGTTTTTCTTCACATGAAGACCTATATAGGCACTCTGCTAGTGTCTGTGAACCCCTACAAAGAGTTGGATATCTACAGTAAAAAACAGATGGATATATACATGGGCGTCAACTTTTTTGAGCTTCCACCGCATATGTGAGTGTCATATAATTAGCACGCCAATGTGTGTGCGTGTGTGTTTTTGCATGTCTGTTTGCAAATCTTTTTGATTGTCAGTTGTGAGAGGATATGCCAAACCACTGGATAAACCCACACATGGTATACTGGTCATTCTAAAGAAGTGGTACAAATTGGGGGCAGATTTTTTCCCCAAATTTGTATCCTATTCCTACACATCTTCCAACTTATGTCAGGTAGACATACATACTACTCACACACTTTGTTTGTATTGCATATTTGAAATATTTACCTGAATTCCATACCACCCCACAAAATTTGTCGCTACCGAAACATAATGACAAATCTGCAATGAAGGGAGAACCATGCACAGTAGTGATCACTTTTATAAACCTTCTATTACAGAGACATTTTTAGAAATGTTATTTACATAACAAATTTACAAAATAGTGAAAACATACTTTTTAAACAGATGTTCAAAACCTTTAAATAGAATTTACAGAAATATGATTTCTATTGTTGTCTTTAAAATGTTCAATGTTGATTTTATGAATCTGAAACTTGTTGATTGATTGAATTACTTATGCATCTAATTAATTATGTTGTTAGATGTTTATCTGTCTTTACCTGTCTTTATTTTTGCAAAATAACAGGTGTTTCAGTGTCAAGTGTCAGTCAGATAAATGGAGGACTGTAGATGGATATAACACATTTTAGTATAGACATTGCAAATTGAGGGCTTCCACCATTTTAAAGTAATCTACTGGGTGGGAATTCCTATGGCTTGGGAGCGATCAGCCAATGATCAGAGAGAATTGTCTTCTTCAAATTGAGATGCCTATGGTTTGTAAACCAAAGACTAAAGTAATATCCAGAAGCCAAGACCAAAATTTATACCAAAACATTAGTCCCAAGATCCAGACCCAATTTGCAACACTTCTGTAGAATCCTTCATATACAACATGTACACAGTGTTTATACGGCTGTCTGACAAAATACCAGAGGTGGATCCAGGCCTAAAGCATGGGAGCAGCATATACCATCATTGCATCGTTGAAGAAATTTGAAATCTGGAATGTGAATGTACATTTCACTTGACACACTATATTTCCGTAGTTTTGCCCTGGCGGACAACGCCTACCACACCATGCTGACTGAGGCCAACAACCACTTCATCCTCATCTCTGGGGAGAGTGGTGCCGGCAAGACCGAGGCTTCCAAGAAGATCCTGCAGTACTACGCTGTGAGCTGCCCCAGTACCACCCTACTGGACAGCGTCAGGGACCGGATGCTGTTGTCCAACCCTGTGCTGGAGGTCTGATCGGACAGTTCCCATCATTTACTGTTATCACAGATCTGGTCAGATCTGGTCCCAGATCTGTTTGTGTTGTCTCGCCGTTGTGCTGTGCTGTGGTCATTGCCATCATGGCTATATAGTACAAACAGATCTGGGACCAGGCTATCACACACCCTGGATCACATAGTTTAGTTTGGGGCGACAGGTAGCCGAGTGGTTAGAGCGTTGGACTTGTAACCGAAAGGTTGCCAGATCCAATCCCCGAGCTGACAAGGTAAAAATCTGTCGTTCTGCCCCTGAACAAGGCAGTTAACCCCCTGTTCCTAGGCCGTCATTGAAAATAATAATTTGTTCTTAACTGACTTGCCTAATAATAAAAAAAAAATGTTTTTTAGTTAACCTCTCAGTGACTAACACCTTTGTGTTTCCTCCTCAGGCTTTCGGCAACTCCAAAACACTGAAGAATGACAACTCTAGCCGCTTCGGGAAGTACATGGATATCCAGTTTGACATCCAGGTAAGGATGGATGGAGGCTATGGGCCGATGTTCTTAAAGTAAGCAGGAGACATACCAGGGTATTGTTTCTTTCAAATATTTTTGCTGCGCTTCATTGCGCAATGGAGAAAAATTGCAATCCCCACCCATCTGACACTCCAGATAAGCTCAATCACAGGCTCAAAAGACAAAAAAGAATACCACCACTATTTCAACCCAGGGCCCATATTCACAAAGCTTGTTAGAGTAGGAGTACTGATCTAGGATCAGTTTTGCCATTATATTGAATAAGAGGGGTGACCTGATCTCGATCAGCACTCCTACTCTGAGACGATTTGTGAATACAGGTCCAGGTATGGTAAGCAGTTTCTTGAGGCTAATTGGATCATTAATCATTGTCACATGTCTGGCACTCTCAGGGGGATGCCGTGGGGGGGCACATCCTGAGCTACCTGCTGGAGAAGTCCAGAGTGGTCCACCAGAACCACGGAGAGAGGAACTTCCACATCTTCTATCAGCTGGTGAAGGGAGGAGAGGAGGACCTGCTGCATCAGCTAGGCCTCGAGAGCAACTGCCAGCACTACAGCTACCTGGTGCAAGTATGGGCTACCACTGTGGTCAACTGATGTGCTAGCTCGGACTAGGCTAACTGGTGCATGCATGGGCAACCACTGTAGTCTGCTGACGGGCTAGCCAGAGCTAGGCCAACTGGTGGGTGCCATGCATGGGTGCCACTATAATGTTGACTCCCTCTCTCAAAAAGGGCGAGTGTGCCAACGTGACCTCAATCAATGACAAGAATGACTGGACGACAGTGAGAAACGCCCTGTCCGTCATCGACTTTGATGAGAGTGACATACAAGTGAGTTGCTGTCACACTGCTTGTGGAAACAGCTTTTGTGATGACATTCATTCAATTGCTTATTGTGCTATACTGTGCGCTACTGCGCTGTACATCATTTTGCTTTACTACTACGCTGGCCACCACCTCAACCCTAACCCTAACCCCCACGTCTCCATTCTCCACAGCACCTGTTAGGGGTCATAGCAAGCGTCCTCCACTTAGGGAACGTGCAGTTTGAGCCTGACAGCAAAGGCTACGCCACGTTGAGCAACAGCGCTGAGCTCCGCTGGGTTTCAACAGTAAGCCTTGTTAGTCATTAGACACTCCACAACAACACCATGCCAATGCTTTGCAGACCACGGTCCCTGCACTTTGCTGACTTTGTGTTGTGTGTGATCATCTGCAGTTGCTGGGCGTCAATGTTCAAGTGCTGCAGGAGGGGCTGACATCCAGGAAGATTGAGGCCAAAACGGATGAGGTGAGAAGGAGAAGAGGGCTGGTGAATGACTAAATGAATAAATTAATGTCAAGAGAGAAGGCAGGGACTACACTCACTAATAATAGACATTTCTAACTTAACTCACTTGTCAGGTCAGGTAGTTGTTAATGTGTGCCTTCTTTTTCATCAACATCCAGGTGCTCAGCCCATTCACAGTGGACCATGCCATCTATGCCAGAGATGCCCTCGCCAAAGCCATCTATGGACGCACCTTCACCTGGCTGGTCAATAAAATCAACGACTCCATGGAAAATAAGGTTAGCAGATACAGTAAGTGAAAAGCATATGTCAAGATAAAACAGGAGCATTGGTGATCCGTGTGAACGACCACAGTTTCCTGAAATCTTTTTGACAGGACTCGTCAAGGAAGACAGTAATTGGTCTCCTAGACATATATGGCTTTGAAGTTTTCTATGTCAACAGGTAGGTGGAACTAAGTTGTGCAATACATTGTAGAAAACTACTGGGCTACATTTTAATGTGCACTTCAATTGAAATATGTTGTCTGTCAATTCCAGTTTTGAACAGTTCTGTATAAACTACTGCAACGAGAAACTGCAGCAGCTTTTCATCCAGCTGACCTTGAAGTCGGAGCAGGAGGAGTACGAAGCAGAGAGCATTGGGGTAAACGTAATTTACTCACACGTCGATATTTGTCTATTCTATTCTTTTAGGTTCTATTCGGTTCTGTTTAGTCAACACGTGAAATGTGGCATTTTTACCTTGTCTAAGTATTACTTTGGTATTATAGTTATTGTTGAATCATGCAATGCCTTCCCACTGGGAACAAACTGGATAAATCAATGTTGTTTCAACATCATTTGTCAACTTATTGTGACGTGGAATTTACGAGGAAAATACATAGGATTTTTTTAAAGTCATCAACCTGCTGCAGTTTCAACTGCTGTTTTGAAGGTGAAATTTCACCCACAGGATTATGTCATCGTGATAACCAATTTTCAACACAGACAAACCTTTCATAAAATATGTTGAATTTGTACATTTAAAACAACGTCAGATCTTCAACGTAATATCCACTATAAGAAAACAAACTATACTGAGCAGCAACTCCTACTGGAGAGTTGATCCGTCTACAGCTAGCTTTGGTTGATTTCAAGTGGAATTCTACAAGTTAATTTAAAAAAGACAGTGCCTTCAGAAAGTATTCATACCCCTTGATGTTTGCCACATTTTGTTGTGTTACAAATTGGGATTAAAATGTATTAAATTCTTCTTCTTTTTTCTCAACAATCTAAATAAAAAACTGTAATGTCAAATTGGAAGAAACTCCAATGGTAAGCTACTCCAGTGTGTATTTGGCCTTGAGTTTTAGGTTATTGTCCTGGTGAAAGATGAATTCGTCTCCCAGTGTCTGTTGGAAAGCAGACTGAACCAGGTTTTCCTCTAGGATTTATTTTTATCAACAACAAAAAACTCCCAAGTACTTGCCAATGACGAGCATATCCATAACATGATGCATCCACCACTGTGCTTGAAAATATGAAGAGTGGTACTCAGTGTTGTACTTGATTTGCCCGAAATAGCACGTAATGATAGGACGCATGGGGAGTGAGTAGTTCCGTTTGTACCGACAAAACTGTGGCTATATGTAGAAACCAGACAACAAAGTTTACAGTAAGCCTCTAAAATCTCTAAATCAACATAAGCAACTGGGAAAGCATGAGTGATAAGTTATGTACAACAGCGAACCAATCAGTTGGTAAAACGGAGCGGTGACACGAATCCAAACAACTTCTACAATTTGTTATTACAAAAGTAGATTTGCTCGAAAAGAAAGTAGAGTCTATCGTGTCAGACACGCACAAACAAGGCTTTTGAATGAATGAACAAGATAACAAAATGTGTCTTTTGGAAACAAAGTTGCAAACATTAGAAGATGAATTGGACCAGCAAGAAAATAGAATTAGACGAAACAACATGAGAATATTGTCCTTACCGGAAGACGAGGAAAAAGGTGACCATTCCAGCTATGTGGTCAAACTGATATCAGAGGAACTTCACGTGGCTATATCACCAGAAGATCTGGAACGATGCCACAGGATCGGCATGAAACAAAATAACGCTAAATACCCAAGCATGGTAATCTTCAAACTGTGGAACTATCAAACCAAAATAAGCATTCTGAGGTCACAGGGGGGAAAGGAGATCAAAGTCCCCGGTTGGTCCATTCGATTCGTCCAGGACCTGTCTGCTAAGCTGAAAGAGAGACGCAAGGAATACATTCCGATCAGACAGTCACTGGAGGAAAAGGGGATCAAGCCTCAGCTCTGTTCCCAGCAGTGCAGTTGGTATGGAAGGGAACGCAAAGGATGGAATTCACAAGTGCCAATGAAGCCCTAGTTACAAGAAACAGGAGCAGGAGGAGAGCCCCCTGCTCCGAGAAGCGGACGAAGTAGGAAACATCAATGAGTGCACTAGGCTACATACAGGGATGCCTAAGACCAGCTTATTGTAAATTGAGACCATATCCTTTCCCCCTCCCCACAATACAATCTACAGTCGTGGCCAAAAGGTTTGAGAATGACACAAATATTAATTTTCACAAAGTCTGCTGCCTCAGTTTGTATGATGGCAATTTGTATATACTGTACTCCAAAATGTTATGAAGAGTGATCAGATGAATTGCAATTCATTGCAAAGTCCCTATTTGCCATGCAAATGAACTGAATCTCCCCAAAAACATTTCCACTGCATTTCAGCCAAGCCACAAAAGGACCAGTGAGAATCATGTCGGGTTTCTCTCGTTAACACAGGTGTGAGTGTTGACGAGGACAAGGCTGGAGATCACTCTGTCATGCTGATTGAGTTCGAATAACAGACTGGAAGCTTCAAAAGGAGGGTGGTGCTTGGAATCATTGTTCTTCCTCTGTCAAACACGGTTACCTGCAAGGAAACACGTGCCGTCATCATTGCTTTGCACAAAAAGGGCTTCACAGGCAAGGATATTGCTGCCAGTAAGATTGCACCTAAATCAACCATTTATCGGATCATCAAGAACTTCAAGGAGAGCGGTTCAATTGTTGTGAAGAAGGCTTCAGGGCGCCCAAGAAAGTCCAGCAAGTGCCAGGACCGTCTCCTAAAGTTGATTCAGCTGCGGGATCGGGGCACCACCAGTACAGAGCTTGCTCAGGAATGGCAGCAGGCAGGTGTGAGTGCATCTGCACGCACAGTGAGGCGAAGACTTTTGGAGGATGGCCTGGTGTCAAGAAGGGCAGCAAAGAAGCCACTTCTCTCCAGGAAAAACATCAGGGACAGACTGATATTCTGCAAAAGGTACAGGGATTGGACTGCTGAGGACTGGGGTAAAGTCATTTTCTCTGATGAATCCCCTTTCCGATTGTTTGGGGCATCCGGAAAAAAGCTTGTCCGGAGAAGACAAGGTGAGCGCTACCATAAATCCTGTGTCATGCCAACATTAAATCATCCTGAGACCATTCATGTGTGGGGTTGCTTCTCAGCCAAGGGAGTGGGCTCACTCACAATTTTGCCTAAGAACATAGCCATGAATAAAGAATGGTACAAACACATCCTCCGAGAGCAACTTCTCCCAACCATCCAGGAACAGTTTGGTGATGCACAATGCCTTTTCCAGCATGATGGAGCACCTTGCCATAAGGCAAAAGTGATAACTAAGTGGCTCGGGCAACAAAACATCGATATTTTGGGTCCATGGCCAGGAAACTCCCCCGACCTTAATCCCATTGAGAACTTGTGGTCAGTCCTCAAGAGGCGGGTGGACAAACAAAAACCCACAAACTCCAAGCATTGATTAAGCAAGAATGGGCTGCCATCAGTCAGGATGTGGCCCAGAAGTTAATTGACAGCATGACAGGGCGGATTGCAGAGGTCTTGAAAAAGAAGGGTCAACACTGCAAATATTGACTCTTTGCATCAACTTCATGTAATTGTCAATAAAAGCCTTTGACACTTATGAAATGCTTGTAATTATACTTCAGTATTCCATAGTAACATCTGACAAAAATATCTAAAGACACTGAAGCAGCAAACTTTGTGGAAATTAATATTTGTGTCATTCTCAAAAGTTTTGGCCACGGCTGTATACTCTACTCCCCAAATAACCGTTCTTCTCCATGAAGTAACAATAGAAGTAGCCGATGCCAATGGGCTACATGGACACTGAAAATACAAGGGGGACATGTATTTCAATAACTGTTCTATGGATGTGTGTGTGTGTTTGTGTGTTTGTGTATATAAATGGGAGTTTGAGGGAAGAGTGAGGGATGGTGAATATGAATGTGTAAGAGGGTGGGAGAGAATGGGTGTGTGGATCCATAGGGTATATGTTGGGCAGGAATGATGGAGAATGGATGAATAAGTCGATGGATGGATGGGTGTAAGTGTGGCTGAGAGGTAGGGAGGGTGGGAAAAGATGAGCGGTTGGGACAAGCTTGGCTTGGATGGGTAAGGATGGGCAAGGATGGGAGGTAGGGACATAGGGACAAGCTTAGCTTGGGTGGGCAAGGGTGGGTAAGGGTGGGAGGTCGGGACAAGCATGGCTTGGGTTGGCAAGGATGGAAGGTTGGGACAAGCTTGGCTTGGGTGGGTAAGGATGGGAGGTTGGTACAAGCATGCCTTGGGTGGGGAAAAGGGACTAGAAAACCGGGAGAGTGAGGTAGAGAGGGATGGGTTTGGCTTGGGAGAGAGAAAAATAAGGATTTAACGATGCAACAATGTTTACATCTTTTTTTGTTTGTTTTGCAAACCTGATGTAAAATGAATAAGAGTTCTGAACAGATTAGGAGATGTTGAGTAATTATTATTCCTTGTTTGTCTTTATAGCTCAGATGGTGGTTATTGGTGAGAGTGGAGCGGGGCTCTGTCCGAGGGAGGCCTGATTCACGCTGTCTCCTCTGAACAGTTGATGTTGAGATGTGTCTGTTACTTGAACTCTGTGAAGCATTTATTTGGGCTGCAATTTCTGAGGTACAGTTAACTCTAATGAACTTATCCTCTGCAGCAGAGGTAACTCTGGGTCTTCTTTTCCTGTGGTGGTCCTCATGAGAGCCAGTTTCATCATAGCACTTGATGGTTTTTGTGACTGCACTTGAAGAAACTTTCAAAGTTCTTGACATTTTCTGGATCGACTGACCTTCATGTTTTAAAGTGATGATGGACTGTAGTTTCTCTTTGCTTATTTGAGCTGTTCTTGCCATAATATGGACTTGGTCTTTTACCAAATAGAGCTATCTTCTGCATACCACCCCTACCTTGTCACAACACAACTGATTGGCTCAAATGCATTAAGAAGGAAAGAAATTCCACAAATGAACTTTTAACAAGGCACACCTGTTAATTGAAAAGCATTCCAGGTAACTATCTCATGAAGCTGTTTGAGAGAATTCCAGGAGTGTGCAAAGCTGTTATCAAGGCAAAGGGTGGCTACTTTGAAGAATCTCAAATCTATTTGGATTTTTTAAACACTTTTTTGGTTACTACATGATTCCATATGTGTTATTTCATAGTGTTGATGTCTTCACTATTCTTCTACAATGTAGAAAATACAAAAAATAAAGAAAAACCCTTGAATGAGTAGGTGTGTCCAAACTTTTGACTGGTACTGTATGTACAATGACATAATCCACAAACTTTTGGTACAGAGGAGTTGGATCTTAAAAGCCCTAAAAAGGCATAGTGCCTCAAATTACAAAGAAGTATGTTGCATTATGTTTTTTGTACGTTTTCTGTTAAATGTCCACTCAGCCCACATGCTCACATGCTTTATGTATGTAATGTATACAATAACTATGTGTTCATACTCTAACTCTCCCATACCATGGAATGTCCACCACCCTCGTATGATATGTCTGCTAAAACATTTTACCTGGTTCTTTAATGATAGACGGAACAGACAAAGAAGGTTCAATTTGATTTTATACAGGACCAACAACTTATTGCATGGAATGTGCCCGGGCTCCCCAAAAAAAGAGAAGCCTATTGTTCATGAACGCTCAAAGTGATTGTCAGAAGATGGGGGTTTCCTGCAAATGTTACATTTAAAAAAAGGAGAAATGCAATATTTAAAGAGGAGCTGGGTTGGAGAGGCTTATGCTGCCACCTACTGTAGTAACAGCAGAGGTGTAGGCATCCTGATAAATAAGAATACGTACTTTTCCCGTATATCCCAACACAAAGACCAAGAAGGCCATTTTTCTAACGTTGAATTGTACCTGATATGGTGAAAAATACACATTGATTCCATTGTATATCCCATCAGGGGCAAATCTTTTTTTGTTGTTGATAGAATTCAAGCTATATTAGATGAAATCCAGACAGGAACTATTATTTTAGCAGGTGATCTAAAGCATAACGTACATTCGATAAGATTGGCAGACGTAGCAATAAAAAAGGCACATTCAAGGGACCTCCAAAGAGGCTGAAAAATTCCATCTCTACAAATAATTTACAGGACACCTGGAGATAACTATTCCCAACTACAAAAGACTACTCCTATTTTTATCAAAGTAAGAAAACCTATTCAAGAATTGAATACATTTCTATTTCCAAAAATGCTCTCAACAACATTCCATGATATAGTGATATTGGATCATTCCATACGCTTTCAAATGAAGGCCAGGCTGTTAGGAGGGGTAATGCAACCCCTGGGCCAGACTACACTCAATCATAGGACCTACTGAAGAGATGAGTCTTAAGTAAAGACATAAAGGTCGAGACAGAGTTTGTGTCTCTCACATGGATAGGCAGACCATTCCATAAAAATTGAGCTCTATAGGAGAAAGCCCTGCCTCCAACTGTTTGCTTAGAAATTCTAGGGACAATAAGGAGGCATGTGTCTTGTGACCGTAGCGTACGTGTAGGTATTTACGTGAGATCCAAATCAGAGAGATGCCTGACAGGCAGCACTGTCTCCCAGTCTGAATGTCGCCCCCAAGACCACAGCCAATCGCATGCAAGGAACAACACAGCTAACTTGGCTAGTTTTGTGAGCTAGGTAGTCAAACTAACAACCAGCACAGATAACAAGCTAGCTAGCTAACAAGACTACCTAGCTAGCTAGCTAGCTAGCTCGCTAGCTCGCTCACAAGACTAGCCAAGTTAGCTGCGTTGTTGCTTGCATGAGATTGGCTGTTGTCTTGGGGGTGGCACACAGCCTGCTAGGCATCATTCAGGACTTAAATGCCCCATGAGGGCTTAGATGCTCCACGAGCTTTTAACTCAAGATAAGGGACATTTATCTTGCTAACATTCTAACTTAGAAACTGATAATGAACTCCAAACACAAATGAAAGCATGGTGTTAGCATGAAATGTACCATTGCTTAGCGTAGCAATCAATAAAAACGTATGTGCTGATCCATTGTGGGCTCTGCCGCTTCAGCCATAGTATTATTGTCAATCCATCATCAATACGTCCACACCTATTTATAGAGTTTATTTTGTGATCTTGACAAAACAACTTTTTTAATGTCACGATCATGAGATAAATAAGTTGTGATCTCGACATAATGAAGGAATTTATTTATTTATTCATGTATCCTTTCTGGACTTCCGTATGTTACATTGTAAATACACATGTAATTACACTGTAATAAGGACCCCTGAAAATGAAGTGTTACCGAACCTTGTTGTGCTTTTAAATGTTTGAAAGCACAGTGATAAAAAAGTTAGGTGACAACCTAACCAAAAATGTTGACATTGATTTTCCATAGGAATTTGGTTGTTTTTTAGATGGTTGAAAGCATAGTGATAACACATTGGGAATTCAACAAACTTTCGGCTGTCTTTTTGATGTTGTAATCTCATTGATCACGTAACAACCATATATTACCCAATTGTCAACGTTGAAATGACGTGGTGTGCCCAGTGGGTTGTGTGTGTTTCTGTTGAGTGTGACTCAGGTAGTCTTCCCCTCACTTACCCATGTTTTCCTATCACCTACTTCCTTTCCTCTTCAGTGGGAGCCTGTCCAGTTCTTCAACAACAAGATTATCTGTGACCTAGTGGAGGAGAAACACAGGGGCATCATCTCAGTGCTAGTGAGGACACACAAACAGCATCCTATTCCCTATCTAGTGCACTACGTTTGATCAGGGCCCATAGGGCTCTGGGCAAAAGAAGTGCACTACATACGGAATAGGGTGCCATTCTGGACGCCCATAAGACTGAACCCATACAGTAACATGATGCATCCTATTGGTCTTGGAAAGGACATAGGCTGAAATGGCAAGCGGTGATAATCCTGTTGCTTTCTCAGGATGAAGAGTGCCTGAGGCCTGGAGAGGCCACTGACCTCACGTTTCTGGAGAGGCTTGAGGAAAAATTAGACAGTCACCCTCATTTCGTCACGTGAGTGTAGCTACCTCCCCTCTCTCCCGGCCCCACAGTCCTGCATACGTACATGTTGACCACGCACAACCCTTCTCAAGGATATACAATGGTGTAACTTTATCACTTAAGTCAACCTCCCTTATCACTTAAGCCCAAAGCCTTAAACATTTTGCTGATAGACCTGTTATTGTCCCACCCTGTGAGTCGACACAATGAGCTAAGGCTCTGTCCTTAAATTCCTCTCACTCTTCATCCCTCTCTCCATCCCATTGACTGCAGGCACAAGCTGGCTGACAAGAAGACACGTAAGACGCTGGAGAGAGACGACTTTCGCCTTCTGCATTACGCCGGGGAGGTCACCTACTGCGTTGTGGGTAAGTGAAACCATGGTCTCAGGCCCAGTGGTGGCATTACTCTGCTCCTCAATGTCCCTACATGTCCTACTACTAGATCTCACTGCCACTCTCACGTGTCCCTTCTCACTCAGGACACTCTCTCACATGTGGTTATTGTTGTTGTTTGTGTCATCCCAGGGTTCCTCAACAAAAACAATGACCTGTTATACAGAAACATCAAAGATGTGAGTCTGCAGGTTTCTACTCATGTATTATGTGAGACGGGGAAGAGAGGAAGGGACTCTTCAATTGGTTCCTTAATTATTTACTCTCCTGTAGACTTAAATAATAGAGGAGGAGGGGAATGCAGTGAATTTGGCCAATGGGTCTTGAGTATACACTTGGTGTGTGTGTATGTGTGTGTGTGTGTGTGTGTGTGTGTGTGTGTGTGTGTATTTATCCCATAGAGATCCTATTAAATTACTAGAGGGGCTATGTCATAAACCCTCAAAGTTCCAGAATGGGGGGAAAATGGCAGCCATATTGGTCAGGGAGAAATCCAAACTAGTCTATTTGGAATAAATGGCAGGAGAGGCATAATCCTGATTTTACTTACGCAGGAAAATGAAAGTAAGGCATGTGATATATCAGAAATTGTGTAATATAATTATTGTCAATCTAAAATATTGTAATATAATTATAAATACAGTTTATATGGGTATTATACAAATGTACTGTATAAATAGCCTCTATGTATATATGTAAACAGACCATAAATGACTACATTTGTGCTTTTATATGATACAATATCATTACTTGTTGCATTTACAACTTGTCTAAGTCCTATCATCAACTGATTTCAGCTGAGGATTGACTGCATTGTTCGAATGGAATGTTGGCATATTGGCAGTTAATAAAAAAAATGTATGGAATCATTCCTCTAAAACTGTCTAGCTAACATACAGTGCTGATCAATTCTTCAAATTCTTTATTTTACACAATATCTTATCACAGCACTGGCACCTCCTTGACCAAAACGGCTGACCTTAATCCAATCATCAGGTTCATGTCCATTCTGTTATTTTAATTCCTAATTCTATTGTTTAACCCTCCCCCCTTTCCCTACTCACAGGTGATGCGGCAATCTAAAAATACCATAGTCAGAGAGTGCTTTGCATCAAAGGAGTCGGATGGCAGGCGGCGACCAGAGACGGTGAGAGCTCACCAAGTTTTTCTCCCACCTCTTTCCCATCTGTCCCCCTGAAGTCACGATTACATTGTTTCTTTCCTTGTACATTGCCTCAATAGTATAACATATTGTATATAGTATGGCTGTATGGGGACACACCGTTTTCAGAATGACCAATAACTGAGAAAAGCAATAGATTGCTCTGTGTTTAAATTTGATTATTTATTGTCCCCTTGAAACAACACAAAATTGTAAAAGCAGTCTGCTGGGACTGACACTGATCTCAGGACTGCTTTTCTGTAGTTTGCCAGACAGTTTAAAGCTGTAATCTGTAGTGGTGAAACTGCCACAGCCGTTTGTGATATTACAACAACAAATATGTTACTTCAAACAACGAACACCGTTTTTTTTCCCTCTGACATCATTGCACATCATTGCACAGAGTATGTTCTATGATTTTTTTATATTTTTTACAACGATGGAGGATGCTCCTCTGTCCTGTTTCAAAAACAAAAAAATAACAAGTGCGCCTGGGGTGACCAGTGGCGCTGTTTCACCTTATGCGGATCGCAGCTTTAAGAGCAGTCTGCTGGGATTCAACAACTGATCTGAGGCCTGTTTCTCTATAGGTTGCCAGCCAGTTTAAGAGCAGTCTGCTGGGACTGACACTGATTCCAGGCCTGTTTCTCTGTAGGTTGCTAGCCAGTTTAAGAGCAGTCTGCTGGGACTGACACTGATTCCAGGCCTGTTTCTCTGTAGGTTGCTAGCCAGTTTAAGAGCAGTCTGCTGGGACTGACAGACATCCTCATGTCTAAGGAGCCCTGGTATGTGCGCTGCCTCAAATCTAACGAGTCCAAACAGCCAGGTGAGAGACCCTCTGACCTCCACCACATGCACCACATCATCACCAGCTGGTGGCACTTCCAAACTGCAAAACGACAACCGGTCAACTGTGTTTATGAAGCAATTTCTCCTTCTTTCTTTCTCTTTTTCCCTCTGTCTTTCTCTCTTTTGTGTGCATGCTCGCACACACACACTCAACAGGGCAGTTTGACGACATGGTGGTTCGGCACCAAGTGAAGTACCTGGGGCTGATGGAACACCTTCGGGTCAGACGGGCAGGTTTTGCATACCGATGCCGCTATGATGTTTTTCTGCAGAGGTAGGCCAACAGAACTTATTGCTTTAGCAGACCACATTGATTACTTTGTAGAGGGAGGAATTTCAGCCAATGATTTTGCCTTCACATGAGCTGTTGATATTAGGGGCCTGGTCAAAAAATTGCATCCACCTGCCAAACGTTAAAAATATTTTCACATGACCGTGCTCTTGTACAGTAAAATAAATTGCACACCATCCCCCCTCATAGAATGAACTCAAAATAAGTCAGATGTTCAACATTGTGATGCCATATTTATGATTATATACAGTGGGGCAAAAAAGTATTTAGTCAGCCACCAATTGTGCAAGTTCTCCCACTTAAAAAGATGAGAGAGGCCTGTAATTTTCATCATAGGTACACTTCAACTATGACAGACAAAATCAGAAAAAAAATTCCAGAAAATCACATTGTACGATTTTTAATGAATTTATTTGCAAATTATGGTGGAAAATAAGTATTTGGTCAATAACAAAAGTTTATCTCAATACTTTGTTATATACCCTTTGTTGGCAATGACAGAGATCAAATGTTTTCTGTAAGTCTTCACAAGGTTTTCACACACTGTTGCTGGTATTTTGGCCCATTCCTCCATGCAGATCTCCTCTAGAGCAGTGATGTTTTGGGGCTGTTGCTGGGCAACACGGACTTTCAACTCCCTCCAAAGATTTTCTATGGGGTTGAGATCTGGAGACTGGCTAGGCCACTCCAGGACCTTGAAATGCTTCTTACGAAGCCACTCCTTCGTTGCCTGGGCGGTGTGTTTGGGATCATTGTCATGCTGAAAGACCCAGCCACGTTTCATCTTCAATGCCCTTGCTGATGGAAGGAGGTTTTCACTCAAAATCTCACGATACATGGCCCCATTCATTCTTTCCTTTACACGGATCAGTCGTCCTGGTCCCTTTGCAGAAAAACAGCCCCAAAGCATGATGTTTCCACCCCCATGCTTCACAGTAGGTATGGTGTTCTTTGGATGCAACTCAGCATTCTTTGTCCCCCAAACACGACGAGTTGAGTTTTTACCAAAAAGTTCTATTTTGGTTTCATCTGACCATATGACATTCTCCCAATCTTCTTCTGGATCATCCAAATGCTCTCTAGCAAACTTCAGACGGGCCTGGACATGTACTGGCTTAAGCAGGGGGACACGTCTGGCACTGCAGGATTTGAGTCCCTGGCGGCGTAGTGTGTTACTGATGGTAGGCTTTGTTACTTTGGTCCCAGCTCTCTGCAGGTCATTCACTAGGTCCCCCCGTGTGGTTCTGGGATTTTTGCTCACCGTTCTTGTGATCATTTTGACCCCACGGGGTGAGATCTTGCGTGGAGCCCCAGATCGAGGGAGATTATCAGTGGTCTTGTATGTCTTCCATTTCCTAATAATTGCTCCCACAGTTGATTTCTTCTAACCAAGCTGTTTACCTATTGCAGATTCAGTCTTCCCAGCCTGGTGCAGGTCTACAATTTTGTTTCTGGTGTCCTTTGACAGCTCTTTGGTCTTGGCCATAGTAGAGTTTGGAGTGTGACTGTTTGAGGTTGTGGACAGGTGTCTTTTATACTGATAACAAGTTCAAACAGGTGCCATTAATACAGGTAACGAGTGGAGGACAGAGCAGCCTCTTAAAGAAGAAGTTACAGGTCTGTGAGAGCCAGAAATCTTGCTTGTTTGTAGGTGACCAAATACTTATTTTCCACCATAATTTGTAATTAAATTCATTAAAAATCGTACAATGTGATTTTCTGGATTTTTTTTTCTGATTTTGTCTGTCATAATTGAAGTGTACCTATGATGAAAATTACAGGCCTCTCTCATCTTTTTAAGTGGGAGAACTTGCACAATTGGTGGCTGACTAAATACTTTTTTGCCCCACTGTATATATGCAACAAATTTTCCACCAACAGATTTGTGTCAATGCAGCACACAACCATTAAACAAAGCATACTGACTTTGGCAACTTCAATATCATGGTTTGCGTTTTCAACACCACAATAAATAGACCATGTCAATCTTGACCAACAGAAAATACATCCCTCCCTACCATGTAGGCCTACCCAGTATTGAATGTCATTGAACTTTTTGGTGTTTTGTAACAGATGTCTCTTTCCAGTCATCAAACGGCCGCTGCAGAGCTTCGATTGAATGATTTTGTCAGTAAAAAAAATAAAACTGCTGTGGAAATTACCACCAGGGACACCTGAAGTCAATTGTAACGAGTGCGCTGAGAGTCGGGAAGCGATAATAAATGTTTTAATAAATAAACACAACAATAAACACGAAACACAAACAATGCACCAACATGAAACAGAGTCAATAACACCTGAGGGAAGAACCAAGGGGAGAGACAGATATAGGGAAGATAATCAAGGAGGTGATGGAGTCCAGGTGGGTGTCATGAGGCGCTGGTGCGCTTGATGATGGTGACAGGTGTGCGGGATAATCAGCAGTCTGATGACCTAGAGGCCAGAGAGGGAGAATACGTGACATCAATCTTAAATGAATCATTCTTTATTAACAGCAAGCTGAAAAGGTCACAGTCAAACTTAGATGCTTAAAGTACCGGTCTGAAGTGAGCTCTGTCAGGGCAGTCCCGTTAGATCTCTTATATACATATCTGGCACCGTCTCCTATCTTAATTTATAGAATATATTCTGGGCATTCTGCCAGATGGTCCTAAGGAGGGGTTCATGACACCCCCCCCTTACCTCATATATTTACCAAGTACAGGCAGGAACCAAGGATTATTTCTGAAAGAGCAGATGAAAATGTTCAACGCTCTTCAACGTCTCTTCATAGTGTAACGACCCTGGGTTTATAAGTGCGGAAATCGACTCTGCCGCACGAGCATACTTTTGCGGCACAGTCGATAGAGCGCCGGACTTCGGGCTAGAAGGTCGAGGGTTCGAGACCTGCTCCCTGCCTGTTTCATTACATTGGTGTCAGAATTTATAAAAGTGACCGGGATTGCACAATAAAGTCAGAGACTTATTTCTATAGTGGTCCTTATTTTCTGTAGCTAATTCTTAAGATGTTTGTGGCTGCTGTTGAACCATAATCAAAGTGACACTGGACTATCGCACTTGCCAGAGTTGTTAGGGGGACTATAGCTAGGCTTCCATCCAATTGGCGATACATTTCATGCGAATAATCTAAAATCTGCATAAAAACAATATGCACATTTTCCATCAAATTTACAAATTGACACATAAAAGTATGTGCAAAAATATGAAGTGCACATAAAAATCACTTTTGCAGTTAAATTCCCATGTACCGAATAAAAAATACAAGGTTTCCATCGCAATTTTCAACTCTAGGCATACTGATGGTTTTGTCACAAAAAATGTTGCGTAAGTATAGCGAACGTGCCCACTCTGCTATTAGCATGTGCGTTCTAGCCAACAGCTCGCAGATACAGTGCAGGTTAGCCTACTACATGATGTGATTATTATGGACAAAAAGTATTTTTATTTATCAAACGGCAGCCAAACATCAATCATCAGCCGCGTCCTCCGAGCATGCGCAGACCAGTTGGCTGGAGTGTTTACGGACATATTCAATCTCACCCTATCCCAGTCTGTTGTCCCCACTTGCTTCAAGATGTCCACCGTTTTCCTGTACCGAAGAAAGCAAAGGTAACTGAACTAAATGACTACTGCCCCTGTAGCACTCACTTCTGTCACCATTAAGTGCTTTGAGAGGCTAGTTAATTAAAGAGCATATCACCTCCACCTTACCCGGCACCCTAGACCCACTGCAATTTGCATACCACCTCAAAAGATCCACGGATGATGCAATCGCCATTGCACTGCACACTGCCCTATCACATCTGGACAAGAGGAATACTTATGTAAGAATGCAGTTCATTGACTACAGCTCAGCCTTCAACAATGTAGTACCCTCCAAGCTCATCATTAAGCTCGGGGACCTGGGTCTGAACCCCGCCCTGTGGAATTGGGTCCTGGACTTCCTGACAGGCCGCCCCCAGATGGTGAAGGTAGACAGCAAAACCCCCACTACGCTGATCCTCAACACAGGGGCCCCACAAGGGCACATGCTCAGCCCTCTCCTGATGATTACCAACAACCCTTGAGACAGCCTACAGGGAGGTGGAGTGGTGCCAGGAAAATAACATCTCCCTTGACATCAACAAAATGAAGGAGCTGATCGTGGACTTCAGGAGACAGCAGAGGGAGCACGTCCCCATCCACATCAACGGGGCCGCAGTGGAGAAGGTGAAAATCTTCAAGTTCCTTGGTGTGCACATCACTGACAATCTGAAATGGTCCACCCACACAGACAGTGTGGTGAAGGAGGCTGAACACCATTGAGAGCATCCTGTCGGGCTGTATCACCACCTGGTACAGCAACTGCACTGTCCGCAACCGCAGGGTTCTCCAGAGGGTGGTGCGGTCAGCCCAACGCATCACCGGGAGTACACTGCCCTTCAGGACATCTACAGCACCTGGTGTTAAAGGAAGGCCAAGAAGATCATCAGGGACCTCAGTCACCCGAGCCACGGCCCGCTATCATCCAGAAGGCGAGGTCAGTACAGGTGCATCAAAGCTGGGCCCGAGAGACTGAAAAACAGCTTCTATCTCAAGGCCATCAGACTGTTAAATAGCCATCACTACCCAGCCTCCACCCAGTACCCTGCCCTGAACTTAGTCACTATCTCTACCACCCGGTTACTCATCCGTGCACCTTAGAGGTTGCTGCTCTATGTACATAGACATGAGACACTGGTCACTTTAATAATGGAACACTGGTCACTTTAATAATGTTTACATACTGTTTTACCCATTTCATATGTATATACTGTATTCTAGCCAAGTCCATCCTATTCAACTATTTCTGTACATATACTAGTCTATACATGTATTCTTCAGATATACTATATATTCTATCCACATGATGCCCATAATGTCTATACATCTCATCACATATACACCTGCATTGCTTGCTGTTTGGGGTTTTAGGCTGGGTTTCTGTACAGCACTTCGAGATATTAGCTGATGTACGAAGGGCTATATAAAATAAACTTGATTGATATACAGTTGAAGTCAGAAGTTTACATACACCTTAGCCAAATACATTTAAACTCAGTTTCACAATTCCTGACATTTAATTATATATAAATATAAAGTATAAATTCCCGGTCTTAGGTCAGTTGGGATCACCACATTATTTTAAGAATGTGAAATGTCATAATAATAGTAGAGTGATTTATTTCAGCTTTTATTCAGCTTTCATCACATTGCCATTGGGTCAGAAGTTTACATACACTCAATTAGTATTTGGTAGCATTGCCTTTAAATTGCTTAACTTGGGTCAAATGTTTTGGGTAGCCTTCCACAAACTTCCCACAATAAGTTGGGTGAATTTTGGCCCATTCCTCCTGACAGAGCTGGTATAACCGAGTCAGGTTTGTAGGCCTTCTTGCTCGCACACACTTTTTCAGTTCAGCCCACAAATGTTCTATAGGATTGAGGTCAGGGCTTTGTGATGGCCGCTCCAATACCTTGACTTTGTTGTCCTTAAGCCATTTTGCCACAACTTTGGAAGTGTGCTTGGGGTCATTGTCCATTTGGAAGACCCATTTGTGACCAAGCTTCAACTTCCTGACTGATGTCTTGAGATGTTGCTTCAATATATCCACATAATTTTCCGTCCTCATGATGTCATCTATTTTGTGAAGTGCACCAGTCCTTCCTGCAGCAAAGCACCCCCACAACATGATGCTGCCACTCCCGTGCTTCACGGTTGGGATGGTGTTCTTCGGCTTGCAAGCATCCCCCTTTTTCCTCCAAACATAACAATGGTCATTATGGCCAAACACTTCTATTTTTGTTTCATCAGACCAGAGGACATTTCTCCAAAAAGTACCATCTTTGTCCCCATGTGCAGTTGCAAACCGTAGTCTGTTTTTTTATGGCGGTTTTGGAGCAGTGGCTTCTTCCTTGCTGAGCGGCCTTTCAGGTTATGTCGATATAGGACTCGTTTTTACTGTGGATATATATAATTTTGTACCTGTTTCCTCCAGCATCTTCACAAGGTTCTTTGCTGTTGTTCTGGGATCGATTTGCACTTTTCGCACCAAAGTACGTTCATCTATAGGAGACAGAACGCATCTCCTTCCTGAGCGGTATGATGGCTGCGTGGTCCCATGGTGTTTATACTTGCGTACTATTGTTTGTACAGATGAAGTGGTACCTTCAGGCGTCTGGAAATTGCTCCCAAGGATGAACCAGACTTGTGGAGGTCTACAATTTTTTTTCTGAGGTCTTGGCTGATTTCTATAGATTTTCCCATGATGTCAAGCAAAGAGGCACTGAGTTTGAAGGTAGACCTTGAAATACATCCATAGGTACACCTTCAAATGACTCAAATGATGCCAATTAGCCTATCAGAAGCTTCTAAAGCCATGACATCATTTTCTGGAATTTTCCAAGCTGTTTAAAGGCACAGTCTACTTAGTGTATGTAAACTTCTGACCCACTGGAATTGTGATACAGCGAATGATAAGTGAAATAATCTGTCTGTAAACAATTGTTAGAAAAATGACTTGTGTCATGCACAAAGTAGATGTCCAAACCAACTTGCCAAAACTATAGTTTGTTAACAAGAAATTTGTGGAGTGGTTGAAAAACAAGTTTTAATGACTCCAACCTAAGTGTATGTAAACCCTCTGTGGAAAGTGTCTTACATGGAACTCAAAATGGTTCTAGCTGGAACCAAAAGGGTTCTACCTGGAACCAAAAAGGGTTCTTCAAAAGGGTTCTCCTATGGGGACAGCCGGAGAACCCTTTTAGGTTCAAGCCTTTTAGTTTTTTTTTAAGAGTGTACTTCACTCGCATAAAAATGTTGGATGGAACCTGATTAATGTGAAGCCATTTAGAGGATGCTGGAATTATATTTTGGACAAACGTGTGCATGCCTATGGGAGACTTTTGAAGTAGCCTAATCCCTAATTAGATTAAAACATTGTGAATGGTTATGTTTATACCACATATAAAAGGTAATACATTTTAAAAGTAATATTATACTGTAAATATTTCGGCTATATTAAAGGGTTAGGCCATTCCTCGCGCACCTAGAACCTATGTTGCCACATTGTTATAGGACGACATGGGAGATTGATGACCTGCAACAGACAGCGCGTCAGTATCAGAATAAAAAATACAGCGACTGGCCTGCTACTGTGTCTTTCTAAACCATATAAACTGCCGAGAGTAGATCCACAACTGATCCAAATGGAATGAAACATTCAAATCAATGCCTTTGTCAAGTTATATTTTCACTGCAGCCCAGAGTAGAATTTTGTACAGTTGAAAACAATAATACAATTACTCATTGCATTGTGGTAGCTTTCTGATCTGTGTGTCTCATGTCTTCACTGTTCTTTCATGCACAATAATGACGCTGGCCTCTCACTGTCTATCAGCTATTCCTATTTGTTATTGTGGATTCATATTGAAAATTGATGCTGCTTTGAATTCTTTTATATGTGGTATGATTGCTAGTTAGCCTATTGCATATCTTGACAAACGATCCACTTACAACTACATATGACAGACTGGAAGACGAATACTGATCTGTGGTATAGTAAAAGTTAGAGTGTAGAAAAGTGTAGTGCATAAGGGAAGTACCAAAACACATTGATATGGTGGAGGCACATGCAAGCAGATAAGGAAATGTGACTATGTGTAAGGAATTATAAACAAAAAATGATATCGTAAAATCTGCAAAACAGTGAATGCAAACATAAGGAAAAAATGCACTACCCTCCCCTGTGCCCAATACAAAACCACACAACACTCCCCAAAGTAAAAAGAAGTTTGACAACCCTCCCCTATTTTTTTACATTTCTATCTGTCCATTATTATAGATTTTTTATTGTGTCCCCTTGGGGAAATTTGTCTTGTGTCTCAACACAAACAAGCACAGGTATTACATTCAGTACAACATACTGTAGAGCATTAGGCCTACATCAATCTAGGTCTAGGACAATGATGTGTGATCCACCTCCAGATACAAGCCCCTATGCCCAGCCACCTGGCCCTATTGGAGAGGAGTGGCTGCAGAAGGAGTGGACGTGCTGGTGCAGTACCTGGGATACCTACCAGATGAGTACAAAATGGGCAGGTGAGAGCCAGTGTGGGCCACTAATTTCTCCTTGACTAAATTGGTTCATACAAACCTCTGTTACCTTTCCATTTCACTGTAGAACCAAGATATTTATCCGCCACCCAAGGACACTTTTTGCCACAGAGGATGCCTTTGAGGTCTGCAAACATAAACTTGGTAAGGACAGGAAAACTAAGAAAAATCAAGAGGTTTTATTTATTTGCATAGAGATTGTAATATTACTCATTGATATTACAGCATCAAGGATTCAGGCCCAGTACAAGGGATACTGGCAAAAAGGACAATTCAGAAGACAGAAAGAAGCCGGTAAGTGACTGCTAAGATACATGATGTGGTCCTCTGTAGCCATTGTTGGGGAAGCTACTCTGAAAATATAGTTTACCAAGCTACCAACTACTTCACACTAGAAGACATTAAGCTACACTAAAGCTACCCTTAAAGGGCAATTCCGCCACTTTTCAACCTCATATTCATCATCTCCAGCACCAAACCAGTGTCTACATATGTGAAAACAGTGCATTTCTATGATCTGTGGTTATAAAATATAAGAAGAAATTATTAAAAGTAAAAACAGGGATTTTCATAAGCTGATGAGATCCTGAGGCCCATTGTCATGCCATTCATCCGACGCCATCACCTCATGTTTCAGCATGATAATGCACAGCCCCATGTCGTAAGGATCTGTACACAATTCCTGGAAACCGAAAATATCCCAGTTCTTCCATGGCCTGCATACTCACCAGACATGTCACTCATTGAGCATGTTTGGGATGCTCTGTATCGACGTGTACGACAGCGTGTTCCAGTTCCCGCCAATATCCAGCAACTTTGCACAGCCATATTGAAGAGAAGTGGGACAACATTCCACAGGCCACAATCAACAGCCTGATCAACTCCTTGCGAAGGAGATGTGTCACGCTGCATGAGGCAAATGGTGGTCACACCAGATACTGACTGGTTTTCTGATCCACACCCCTACCTTTTTTAAAGTATATGCGACCAACAGATGCATATCTGTATTCACAGTTATGTGAAATCCATAGATTAGGGCCTAATGAATTTATTCAAATTTACTTTTCAATTGTTGCATGTAGAGTTTATATTTTTGTTCAGTATATTATGAAGTGTGTAACATGACATAGGATAAATTGTACATTTTTGGAGAGCAGGAACATTGTAGACAAGCTATATATCAATTTCACTGGCCATGCAAACAGAATGAAGTAGTCTGAACTAAAACTAAATATACAGAGACAATCAATAAGTTCACCGTTCTCTCCATTTTTATTAAGATACCTGTTGTGTAATGTGATCCTTAGCCACCAAGATTGAGACTTGCTGGCGAGGAGTACAAGCCAGGAAAGAGAAAGGGAGGAGACAATGGGCTGTAAAGGTCATCAAGAAGTAAGATGGAGGACAAGATTATATATTCAGGCTCTAACACTACAATGTTGATACATCAACCAGAATTACATAACATCATTTATACTCTAGACTATAGTTTATGTCCATAGTGGATTGCTGCCTATCATTTACAGCACAGTCCCAGAAGACAGAGGGCAGTGTTACAAATACATGACCAATTTGATCATTTTCTATCCCAGGTTTATTAAAGGATACATGGCCAGAGGGGAGGCAACGACCACCGATAACTCAGAATACCTGGCCTTTGTCAGACAGAACTACCTAAACAGGCTGAAAGACAATCTCCCCAAAATGGTTCTGGATAAAACCAGCTGGCTAACCCCTCCACCGGTATTGACGGAGGTATGTATTGACATTGGAATTAATTGACATTGAATTGAGGATGGCTATTTTGCTTGAAGGGGAAGCTCAGTGAAACTTGGCTGTGGAACTGTGCTTGCTCTACTTGTACAGACCTCAGAGATCCTGCGTCAGCTCCACATGCGTCTCATGGTGAGGAAGTATATCAGAGGTATCACTGCACAACAGAAAGCACAGGTAAAACCAGATTTACTCCTTCATTTTCCAATTTAACACAATGAGTCCTACCATCACGCCGGTCTTGAATTAGGACCAGAAGTTGAAAGAATACTGAAATATCCTACTCAAGTAGATGTATTGTTAGTATGTATAATGACATTTTACTTAAGTAGAAGTAAAACTGCTGGTGTGCGACACCTTGGGTTAGCTAAATAACTAGCTTGCTAGTTAGCGACATCGTGTGCAGGCCGGTGTTGCTCCGGCCTGCGGTGTACCGGACTAGCTGGCTAAACTAGCACACGGTGTCCTTTGCTCCTGTCTGCCGAACACCTGCCCTCGCCGTCGTTAACAGAACTGCAGGAAAACAGTGCCCGACAGGCGGGGACGAAGGTCACTGTCTACCAGTGTACGGCTAGCTAGCTACCGTTGTCCCCCCGCCCTTTCTTCTGTGGGGTTTATCGGCGGCTGCCAACGTTATTGTGCATTAACGCCACTTACTGTACTGGATCCCCCCCGCCTCCCATCTGTCCTAGCATAAACATTTACCAATAGAAGTATAAAGAGGGGTTCCTGCAGATGCAGGAATGCCAACATGCAGGAACGGCCCGAATTGCAGCCCGCAATTGCACCCTTCTCAATCTGGGGAGTGCCAGGGCACACTGGACATACCCAGAAGATTTGATGTCAAATTAGCTCTAAAGGCAACAACAGAACCTCATGGAAATGCAACAAATAACAATTAACCAAATGCGGTTTGCGCCTGTGACTCTAGTGACGAGGGTAGCAGGGAGAGGGGGAGGAAGATAGCAACCAAGTCGACTTGCACTGATAGATTAAAGGGCTCTTCACAGTGATTTCAGTCTTTTTATTTTTATTGATCCTTTATTTAACTAGGCAAGTCAGTTAAGAACTAATTCTTATTTACAATGACGGCCTACCAGAAGGCAAAAGGCCTCCAGTGGGACGGGGGCTGGGATATTATTATATATATATTTTTTAAATATAGGATAAAACACACATCACAACAAGAGAGACAACACAACACTACATAAAGAGAGACCTAAGACAACAACGTAGCAAGGCAGCAACACATGACAACACAGCATGGTAGCAACACAACAGACAACAGCACAGAGGGCAAGAAGGTAGAGACAACAATACATCACGCAAAGCAGCCACAACTGTCAGTAAGAGTGTCCATGATTGAGTCTTTGAATGAAGAGATTGAGATAAAACTGTCCAGTTTGAGTGTTTGTTGCAGCTCGTTCCAGTCGCTAGCTGCAGCAAACTGAAAAGACGAGCGACCCAGAGATGTGTGTGCTTTGGGGACCTTTAACAGAATGTGACTGGCAGAACGGATGTTGTATGTGGAGGATGAGGGCTGCAGTAGATATCTCAGATAGGGGGGAGTGAGGCCTAAGAGGGTTTTATAAATAAGCATCAACCAGTGGGTCTTGTGACGGGTATACAGAGATGACCAGTTTACAGAGGAGAATAGAGTGCAGTGATGTGTCCTATAAGGAGCATTGGTAGCAAATCTGATGGCAGAATGATAAAGAACGTCTAGCCGTCCGAGAGCACCCTGACCTGCCGTTCTATAAATTGTCTCTGTAATTTAGCATGGGTAGGATGGTCATCTGAATCAGGGTTAGTTTGGCAGCTGGGTTGAAGAGGAGCGATTACAATAGAGGAAATCAAGTCTAGATTTAACTTTAGCCTGCAGCTCTGATATGTGCTGAGAGAAGGACAGTGTACCGTCTAGCTATACTCCCAAGTACTTGTATGAGGTGACTACCTCAAGCTCTAAACCCTCAGAGGTAATAATCACACCTGTGGGAAGAGGGGCATTCTTCTTACCAAACCACATTACTTTTGTTTTGGAGGCGTTCAGAACAAGGTTAAGGGTAGAGAAAGCTTGTTGGACACTAAGAAAGCTTTGTTGTAGAGCGTTTAACACAAAATCCGGGGAGGGGCCAGCTGAGTATAAGACTGTTTCATCTGCATATACATGGATGAGAGAGCTTCCTACTGCCTGAGCTATGTTGCTGATGTAAATTAAGAAGAGCGTGGGGCCTAGGGTCGAGCCTTGGGGTACACCCTTGCTGACAGGCAGTGGCTGAGACAACAGATGTTCTAACTTTATACACTGCACTCTTTGAGGCAGTTAGCAAACCAGGCCAAAGACCCCTCAGAGACACCAATACTCCTTAGCCGGCCACAAGAATGGAATGGTCTATCGTATCAAAAGCTTAGGCCAAGTCAATAAAAATAGCAGCACAACATTGCTTAGAATCAAGGGTAATGGTGACATCATTGAGGACCTTTAAGGTTGCAGTGACAGATCCATAACCTGAGTGGAAACCAGAGTGCATAACAGAGAGAATACTATAGACATCAAGAAAGCCAGTCAGTTGATTGTTGACAAGTTTTTCCAACACTTTTGATAGACAGGGCAAAATATAAATAGGCCTATAATGCAATTGCCAAATAAAATTATTGAGGTGGAGTAACTCTGCAGATCACAAATTAGGGGCTGAACCTGTTTTTAGTTACTATTTTCTTTATGGGGGCGTGTTTGTTAAACAATACCACTGAAAATATCAAAAAAGAAAGTCCAAGCGTCTTCGACAGAGCTGATTTCTATACCATTTTACAGAGGCTCATGAAGGAAGGCTTGCTCATTAATATTTTTTTAGCAAGCGTCTATAACAAATCAGGACAGGTCATTTCACTGAGCAGCCATTAGAAACAAAGGCTGTAAAACAGTGATCACTAAGGTCATTACTGAAAACACCAGACTGATACCTGTCAGGATTATTTGTGAGGATAACATCGAGGAGAGTAGCCTTTTCTGGATGTTTGGAGTCCTACCTTGTGGGATTGGTAATAATCTGAGAAAGATTTAGGGAGTCCCATTGCTTTAGGACTTGGTCAGGTGGATTTAAGTATGTCCCAGTTCAGGTCACCTAGCAGGACAAATTCAGACTTAGTGTAAGGGGCCAGGAGAGAGTTTAGGGCAGGTTGGGTACAGGCCAGTGCTGATGGAGGACGATAGCACCCAGCAACAGTCAACAAAGAGCTATTTGAAAGTTTAATGCTTAGAATCAAATTGTTTGGGGACAGACTTGGTGGAGACAACCGAGCACTGAAGGTTGCCACTCCCCCACCTTTGGAAGATCTGTCTTGCGTAAAAGGTTATAACCAGAAAGGTTAACATCAGTGTTCAAATCACTCTTCCTTAACCTCTCTTGGGTACGTGAGACGTTAGCGTCCCACCTCTTCAACAGCCTGTGAAACTGCTGGGCGCCAAATTCAAATACATAAATACTCATTATAAAAATTCAGAAAACAAAACATATTTTACATAGGTTTAAAGATTAACTTCACGGAATCCAACCACGGTGTCAGATTTTAAAAATGCTTTACGGCGAAAGCATACCTTACGATCATTTGAGAACATAGCCCACTAGACAAATCATTACAAACAGTAACCAGCCAAGTAGAACAGTTACACAAATCAGAAATAGAGATAAAATTAATCCCTTACCTTTGATGATCTTCATATGGTTGCACTCAGCAGACATTAATTTACTCAATAAATGTTCCTTTTGTTCGATAAAGTCTCTTTATATCCAAAAACCTCTGTTTTGTTTGCGTGTTTTCTTCAGTAATCCACAGGCTCAAAGCAGTCAAAACAGGAAGACAAAAAAATCCAAATTGTATCCGTAAAGTTCATAGAAACATGTCAAACAATGTTTGTATTCAATCCTCAGGTTGTTTTTAGCCTAAATAATCGATCATATTTCAACCGGACAATAACGTTGTCAATTTAAAAGGTAAACAAGAAACGCACTCTCTCCGTCTCTCGCATGAAAAAGCTCTGTGACACTTTAGGGTCCACTCATTCAGACTGCTCTTACTTCCTCATTTTTCAGGATACAAGCCTGAAACAATTTCTAAAGACTGTTGTCTTTATGCCTCATCTAGTGGAAGGCATAGAAACTGCAATTTGAGTCCTAAGTCAATGGATACTGTAATGGCATTAAATAGAAAACTACAAAACCAAAAAAAAAAAAGCTTCCTGAATGGATTTTTCTCAGGTTTTCGCCTGCCAAATCAGTTCTGTTATACTCACAGACACTATTTTAACAGTTTTGGAAACTTTAGCGTGTTTTCTATCCAAATCTACCAGTTATATGCATATCATATCTTCTGAGCCCGAGAAGCAGGCAGTTTAATTTGGGCATGCATTTCATCCAAAATTCCGAATGCTGCCCCCTACCCTAGAGAAGTTAACTACGCCTCAGTAATGACCAACACATCTGGATTGGAGCTGTGAACCCATACTTTCAATTGATCCATTTTAGGTAATACGCTTCCAGTGTTAACGTGTAGAAAACCCAGGCTTTTACGAGAGCAGAAATCAGTGAAGCAGATATCAGAGCACAAGTCAGAATTGGGGCTTGCAACAGTAGATGGGCCAGGGTGTACATGCACATTTCCAGATATCATCAGCAGTAATACAATTAAGCAAGTCAGCCATATCAGCTATGTTTTTTTAAAGGCAGTAAATGAGGCTGAATGAACTGTTTCGCTGCCAGACAAGGCTCCGCTGATATCTAGGTGTAGCAGTGGTAAGGTGTTAGGACTGCTGTTGGGACAGCTTTATGTAGGCCCTAACAGTTTGTAGGCACCGTTTGTCACTGTTATATTGCAATAAATGTATTGTTTAGTGTTGTGTTGTGTAGTGGCTTTGCTGGAATGCATCTCACTTTTTGTTTTTTGCCCCACCAACATTTACATGCTAAAATCACTGCTTATTATTCTCAGATACTGAGACTGTAATGAGTCTGTCAGATGTTCTCTGACCTACACAGTTGCCTAATGAGATGAAACTTAAGTCTAGCTGTAGCTATTGTGTTGACACACACAGTTATATGCCAGATGAATTAATGTATTGTTCTCTCTCACTTCACATGCAGACACACACTCAATGAAATGAGATTGATGTGTAGACAATACATTATTTGTGAGAAACACTGATGTTGAATGAATACATCAATCATTAAGGTTAATGTAATGAATGATAGGCCTACTGTCTGACAACTCTCATTAATGTGTAATGAACGGCTGCACATTTTATGTGATTGAATTATGTGATACTTGGCTATTCTATGCTTTCATACATCATCTGAGTGATCTAACCAAATATAGTTAACTAAAAGAATAATGAAAGTTGACCCATTCTATTTTATACTTACTAAGTCTGGCTTTTAGATTAACATTATCCTAATTTACACATGACTAAGTACATCAGATAGCTAAAAATCCTAAATCTCTCGAAATATGTCATGACCAAGCAAGCTAATGTTAGCTAAATAGCTAGCTAATTCACTTGTTTTTGATGTTAGCCTAGCTAATGTTGTTACCTAGCCCACCACACATAGTGACAATGACGTGCTAGCCACAAGAACGGCTAATATTTTCGGGTGGTGGTTAGCCATGCAGCTAGCTAGCTAACTTACTGTAGCTGCAAGGATGGCCTCTCTTGTACTTGAAGGAGAACTGGTCACTGAAATGCAACCATTGATTCTCCTCCTTGTGTTCTTCAGAAGACACAGACACTGGGTATGTGTCTGGATTGTCTCCTGACTCTCCTCCGTCTCCAATGTTTTTCACACACACCGCTTTGATAAAAAACTTTTACTCTCTATTTCACGACATGTCAGACTAACAAAGTTATTTTAGCGTTTTTGAAAATCTGCCTACCATCATCGTTCAGTTTGTGTGCACGGCTTAATTGGATTGGCCTGTTTGGTGCGTGATGCGTGACATTTTATTTGAGGGGCCCCAGCCCACGTAACATCATGATAAACTATGGATAGCCTACAAAATTGTAGTCTGTAACTTATGGCTTTAAAAAGGTAGCGAAATACAATAATTCATTCAAAACATACTTAAGTCAAAATGTAATTACTGACTTAGAAAAATACTCAAAGTACAAGTACTTAGGAAAGCTACTCAATTACAGTAACACGAGTATTTGTAATTAGTTACTTCCACCCCTGTTTAGGACTTTTAAAACACAAAGTGTGTTTGAGCTACAGACTTCTGGGTTGTACCATTGGAGTTGTCTATTTTTTCTGCATCCATACCAATCATTAGTTTGTGTGATTAACGGGGCTAGAGAAGTGTTTGTGAGACAAGAGCAGATCCTGAAGAGGCTCCGGGCTGTGTCTTTTTACTAAAACATCCGAATGGTTAAGCTACTAAAAATGATGAAAAGCTATCTATGAAAGGATGAGACTCTCATGTACACGCTCTAGCTACACAAGAGTTTTTAGAAGGTAAGGGGTTCTTCTACATAGAAGATCGTAGGAAATCCCACAACATAGTGTCTATAATACAGTAATAAGCTCACATATTTGCTGTCACTCCAAAACCCTGACAGTTGTCACTGACTAGTTGGATATTCATTTCCCACTGAGCAAACCATTTCTGGTTTTGGAAATTCTTCTGCGAGCCCATTTTCATATCAGGTGACCCCACATGGGGTTGCGACCCCTAGTTTGGGAACATAGTGTCTATATACTTACAGCTTCATATAAATTCATTCTGATCAGGTTTTTGCTTTGGCGGACCATATTTTTTTTAAATTGACATTTGTGAATCAAACTCATGAAATCAACTGTTTATGTGAAATTGTTGTTAAATCTAAGGGCTGAACCTGCAGATAAATGAAAACTAGATTTTTGCTATCCATTACATCATGGATATAGTAGGCAACAGACTTTTGTTGTAGTACTGTACATTTTATATTTTATTTACTGTCGTAGGCATAGTGGCCTAAAAGGTTAGGATTTTAAACCTTGTATAACATGTATAGCCTATGCAGATGTTTGTGATCACATGAATGTGTAATTCCATCTTTGTGATGTTTATTAATTGTGTTTCCCTCCCAGCTTCAACTCAAGGGGATCACCAGTGTCATCTTCAAGGGCAAGAAGGACAGCTACCCACAGAGTGTCTCCCAACCCTATGTGGACACCAGGATCAGTCAGTATATAGTAGCACAGCGGTTCCCAAACTAGGGGTCGCAACCCCATGTGGGGTCACCTGATATGAAAATGGGCTCGCAGAAGAATTTCCAAAATCCTGAGAATAAAATACGATATACAAATATATATATATATAAAAAATATACAGTGTATATATATATATATATATATATATATACAGTACCAGTCAAAAGTTTGGACACACCTACTTATTCAAGGGTTTTTCATAATTTCTTTACTATTTTCTACATTGTAGAATAATAGTGACGACATCAGAACTATGAAATAACACGTATGGAATCATGTAGTAACTGTCACTTTGGCGTGAAGAGATTTGGGAGACAGGCGCAGGAATGCGTAATAGTTTTTAAAATTATGCCCAAATTACGGTGTGCTGTGTTAAGGCACAGGGACAAAGACCAAACAAACACGTAAAAAAAACACAGGGTTGAAACCCAAACAAAAGAGCGAGGAGTACTTTGAATAAACGCGCACAATGATTAACACACGGGACGAGACCCGTAATCATCTGCACAATCCACAAGGGCACGAAAGCCCAAAACACACAGCACAGGTACTCACACGCACCAACAGACATAGTAACAATAATCGACAGCACCATGGTGAACAAAGGGCACATTATACAAATACAATCAGTTGGAATAGAGGCCAGGTGTGCGCAATGAAAGTTCCAGAGGGATCCGTAACAGTAACCAAAAAAGTGTTAAACAAATCAAAACATATTTTAGATTTTTCTTTTTCTTCAAAGTAGACACCTTTTGCTTTGATGACAGCTTTGCACACTCTTGGCATTCTCTCAACCAGCTTCATGAGGAATGCTTTTCCAACAGTCTTGAAGGAGTTCCCACATATGCTGAGCGCTGCTTTTCCTTCACTCTGCAGTCCAACTCATCCCAAACCATCTCAATTGGGTTGAGGTTGGGTGATTGTGGAGGCCAGGTCATCTGATGCAGCACTACATCACTCTCTTTCTTGGTCAAATAGCCCTTACACAGCCTGGAGGTGTGTTGGGTCATTGTCCTGTCTAAAAACAAATGATACTGCCACTAAGCGGCAGGAAGCCTAGTGGTTAGAGCATTGGGCCAGTAACCGAAAGGTTGCTAGATTGTATCCTCGAGCTGACAAGGTAAAAATCTGTTGTTCTGCCCCTGAACAAGGCAGTTAACCCACTGTTCCTAGGCTGCCATTTTGAATAAGAATTTGTTCTCAACTGACTTGCCTAGTTAAAACAATAAACACAAACCAGATGGGATGGTGTATCCCTGCAGAATGCTTTGGTAACCATGCTGGTTAAGTGTTTTCTAAATAAATCACTGACAGTGCTCGTGTTTCTTGGCCCAAGCAAGTCTCTTCTTATTATTGGTGTCCTTTAGTAGAGGTTTCTTTGCAGCAATTCAAACATGAAGGCCTGATTCACGCAGTCTCCTCTGAACAGTTGATGTTGAGACGTGTCTGTTACTTGAACTCTGTGAAGCATTTATTTGGGATGCAATCTGAGGTACTGTTAACTCTAATGAACTCATCCTCTGCAGCAGAGGTAACTCTGAGTCATCCTTTCCTGTGGTGGTCCTCATGAGAGCCAGTTTCATCATAGCGCTTGACGGTTTTTGTGACTGTACTTGAAGAAACTTTCAAAGTTCTTGAAATTTTCAGAATTGACTGACCTTCATGGCTTAAAGTAATGATGGACTGTCATTTCTCTTTGCTTATTTGAGCTGTCTTCTGTGTACCACCCTTATCTTGACACAACACAACTGATTGGCTCAAACACATTAAGAAGGAAAAAAATTCCACATATTAACTTTTAACAAGGCACACCTGTTAATTGAAATGCATTCCAGGTGACTACCTCATGAAGCTGGTTGAGAGAATGCCAAGAGTGTGCAAAGCTGTCATCAAGGCAAAGGGTGGCTACTTTGAAGAATATAAAATATATTTTGATTTGTTTAACACTTTTTTGGTTACTACATGATTCTATATGTGTTATTTCATAGTTTTGATGTACATCTCTACAATGTAGAAAATAGTCAAAATAAAGACAAACCCTTGAATGAGTAGGTGTGTCCAAACTTTTGACTGGTACCATATATATATTACAATATCGTCTTTGTATCTCAAATTCGTTGTAATGTGGTTAACCATAAAAATCTAAATGAAAATGATTCACACCTAAAAGATTAAATTCACACTTGACCGTTGTTCTTGAATCATTCCCACAGTGAATGTCTAGGCCTGCTACGCTGTGAAACCACACACTATTGATATTACCAGCCGCAATTGATATGGTGAAAACAATGTGTGGGGTGACAGAGGCACAGAAACTCACATCAATACCGTTGCCAGATAACACTGTGAAACAAATAATTGATGCTATTGCTAGCAATCAAGAGGGACTCTGACTGAACCACTCAAAAACTCCCCAGCTTATGCTCTCCAAATGGACGTTAACTGTGAGGTGCCGAGATGCCCATGCATTGACTTTGTTCGCTGTACATGTTCGGGGGATGCTATTCACAAGGACGCGCATGCCTGTTCGCAAACCTATGTGGAGATATGGGATCAGAGCATGACAATGTTCTATTTTCACACCGAGGCTTGGTGGTTATCAAGAGGGAGTGTTGGAAAGATTTTTCGAATTGAGAGGGGAACTGTTGTCATTCACAATGGATGTAAAAAAAAAAAAAAAAAAAAAAAAAAACCCAGACTTGGTTGACTTTGTAATGGAAATAAAATGTGTCTCCTTGCCTATGTAACAGACATATTTGGGAAACTGAACGAACCCAGGCATGCAGGGGAAATACAAAAACATTCAACAGTTGAGTGACCAAATCAGTGGATTCAGAGGAAGGAAGTCTTTCAAAAGCAAACCATGCCCCATTCCCTCGGCTGTGCATGTTTCTAACAGAAAACAGCATCAGTAAGTGTCCCACACGATTGATACCTGCTCATCTCCAACATTTGGAAGAGCACATAGGGACCTACAGTGGCAAGAACAAGTATGTGACCCCTTTGGAATGATCTGGATTTCTGCATAAATTGGTCATCAAATTAGATCTGATCTTCATCTAAGTCGCAACAACAGACAAACACAGTCTGCTTAAACTAATAACACACAAATTATTGTATTTTTCTTGTCTATATTGAATAGATAATTTAAACATTCACTGTGTTTGTTGAAAAAAGTATGTGAACCCCTAGGCTAATGACTTCTCCATTAGCTAATTGGGGTCAGGAGTCAGCTAACCTGGAGTACAATCATTGAGATGAGATTGGAGATATAGGTTAGAGCTGCCCTGCCCTATAAAAAACACTCACAAAATTTGAGTTTACTATTCACACAAAGCATTGGCTGATGTGAACCATGCCACGAACAAAAGAGATCTCAGAAGACCCAAGATTAAGAATTGTTGACTTGCATAAAGCTGGGAAGGGTTACAAAAGTATCTCTAAAAGCCTTGATGTTCATCAGTCCACGGTAAGACAAGTTGTTTATAAATGGAGAAAGTTCAACACTGTTGCTACTCTCTCTAGGAGTGGCCGTCCTGCAAAGATGACTGCAAGAGCACAGCGCAGAATGCTCATTGAGGTTAAGAAGAATCTTAATGTCAGCTAGTCTTAAAGAAATCTCTGGGACATGCTAACATCTCTGTTGACGAGTCTACGATACGTAAAACACTAAACAAGAATGGTATTCATGGGAGGACACCACGGAAGAAGCCACTACTGTCCAAAAAAAACTGTGCTGCACGTCTGATGTTCGCAAAAGAGCATCTGGATGTTCCACAGCGCTACTGGCATAAATATTCTGTGGACAGATTAAACTAAAGTTGAGTTGTTTGGAAGGAACACACAACACTATGTGTGGAGAAAAAAAGGCACAGCACACTAACATCAAAACCTCATCCCAACTGTAAAGTATGGTGGAGGGAGCATCATGGTTTGGAGCTGCTTTGCTGCCTCATGACCCGGACAGCTTGCTGTCATCGATGGAAATATGAATTCCCAAGTTTATCAAGACATTTTGCGGGAGAATGTAAGGCTATCTGTCCGCCAATTGAAGCTCAACAGAAGTTGGGTGATGCAACAGGACAATGACCCAAAACGCAGAAGTAACTCAACAACAGAATGGCTTCAACAGAAGAAAATACGACTTCTGGAGTGGCCCAGTCAGAGTCCTGACCTCAACCCGATTGAGATGCTGTTGCATGACCTCGAGAGAAGTTCACACCAGACATCCCAAGAATATTGCAGTTTAAACAGTTTTGTAAAGAGGAATGGTTAAAAATTCCTCCTGACCGTTGTGCAGGTCTGATGCGCAACTACAGAAACATTTGGTTGAGGTTATTGCTGCCAAAGTAGGGTCAACCAGTTATTAAAACCAAGGGTTCATATACTTTTCCCACCCTGCACTGTGAATGTTTACACGGTGTGTTTAATAAAGACATGAAAACGTATAATTGTTTGTGTGTTATTAGTTTAAGCAGACTGTATTTGTCTATTATTGTGACTTAGATGAAAATCAGATCAAATTTTATGACCAATTTATGCAGAAGTCCAGGTAACTCCAAAGGGTTCACATACTTTTTCTTGCCAATGTACTTCCCAATCTGTTTCAATGTGATCCTGGCTCGGCTGACATGCTGGTAAGTGAAATCGAACAGCTGATTGAGCTGTCATGTGACCAAATGCATTTACGGGTCACTACAGAGGAGTTTTGGTTCCTGACTCAACGGGAATACCCTGCCGCTTCCCTCTGAGTATTTATGTCGCATTCCAAACAACTGGGAACTCGGAAATCTCTGACTTCAGTGCGTTCAAGACAACTGGAAACTCGGAAAGAAACGAGCTCCGACTGGGATTTTTTTTTTTTATGGTCATCCAACTCGGAATTCCAACTCGGGACCTCGGGCCTCTTTCTAGAGCTTCGGGTTTCCGACCTGAAGATCACTGACGTCATATTTTGACCTCGAGTTCCCAGTTGTCTTAAAAACACCATAAAACTTGTGGTAGGCTACCCTTCACCAGCTCATATCTGTGTGAAGCTGGATTCAGTGCTCTCTCCTGCATTAAACCAAATATTGATCCAGTTTGGATGTGACCTCAGAGATGAGGTGCGCACTGTTGATCACGCCCCTTGACTTTGAGAAGCTCCGACACGACATGCATCAAGCACACCCATCAAGCACACCCATCTCAGTAGTGGTGGTGAGATAAGAGACTAATTTGCAATTGACTGTCATAGCCCCACATTAAAATGTGATGGTGAGTTAAAAAGACAATTAGAAACACTGTTAGAATGTTTTTCAATTGACTGCCATAGCCCCAAATAAACAAGTTAACACCGGCTGTTAATTACATATTTTTTTTCACCAGGTTGGGGTCGCAGGAATTTTCAGTTATCAAAATGGGGTTGTGGGCCATAAAAGTTTGGAAACCCCTGTAGTAGTGGATAGTATCTGTGTATTATGTGGTGTCTAACTTAAACTTGTATTTTAGGGTCAAATGCCACATTTTGCACTATGTTCTATTTTCAGGTGAACAGGACATAAATATGAAGGTCCTGCAGATGATTCACCATGAAGGGATCAAGGTAATCAAGACACTTGTGTTGCAGTGTGTCCTTGGCACTTAAAACTCATAGAAAGATTGTTTCAATCATTTAAAAATATTTTCTCTCTTTTTCTCTCCTGTTCCCTCTCTCACTCTCGTACTTTTACACCATCTCTCTTCTCTCTCGCCCCTCTCTCCCACCATCTTTCTTCTCTCTCTCTTTGCAGTACAGCATACCAATAGTGAAGTATGACAGGAATGGATTTAAAGCCCGACCTCGGCAGCTCATCCTCACACAGACTGCTGCCTATGTGGTGGATGATGCCAAGATCAAGCAGAGAGTGCTGCACACTACTCTGAAAGGTGAGCATCCAGCATGCTGTGGATGGGATGGATGGGGTTCTAGCGTGTCTGATCTCTCTTGCGAAATAGATTTGATCTCAATTGAGACGAATCTTAACTTCCATTTAAGTCACATTTTCACAACGGATTACTAGGTGAGAATTCTACTTAAGTGGAAGTTGGGATTCTCCCCAATGAGACTAATGTGGATAAATACTGGTTGTATAGAATAGATTTGGTTTTAAAGTGTACTGACCTGTGTGAGTGCTGCTTACTCCATTACAGGTGTGTCGGTCAGTACCTTGAGTGATGGCGTCATCATTTTCCATATTGCAAGTGAAGACGATAAGCAGAAGGTAAAGGAGGACACGGTCTCCACACGCTCACACAACGTATAGTATAATAGCTTGGTAATGTCCGTGTAGTGCCTCTGTTATTCAAGTGATTCTAACCAGGAACCGCTCCAAATGGAATCCGATGTGCATCCAAAATGGCGCCCTATTACATATAGTGCACTGCGTGCCCTGGTCAAAAGTATTGCACTATACAGGGAATAGAATGCCATTTCAGACACAGCCCTAATGCTATCCAATGTGTCCTGACCTCGTGTGTCCAGGGGGACCTAATCATGCAGTGTGACCACCTGTTTGAAGCGTTGACCAAACTCAGCGTGGTTGCCAACAAGCAGAGCGCCATCAACGTGGTCCAGGGCAGGTAAAGCTGTGGCTGACAGGGTTGATTCTGGGAGTTCTAGTCCGATGGATCAAGAGGCCAGATGAGCTTACTTACGAATGTTATTTAATTTAGGATAGTCCTCTCAGTAACACTTGCCAGTGTTCTCCAAGGAGTCCTGGGTGAATATGACTATGATATGTGGTTATTTTTTAGCGTCAAGTTTCAGATGCAGGCGGGGAAAGAGGGCATTGTGGAATTCAGCAGTGGCCAGGAGTCCATGGTGTACAAGGACAAGAATGGACATCTCATGGTGGTGAGTGATGCTGTTACTGCTGCTGAGAGGGGCCTGGTTGCCTGTTCCCAGACCTGTTTGTGCTGTTTTGGCCAACTCCTATGGCTATTGCCACGTAATTTGCCTCAGATCTGGGACCAGGCTCGTGCACAGCTGGTTAGAATCACATGCTTTCTGCCGACTTTTATTTTAGCTGCTAGAAGAATACTTTTTTTATTGTCCACACAAAGTAGAACGTTTCCTTTGGCTTCCCAGTGGCATTATACACGGAACAGAACAGAACAGACAAACAAGTATTGAAATGACTGTGATCGCATTGATATGATCTCAAACATAGGAAACGTTAACAAATGTTTGGAGTAAGATGCAGTTGTTGTATGTTTTTTTATGAGGGCATGCACTACCTTGTGTTATGGACATACTGTGAACCATACAAAAAGGAATGCGGAGTCCTTTTTGCAGCAGGCAGCTCCAGGATGGTGTTCATTAGGCACCAAACGGAAGAAAATGGACTGAAACAAAGAGGGACTACCGTGTCCAATAGGAATCTTTCATTTAATTGCAAGGGTTTTCAAATGTTTTCTGTTACGTCCCCTAATTAACACAATGCAGGTGATCAACACATGCAGGCTGAACGAATGACATATTTGTCACTCTAGGTTTCCACTCGGACCAGGGCTCGATGACCTGTGCAGGGTCCAGGACAGAGAGACACACTAAGGAGAGGATGGACAGGCTCCCAGGAGACAGACACATCATCTGGATTAGACCAAGAATTTTGCTCTTGTATTGCCTGATTCCAGATCTGTTTGTGCACAACACAAACTCAATAGCCAGTTGCAAGACCCCACAAACAAATCTAGGATCAGGCTGGTTTTTGTTAGAGATGAAAACCCAAAAAATACCTACAGCTGTTGCTTTCAGAAAACCCTAAATTGCAAATGTACAAACCATTGAATCAATATATTTAATGTCAATCAGGCGGAGCTCTTAAGAAAATATATTTCAGTTCTTCTTATGCACCAATCCTGTGTGATAGAATTGACTGGAGCCAACCAAGTGTTCATTTAAAGACATGTTCCGGTACTTTGGCGACTAAGAAAGTATTTTTTAAACCTCCCACATTGGGCTGAATGTGTCAATGTGTAGTTCATACATTAATAATCTATGAGCAGAATTAGTCTTACCTCAATTAGCCAAGAAATTCCTAGTTTGAAAGCGACTTTTCTTGAAGCTGTTTTCCCTAAATTTATCCTCACGTGGCCAGCCACCTAGCAATTTGAGTTCTAGCCAATGAGCTTGCATTTGAGTGACAGCGTTATCCAACAAAGTTGCAGGGCGGGCTCAGTGGACACAGCAGAGAGAAATGACGTCGTGCACATACAGTATGTGACATATTATGCCATTTTCAGGGACCACTTTTGGCTCATGAGCGCTACTTCCATAACTACTGACTAATGAGTATACAAAAGTACCGGAGAATCTCTTTAAGGGACCCAAGAAAAGCACAAACCTGTGTCATGTCTATGATCTACCACACACACTTGTATATTTCTGTTTGTGAATTCAAGGCTAAGGGAGCCTTATGTGTCTGCTGGTTTAGTTTTTCAGATGTAAGTACTATATTCACATTACAGTGTTGTTGAATTCAGAGCAAAGTGTACTACTCTCTAAAATAGTACATTATATATTTTTGTACTATAGCAACCGTCAGGATAGGAATCATTGATTTTGCAACAAAGTCATGTGTATCATCATTTTGTATTTCAACCAACATTCAAACGAAATTAGAAAAATAAAATCACAACATTGTGGAATTCTTTAATTTATTTGATAAGGTATCTACAAACATGTAAAACATTGAAATGCGGTACATCTGTAGACAGATGTCTTCACAAGTATTGTTTCCTAAAAGAGAACACATGTGGACATACAATTACATTCCTTAATGAATACCCTAAGCAGGTCTAAATGATCTGCCTGTCAAAAGCTTGTAGGAGAGCTCTCTTCCTTGGGGGGGGGTAGAGCTTTAGTTTCAACCATTCTTTTCAGCCTTGGAGATCCATCATTCAATCAACCTGGATAACACTTCACAGCTCAAGTTCTTCCCTTGTAAGTAATCACTTACATGGCAAGAAGGGACATTGGGTTAAATGGGAAATCATATGAAAATAAAAAGAGGTTGTGGGAGAGTAGAGGTACTCTATTGTATGATATATTTTTAAATCGACTAAATATTGACTGATATTCAATAGCGTGAATAAAAAAATGCAACGAAAATCGTTGGAAATTGATTTAAGGCTGCGAGCAGCGACACTGTCTCTGACTCAATACTGCCCCCTAGTGGACTTCTATTGTAGAACACCTGATTGACAGCCATCATACAGCTTCTTCAAACACTTACAAGACTTTTCTTTCAAAACATCCAAAAACTCAGCGACAAACGTTGCATTCTTCTGGTTGCATTATAGCAAGGACCAAAGAGCACGATGCTGACATCGCAATTCCCTCCAGTATAACAACTGACATTTCCATTACACACATTTCCAGTCCCATTCACAATCCTATTTACATTCACGCACAGTAGTAAAACAAATCATCACCTCCAAACTCTGCAACCACCAACCGACAGATGAGGGAAAACAAAAAAATCCTCAGAGCACTACACACAGCAAGATGGCCTACAAATGAACACACGTGAAACAACTTCATCACATCACACTAAGCTTCAACTCGTCTCTCATTCTCAGCAGTGAGCTCCTGCTGTGGGGGACGGGTGAGAGTAGGAGTGGGGAAGAAGAAGGAGAAGCGCTGGAAGTAAGGCACAGAAGTGTTCCACTGAGTCCAGGGACATACATTCAGGGCCGGGCTTTGGATGGTCGAGGTCAGTCGGGGGTTACTGGTGGTGTGTGTGGTCGTCGGGCCGCTTGACGTGGATCCTGCGCACCCTGTCAATGCGCTCCTCGTCTCCGTCCAGATGGCGCGAGCAGCCGGGCGACACCCCCTGTGGCCTCCAGCAGAGCGTTGTCGGGAGCCCTCCCGTCCTGGGACTCGTACAGCAGGATGTTGAGGGTCTCCTCGTAGATCCGCGCCTCAGGGAACTCCACATGGAACGGTAGGGGAGTGGATATATATGGGTATTATGTTATGTGAACGTAAAGTACGCCTGTACTTCGTTAAAAAGCAAATGTCACAACGGCATATTAAAGTACTCTATTTTATACTAACAGAAGGTTAGAGACAACCAACTCATAAATTGAGGTAATTTACTAAAGAAGAAGTGGAATCAGTTCTGTCATCAGAGACGGAAGTACATGATGTACCTGCAGAGTTTGTGCTGATTAAAATATCTTAATGATGACATCCCACCATAAGCCGTCCCAGAGTATGATTCACTTGCGTTACCTTGGTGGCGTAGACGATAGAGGTGCAGCACACCTCGGCGGTCTTGCGGCCCTGGCCATAGAAGGACCAGCAGCAGATCTTGTCTCCGATCACGTCCTTGATGAAGACAGCTTGTTAAACAGCTCGATGTTCTTCAACATCGAGAGTTAGAGTCAGAGTTACTGCCTGGAGGGAAGGAAGGGGAAGCCTGGTTGGTGATAATGGGTCGCTTTCCATGCCGACTATATTGCAGACACGCTATTGCCTTCGCAGCAACAACCGGCTGCGCGTCACATCGACTATGCTGTCGGACATCAGATTGCTATATCAAATGACGTGGCTAGGTGATATCTTGTGAGATCTGGCAGATTTTTCACTTGACATTTACAGTTGAAGTCGGAAGTTTACATACACTTAAGTTGGAGTCATTAAAATTCGTTTTTCAACCACTCAGCAAGTTTCTTGTTAACAAACTATAGTTTTGGCAAGTCGGTTAGGACATCTACTTTGTGCATGGCACAAGTAATCTTTCCAACAATTGTTTACAGACAGATTATTTCACTTATAATTCCCTGTATCACAATTCCAGTGGGTCAGAAGTTTACATACACTAAGTTGACTGTGCCTATAAACAGCTTGGAAAATTCCAGAAAATGTCATGGCATTAGAAGCTTCTGATAGGCTAATTGACATCATTTGAGTCAATTGGAGGTGTACCTGTGGATGTATTTCAAAGCCCACCTTCAAACTCAGTGCCTCTTCGCTTGACATCATGGGAAAAATCTAAAGAAATCAGCCAAGTCCTCAGAAAAAAAAATTGTAGACCTCCACAAGTCTGGTTCATCCTTGGTAGAAATTTAGTGAAGGTACCACGTTCATCTGTACAAACAATAGTACGCAATAGATGTCGACCGATTATGATTTTTCAACGCCGATACCGATTATTGGAGGACCAAAAAAAAGCCGATACCAATTAATCGGCCAATTTTTTGTTTTTTTTATAGTAATAATGACAATTACAACAATACTGAATGAACACTTATTTTAACTTAATATAATACATCAATAAAATCAATTTAGCCTCAAATAAATAATGAAACATGTTCAATTTGGTTTAAATAATGCAAAAACAGTGTTGGAGAAGAAAGTAAAAGTACAATATGTGCCATGTAAAAAAGCTAACGTTGAAGTTCCTTGCTCAGAACATGAGAACATATGAAAGCTGGTTGTTCCTTTTAACATGAGTCTTCAATATCCCCAGTTAAGAAGTTTTAGGTTGTAGTTGTTATAGGAATTATAGGACTATTTCTCTCTATACGATTTGTATTTCATATACCTTTGACTATTGGATATTCTTATAGGCACTTTAGTATTGCCAGTGTAACAGTATAGCTTCCGTCCCTCTCCTCGCTCCTACCTGGGCTCGAACCAGGAACACCGACAACAACCACCCTCGAAGCAGCGTTACCCATGCAGAGCAAGGGGAACAACTACTCCAAGTCCCAGAGCGAGTGACGTTTGAAACGCTATTAGCACGCACCCCGCTAACTAGCTAGCCATTTCACATCGGTTACACCAGCCTAATCTTGGGAGTTGATAGGCTTGAAGTCATAAACAGCTCAATGCTTGAAGCATTGCGAAGAGCTGCTGGCAAAACGCACAAAAGTGCTGTTTGAATGAATGCTTACGAGCCTGCTGGTGCCTACCACCGCTCAGTCAGACTGCTCTATCAAATCATAGACTTAATTATAACATAGTAACACACAGAAATACGAGCCGTAGGTCATTAATATGGTCCAATCCGGAAACTATCATCTCGAAAACAAAACGTTTATTCTTTCAGTGAAATACGGAACCGTTCCGTATTTTATCTAACGGGTGGCATCCATAAGTCTAAATATTCCTGTTACATTGCACAACCTTCAATGTTATGTCATAATTAAAAATTAAAATTCTGGCAAATTAGTTCGCAACGAGTCAGGCGGCCCAAAATGTTGCATATACCCTGACTCTGCGTGCAATGAATGCAAGAGAAGTGACAATTTCACCTGGTTAATATTGCCTGCTAAGCTTGATTTCTTTTAGCTAAATATGCAGCTTAAAAAATATATACTTCTGTGTATTGATTTTAAGAAAGGCATTGATGTTTATGGTTAGGTACCGTCGTGCAATTATTGTGCTTTTTTGCAAATGCGCTTTTGTTAAATCATCCCGTTTGGCGAAGTTGGCTGTCTTTGTTATGAAGAAATAGTCTTCACACAGTTCGCAACGAGCCAGGCGGCCCAAACTGCTGCATATACCCTGATTCTGTTGCAAGAGAAGTGACACAATTTTCCTAGTTAAAAGAAATTCATGTTAGCAGGCAATATTAACTAAATATGCAGGTTTAAAAATATATACTTGTGTATTGATTTTAAGAAAGGCATTGACGTTTATGGTTAGGTACACGTTAGAGCAACGACAGTCCTGTTTCGCGAATGCGCAACGCTGGTCACGCTAGATAAACTAATAATATCATCAACCATGTGTAGTTAACTAGTGATTATGATTGATTGATTGTTTTTTATAAGATATGTTTAATGCTAGCTAGCAACTTACCTTGGCTTCTTACTGCATTCGCGTAACAGGCAGGTTCCTCGTGGAGTGCAATGTAAAGCAGGTGGTTAGAGCGTTGGACTAGTTAATCGTAAGGTTGCAAGATTGAATCCCCGAGCTGACAAGGTAAAAATCTGTCATTCTGCCCCTGAACAAGGCAGTTAACCCACTGTTCCTAGGCCGTCATTGAAAATAAGAATGTGTTCTTAACTTACTTGCCTAGTTAAATAAAGGTGTAAAAAAATAAATAAATAAGGAAAACTTGAAATTGGCCCTAATTAATTGGCCATTCAGATTAATCGGTCGACCTCTAGTACGCAAGTATAAACACCATGGAACCACGCAGCCGTCATACCACTCAGGAAAGAGACGCATTCTGTCTCCTAGAGATGAACGTACTTTGGTGCGAAAAGTGCAAATCAATCCCAGAACAGCAGCAAAGGATCCTGTGAAGATGCTGGAGGAAAAAGGTACAAAAGTATCTATATCCACAGTAAAACGAGTCCTATATCGACATAACCTGAAAGGCAGCTCAGCAAGGAAGAAGCCACTGCTCCAAAACTGTCATAAAAAAGCCAGACTACGGTTTGCAACTGCACATGGGGACAAAGATCGTACTTTTTGGAGAAATGTCCACTGGTCTGATGAAACAAAAATAGAACTGTTTGGCCATAATGACCATTGTTTTGTTTGGAGGAAAAAGGGGGATGCTTGCAACCCGAAGAACGCCATCCCAACCGTGAAGCACGGGTGTGGCAGCATCATGTTGTGGTGGTGCTTTGCTGCAGGAGGGACTGGTGCACTTCACAAAAGAGATGGCATCATGAGGACGGAAAATTATGTGGATATATTGAAGCAACATCTCAAGACATCAGTTAGGAAGTTAAAGCTTGGTGGCAAATAAATGGGTCTTCCAAATGGACAATGACCCCAAGCATACTTTCAAAGTTGTGGTAAAATGGCTAAAGGACAACAAAGTCAAGGTATTGGAGGGGCCATCACAAAGCCCTGACCTCAATCCCATAGAAAATGTGGGCAGAACTGAAAAAGCGTGTGCGAGCAAGGACGCCTACAAACCTGACTCAGTTACACCAGCTCTATCAGGAGGAATGGGCCAAAATCCACCCAACTTATTGTGGGAAGCTTGTGGAAGGCTACCCAAAACGTTTGACCCAAGTTAAACAATTCAAAAGGCAACGCTACCAAATACTAATTGAGTGTATGTAAACTTCTGACCCACTGGGAATGTGATGAAAGAAATAAAAGCTGAAATAAATCATTCTCTCTACTATTATTCTGACATTTCACATTCTTAAAATCAAGTGGTGATCCTAACTGACCTAAGACGGGGAATTTTTTACTGGGATTAAATGTCAGGAATTGTGAAAACTGAGTTTAAATGTATTTGGCTCAGGTGTATGTAAACTTCAGACTTCAACAGAACCATAGTTCACTGCCAATCTGTCTTTATAGATGCAAGAGTCTCACCTGGTGTAGGAGTATTTATTGTTGCTTCTGTTGTATAACAGTTTGACAGTAGGCTGTGTAGAGACAAAACAACAGAGGAAGATGTCAGTAAAATTTCAATATGTGAGATCTTCCCTAGTAAATACTGGACGTGTCCTTCACTCTGATGCCTGACTCAGTCAACAATACCTTATTAGAGGTGGCAATGAGTCTCTGTTCTTCCTTCGATGATGTCACCAGGGGAACTTTACAGAACGGCTCGTACGACTCTTTGTTCTAGAACACCAATAAAAACATGAGTCATACTTGGACGGTAAAGACAGATTTAGTCTAGAATCAATAAGAATTTGGACATAGGTCCTCTAACAGATTGGGTGGGTTGGCTGGGCCAGTAACGGTGTATTTGTAGTAGGTAGAGGCAGTGGGAGGAAGTAGAGCTAGACAAAGGCAGAGTGTGGGTGCAGGGATGAGACTTCGACTATTTCACACCATTGTGCCAACCAAAACCGTACTGGCGCTGATATTTTCCTTTTGACATGGTCCTTTCCACCACGATTCAAGCAACTATGGTGGCTGCATAACCAAGCCAGTGCAGTGCAGCTTGGCTCAGCTCAGTAGTGTGAAAAGGGTGTAAAGAGGTGTGACAGGAGAAAAGACCCGTCTTGAGGGGGAGGGTACCTGAAGGGCAGCCTGACACTCATCAGCCAGGCCCTGGACCAGATAGTACTTGGACCCAGCATCTCCTCAGTCTCCATACGACTCTCTGGGAGTGGCACCGCTCCATCTCTCAGGTAGTTCAGAATTGTCCCAAAGTGTTTCCCACACCGGTCAATCAAGTTCCAGCCTAGAAAGGGACAAGCACCAGATTAGAGACCACTTTCATTTGTAATTAGTGTATGGGGGCAATTCCACAGTAGTGATGCTAAGACTCTGGGTTCTCGCTTTAAAAATGTATCACACACCAAAAACAATGTTTGCTATGCTAAACAAACCATACAACTCTATGCACAAGGACGACTTTGAACAATTTCCACAGAAAGTTTTACCAACACATTTACTTAAAGAACAGTGCAGATGCAAAGTTTGATAATAGAATGATGGCACCAATATCACAAACCATCACTCTTCTTAAAGTAAATGTGTTTTTGAAAAATGTCTGGAAATTGTTAAAAGTAGTCATTGTGCATAGAGTTTTATGGTTGGTTTAACTCTGCAATCATTGATTTTTGTTTCACATACATTTTAAAGTGAAAAAGCTGAGACTCAGCGTCACTCTGTTCCTCAAGAATTGCCCATAGCCAACTCCTAGGCTCGTTGTCATGCTGGTCTTGACTCTTGACAATTAATATTTAGGAGTTGGCAAAACAGCACAAACAGACCTCGTACCAGGATAGCAAAATACAGAAGCATGTTACAAAGACTCCTCACTCAGACACTCTGGATCCCTCCAACCATGTGTTGTGGTGCCACTGACGTCTGATAGATACAGTACCACTGTCTGTGAGGACCTCCATCCTGCCGCTGAACATGGCCTTGAGCATGGTGTCCTGCTTTGTGAGGGTCTGCATGGTGGTGTAGTAGAGCGCCCCGCCCACGTTCAGCTTCACATACTTGGAGCTGGGACTGGATCACTTGAAGGAGGTGGTCCGGGTTGTAGCCGCTGGCACTGCCGAGCTCACCACGCGCTCTCCTGACATCTCTTCCTGTAAACCCACATTGACCGCAAGCTTCAAGACTTGAGATCTGAAAGGATTAGCTAGATACAGTAGGTAGGACCTGCTATGGCCTAACCCAAAACCAATTTGATTCTCAATTCTCACAGTTGGTTGTCTCCCCAGTTTGTTGCCTTGCCACGTACCCTCCACTCACCGAATGGCAGCTAACTTTTGTTCTGGCAAGATCACAGGTCATACATAACCAGAGCTTTATATTCTAGACATAACTAGACGACTCCCAGCTACAGGATAACACATTCATTGTAGCGCCTATTGACGATAATACCTTCTGGCCGGGGTTGGCCGCAGGTGTTGTTAAAAGAGCCCCAACGTTCGTTCTGAACGTTAAAACGCATCGCTTACAGTACGGTTTTGGAAACATAAGGAACGTATCTTTAAAATCAGCACACCTTTATAGGGTTAGTGTTCCCACGCGGCCATATTTCCATGTTACAGCGCTTGTTTCTGGAAACGGGGAAGACAGTGGACGACCTGTTCTAACTAACTTAGCTATCTGCATCTCCGAACACTTGTGTGTAAATGGAATAGAAGCCACAAATGTGTTGTCACTGAAAAATACTATCAGCTTCAAGTGTTAAAACAATGTATAGTAACTGTGTATTTTGCATTTGTGAAATTATTTTGACGTGATATAAAAGAACCACACAGTACCGCAAATGAGAACCGAATCATGTTTAGATGGAATATTTGGCTGTTTTGGCTTCCAGGGCCAATTCGCCCTTTAAACAGAACATGTAAGGTCCAATACTGGGCTAAACCAAGAAGACTAGCTAATAAATAATCGGCTAGTCTGACGTTAGCTAACTAACGTTGGGCCAAAGAGACAAGAATGTCCACATTTGACAAATGAGTGATCATTGATTCAATTGTTTTTTATTCCCGAAAGTGCTAGCTAACTACCATGTGATTTAGAACAATAACATTATTCAGTCATATCTACCACAGAACCCACCCCCAACAGATTTAGGTAATCTAGCACCAGCCTGAGTCAGGAATCACCCACTCCCGGACACTAGTATTTTGCCAGCTGAACTTCTTCTTCTTATGTGATGAGGTTTAACGGCGGTTTGCATTCAACTAATGCCGCATTACCGCCACCTACTAGACTGGAGTATAACTCCCTTATACTTTGCTTGAAAAAATAAATAAACAAATACCCTACAATCTACAACACTCACAAAAAAATAAAAATAAAATAATAATGTTAAAAAATAACACCACCCTACTCCACTATTTAAATCTATTTAGTCCTACTTCAGGCCAACAACCTAAAAGGATGGGACAACCCCACCTTAACACACGCTGTAACTTTTCTGATGTCAAGTCTCGCACACCCAAATACCTCTCTGCAGCTGCCACCACAACCTCAATTTTCTGCGAGTTACATTCCATCCCTGCAGTACAGTTGATAACCATAGCTATAAATGCCAAAAATCCAATCTTACTGAAACATATATAACTTGTTGGCCTCTCCCTCTGTGCTGGTACAGATCTACTACTCACACCACTCCTCTCAGGATCCCCTGAGAGGAGTGGTGTGAGTAGTAGATCTGTACCAGCATTGTACCAGGATTAACACATACCACTACTTTCCCTAATGCTACACATTCCTTTGTCTCATGACCTTCTGCACACTTCTAACCTCTCCTTCCAGACTCATATTAAGCATCTCCAATCCAAAATTAAATCTAGAATCAGCTTCCTATTTCGCAACAAAGCCTCTTTCACTCATGCTGCCAAACATACCCTCGTAAAACTGACTATCCTACCGATCCTTGACTTCAGCGATGTCATTTACAAAATTGGCTCCAACACTCTACTCAGCAAATTGGATGTAGTCTATCACAGTGCCATCCGTTTTGTTACTAAAGCCCCATATACTACCCACCACTGCGACCTGTATGCTCTCGTTGGCTGGCCCTCACTACATATTTGTCGCCAAACCCACTGGCTCCAGGTCATCTATAAGTCTATGCTAGGTAATGCCCCGCCTTATCTCAGCTCATTAGTCACCACAGCAACACCCACCCGTAGCACGCGCTCCAGCAGCTATATTTCACTGGTCACCCCCAAAGCCAACTCCTCTTTTGGCCGCCTTTCCTTCCAGTTCTCTGCTGCCAATGACTGGAACGAATTGCAAAAATCCCTGAAACTGGAGTCTTATATCTCCCTCTCTACCTTTAAGCATCAGCTGTCAGAGCAGCTTACCAATCACTGTACCTGTACATAGCCAATCTGTAAATAGCACACCCAACTACCTCAACCCCCATATTATTACTTACCCTCTTGCTCTTTTGCACCCCAGTATCTCTACTTGCACATCATCATCTGTACATCCATCACTCGTGTTAATGCTAAATTGTAATTATTTCGCCTCTATGGCCTATTTATTGCCTACCTCCCTAATCTTCTAAATTTGCACACACTGTACATAGGTTTTTCTATTGTGTTCTTGACTGGACGTTTGTTTATGTGTAACTCTGTGTTGTTTGATTTTGTCGCACTGCTTTGCTTTATCTTGGCCAGGTCGCAGTTGTAAATGAGAACTTGTTCACAACTGGCCTACCTGGTTAAATAAAGGTGAAAAAAATAAAACATTACTTCTCACACCTAAGAACCTCCCACCTACACACTGCTGCCACATGCCCATAAGCTTGACACCTGTAACAACGTAATGTATTCGGCACAAAAGCTCATACAGGATAACTTATATATCCTAATATCACTTTGTCGGGCAAAGACTCAACATCAAAACTCAAAAGAACAGCCAACGACTCTTCTGTTTCACCACTCACGCCACCCTGTCTGTGTCGCACTAAACAACGAGCATCACAAACACCGGGAATCTTCTCCTTCAGTTGGTCAACTTTTACATTTACTGCTACCCCAGTAATCACTCCTTTCAATAGCGCCCTTTTCTTGAGAGCAAAACAATTTACATTTCTTGCCCCCATTCGTTTAACGTTGAGCGCCTTCGCTCTCTGACCAGTAGAAACACAACCAATTATCACAAGACCACTTCTGGTTACCTTCACCGATTCCACGGCATCCAACTCTGTTTTCACCCACCCTGAAACCACAAATGAGAGAGCCTCGGGCTCCGAGAACTTCACCACACCTTCCAACTCTTCGCCCTCATTCACTTCCATTTCTCCTCCTGTCTTCAGCTCACTCTGCTTACACTTTCTACCATTCTTTATCATCTCCTTTTCCCGCAATTTTTTACCGATTCAAGCCACCCTCTTCCTCCCTCTCTCAGACCTCTTCTGCCTCTCCTTTTCCCTCCATTCCTCCTCTGTATTCCAAGTAAATGTATCCTTATGATAATACTGCACGTCTCTGCACGTCAGTTTAGTATGGTAATAAGGAAACCTCATTCCTTATTGGAAAAAGTGGTGGGAAAAGTACCCAACTTTCATACTTGAGTAAAAGTAAAGATACCTTAATAGAAAATTACTCAAGCAAAAGTGAAAGTCACCCAGTAAAATACTACTTGAGTAAAAGTCTATATTGTTTTTATTTAACCTTTATTTAACTAGGCAAGTCAGTAAAGAACAAAGTCTTATTTACAATGACGGTCTACCAAAAGGCAAAAGTTATCCCCCGGGGACGGAGGCTGGGTTTAAAAATTAAATAAATAAAATAAAAATATAGTACAAAACACACATCACGACAAGAGAGACCTAAGACAACAATACAGCATGGTACGCTACTGCTACTCTCTGTTTATCATATAGCCTGTCTTTTAAGTGTTGTTTTATTTCTTTACCTACCTATTGTTCACCTAATACCTTTTTGCACTATTGGTTAGAGCCTGTAAGTAAGCATTTCACTGTTGTATTCAGTGCACGTGACAAATAAACTTTGATTTGATTTGGTAGCAACACAACATGACAACAACATGGTAGCAACACAACATGGCAGCAGCACAGCATGGTAGCAGCACAAAACAGGGTACAATCATTATTGGGCATAGACAACAGCACAAAGGGCAAGAAGGTAGAGACAACAATACATCATGCAAAGCAGCCACAACTGTCAGTAAGAGTGTCCATGATTGAGTCTTTGAATGAAGAAATTGAGATAAAACTGTCGAGTTTGAGTGTTTGTTGCAGCTCGTTCCAGTCACTAGCTGCAGTGAACTGAAAAGATGAGTGACACAGGGATGTGTGTGCTTTGGCGACCTTTAACAGAATGTGACTGGCAGAACGGGTGTTGTATGTGGAGGATGAGGGCTGCAGTAGATATCTCAGAGACGGGGGAGTGAGGCCTAAGAGGGTTTTATAAATAAGCATCAACCAGTGGGTCTTGCGAATGGGTATACAGAGATGACCAGTTTACAGAAGAGTATAGAGTGCAGTGATGTGTCCTATAAGGAGCATTGGTGGCAAATCTGATGGCCAAATGGTAAAGAACATCTAGCCGCTCGAGAGCACCCTTACCTGCCGATCTATAAATTACATCTCTGTAATCTAGCATGGGTAGGATGGTCATCTGAATCAGGGTTAGTTTGGCAGCTGGGTTGAAGAGGAGCGATTACAATAGAGGAAATCAAGTCTAGATTTAACTTTAGCCTGCAGCTCTGATATGTGCTGAGAGAAGGACAGTGTACCGTCTAGCTATACTCCCAAGTACTTGTATGAGGTGACTACCTCAAGCTCTAAACCCTCAGAGGTAATAATCACACCTGTGGGAAGAGGGGCATTCTTCTTACCAAACCACATTACTTTTGTTTTGGAGGCGTTCAGAACAAGGTTAAGGGTAGAGAAAGCTTGTTGGACACTAAGAAAGCTTTGTAGAGCGTTTAACACAAAATCCAGGGAGGGGCCAGCTGAGTATAAAACTGTATAATCTGCATATAAATGGATGAGAGAGCTTCCTACTGCCTGAGCTATTGTCACGGCCGTTGAAAAAAGAGGACCAAGGTGCAGCGTGGTAGGCGTACATGTTCCTTTATTAAACAAGACGCCGAACAAAACAATAAACACTACAAACAAACCGTGAAGCTCAAAGGCTATGTGCCCTAAACAAAGTCAACTTCCCACAAACACTACCTAAGTATGGTTCTCAATCAGAGACAACGATAGACAGCTGTCCCTGATTGAGAACCATACCCGGCCAAAACATAGAAATAAAAAAACATAGAAACACAAAACATAGAATGCCCACCCCAACTCACGCCCTGACCAAACCAAAATAGAGACATAAAAAGGATCTCTAAGGTCAGGGCGTGACAGCTATGCTGTTGATGTAAATTGAGAAGAGCGTGGGGCCTAGGATCGAGCCTTGGGGTACACCCTTGGTGATAGGCAGTGGCTGAGACAGCAGATGTTCTGACTTCATACACTGCACTCTTTGAGAGAGGTAGTTAGCAAACCAGGCCAAAGACCCCTCGGAGACACCAATACTCCTTAGCCGGCCCACAAGAATGGAATGGTCTACCGTATCAAAAGCTTTGGCCAAGTCAATAAAACATTTCTTAGAATCAAGGGCAATGGTGACATCATTGAGGACCTTTAAGGTTGCAGTGACAGATCCATAACCTGAGCGGAAACCAGATTGCAGAACAGAGAGAATACTATAGACATCAAGAAAGCCAGTCAGTTGATTATTATTGTTGATTATTAAGTTTTCCCAACACTTTTGATAAACAGGGCAAAACAGAAATAGGCCTATAGCAGTTAGGATCAGCTTGATCTCCCCTTTAAATAAAGGATGAACCGTGGCTGCCTTCCAAGCAATGGGAACCTCCCCAGAGAGGAGAGACAGGTTAAAAAGGTTGGAGATAGACTTGGTGATTTATAGGTGCAGCAACCTTAAAGAGGAATGGGTCTAAACCATCTGATCTGGATGTTTTTTGGGGTCCAGTTTAAGGAGTTCCTTAACCACCTCAGACTCAGTGACCGCCTGCAGTGAGAAACTTTGTAGTGGGGCAGGGGAAAAAGAGGGAGGAGCATCAGGGCTAGTCGCATTAGAAGGGGTGGGAGATGAGGAAATGTTGGACGGGCAAGGAGGCATGGCTGAGTCAAATAGGAATCCTGACTTAATGAAGTGGTGATTAAAAAGCTCAGCCATGTGCTTCTTGTCAGTAACAACCATCAACATGAAGGAACCCCGGCAGCTGTGAGGAGGAGGGTTTATTCTCCAGGTCTTTAACCGTTTTCCAGAACATCTTGGGGTTGACACACAGAGAAAGAGCTGCTCCTTAAAGTAACTAACTTTGGCCTTCCGGATAGCCTGAGTGCACTTATTTGTCATTTGCCTGAACGAGAGACAGTCAGCCTGAGTATGCGTGTGCCGAGCCTTTCGCCAAATGCAATTCTTAAGGTGGAGTAACTCTGCCAGATCACGGTCAAACCAGGGGCTGAACCTGTTTTTATCTCTCATTTTCTTTATTGGGGTGTGTTTGTTAATAATATAACTGAAAATATCAAAAAATAAGGTCCAAGTGTCTTCGACAGAGGGGATCAAGCTGATTCTATACCAATTTACAGGTATGTTGTTATAAATATACTTAAGTATCAAAAGTAAAAGTACAAATAATTTCAAATTCCTTATATTAAGCAAACCAGATGGAACTATTTTCTGTTTTTTTAAATTTAACTAGGCAAGTCAGTTAAGAACAAATTCTTATTTACAATGACTGCCTACACCGGCCAAACTCGAACAACGCTGGGAGAATTGTGCGCCGCCCTATTGGACTCCCAATCAAATCAAAATCAAATCAAACTTTATTTGTCACATGCGCCGAATACAACAAGTGTAGACCTTACCGTGAAATGCTGACTTACAAGCCCTTAACCAACAGTGCAGTTCAAGAAAGAAAATATTTAACAAATACACTAAAGTAAAAAATTATAAAAAGTAACACGATAACATAACAATAACGAGGCTATATACAGGGGGTACCGGTACCGAGTCAGTGTGCAGGGGTACAGGTTAGAGGTAATTTGTACATGTAGGTAGGGGTGAAGTGACTATGCATAGATAATAAACAGTGAGTAGCAGCAGTGTACAAAACAAATGTAATAGTCCGGTGGCCATTTGATTAATTATTCAACAGTCTTATGGCTTGGGGGTAGAAGCTGTTGAGGAGCCTTTTGGTTCTAGACTTGGCGCTCCGGTACCGCTTGCCATGCGGTAGCAGAGAAAACAGTCTATGACTTGGGTGACTGGAGTCTCTGACAATTTAATGGGCTTTCCTCTGACACCGCCTATTATATAGGTCCTGGATGGCAGGAAGCTTGGCCCCAGTGATGTACTGGGCCGTACGCTCTACCCTCTGTAGTGCCTTGCGGTCGGAGGCCGAGCAGTTTCCATAACAGGCAGTGATGCAACCAGTCAGGATGCTCTCGATGGTGCAGCTGTAGAACGTTTTGAGGATCTGAGGACCCATGCCAACTCTTTTCAGTCTCCTGAGGGGAAATAGGCTTTGTCGTGTCCTCTTCACGACTGTCTTGGTGTGTTTGGACCATGATAGTTTGTTGGTGATGTGGACACCAAGGAACTTGAAGCTCTCAACCTGCTCCGTCGATGTGAATGGGGGCGTGCTCGGTCCTCCTTTTCCTGTAGTCCACAATCATATCCTTTGTCTTGATCACGTTGAGGGAAAGGTTGTTGTCCTGGCAACACACGGCCAGGTCTCTGACTTCCTCCTTATAGGCTGTCTCATCGTTGTCAGTGATCAGGCTGTGTCGTCTGCAAACTTAGTGATGGTGTTGGAGTCGTGCCTGGCCATGCAGTCATGGGTGAACAGGGAGTGCAGGAGGGGACTGAGCACGCACCCGAGGGCCCCCGTGTTGAGGATCAGCTTGGCAGATGTGTTGTTACCTACCCTTACCACCTGGAGGCAGCCCGTCAGGAAGTCCAGGATCCAGTTGCTGAGGGAGGTGTTTAGTCCCAGGGTCCTTAGCTTAGTGATGAGCTTTGAGGTCACCATGGTGTTGAACACTGAGCTGTAGTCAATGAACAGCATTTTCACATAGGTGTTCCTTTTGTCCAGGTGGGAAAGGGCAGCAGGGATTGTGCAATAGGGATTGTATTATCTGTGGATCTGTTGGGGCGGTATGCAAATTGGAGTGGGTCTTGGGTTTCATGGTGTTCATGAAACCCAAGTGGTGTCATGTGAGCCATGACCAGCATTTCAAAGCATTTCATGGCTACAGACATGAGTGCTACGGGTTGGTAGTCATTTAGGTTACCTTAGTGTTCTTGGGCACAGGGACTATGGTGGTCTGTTTGAAACATGTTGGTAGTACAGACTCAGTCAGGGACAGGTTAAAAATGTCAGTGAAGACACTTGCCAGTTGGTCAGCGCATGCTCGTAGTACACGTCTTGGTAATCCATCTGGCCCGGCGGCCTTGTGAATGTTGACCCGTTGAAAGGTCTTACATTGGCTACGGAGAACATGATCACACAATCGTCCTGAACAGCTGATGTTCTCACGCATGCTTCAGTGTTGCTTGCCTCGAAGCGAGCATAGAAGTAGTTTGGCTCGTCTGGTAGGCTCGTGTCACTGGGCAGCTCGCGGCTGTGCTTCCCTTTGTAGTCTATAATAGTTTGCAAGCCCTGCCACATCTGATGAGCGTCGGAGCCGGTGTAGTACAATTAAATCTTAGTCCTGTATTAACGCTTTGCCTGTTTGATGGTTTGTCTGAGGCATTTCTTATAAGCGTTCGGGTTAAAATCCGGCTTCTTGAAAGCGTCAGCTCTACCCTTTAGCTCAGTGTGGATGTTGCCTGTAATCCATGGCTTCTGATTGGGGTATGTACATACGGGGGGACAGGGCGGACGTCGTCGATGCACTTTATTGATGAAGCCAGTGACTGACGTGGTGTACTCCTCAATGCCATCGGAAGAGTCCCAGAACATATTCCAGTCTGTGCTAGCAAAACAGTCCTGTAGCTTCGCGTCTATGTCATCTGACCACTTCTTTATTGACCGAGTCACTGGAGCTTCCTGCTTTAGTTTTTGCTTGTAAGCAGGAATCAGAGGGATAGAATTATGGTCAGATTTGCCAAATGGAGGGCAAGGGAGAGATTTGTACATGTCTCTATGTGTGGTGTAATAGTGGTCTAGAGTTTTTTTCCCTCTGGTTGCACATTTAACATGCTGGTAGAAATGATGTAAAACGGATTTAAGTTTCCCTGCATTAATGTCCCCGGCCACTAGGAGCGCCGCCTCTGGATGAGCATTTTCCCGTTTGCTTATGGCATTATACAGCTCGTTAAGTGCGGACTTAGTGCCAGCATCGGTTTGTGGTGGTAAATAGACAGCTATGAAAAATATAGATGAAAACTCTCTTGGTAAATAGTGTGGTCTGCTGCTTATCTGTGACGTGGTAAGGTTGGACCCAGATGCAGAGAAGAGACCATACGAGGAATCAGTGGTTAGGATAAACATAATACTTTACTGAGAAACGGTAGCCGCGGGATCACAGTACACTTGAAAAAACAACAAACAGTAAGTCTCGAAAACTCACTCAAGAAACAAACACACACAGATAACAATTCAAGCTTCTGCAAAGGACAACAGAAAACACACCTCTTTTAACAGGGAAATCATAATGAGTAAATTGGACACACCTGAGTGTCGTTAATGTCTCTAGGACGGTATCTGCTACCCTCTGGTGACCGCTGGAACCATGAGATTATCATGAGATACTCTACATCAGGCGAGCAAAACCTTGAGAATTCCTTAATATTAGATTTCGTACACCAGCTGTCGTTTACAAATATACACAGACTGCCACCCCTTGTCTTACTGGAGTAAATTATTATTGTGTATTTTGTCATTATGTATCAGCTAACAGAAGCATGCTATTAAATGCAGGGATTTCTAGTGGCGTGTATATGAATTAAGATAATGTGTGAGCATGGAAGAAGTGGTATCCATAGTTTCTGCACTTGGCTTCTGTGTTTTAAAAGTGTTCGAAAATTAGGTTGATATCAGACAGCTAATAGAGGATTCATAAAATCCCAGTGCACTACTTTTGTGAAAAAAAATGGAAAAAAATGGTGTAATTTTTTTTATTAATATACATTTTTTTCAGATTTTTCAGGGTATGCTGCAGCACCCTCAGCGCCCCTACTTCCCTCTAAAGTACAGCTTCACCAGGTCATCTAACCCAGGCATTTCAATGGTGGCGCACACAGCACAAACCACTTCCTTTTAATGTTGAAATATTGCCACTTTATTCTCGAAATATTGCCACTAAATTCTCTACATTTTGACACTTTATTTTTGAAATGTTGCCACTTTATTCTCAAAATATTGCCACTTTATTCTCAAAATATTGGCTCTTTATTCACCAAATTTTATTTTGACTTTATTCTTGAAATATTGGCACTTTAGTTTATGTATTTTTTCTCTTCACTTGGTCCTAATACTCTTCTGTATTATTGCGAACAAGATGCATTAAAAAAACACAATTTTTGTTCTGTACAAGGTTCCTTCTTTTCACTATGTCCATTTAGGTTAGTATTGTGGAGTAACAACAATGTTGCTGACCCCTCCTCAGTTTTCTCCTATCACAGCCATTAAACTCTATAACTATTTTAAAGTCACCATTGAACTCATGGTTTAATCCCTGGGCGGTTTCCTTCCTCTCCGGCAGCTGAGTTATGAAGGACGCCTGTATCTTTGTAGTGAGTGGGTGTATTGATACACCATCCAAAGTGTAATTAATAACTTCACCATGCTCAAAGGGATATTCAATATCCCCTTTTTTTACCCATCTACCAATAGGTGCCTTTCTTTGTGAGGCATTGGAAAACCTCCCTGGTCTTTGTGGTTGAATCTGTGTTTGAAATTCACTGCTCGACTGAGGGACCTTACAGATAATTGTATGTGTGGGGTACAGAAATGAGTTAGCCATTACATTTTTTAAATGTTAAACACTATTATTGCACACAGTGAGTTCATGCAATTTATGTGACTTGTTAAGCACATTTTTACTCCATAGCAAAGGGTTTGAATACTGACTGACCCAAGACATTTCAGCTTACATTTTTTTATTAATCTGTAAAAATGTATCAAACCATAATTCTACTTGACATTATGGGGTATTGTGTGTAGGCCAGTGACACAAAATCTCAATTAAATCCTTTTAAAATTCATGCTGTAACACAACAAAATGTGGAAAAAGTCAAGGGGTGTGAATACTTTCTAAAGGAACTGTATATGGTGTTATTTCATGGGGGACTGAGGTCTAAATACAGCACATTCTACTCCACCCACTCCATTGGTCCCAATGCAATACACCATAGACCTATAAATTACAAATTGGCTTGTTGATAAGAAACGAGTCTATGTGCCAAAGTAAACATGGGGTTCTCAGTAGGGTCTGTAGAATCTATATATGGTGTTATTTCTTGGGGGACTGAGGTCGTTATACCCAGCAGCACTTTATAATCCACCCATTTCAGTGGTCACAATGCAATACACTGTTGGGCTATAAATTACATATTGGTTTAAAAAGAGAAGGGGAAAAAATTATTCTATGTGCCAAAGTAAAATGGGTTTGGGATTACTCAGTAGGGTCTGTAGAATCTATATACGATTTTATTTATTGGGGGACTGTGGTCTAAATACCCAGCAGCACTTTCTACCCCACCCACTCCATTAGTCACAATGCAATACGCTATAGGCCTAGAAATGACAAATTGGCTTACAGAGAAAAAAACATTTGATGTGCCGAGGTAAAAGTGTGGTTGGGAATACACAGTAGGGTCAGTAGAATGTATATCCTGTATGTATGGTGTTATTTCATGGGGGACTGAATAATACAGAGCACAGTATATGGATTAGTGGATATTAATCCTGCATGTTATATTGCATGTTAAATTGCCCATGTGCCTCACCCTAACAATTTGGTCTATTTTCAACGAGGCCGGTGTGTGAAAGCACCACCATCGTAGTGATGGCATTTGGCTTGCACGTGTAAATTCAGCACACACAACTTTCTATCATAGAATTGTGTTATTTGAGGTGTCAAATTAAAAGCTTATTTAACGTGTCAAATAGTGTTACATATCGTGTATCTTTTTTTACACGCAAAGACCCAAATGGCGTTCAATGTGACTCACCCTAATAATTTGGTCTATTTTCACCTCTTAATTTCGCTTACTTTTCTAACTTGATTGTGCACATGTAGCCTATAACCTGTTTTAGAGAAATGCAATCATCGAATATTGCAAGAGCTTTCATTGTCTGTTTATATGCCCCCTTCATTAATCCTACGGTTCTGACTTGGTGTACAGGGAGAACACTGCAAGAACGGCCCATGTTCTGAATTCTGTCGCTGTACATTTCAAAAGTGCTGAACAAATAGTTATATTGACTTCGTCCGTCGTCGGTCGCTCATTAATGTCTTAATCGAAATTACGGATGGCTTCTTATCCGCTTGTCGTCCCCTTATGCCATAGTTTGTACATCTCAATTGTCAGTAGAAACCACATTTGTTTAAGCAAGTCAGCCATATCAGCAATGTTTTTTTTAAAGGCAGTAAATTAGGCTAAATTGCTAAACTGCTTCGCTGCCAGACAAGGCTCCGCTGAAAGCCAGGTGTAGCAGTGATAAGGTGTTGGGACTGCTGTTGGGACTCTGTTGTTGGGACAGCTTTATGTAGGCCCTAACAGTTTGTGGGCACTGTCTGTCACCGTTATAGTGCAATTAATGTATTGTTTAGTGTTGTGTAGTGGCTTTGCTGGCATAAATCCCACATTTTTTGTTTGTTTGCCCCATCAAGATTTACATGCTAAAATCGCCACTGGCGATTACAGCCTTGAGTCTTCTTGGGTTTGATGCTACAAGCTTGGCACACATGTATTTTAGCAGTTTCTGCCATTCCTCTCTGCAGATCCTCTTAAGCTCTGTCAGGTTGGATGGGGAGCGTTGCTGCACAGCTATTTTCAGGTGTTCGATCCAGGCTCTGGCTGGGCCACTCAAGGACATTTAGAGACTTATCTCGAAGTCACTCCTGCATTGTCTTGGCTGTTTGCTCAGGGTCGTTGTCCTGTTGGAAGGTGAATCTTCGCTCCAGTCTGAGGTCCTGTTCGCTCTGGAGCAGGTTTTCATCAAGGATCTCTCTGTACTTTGCTCCATTCACCTTTCCCTTGATCCTTACTAGTCCTCTAGTCCCTGCCGCTGAAAAACATCCCTACAGCATGAATATGCCACCACCATGCTTCACCGCAGGGATCGTGCCAGGTTTCCTCCTGACGTGATGCTTGGCTTTCAGGCCAAAGAGTTCAATCTTTGCTTCATCATACCATAGAATTTTGTTCCTCATGGTCTGAGCGTCTTTAGGTGCCTTTTGGCAAACTCCAAGCGGGCTGTCATGTGCCTTTTTCTGATGAGTGGCTTCCGTCTGGCCACTCTACCATAAAGGCCTGATTGATGGAGTGCTGCAGAGATAGTTGTGCTTCTGAATGGTTCTCCCATCTCCAAAGAGGAACTCTAGAGCTCTGTCAGAGTGACTGTTGGGTTCTTGGTCACCTCCCTGACCAAGGCCCTTCTCCCCCGATTGCTCAGTTTGACCGGGCGGCTAGCTCTAGGAAGAGTCCAAACTTCTTCCATTGAAGAATGAGGGAGACCACTGTGTTCATGGGGACCTTCAATGCTGAAAAAATGTTTTTGTACCCTTCCTCAGATCTGTGCCTCGACACAAACCTGTCTCAGAGCTCTATGGACAAATCTTTCAACCTCATGGCTTGGTTTTTGCTCTGACATTCACTGTCAACTGTGGGACCTTATAGAGACGTGTGTGCCTTTCCAAATCATGTTCAATCAATTGGGTTTACCACAGGTGGACTCCAATCAAGTTGTCGAAACATCTCAAGGATGATCAATGGAAACAAGATGCACCTGAGCTCAATTTCGAGTCTCATAGCAAAGGGTCTAAATACTTATGTAAATAAAGTTGGTAAAAACCTGTTTTCGCTTTGTCATTATGGGATACCGTGTATAGATTGCTGAAAAAATCTGGAAAAAGTCAAGGGGTCTGAATACTTTCCAAAAGCACTGTATATACAGTATATGTGTTTGAGAAGGGTAGTACAGTATAGACATCATGGACAATTTGTGGATAGAATATCTATAACAATAGTTGAATAGGATGGCCTTGACTATACAGTACATATGAAATGTGTAAAACAGTACTGTATGTAAACATTATTAAAGTGATCAGTGTTCCATGTACATAGGGCATCAGCATCTAAGGTGCAGGGTTGAGTAACCGGGTGGTATCCGGCTAGTGACAGTGACTGCACAGTTCCGTACAGGGTACTGGGTGAAGGTCGGCCTATAACGACACAGGGCAAGACCCAGATGCAGACACAGGAGGCAGATGGTTTGAGTCGCTGATATTTATTGAAATACAAGGGGCAGGCAATGGGCAGTTCGGGGACAGACAGAAATTCATAACCCAGGTCAGAGTCCGAAAGGTACAGTGGGGGCAGGCAGCCTCGAGGTCAAGGCAGGCTGAATGGTCAGGCAAGCGGGCTCAGTGTCAGGGCAGGCAGAACGGGTCGGAACCGGGAGGGCTATGAAAACAGAGACTAGGAAAACAGCAGCATGGGAAAACATGCTGGTAAGCTTGACAAGACAAACTGGCAACAGACAAACAGAGAACACAGGTATAAATACACTAGAGATAATGAGGAACATGGGTGACACCCGGAGGGGGGGTAGGGACAAGCAGAAAGACAGGTGAAACAGATCAGGGTGTGACACGGCCAATGATGGCTATTTAACAAGCTGATGGCCTTGAGATAGAAGCTGTTTTTCAGTCTCTCGGTCCCAACTATGATGCACCTGTACTGACCTCGCCTTCTGGATGATAATGGGGTGAACAGGCGGTGGCTTGGGTGGCTGAGGTACTTGATGATCTTCTTGGCCTTCTTGTGACACAGGGTGCTGTAGATGTCTTTGAGGGCAGGCAGTGTGCCCCCGGCGATGCGTTGGGCAGACCACACCACCCTCTGGAGAGCCTGCAGTTGCAGACAGTGCAGTTGCCGTACCAGGTGGTGATACAGCCCGACAGGATGCTCTCAATGGTGCATCAGTAAAGGTTTGTGAGGGTCTTAGGGGCCAAGCCAAATTAGTTCAGCCTCCTTCTTCTGTGTGGGTGGACCATTTAAGACTGCCACTGATGTGTATCCCGAGGAAGCTTTTCACCTTCTCCACTGCGGCCCGTCAATGTGGATGGGGGCATGCTCCCTCTGCTGTCTCCTGAAGTCCACGATCAGCTCCTTCGTTTTGTTGATGTCAAGGAAGGGGTTATTTGACTGGCACCGCTCTGCAAGGGCCCTCACCTCCTCCCTGTAGTCTCTCTCAATGTTGTTGGTATTCAGGCCTACCACTGTTGTGTCGTCTGCAAACTTAATGATTGAGATGGAGGCGTGTGTGGGCACACAGTCATGGGTGAACAGGGAGTACAGGAGGAGACTGAGCACGCACCCTTGTAGGGCCCCTGTGTTGAGGATCGGCGTAGTGGATGTGTTGTTGCCCATATGAGTTATTGGAGAGTAAATTACTTTGTTTAATAAAGAAGTTAAGGTTTTATGCTTGAAGGATACAACAGACGGATGAAATGAAGATATATTCTTAATAATTAAATTATCTTTAAATATAAATGTGTTATGTATTTAATGTAGTAGTGGGCACCAATGTTGATAACTCGATATATTGTTTGATATCGATATGAGCAAGGCATATTGTGATATCGGTTTATTCTTCCTCTTAACCTACACTATATAAATCAAAATTAAATCACATTTTATTGGTCACATACACATATTTAGCAGATGTTTATTGTGGGTGTTGCGAAATGCTTGTGTTCCTAGCTCCAACAGCGCAGTAGTATCTAACAATTCACAACAATACACACAAATCTAAAAGTAAAGGAATGGAATTAAGAAATATATAAATATTAGGATGAGCAACGTTTGAGTGGCATTGACTAAAATACAGTAGAGTACAGTATATACATATGAAATGAGTAAAACAGTATGTAAACATTATTAAAGTGACTATTTTTCCATTTAAATTGGCCAGTGATTCCATGTCTATGTACATAGGCAACAGCCTCTAAGGTGCAGGGTTGAGTAACCGGGTGGTAGCCGGCTAGTGATGGCTATTTAACAGTCTGTTGGCCTTGAGATAGAAGCTGTTTTTCAGTCTCTCCATCCCAGCTTTGATGCACCTGTACTGACCTCGCCTTCTGGATAATGATGATAGTGTTTCAATTGGTGACATCACTCGCTCTTAGACCTTGAAGTAGTTGTTCCCCTTGCTCTGCGATGGGTAACGATGCTTCGTGGGTGACTGTTGTTGATGTGTGCAGAGGTTCCCTGGTTTGAGCCCAGGTAGGGGCGAGGAGAGGGACAGAAGCACAACTATTACATTTGCAGGGGGACTCTTATATAGAGAAAAATAAATATGCTATTGTGCTGCCAGCATAATATCCTGCTGCTATGATAACGGTAAACATTCATTTTTTTTTTTAAAGATTCAACAAATTATTATTTTTAGCCCATAAATAGCGTTGGATTGTTATACGTCACTAATTAGCTTCCGCCCCACAAAGGAGTAACCAATAATAGCTCCCCGCGTTCCATAGCAATACCTATAGTTCCTATAAGTTGCATCAAACGCTTTAATTGAAGAGATCCAGTTCAAACAAGAGTAATTGTGACAAAATAAATGCAAATAGTTCAGTATACATACAATGTATCAATACTGAAATGATTATGTAAGTGTCTACTCTCACACAATTACATCCCACTCACAATATTTTCAGTGCGACAGTGCAAGGATTAATGGTTGAATTGGATGCAGTCAATGTACGGATCTCCTGTTATTGTTTACATTTTGAAACAGCGTACGGACTCTACTTAATGAGGGTGTCATTTCCAGTGAACGTTAGGTTATTATTGAGTAATGTTTTACTTCGTTTTTCATGTTAGTAAAATGCGTTGACAAGTATATCAATCAATTGGTGGTGATGAAGTAACTAATCTGCTATGCTAACCAACACAGCTAGCTAGCTAACCATAATATCTAGCTGACTGGCAACAAAAGCTAGCGAGTTATTGCCGGGTCTAGTTATCTACCTAACGCTACTGTAGTAAGCTAAATAACCGATACAATTGATTGGTACCACATTGTCAGTTTGTCCATTGGATAAAAACGTCGTTTATGTTGCTAGCTAGCTACCTGCCTTAGGAATGAATGTCAACGTTTGAGACCAGACAACATCGTCAATTTAGCTAGCTAGCGAATTTAGCAAACGTTAGCTAGTTAACATGGTCTCAAGTTGTAATGACGAGCTAACATGTTAATTTTACATATGTTATTTAAATAGTTATTTTCCTAGAGTTGACAATTTTAGCTTTTGCTGGGCTAACCGAAGCGCAGCTAGCTATAGCTCTCGAAGGCTGTCTAAAAACTTGGATCTCGAGGATGTTCAAATGACTCGAGAAGCGTAGCGCATTCTGAGCTGCAAAGGTCTAGGCAAGACCAGAGGAAAACACAGGTATACGTTAATTTGAATGTATTCATATTCTATTCCAGTGTATGGTTCTTCCCCCTCCCCTTTCCACACTGAGACTATAGATGTGTTAAATTGACCATGGATATTCATCACCATTACGTTTCAGCACCAACTAAGTCTGTCCATTTTGCCTGACTTTAGGGGTGCACAATGTTTAGTGCAGCTCAGAGTTCCAAGTCTGAGTTCCTGGACAAAGCCAGGCAGGCGCGTGAGGAGAGGAAGGGGTACAAAGCAAGGGACAGAGCAGCCACCCTAATTCAAGCGCTGGTGAGGAGATTCCTCTGTCGCTGCAGACTCCAGAAACAAATAAGGTTCGCTTTACAAGCAATGCGTGCCGTTATGCATTAGGACACATAATCTTTCATGAGACTAGTTTGTGAATAAACCTTTTGAAGTAATGTATGAATGCTCTCTTTCTTACTAGGAAAGAAGTTGATGACTTATTCCAAGATGCCGGGACCACAAAAAGAAACGCGCTATCCATTTTTAAAATTGCACGGAAGTTACTATTCATTTTTTGCCAAGATGATAAGTTGGTGAGTTCTTTAACACCTACACTTTACCCTCACTGATTTGAATGTATGTTTTGTACATTGTTATTAATTGCCTCTTACAGGACGATGTCTCTTATTTACTAATTGAAAGGCAAATGAATGATTACATATCAATATAGTATTTGAGATTGTTTAGTGTACATATAACTGACAAGCTATGATGCTTTTAACTACACAGAGATTTGAGAAGCTTTGTCGCTCCATTCTTGGTAGCATGGATGTTGAAAATGAGCCCAAAGTGAGTATGATTATAATGAAGGAATCGTCAGTGAGAACAGATTTTTAATTAACCCAGAGTGTGATTGACTCTGACTTGGTATATAATAATTTATTGTTCTTTGTTATCAGGTTTGGTATGTGTCATTGGCCCTTTCTAAAGACCTCACCATCCCTTGGATCAAGCAGATTAAAGATGTCCTGTGGATCTCCTGTCAGTTCCTGAAAAAATTAAAGGTAAATCAGAATGCTTTGATGATAATAACCTTCTTTAAGAAAACAGGTGTACCATTTTAAATATTGAAATGTTATAATTGGATCTTTACACCCCTCCTTCCTTCTGTCTCTTGTAGCCTGACATCATGCAGGACAATAAGCTGGTGACTCTGTACCTCACCATGCTGGTGACCTTCACAGACACATCAACCTGGAAGATAGTGAGAGGGAAAGGTCGGTCTCAGGTCAAACCACTGCTGCAGTACACACACATCCTCTATATAAGTGTCTTGATGTTGAAAGGAAAAAGACAAAGTGGAATCCTCCATTTTTTTCCCCCCTCTGTGGTAGGCGAGGCCCTCAGACCAGCATTGACCCGGATCTGTGAGAACATCATGGGGCATCTCAATCAAAAGGGATTTTATTCAATACTGCAGGTACAGTGACTCATACGACATCTTCCATCTTTTCCCCGGGGCTTTTAGAATGATTATTATGATGTTGCTGACATTTATTGGTGGTTTCTGCAATTTTGTATTCCCTGGTAGATTCTACTCACCAACGGGTTGGCACGCTCCAGACCCTCTCTTACCAAGGGCACACTCACAGCAGTATTCACGCTGGCATTAAGGTGAGTGGCCACTGGAAGCTTGGTTACCTTTTTAGAATGCTTGGAGCTGAAGATGGCTCGGGAGCCATTAGTGTAACTTGTCTTTATTTTACAGACCTGTCATTGCTGCTCACTTCTCTGACAACTTGCTGAGGTCTCTCCTTCTCCACATCATGTCTGTCCCAGCAGTTGTCTCCCACATCTACACCATCACCCCAGAGGTAAACGCTAAACACTCAAAATGAAGAAATGACAGCCAATTCTCTACCTAGTGGGTGTAGGGTGTAGGGTGCCACTTCAGACATATAGACATTATTGTATAGACATACATTAGCTTGTACAATGACAAAGCCTCTGAGTGTGTGCTTGTCTCTGTGCAGTGCATGACCACCATCCAGACCCATGACCTGTTGAGGAAGTTCATCCTGTTCCTTAGCCGCGAGGAGCAGTGTGTCGACATCTGTGTCTGCCTGGAGGGGAGCCACACACTGTGCTTACTGGGTAGGGCCGTTTTCACTGACTTTCATATCTATTCTATGGCAATATTGGCTACTACTGTGAGTGTGCATGTTTGAGTTGCCTTTTTTTTGTCTCACTCTTGTCTTTCTCTGTGTGGTGCTGTGGGAAAGATACTGAATCAGTTATTTGGGGTTGCTGCTCTGCGGGGCCTCTGTTTCATCCTGTTGTCCTGTAGGCAACCTGATTCACCTGGGCTACCTCAACGAGAAAGTACTGGAGGAGGAGGCCAACCACTTTGTGACGGAACTGACGGACATGCTGTCCTACTGCCAGAGATACGTGTCCCAGAAGAAATCTAACCTCACCCACTGGCACCCTGTCCTGGGCTGGTTCTCCCAAACCGTAGACTACGGGTCAGTGACACATCCTCATAGCCTGATCACAGATCGGTTTGTGCTCTCTTGCCGACTCTTACGGTGTTGTCATGCCAAAATCAAGTGTCAATGACCATTGGAGCAAAACAGCACAAACCGATCTGGGACTGGGCTATGAAATGGGATCTCAACTAGGGCTGTTTACGGTGACCGCATTACGCCACCGGTGGTCACGAGTCATGACTGCAGTCAAATTCCATGTCACCGTAATTAGTCTTCTCCAAGCTCTGATGCTGCTGATGGTCATTAGTAGCTTACCAAACTTGCTAACTGCCTCGTACTCAGCACTTTATTGTCCCTCTAATCACTCTGACAAATGCAAACGTAATCTAAAATCTAATCAAATACTTCATGAGAGCCCTTAAGCTCATGTTGTGCAACATTTCTATAGGCTATGCAATTGAGAAAACAGTTTTGATGGCTTCTATTAAAAAGAGGAGGATCTCATCCGTTCTCTATAGGCTAGACCTACTATATTTATTTCTCAACTTTCCTAATATTAAGCACATTGCGTCTCTTTTACAACAGGAGTAAAACAGGAGTATATGAAAATGAACCACGGGAAAAGCGTCCTCCATTCCCTATTTAAGTGCGTAGATAACATGTATTTCTTTCTCATGTCCCTGTTGTGAGACAGGTGCATGATAATGGTCCATTCTAAATCAAAACAAATTTCACACATATTATTTAGTATATGTAAAGACTAGATTAAATCAAGAATAGTCTGATTGGTGACAATATTAGCCCATCACTTGTGAATGATATAGTATCACTTGTGAATGATGCCCAGCCTCTGTGCAGTGAGGCAAGAAACAGTGCATGCCTTTTTTTGCAACTTTTTCAAATCATAGTCGCAACCTCCTTTGATAAGGTTTGTATCAACACTAAAGTGGCCAAATAACTTCTTAAAATTAAGAACATTAATCCGCTTTACAACTGGTGTAGAGCCTAACTGGCAAACATTTCGTGGTATCCAATTGGTAGTTAGTCTTGTTCCATCACTGCAACTCCCGTACGGACTCGGGAGAGGCGAAGGTCAAGAGCCGTGCGTTCTCCGAAACACAACCCAGTTAAGCCGCACTGCTTCTGGACACACTGCTCACTTAACCTGGAACCCTCCCCTAACCCGGATGACGCTGGGCCAATTGTGCGCCGCCCCATGGGTCTCCCGGTCGAGGCCCGGCTGCGACAGAGTCTGGACTCGAACCAGGATCTCTAGTGGCACAGCTAGCTGCCTTGGACCACTGCGCCACTCGGGAGGCCCTGGCGGCGTCTGAGTTTCAAGTTTGGGGAAGATAATCGTCATCATAAAAATGTGGCTTTTATAATGAAGCATAAATGTATAATCGCATTTGCAGTCACTTTTGAGAATGGTATTTTCCCGCTAATTGCATTTTGAATATTCACGCTTATAGCCTACTGCCGTGTGCGCATTGCTGCGCTTATAATGTGAAGAAATAGCCTAATGGTTTATCAACATTTTAAGCTGAATCAGGGATGCCCAACTGTCACCCCGTGGGTGGTCTTATTTGGCCCCCCCAGGTTTTCTGAGCAAAAACACTTTAAAACATCTTAAATTCATTGTTGGACATAAAGGACTGTAAAAACACCAGGAAATCAGCTCCAAGTGATTTTAATTTAAGAAATCTGTTCCCAAGTATTCCAACATATAATAGAGAGACTTGATCGTATACAAATGTAAGCAAGGTTTGAAATGATTATGTTTTAGTCAAACATTATATCAGTTTGAGCTTCTTGTGGTCTATTTGCAGTCTACAAATTATTTGTAAATAAGTTCTGGCACCCGACCTTCCGTTCAAGAAAATATCGGCCCACAACTTAATCTAGTTGACAATCAATGAGCTAAATGTTCTGATCTGTTGCGTCAGCCTCATTGCTTAAAAAAAAAATTGATGCTAGTGGTTGTATTTAGTTTGGGATCTGTCGCATTTGACAACTGTCCCAGACTATGTTTGGACTATTTATTTCTCGCACAGAAGGACAAGTTGACCAATAGAAAAGGTCAACCTTTGTACTATGGGAGTTCGTAGATTGACATAGGCTAGTGCTTTTGCTGGAGTTTGCCAAAAGGCACCTAAAGGACTCTGACCATGAGAAACAAGATTCTCTGGTCTGATGAAACCAAGATTGAATTCTTTGGACGGAATGCCAAGCTTCACATCTGGAGGAAACCTGGCACCGCTCACCACCTGGCCAATGCCATCCCTATAGTGAAGGATGGTGGTGGCAGCATCATGCTGTGGGGATGTTTTTCAGCGTCAGGAACATGGAGACTAGTCAGGATCGAGGGAAAGATGAACGGAGCAAAGTACAGAGATATCCTTGATGAAAACCTGCTCCAGAGCGCTCAGGACCTCAGACTGGGGCGAAGGTTCACCTTCCAACAGGACAACGACTCTTAAGCACACATCCAAGACAACACAGGAGTTGCTTCAGCACAAGTTTCTGAATTTCCTTGAGTGGCCCAGCCAGAGTCCGGACTTGAACACGATCTAACATCTCTGGAGAGACCTGAAAATAGCTGTGCAGCGACTCTCCCCATCCAACCTGACAGAGCTTGAGAGGATCTGCAGAGAAGAATGGGAGAAACTCCCCAAATACAGGTCTGCCAAGCTTGTAGCGTCATACCCAAGAAGACTCGGCTGTAATCGCTGCCGTAGGTGCTTTAACAACGTACTGAGGAAGGGTCTGATTACTTATGTAAATGTGATATTTCGTTTTTTCATAAAAAAAATTAAAATACATTTTATAACAAGGCTGTTAAAGGTCAAGGGGTCTGAATTCTTTCCGAATGCACAATACTTTCCCCTGCACAAAGCATGGTCCATACAGAAATGGTTTGTTGAGATTGGTGTGGAAGAACTTGACTGGCCTGCACAGAGACCTGACCTCAACCCAATCAAACACCTTTAGGATGAATTGGAACGCCGACTGCGAGTCAGGCCTAATCGCCCAACATCAGTGCCCTACCTCACTAATGCTCTTGTGGCTGAATGGAAGGAAGTCCCCGCAGCAATGTTCCAACATGTAGTGGAAAGCCTTACCGGAAGAGTGGAGGCTGTTATAGCATCAAAGGGGGGACCAACTCAATCTCACACACACACACCCTTCCTGCCCCACTCAACCTTTACTTCATCCCTCTAGTCTGAATGAGTCCATGCCACTGGTCACGAAGCAGCTGCAGTACCTGTGGGGCATGCCTGTGATCCGGACGCTCTTCAGTGACGTCCTTAGCAAAAAGCTGGAGACCCAAGAGCCCACGCCTCCGCCACAACCTACCACATCCCAAAACAACCTGCCAGTCAAGAGTAAGTCAAATCTTTATTTCAGTTTCTCTTTTGTTTTCTCATCAGGCACTTAATCGTTTAATGTCATGGGTTATTTATTTTGACACCATTATTAGATTTATTATCACTTACCTGGGTTGTTGTCGATTGATCCAGATTATATTATAGAAGTGCATAATATAAATTATGTTTTAAAACAATGAACTAACCTTATCGGATCGGTTTTCTCTTAGGTCTATTCAAGCGGGCATTTCAGAAGTCTGCCTCAGTGCGAAACATCCTGAAGCCAGTTGGCGGGAGACGGGTGGACTCCGCAGAGGTTCAGAAAGTGTGCAGTATCTGTGTACTGTACCAGACAGCCCTCACCACGCTCACCCAGATACGATTGCAAATCCTCACTGGTGAGTCCCTGCCTAGTTCCATTTGAATCAGGCACGCATACACACACACATTAATGTTCTCTCACGTTGTGTCCGGTGCTGTCCCCCTCAGGCCTAACCTACCTGGACGACCTGCTGCCTAAGCTGTGGGCCTTCATCTGCGAACTAGGACCCCAAGGAGGGCTCAAGCTGTTCATAGAGTGCCTGAACAACGACACAGAGGAGTCTAAGCAGCTGTTAGCCATGCTCATGCTGTTCTGCGACTGCTCCAGACACCTCATCACGTGAGCTCCATGAAATGCTACCACATAACTTACACGTTATACAGTATGGGTTGGTTTCCTAAGTATAGATTAAGTCTTAGACTAAGAAGCACCTCTTTCAGTCCTAATCTGTATCCAGGAAACTGGCCCGAAATACAATATCCCATCTCTGTGCTTACTTATACAGTCGTGGCCAAAAGTTTTGAGAATGACACAAATATTATTTCCACAAAGTTTGCTGCTTCAGTGTCTTTAGATATTTTTTTCAGATGTTACTATGGAATACTGAAGTATAATTACAAGCATTTCATAAGTGTCAAAGGATTTTATTGACAATTACATGAAGTTGATGCAAAGAGTCAATATTTGCAGTGTTGACCCTTCTTTTTCAAGACCTCTGCAATCCGCCCTGGCATGCTGTCAATTAACTTCTGGGCCACATCTTGACTGATGGCAGCCCATTCTTGCATAATCAATGCTTGGAGTTTGTCAGAATTTGTGGGTTTTTGTTTGTCCACCCGCCTCTTGAGGATTGACCACAAGTTCTCAATGGGATTAAGGTCAGGGGAGTTTCCTGGCCATGGACCCAAAATATCGATGTTTTGTTCCCTGAGCCACTTAGTTATCACTTTTGCCTTATGGCAAGGTGCTCCATCATGCTGGAAAAGGCATTGTTCGTCACCAAACTGTTCCTGGATGGTTGGGAGAAGTTGCTCTCGGAGGATGTGTTGGTACCATTCCTTATTCATGGCTGTGTTCTTAGGCAAAATTGTGAGTGAGCCCACTCCCTTGGCTGAGAAGCAACCCCACACATCAATGGTATTAGGATGCTTTACTGTTGGCAGCGCTCACCTTGTCTTCTTCGGACAAGCTTTTTTCCGGATGCCCCTAACAATCGGAAAGGGGATTCATCAGAGAAAATGACTTTACCCCAGTCCTCAGCAGTCCAATCCCTGTACCTTTTGCAGAATATCAGTCTGTCCCTGATGTTTTTCCTGGAGAGAAGTGGCTTCTCTGCTGCCCTTCTTGACACCAGGCCATCCTCCAAAAGTCTTTGCTTCACTGTGCACTCACACCTGCCTGCTGCCATTCCTGAGCAAGCTCTGTACTGGTGGTGCCCCGATCCCGCAGCTGAATCAACTTTAGGAGACGGTCCTGCCGCTTGCTAGACTTTCTTGGGCGCCCTGAAGCCTTCTTCACAACAATTGAACCGGTCTCCTTGAAGTTCTTGATGATCCGATAAATGGTTGATTTAGGTGCAATCTTACTGGCAGCAATATCCTTGCCTGTGAAGCCCTTTTTGTGCAAAGCAATGATGACGGCACGTGTTTCCTTGCAGGTAACCGTGATTGACAGAGGAAGAACAATGATTCCAAGCACCACCCTCCTTTTGAAGTTTCCAGTCTGTTATTTGAACTCAATCAGCATGACAGCGTGATCTCCAGCCTTGTCCTTGTCAACACTCACACCTGTGTTAACGAGAGAATCACTGACATGATGTCAGCTGGTCCTTTTGTGGCAGGGCTGAAATGCAGTGGAAATGTTTTTTGGGGGATTCAGTTAATTTGCATGGCAAAGAGGGACTTTGCAATTAATTGCAATTCATCTGATAACTCTTCATAACATTTTGGAGTATATGCAAATTGCCATCATACAAACTGAGGCAGCAGACTTTGTGAAAATTAATATTTGTGTCATTCTCAAAACTTTTGGCCACGACTGTATATGTTATATGTTGACCATCCTTTGTGTGTTATACAGGATCCTGGATGACATTGAAGTTTACGAAGAGCAGATCTCGTTTAAGACGGAAGAGCTCGTAACCATCTCCTCGTTTCTCAACACGTTTGTTTACAAGATGGTCTGGGATGGTATCTTAGGTGAGTCTCCTCCTCCCTCTGTTGAATTCTTGTCAAACTCAAAGGCGATTTGATAGACAGTGACAGAATTGTCAATCCCAGGTTCCGGCACCATGAGAAATGTCTTGGGGATAGGGTCGTTGAGTGTGTGCATTAACTTAATGTGTTGTTGTCTGTGACAGAGAATGCCAAGGGAGAGAAGCTGGACCTGTTCCACAGCGTTCACGGCTGGCTGATGGTGCTTTACGAGCGGGACTGCAGGAGGAGGTTCTCCCCTGATGACAACTGGCTGCGCAAGTAAGTGCCCCTCCGGGAAACATACTTATCCTAATCCCTGATCCTTCCCATAGTTAGTCTGCACTTCCCAAAACCTGCTACGGTGATCCTAGTGATCAGTAGCGGTCAAATGCTTGTGGAGCGCTTGATGAAGCTTGCCCATCACAATGGAACCAATGGAATATTAGTGCCAACTTTGACCACCCAGTACTCCACGCAAGCCATGTTGGGCCCACCTCCAGTACTTGGAAGTATTTGACTGAATTGAAAATTGATTGAATTTAGATTTTGTGTCACACACAATAACCCATAATGTCAGTGGAATTATGTTTTTAGAAATCTTTACCAATTAATTAAAATGAAAAGCTGAAATGTATTGAGTCAATAAGTATTCTTATAGCAAGCCTAAATAAATTAAAGAGTAAAAATGTGCTTAACAAGTCACATAATAAGTTGCGTGGACTCACTCTGTGTGCAATATGTTTTTGACATGATTTTTAAGTGTTACCCCATCTCTGTACCCCACACATACAATTATCTGTAAGGTCCCTCAGTCGAGCAGTGAATTTCAAGCACAGATTCAGACTAGGGAGGTTTTCCAATGCTTCGCAAAGAAGGGCACCTATTGGTAGCTGACATTAAATGTCCCTTGGAGCATGGTGCAGTTATTAATTACACTTTGGATGGTGTATCAATACAGCCAGTGACTACAAAGATACAGGCGTCCTTCCTAACTCAGTTGCTGGAGAGGAAGGAAACTGCTCAGGGATTTCATCATGAGGCCAAAGGGGATTTTAAAACAGTTATAGAGTTTTTAATGGCTGTGATTAGAAAAAAACTGAGGATGGATCAACAACATTGTAGTTGCTCCTAATACTAACCTAATTGACAGAGTGAAAAAAAGGAAGCCTGTACAGAATACAATTTTTCCAAAACATGCATCCTGTTTGCAATAAGCCACTAAAGTAATACTACAAAAAATGTGGCAAATAAATGAACTTTTTGTCCTGTATACAAAGCGTTATGTTTGGGGTAAATCCAACACAACACATCACTGAGTTACCACTCTATATTTTCAAGCATGGTGGTGGCTGCATCATGTTATGGGTATGCTTGTCATCAGCAAGGACTAGGGAGTTTTTTTTTATGATAAAAAGAAAAGGAATAGATCCAAGCAAAGGCAAAATCCTAGAGTAGAACTTAGTTTGGTCTGCTTTCATACAGACACTGGGATACGAATTCACCTTTCAGCAGGACAATTACCCAAAACACAAGGCCAAAACGCAAGTTCCTTAGTTGCCTAGTTACGGTTTTGACTTAAGTCTGCTTGAAAATCTATGTCAAGACTTAAAAATGGCTGTCTAGCAATGATCAACAACCGACTTGACAGAGCTTGAAGAATTGTACAATCCAGGTGTGCAAAGCTCTGAGATTTACCCAGAAAGACTAACTGCTGTAATGTATTGACTCGGGGTTGAATACTTATCTAATCAATATATATTTGTGTTTTATTATCCATAAATATTTTTAAATGTCCGAATTTTTCTGCCACTTTGACATTACAGAGTATTTTGTGTTGATCGTTGACAAAAAAATGACAATTAAATCCATTTTAATCCCACTTTGTGATACAAAGTGTGGAAAAAGTCAAGGGGTGAATACTTTCTCAAGGCACTGTATTTGTCCCAGGCCTGATCTGTAGGAAAAAAATTGTGATATTTGAAAAGGTACACTCACTGACTCACTCTTTCACCCCTTGTGTCCAGGGATCTAAAGCCGAGCCTTTTGTTCCAAGAGCTGGAGAAGGGCAAGAGGAGAGCTCAGCTGTTACTTCAGTACATCCCACACGTCATTCCACACAAAAACGTGAGTCTGCACAGAAATAATATTTGTCCTTCCCGGGCATTCGTATTTGTCGTTTCACTATACCAATATGCACATAGTGTCTCACTCGTTGTCCTCCCCACTTTAGAGGGTCCTGCTGTTCCGAAACATTGTCACCAAGGAGAAGGAAACCTTGGGATTGGTGGAGACCAGCTCCGCCTCTCCGCATGTCACCCATATCACCATTCGCCGCTCACGGATGTTAGAGGTATGAAATGGATGCATTCATCTTTTGCATGTTTTCCCCCACACTAGCATATCACTAAGAATGTATTCTCGAAACAGTGTTATGCAAATTTTACATATTGGCACAGAGCCTGATGTCAAATATAGTCCGGCATGGCGGTTGTGACTGATACCCAAACTGATCCCCCAAACTCTTTGTGTCTGAACTCTCATAAGGATGGTTATGACCAGCTCCGCCGGTTGCCCGTCAACTCCATCAAAGGTGTGATCCGCGTGAAGTTTGTCAACGACCTGGGTGTGGACGAGGCCGGCATCGACCAGGACGGCGTCTTCAAGGAGTTCCTGGAAGAGATCATCAAGAAAGTCTTCAATCCGGCTCTCAACCTCTTTAAGGTTGGCTCTCCAGACCTTGCTTCAAATACTTTTTGAAATAATTTTGAGTGCTGTATCTGTGCTTGATTGAGCTTGCCTGTTGCACTGGAACCAATAGACAAGTCTGAAAAGTGCATACACTGTCCACCTGGTACTCCAGGTTAGGCTAAAGCTAACGCGCATAGTCTTTTGAAAGATTTAAAATCGTGTCAAGGTACTTTTAGCCATTTTCTGTGAACCATGCTCCTACTACTGCTGCTGATTTTACGCTGATGTCTCCCCCATAGACCACCAGTGGCAACGAGAGGCTCTACCCCTCCCCTACGTCCTACATCCACGAGAACCACCTGCAGCTCTTTGAGTTTGTGGGGAAGATGCTCGGCAAAGCCATGTATGAGGTGTGCCTGCGCTCATAGAGGATGTTATTCATGTGAAATGACCATATATGTAACAAGAATGACTCATTTTAAAGCCACAAGCCCAACTCACCACTTTTTCCCGCTATAATGCTGAAGGATAGGTCTGGAGAAATGTTGCCACAATTTATAGATGGAGCTATCGACTCGAAGCCTGATAGTCCATGAGATCAACGTGTGTGTGTGTGTGTGTTTCAGGGTATCGTGGTAGACGTACCCTTCGCCTCCTTCTTCCTCAGCCAGGTCATGGGCCACCATCACAGCACTTTCTACAGCTCCATTGACGAGCTGCCCTCCCTGGACTCTGAGTTCTACAAGAACCTCACCTCCATTAAGGTCAGAAAGACCCCCCCCCCACACACACACATACACTGATAGTCATTTAGTTCCTGGGATCATGTTCATTACAGCACGCAATGGAAAACGTTTTAAAACAATTTGCAACTGAAAACAAAAGGGAGTGTTTCTTATTGTATAAGTCCAGGTGGTACTTTCTCCCTGTTTCAGTCTGTTTTGTTTCTGCTTGGTGCCTGATGAACACGACCCTGGTTTATGGTGACCGCTATTTTGATTTGAGAATATTTTTTGCTTGGTTGTTATCCGTTGCTACTTTCTGTGATCAATATCACTCCGAAGTTGTGGAAGTCAACTCAAAATAGTTTTTTGATCTTCGTCTTGTCCTTTTCCAGCGCTACGACGGGGATGTTGGTGATCTAGGACTGACGCTATCGTATGACGAGGATGTTATGGGACAGGTAGAAGACATAGTTTTTCTCTGAATGTAGAAAAACAGAACTCTTCTCTCGTCTCTTAATACTGTTTTCGTGTCATATCGCAGCTGGTCTGTCATGAGCTGATTCCTGGAGGAAAGACGATGTCAGTCACCAATGAAAACAAGTGAGAAAGACGCCAATACAGTATCTAGAACAAACGTATAGATTTTACATTTGTTGATGTCATTTGATGTTAACACCCTCGTTCTCTAAACACAAGATTTGTTTATTGTCCCTGTAGTTATAACAAGTTGGGTTGGATGATAACGTGGGGTTCCGTCCGGAAACAACCCCTTGCCCCTACACCCGGCCCTTTGACACTTGTGGAGATCTGATAGGTGTAAGCAATATGGTGTATGTCCTACCAAGCCTATCACAGGGCAAGGTAGATGTACTAGCATATTGCTTATTATACCTATCAAAACCTTTCAGTTCTCCACAAGTACCTAGGCGGAAGGGCTAGAGGGTTGTTTCTAGACAGGCCCAGGGTTCTCCCCAAAGAATGTAAGAGGTTCGCTGTGCCATCGTGCGGACTGTCTGCACCACTATGTTAAAAAAATGGTAAAGGAAATGTTTGGCTCTAGATTACAGGAAATGGCCCCCCTGGGCCTCCCCCCGCAGTATTCGGCAGCACCACCTTGTTAAAAAATGCTGGGGAGAACCCTGAGGCCCATGGTGCTCCGAGTCTGACTTAACCTCACCTTTGACCTTGTCCGTGTTGCAGGATCAGCTATATCCACCTGATGGCGCACTTCCGCATGCACACGCAGATAAAAGAGCAAACGGCAGCTTTCATCCGAGGGTTCCGCAGCATCATCAACCCGGAGTGGCTGCACATGTTCTCCACCCCCGAGGTCCAGCGCCTCGTCTCCGGGGACAACGCCGAGATAGACCTGGACGACCTCAAGTGCGTGACCTTCCACATCCTTTCCCCTCGATCAGCTCCTCCACAGCTCTTCGACCTGCCAATTCCCAAACATTTTAGGGAAATCTTGAAATCCTAAAATCCTAGGTTTGAATGTCCCATTTGATTGGGTAACGGGTAATGGTCTCTCGTTCTCTCTTTCCCGCCCTCTCTCTCCTGTTGTCAGGAAACACACAGTGTACTATGGAGGTTTCCACAGCAGCCATCGGGTCATCATCTGGCTGTGGGACATCCTGTCCAGTGACTTCTCATCTGAGGAAAGGGCCATGTTCCTCAAGGTAATAACAATCCCCAAATGTTACTATCCTGAACAAAAATATGAATGCAACATGTAAAGTGTTGGTCCCATGTTTCATGAGGTGAAATAAAAGATCCCAGAAATGTTCCATATGTACAAAAAGCTTATTATTCAAAAATGTTTCTTTACATCCCTGTTAGTGAGCATTTCACCTTTGCCAAGATAATCAACCCACCTGGCAGGTGTGGCATATCAAGAAGCTGATTAAATGGCATGATCATTACACAGGTGCACCTTGTGCTGGGGACAATAAAAGGCCACTCTAAAATGTGCAGTTTTGTCACACAACACAATGACACAGATGTCTCAAGTTTTTAGGGAGTGTTCAATTGGCATGCTGACTGCAGGAATTTCCACCAGAGCTGTTGCCAGAGAATTGAATGTTAATTTCTCTACCATAAGCCGCATCCAATGTCGTTTTATAGAATTTGGCAGTATATCCAACCAGGCTCACAACCGCAGACCACGTGTAACCACGCCAGCCCAGGATCTCCACATCTGGCTTCTTCACCTGTGTGATCGTCTGAGGAGGGGAGGGTGGTTCTGAGGAGTATTTATGTCTGTAATAAAGCCCTTTGGTGGAGGAAAAAGTCATTATGATTGGCTGGGCCTGACTGTGCCCCTGCCCAGTCATGTGAAATCCATAAATAAGGGCCTAATGAATTTTCAATTGACTGATTTCCTTCTATGTACTGTAATAATGTCAAATATTTAAAATTGTTGCAATTTACGTTTATATTTTTGTTCAGTATAAAATGCTATTTTACTGTTCATGCGTTAACTGAATTATGTTGGCTTGCGCGACTGTCAGTTTGAGACCCCTGCTCTAGAACACCCTTGCACTTGTATAGACCTGTTATGTGATCCTCCGTTGTTGTTCTGCTTTTACAGTTTGTCACCAGCTGTTCGAGACCACCCCTCCTGGGTTTTGCCTACCTCAAGCCCCCTTTCTCCATTCGCTGTGTGGAGGTGTCCGATGATCAGGTGAGAACACTTGGATCATTGGAAAGTCCTAAGCCACATGTTTGTTTAAATAAAAAATATATTTAACCTTTATTTATCTAGGCAAGTCAGTTAAGAACAAATTCTTATTTACAATGACGGCCTAGGAACAGGGGGTCAACTGCCTTGTTCAGGGGCAGAACGACAGATTTTTACCTTGTCAGCTCGGGGATTCGATCTAGCAACCTTTCGGTTACTGGCCCAACGCTCTAACCACTAGGCTACCTGCCGCCCCAGCACACAAAACTAGTACGCCTATTTTAGTTGAAGAACTTAGGTTTGGGAAGTCAGTCCCTTGAGACTACTTTGGTTCTCCGTGTGTTTGTGTGCACGCTCCTGTCACCTGTCTCTCTCTAGGACACGGGGGACACTCTGGGCAGTGTCCTGCGGGGTTTCTTCACCATCCGGAAGAGGGAGCCTGGCGGCCGCCTCCCCACCTCGTCCACCTGCTTCAACCTGCTCAAGCTGCCTAACTACAGCAAGAAGAGCATCCTGCGTGACAAGCTCCGCTACGCCATCAGTATGAACACAGGTTTTGAGCTCTCCTAAAATAAACTCCCCCCTGGTCGTGGTCTGCTGCCAGCAAAACTAAAGGATTAACAACTAAAGAGCATCCTCCTGGCCCAGGCTAAGGGTGGCAGCCGGTCAAGTCAGTGGAGCTTCACCAAAGCTGAAGGCGAAACAAATAGGATACCCCCTTACCTTTATCCCAGTCTAGGAAACCAGAAGAGCTCCACCCTCTATTACCCCAATCTGTCTGGATTCTGGAAAGTCCACCCACCCCAAGGGCTTTCAACCCTATTTGCTGCCTGTGCAACCATGGTAACTTATTTTCTGACCAGTGGCAGTCATTGCCCATGTGAGTTTATTTTACTTTTTTATAGACGAGTAGCTAAAGAAATTGTGGGAACAGCACAATTGAAACGTCACTCTTTACTCTCACACACCCGAAAACCAAACCCATGCTAATAATCGTAACAAGGAGGAATGTTTAACCTAACACATTGCTGAACTAAAATGGCTCAGTGTCTTACTATTTCTTCTCAGGCTTAACAGAACGATACTTGGATCTAGCACTCCCACGTCAAAGAAACTGGAAAGCAATATAGATGCAATGCAAGCCATTACACGTGATAGACTCCTCACTGGAGCAAAATCATAGGAAGCTTTGTTCTACCTGCTGGAATAGGATGTTGCCCGAGCAACTGTCCGCTGTCATTCGGTGAGTCTTAATAACCTTGTTTAACATGACGAAAGCACCTTTTTCATAAAGAGACGACAAATCACTGCCTCATGTTCAACGGCAAGTTCTGACCACGGAGATATGGTCACGTGTTGGCGCCTGTGTCATGTCTGTTTATTGCCCCTCATGGGTTAATTAAGGAATTAAATCCTGACGATCTGTCTTTCTCCCCATACACACACTACAGTCAGTCACCTGACAACAGCTTTGGAGCCTGTACGTCTCTGTTCTCTAATGTATTCAAATTAGAATTCATGTTACACAGCAATGCATTTGTGACCCAAAGTGATGCCATCAATACTTAAACCAAACTCCATGCTGTTATTTGGTACCAGATGTCCCGTTATCTTCTGTCATGGTTCCGGAGTCTCTTTTCTTGTTGTGTTTGAAAATGGATAATACAGTGGCCCTGCTATGTTTTTATATTATTTTGCTGTGAAATATCTGGGTCCTGTAACTACAGCAGACACAACATTGACAACCATTGTTTTTTTCCACTTTGCATGTCCCTAATTGTGACACTCCCAAACGAATCTGTTACAGTGAAGTCAATCATGAACATTTTTCTATATCCACTAGGATTGGCCATGCCTCTTGGAATGGAATCAAGCCATGAACACATAGGACAAGGTATTTATAAGGACTTGAGCCTGCTTACAGACAATTGAATTCCCATGCTCCCTTTACCGCCGCTGAACCGTCCAACCCAGGAAGGTTTGGTGTCAAGCATGTACTGATTCTCCCTTGTGTCTGGTAACCTGACAGCCACGTGGAAAAAGGGATACACAGGGAGCAAACCATACTATTTGTCATGGGCTGGTTGATCATGTGAATCTGAAAGCATTGCTTTTGTGTCTCTCTCTACCCTACCCTCTCCTTTCTTACCTACTCTCTCTTGCACATAAAACCCTGCTCTTTTTGTGAGGGGGAACGGGAATTTTTTTCTAAAGATCGGAAATAATTATACCATGCAAAACGTCAAAGGGTCAAATAAAAAGAGACAATTTGGGGCAGTTGTTAGTGGCGTGTAGTTCCAACGTCAAGGTGGTTGCAGACAAAGCAGCAAAGGGTCCCGAGTTTTAATAATGTGAAAGATTAACAGGCTGATTTAAAAGCAATAGCCTATTTGTTGATTCAGTATTTTATGCAAAACTGTTTCATGAGGGGTGTACATGTGTGCGCTGAGCAGTTGTCAGAACCATAGACATGGCTCTGGTTGTGGTCATAACAAAAAGGGAATAAAGCCTGTTTAAGCACCATTAATACCTATCTCTTATATATCCTGGCCACTAGTTAACACAAACTTAGTTCTGATGATTATACAGGCATTTTATGGGCATTAAACAAGGTTCTATATGGTTTTGTATTGCTTTGCTAACTGAAATCTGTGCTCAATTTGTCTGTGTGTAGGAATATTAAGGGGGTACAACCTACCTGTACAGGCATTTCCCCCCCACTTATAAATGCCATCAATCTCATTGACAAATAGAAATTACAACTTGTCTTAGTGACTCTATGGGAAGACCTTACCTCAATGTTCAGTCTGTTGTAATCACTGCGATATATTTCCTTAATTCCCAAGGGCCTCTGACTAATCAGTGCTCATTCCCTTACAAAAAAAGATTGCAGTTTTGAAACTGCAGTAACTGCAGTCGACTGGTATCTTGAACTGCAGTTACACTGCAAAATTACTGCAGTGAACAAAAGTGTTCTTTTGGACGCAGTATTTGCAGCATACTGTAGTTATACTGCAATCTGACTGCATCTTTTTCACTTCAGTGGTGCCAGTCTGACTACAGTTACCCATTTATTTCAATCAATTGTTTCAGCAGCCTGAAATGGGTTAGAAATTAGTCATGGAATGGAAATGGTCAGTGTCCCAGAGAAGACTGGAAGATTCCTCACAAGCTCTGTCTGGTGTTTTAATGGGGGCACTCCTCCGTTTTAAACGATGTCATGAAATCTCGCTATATCTTTTTATGAATTAGAAGAAAAATAAATCCAGGAAATGTGCAACATACTTCTATGAAAGTACTGTCCCCTCACCATTTGTTAAGTGTCTTTGGAACTGGTTGCACTATGTGAAATGCAGGTAATTGAAAACACTATTTCAATGTAAAACATGTTTGTGTAAGATACTATTTATTCTGTAAAAACAGTAACATAATTGTTATGTTAACCATAATTATTCTAAAAACTTTACTTCTCAACTGAAGTGAGTGTGTCTTGGTTTTATTTCTAGAGGAATCAAGCCATTTATTTTCTCACTTCGGGACAAGTTCTGTATAGCCCAGAGCGGTATTTATTTATTAAATAATGATATAACAGTTGTGAAGAACGGGTTCTGTCAGTTCCATAGAGATAGAGGCTTAACTTTATCTGCCATTATAGCGTCTGACTCAGCATGGGCAGCGCCATTGAGGTTATCTCCATTTTAACGTAGTACATTTTCTTCTTCACGATTGGCTGATCCTTCCTGATGACCCGGTTGGACATGACTCCAGGTATTCAGGAGGGATCAGCCAATGACGATGCAAGTCACACCCAGTTGACTACGTTATAATGGTGGAAGCCCTCAATGGAGCTGCCCATGCTAAAATTGCCTTTTGGCCACTAGAGGCCTCTATCATTCTCTATGGTCAGTTCTCTATTAATGTCGTTACTCTCTGCAAAGTTTGATTGTGTCACATGCTGGTTTATACTGTGCACACCCGAAGCACCCCAATTTGTCAGTCGACTCTGACGTTTGGGTTGTGAGCATGACTATCAATGCGTCCTTTTCAGAAACAGTTGTTTGTTTTACGATCATTTTATCAAAAAATAAAATAAAAAACACGAGTACCCCCTCCAAGTCCTTCTCCAACATGCTGGTTCAAAGCTTTGCGGAGGTAAGTGCATTAAAACTAGTCAGACGCATCGAAAATCGCTGTCAAAATTCACGTGAATTACTTTATTACTACCAATATGTAATGATTTATTGATTTACTTTTGTTTCTCAAACTTACGGATATTGTTCATCTTTAAGATCAATATTACTTTCAGAAAGTTAAGGAGACAGGATCGAACAACTTGAATTTCTTTATCACATCTTTGACTGATTTACTTGCATTGCCTGATTTGGAGTCATTTCCCTCTGATACTAGGGGTTTAATGGTATGCTTACTGCCCAGGGTCTGTCCTCTGTTTAGTATACACTTTTTTTCAGCAGGCATATATATATAAATAAAAAAAGCCTGTTTGAGAGGTAAACATTCTACAGCATTAGTGGGAAAGCAAGAGCATGCTATGCCTGCAAGAGTAATGGTCGCCTGACATGCAGAAGGTATACTGAATTATGATTTGTTATGGACTACTACAGTAACTACAGAACTTGTTTGGTTTACACATAAGAATACACTGGCTTTTGTCTATGTGTTGCAGGACCAGGCTGGGGGAGCCCTGCATGAAGACTTATCTTTTAGAATGTGTGGAGGATGAATGGGCAACTGGGTATGGTTGTAGGGGCACCGGTTTGTGTCAAGAACTGCAACGCTGCTGAGTTTTTCACTCAACAGTTTCCTGTGTGTATCAAAAATGGTCAACCACCCAAAGGACATCCAGCCAACTTGACACAATTGTGGGATGCATTGGAGTCAACGTGGGACAGCATCCCTGTGGAACGATTTCGACACCTTGTAGAGTCCATGCCCCAACGAATTGAGGCTGTTCTGAGGGCAAAAGGGGTGCAACTCAATATTAGGAAGGTGTTCTTAATGTTTTGTACCCTCAGTGTGTATGTATATGTATGTACATTTCATTACAAATGTATGTGAACACCCCTTCAAATTAGTGGATTTGGCTATTTCATTCACACCCGTTGCTGACAGCTGTATAAAATCGAGCACGCAGCCATGCAATCTCCATAGACAAACATTGGCAGTAGAATGGCCCGGACTCAAGCTCTGACTTTCAACGTGGCACCGTCATAGGATGCCACCTTTTATAAGTCAGTTTGTCATATTTTTTCCCTGCTAGAGCTGCACCGGTGAACTGTAAGTGCTGTTATTGTAAAGTGGCAACATCTAGGAGAAACATCGGCTCAGCCGCTAAGTGGTAGGCCACACAAGCTCACAGAACGGTACGGACGAGTGCTGAAGCGTGTAAAAATCGTCTGTCTGGCATTGCAACATTCACTACCGAGCAACGGCAGCCCATCGGGAGCCTCATGAAATGGGTTTTTATGGCCGAGCAGCGGCACACAAGCTTAAGATCACAATGCGCTTGCTGCCTTTGGACTCTGCGGCAGTGGAAACATGTTCACTGGGGTGATGACTGACATTTCACCATCTGGCAGTCCGACGGACGAATCTGGGTTTAGCGGATGCCAGGAGAACACTACCTGCCCGAATGCATAGTGCCAACTGTAAAGTTTGGTGGAGGAGGAATAATGGTCTGTGACTGTTTTTCATGGTTCGGCCTAGTCCCCTTAGTTCCAGTGAATGGAAATCTTAACGCTACAGCATACAATTACATTCTACACGATTCTGTGCTTTAAATTTTTTGGCAACCGTTTGGGGAAGGCTCTTTCCTGTTTCAGCATGACAATGTCCCTGTGCACGAAGCGAGGTCCATACAGAAATGGTTTGTCGAGATCGGTGTGGAAGAATTGACTGGCCTGCACAGAGCCCTGACCTCAATCCCATCGAACACCTTTGGGATGAATTAGAACGCCGACTGCGAGCCAGGCCTCAGTGCCCGACCTCACTAATGCTCTTGTGGCGGAATGGAAGCAAGTCCCTGCAGCAGTGTTCCAACATCTAGTGGAAAGCCTTCCCAGAATAGTGGAGGCAGTTTTATCATATCAAATTGGTTATGTTTTATTATTTTATTGTGTAGTAGATCATATGGGTTGAGAGTTTTTTTTCTCAGACAAAGGTCATAGCTTTCTAGGGGGGAAACAGGACATTAATAAAGTATTGCTAGATTGATGACTAAACCCATAGCTAAACCGTGTAAAATGGCTGTCAGCTCAACTGGTTTTAATCTTAACTAACAGTAAGTTGAGACCCTGACTGACTTCCTAAGTGGGGGGGCTTGTTCCTAGAAAAGGCACTGATTATACACATACTATACGCTGCTCCAATGACAGGGTTCTGCAGAGCCTGATGGTGTTCCTGCCTGTTCGGGGAGTAGGTAGGTTCTAGAATTGTCTGGGTCAGATAGCTGCCTCTGGTCTTCATCTCTTCTCAGTGCGGAGACATGGGTCATGTTCAGTAAGGCAGAATGTTTTTGTAGCAGAAAACAAAATGTGTATCTCCCTTTTTTTCAAAAACATTTGCTCCCTACTGAACACAACCCTGGACTTTTGATCTACTCTTCCATAATAAGGTCTGGTAAGCAGTACCATAGTAAATGAATAAATACATACATATTGTCACATACACATGAAATGTGTTTTACAGGGTCAGCCATAGTAGTACGGTGACCCTGGAGCAAATTAGGGTTGGGTGCAATAATCCTCCATCTTTTTTAAAAACCCACTCCACTGGCACCTATCATGGGCCATACAGCTTTGATACCTTCTCACACAGGAAATCATGCCTGCTCAATCACCTACTTGCATTACCCACCATATGAGGATCACAATCTGTCTCTTATGTCCTGGGCCAGTAGCATTTCCCAGAAGAGCCAGGCCTGGTGCCAGATAGTGACCGTGTGTGAGTTGGAAGACGGAGCCCTTTTCACAATACTGAGCTGGACCGGGCTGAGCTACACTACGCTTGCTTGGTTACACATCCACCACAGTTGTTGAAAGCCCAGTGTGAAATGAGGATATCTGAACCTACAGTTCTGAGGACCAGTTGTAATAGGTCTCCAATATGACCTTCAGCACTTCACATTTGAGATGTAGAAGATAATGGTAATGTGATTAAAAAATACATTTATTTACTGCAGTATCGGATGATAGCCCGTTTGTAGAAATGCTATACAAGTACATAGGTTTATGATGATTCAATATGGTGTCTCATCTGTTTTCATTAGAAAAGTGTACTTTCTGATGCCAAGTGATAAAACTAGTCATTCAGTTCTCTGAAATTCTTGATAAAGAAATTGTATTTAAAGCTTCTTGTGATACAACCTGTGCTTCATATACAATACAGGATTATAACTTGTGCGCTTCATTACAAATTTAAACTTCATTTTATTAGTATCCTGTTCAAAAATGGTTGTTGCATCAATTTAAAAAGTGTACCACATGACATTAAAAGTAAAGTGTCAGTACATTTAGATTTTGCCTCTAGCGAAGTCGAATTTGGATTCAAGTCTTTATTTGAAATGTAGGAAAAGTTCCATCACGAGATACAGTATTTAAACTTGGACCCATCGAACTGTCTTTCACATAAAACAATGCCGATGATTTGATTAATTCAACCAAGAAGCAGAACAAAGGTTGTTCCACAAAGGTCCCCGGTTTGTTCTTTCACGTGTAGACGTGTGTCACTCAGGTCTCTTGTAGATCGTCTCCTCGTTGCCTTCTTTCATGGCTGTGTACCTGGCCACTGTGAACAGGTAGTCGCTCAATCTATGGGAAGACGCGAGGTAAATGATTATCAACAAGAGTACACCACTTCCTTAAACGCATGATAATACATCTGCACATTTATACCTGTTCAAATATTTGGCAACATCAGGATCGGCCTCACCTGACCGCACAATAGGGGAAACACTGGAAAGATAAGACAAGTGTTATGGCTGTTTCTGGGGCTTTGTTCAGGATCACAATGTTATACAGTGTTGGGTCTAAACAACCGATTCGTTGGAACTCACCTGCGTTCTGCTCGGCGACACACTGTCCGTGCTATGTGGAGGGCCGCACTGCTCTTTCCTCCAGACTAACCGGACAGAGAAGTTCAGATAAAACACATCAAACCAATATGCATAGACAATGTATTCACCCACAAAGGGACCTTATGAATAACACCAATATTTACAGTGCATTCAGAAAGTATTTAGACCCCTTGACAATACTTTCAAGGTAAAACAGCATTAGGCAGATGAGGTACTGTGATTTGTGAATCCATGTGTAAAGCAACTCAATGCATGTGTATGGACTTGTACTACAGTGCATTTGGAAAGTATTCAGACCCCTTGACTTTTTACACATTGTTACATTACAGCCTTATTCTAAAAAGGTATGAAATTATTTCCTCAATGTACACAAAATACCCCATACTGATGACGCAAAAACAGGTTTTGAAATTTTTGCAAATGTATTACAATAAAAAAAACATTCCTTATTTACATAAGTATTCAGAACCTTCACTATGAGACTCAAAATTGAGCTCAGGTGCATCCTGTTTCCATTGATCATCCTTGATGTTTCTATAACTTGATTGGAGTCCACATGTAGTAAACCCAATTGATTGAACATGATTTGGAAAGGCACACACGTCTATATAAGGTCCCACAGTTGACAGTGCACGTCAGAGCAAAAACCAAGCTATGAGGTCGAAGGAATTGTCTGTAGCACTCAGACAGGATTATGTCGAGGCATAGATCTGGGGAAGGGTACCAAAAAATGTCTGCAGCATTGAAGGTCCCCAAGAACACAGTGGCCTCAATCATTCTTAAATCGAAGAAGTTTGGAGCCACCAAGACTCTTCCTAGAGCTGGCTGCCTGGTCAAACTGAACAATCTGGGGAGAAGGGCCTTGGTCAGGGAGGTGACCAAAAACCCTGACCGAGCTCCAGAGTTCCTCTGTGGAGATGGGAGAACCTTCCAGAAGGACCACCATCTATGCAACACTCCACCAATTAGGCCTTTATGGTAGAGTGACCAGACAGAAGCCACTCCTCAGCAAAAGGCACATGACAGCAAGCTTGGAGTTTGCCCAAAGGCACCTAAAGGACTAAGACCATGAGAAACAAGATTCTCTGGTCTGACGAAACCAAGTTTGAACTCTTTGGCCTGAATGCCAAATGTCACGTCTGGAAGAAACCTGGCATCATCCCTACAGTGAAGCATGGTGGTGGCAGCATCATACTGTGGGGTTGTTTTTCAGTGGCAGGGACTGGAAGACTAGTCAGGATCGAGGGAAATATGAACGGAGCAAAGTACAGATGAAAACCTGCTCCAGGGAGCTCAGGACCTCAGACTGGGGCGAAGGTTCACCTTGCAACAGGACAACGACCCTAAGCACACAGCCAAGACAACTCGGGAGTGGCTTCGGGACAAGTCTTAATGTTCTTGAGTGGCCGAGCCAGAGCCCGGACTTGAACCCGATCGAAACATCTCTGGAGAGACCTGAAAATAGTTGTGCAGCGACGCTCCCCATCACACCGATCTGCAGCTTAAGAGGATCTGCAGAGAAGAATGGGATAAACTCCCAAAATACCCGGTGTGCGAAGCTTGTAGCGTCACACCGATGAAGACTCGAGGCTGTAATAGCTGCCAAAGGTGCTTCAACAAAGTACTGACTAAATGGTCTGAATACTTATGTAAATGTGATGTTTTTTTTATACATTTGTACATTTATACACTTGTAGTACAAGTCCATACACATGCATTGAGTTGCTTTACACATGGATTCACAAATACAATTACAGTACCTCATCTGCCTAATGCTATTTTACCTTGAAAGTATTGTTAGCTCATGTATTTGGAATATGAACCCCTAAGCCTCTCACAATTCCACGTCACATTATAAATAACATTTCCGTTTTCTAAAAGGTTCACCCAGTGTGTGAGTGCTTACAGGTAATATGAAGTTTGTCAGTGGTGGAAGCTTCTCTGTGAACTCATCAATCCAGCTTTCAAGGTCTGCCACTGGTTGGGAACTGAACTTTGTTTTTTCTGTTGGCAAGAGTGAGAGAACATAGGACAATGATAAGACCATTGACTGGGGTAAGCTGTGTGGAATGATTCTTCAAAATAATTTACACAAAGCCATTTACTTATATGAATTTCTCGTGCAGATGACTGAGGTGTGGCAATGTTGGATCCCACATCTTGTAAGACACACTGAATCTGTGTGGAGTTAGAAGGGTAAACATTGAGTAAAAGACAACGTTCATCATTACTCTCCCAAAATGAACTGAAAAAGTTACAACTCAGACCTTGTCCAGCTGATCTGTGAATGTATGGCCTTTGTCGATACAAAACTCTCTGGCCAAGCTGTAGAAGACAACACAAAACGGTGAATAAATTCAGTAAGGGGGAACCAAGCATAATACCCAATAGAAGGAATGGACATCACATTACCCTATCGCTGATGACAACTCATCCGTTGCTCCCAATGCTTCAAAAACATGATCTTCCTTGGGTCTTCTCTCTCCAGTGTAAGTGCTAGAGAAACCTTTGGCAATGACAGGAAGACGATAAACAAAACGTTCCTTGTTGAAATCACCATATGATGTGCAATGACTTGCTTGCATACTCACCTTTATCACCAGTTTTAGTGTATATTTTGGGGATCCTGCTTTCTCCATCGGTTTTGGAAGCATAACTTTACAGGAGAAAAATATAATCAAGAGCTTTATGCTAGCTTGGCTATCAGTGCAGGCAAGATCATTTCAGCTGTCTGTAGGCAATATTATTGGCTAGCATAGTTAGCCGTCATCTACAACAATTTCAGGTGCGTTTCTTACTTATCCCATTCTCTTGCACTACCTGTGTGACTAGTACTAACGTTATATGTGTAACAGAGGAGGCTGATGGGAGGAGCTATAGGAGGACAGGCTCACTGTAATGGCTGTTATAGAATAAATTAAGGGTATCAAACATATGCAAACCACATGTTTGACTCCGTTCCATTTATCCAATTCCGTCCATTAATGGAACCCGTCCTCCTATAGCTCTTCCCATCAGCCTCCACTGATGTGTAGCTAACTGTGTCAAATAACTTTGGCACATAGCTAGCTAGCTACCAAACAAGATAGAATATTTGTATAAGAAGCGATGGTCCATACAGCTACCTTCTTTCTGATCCAAATGATGTCTTTGTCCAATTCACAGCTAAACATTTGCCAGTCCGTGTTAGGATACAACGTAGGTGAGATGGTTTGGTAATCATTGAAGCCATGTTTACATAAAATATAAACGCGCGTTGTGCCTCTTGTTTATCGGTGGTATCCGTATGTGAGTGGGATGGACATCTTGTCGCACGACCAATGGCACGAGGGAGAGAGTAGGATGTTGATTGGCTAGCAAAAGATCTGTACATCTCACCTCTAGCGCTGATTGGACATGAAACAGAGATATGGCCCGTTGGCTGCGTGCGTTGTGTTGACAGTTCACTGTCGCATGATGTTTCCTATATTATTCCGGTAGGAAGCTATTTAAGTGGCAACAGCTTCATACTGACGTTTTATCCATTTAAAAAAATACATCGGGATTGTGTATAGACGACCCCTCATCATTCGGAGTGGTTGAGGTATTACTAATAATAGCTATAGAACGTTTTCTTGGCGAATTGTCTGGAGGCTATCTAGCTAGTTACCTTGCTAACAACTAATAATTTACTTAGCAAATGCGCTGTAGCAAAACGTAGCCCGCTATCAGAATGCAAATCAAGGAATGTATCATGTCTGCACCTGGGAAAGCTATCCTCCACGGAGAACACGCTGTCGTGCATGGCAATGTAAGTACAGTAACGTTGGAGTTCAGTATAATCAGTGGACCACCTAGCTAGCGCCTGCCTTATTCCACACTTTGTGTTACAGCCTGAATTCAAAATGTATTCAAAATAATTTCTCCCCCATCTACACACAATACTCCATAACGACAAAGTGAAAACATGTTTAGACATTTTAGCAAATGTATTGAACGAAATAGAGATCTCATTTAAATAAGTATTCACACCCCTGAGTTAATACTTTGTAGAAGCACCTTTACAGCTTTGAGTCGTCTTGAGTATGTCTGTATAAGCTTTGCATATCTGGATATGGAGATTTTCTCCCATTCTTCCTTGCACATTTTCTCAACCTCTTAAGTTAGATGGGGAGTGGCGGTAAACAGCAATCTTCAAGTCTTTCCACATATTTTCAGTGAGATTCAAGTCTGGGCTTTGGCTGGGCCTCTCAAGGATTTACACATTCTTGTTCTGAAGCCATTTCAGCCTTGCTTAGGCTGTGTGCTTGGGGACATTGCCCTGTTGGAATGTACATATTTGCCCCAGTCTAAGGTCGTTTGCACTCAGAAGCAGTTTCTCACCAAGCATTTGCCTGTATTTGGCTCCAGACATTGTACGCTATCCCAGTCCCTAACAAAGAAAAGCATCCCCATAGCATGATGCTGCCACCACCGTGCTTCACGGTAGGGAGGGTATTAGATGGGCTTTGCATTCAGGTCAGAGTTAAATTTGTCTCATCAGACTAAATTACTGAAGAGTTTGACATTAGGTTGCTTCTTGTGTAAATATTTTCCATATTTGTATATATGGAAATATATATATACATATATATATATTGTATATATCTTTTACCTTATGCCCTGTCTTTCACATGCCTTTATGTAAACTCTAGGTGTGCTGTCATGCTTTTTTTTCTCAGGAGTGACTTCTATCTGGCCATTCTCCCATAAAGCCCAGATTGGTGAAGTGCTGTAGAGACTGTTGTCCTTCTATCAGGTTCTCCCATCTCAGCCAAGGAACTCTGTAGTTCTGTCAGAGTGGTCGGGTTCTTGGTCACCTCCCTGATCAAGCTCCTTTTTGCCAGGTTGTTCAGTTTGGTTGGATGGCTAGCTCTAGGCAGAGTCTGGGTAGTGACATTTTTTCAATTTCTCAATGATGCAGAACACTCTAGATATTGTTGTATACCCTTCCCCAGATATGCCTCATCACAATTCTAAGTTGGACCCGTTCCGAAATGGACCTGAAGACAACTAGACCTGGTCGGATCCAGACCCGTTCCGATCTGATTCGAGTGAGGGAAGCAGCAGAATTGTTTTATTTTTTATTAAAGGGAGAGGATTGAGGGAGAGAGAGAGGTGCCGATCTAGTAGGCAGGGAGGGGCCGTACTGTGAGCGAGTGACACTGGGAGGAGGAAGCGAGAGATGAGACAGCAACCAACCAAGCCGACTCGCGCTATAGTAGGCTAATATCTGCCATAGCTAGATTATTTATCACCGTATGATTACGTAGTATCTGTCTTGACTGGATCAAACCGTGAGAAGTTAGCTAGGTAGGCTAACTGAGGCTGGAGTGCATGCACTTTCTAATCCTAGAGTTACAAATAACTCCATTCAGAATAATAACTAGCAGCCTTCCTGTTGGCTCTTGGTAATTGTAGCTTATCCTTCTCCTTTAACTTATAATTTCGTCAATTTAATTCCATCTTCCATTGATTAGATATCTCCAAACTCTTGCAACACACGGAGCGAGGCTCTATGACCATAGCCTATTGCCGCTTTGATGACTCATGGCTTGGCCAACAACAAGCTACACGCTCCAATCTTGTAAAAAGCAAGAGCAGCGGCATAAATTATACCATTTCTCTCTTGCTCTCTACTGCAGCAGTCACGTTCAGATCCTGCCGGACAAGTCAGTCAAAATTACACATACCGTAGACCCGTGACGATCATATCAAATCCAACCCAGACCTGTGAAATTATTTAGAATTCTGGATCCGGATCCGGTCGGGTCCAGGATCGGGTCTCGGGTATTCATATACAGGTGGCTTCGTGAAGAGCTCTACTCTACATCTCGCTGCAGTTGGGTTGCAACGACTGTGGGCGGAGTGTACCTCCGACTACATCGAGTCGCTGTCAGTTGATATGGGGAAACAGTCGGTGGTTGTATTTGATTAACGGTTTATAAAAAAATATATAGATTTCAGCAAACAAAGGCGCAAAGCTACAGAGGACAAATATAGGTAGAATTAATATTTTTTAGAAGTATCGACTGACAACGACTCGACGTAGTCGGAGATACAGTCCACACACTTGTCTACCACTCAACTCCATTGATGTGTTGTAACTACATCGCGGAGTTGAGAAACCCTCAGCTAGCCAGTGAAATAGAATTATTTGTTAGAATGAACAAACACAATTTGAGTCTAAGGGTGTTTTCACACTTGGTCCCTTTGACAGTTTTTGTGAACTCAGTGCTGTTTGCTTACATTTTTGTGCAGTGTGAACACTCCAAAGGGACTCAGACCCCTCAAAAGAGCCCCCGAAGCGAACCGAATGGAGACCATCTGAGTTCGGTTTGCTTTAATTCCTTAGTCCGGTTCCCTTTAAGGCAACGTGAATGCAAAGCTCCCCAGGGTCGCTTGTCATTATTCCCGCACCACACACTAGACTACTGCAACACTGTTTCACCTGCCATAAACCTTTACATTGGTGCCACAAAAGATAGAAGGTGGTGATGTGCAGTTTCGCGTGATGTGCAGCCTTTTCTTCCTATTAATTGAATATCGGTCATTGGTGGAATTATCGGCCAATACCGATATAGCGCTAAAAAGCCAATATCAGCCGATAATATTGATGAACCTATATATTGGTCGGGCTCTATGTAAAAGGACCGATGCGCACCAACGTGAAGTTTCTAGGAGCATGTCAAAGTGGGTGTCAAATAAAAGCTAAGAGTTATTTAAAAAAATAAAATATTAAGGCATTCTTGTCAAACAGTTGGAAAAGGATTCTTAGAAAACATCTACCAGAAAGTCATAAACATAAGAATGTTGAAGACCCCTGTCAAACTAATATCAACACTTATATTTAGTTTAGGATACTTTTTTCTGACACCGCCTAGTATATTGGTCCTGGATGGCAGTTACCATAACAGGTGGTGACGCAACCGGTCAGGATGCTCTCGACCGGTCAGGATGCGCTCGATACTGCAGCTGTAGAACTTTTTGAGGATCTGGGGACCCATGCCAAATCTTTTCAGTCTCCTGAGGGTGATGTGGACACCAAGGAACTTGAAACTCTCAACCCGCTCCACTACAGCCCTGTCGATGTTAATGGGGGCCTGTTCGGCCCTCCTTTTCCTGTAGTCCACGATCAGCTCCTTTGTCTTGTTCACATTGAGGGAGAGGTTGTTGTCCTGGCACCACAATGCCAGGCCTCTGACCTCCTACCTATAGGCTGTCTCATCGTTGTCGGTGATCGGGCCTACCACTGTTGTCATCAGCAAACTTAAGGATGGTGTTGGAGTCGTGTTTGGCCCTGAAGTCGTGGGTGAACAGGGAGTACAGGAGGGACTAAGCATGCACCCCTGAGGGGCCCCGGTGTTGAGGATCAGCGTGGCAGAAGTGTTGTTGCCTACCCTTAACACCTGGGGGCGGCCCGTCAGGAAGTCCGGGATCCAGTTGCAGAGGGAGGTGTTTAGTCCCAGGGTCCTTAGCTTAGTGAGGAGCTTTGTGGGCACTATGGTGTTGAACGCTGAGCTGTAGTCAATGAACAGCATTCTCACATAGGTGTTCCTTTTGTCCAGGTGGGAAAGGTCAGTGTTGAGTGCGATTGAGATTGCGTCATCTGTGGATCTGTTGGGAATTGGAGTGGGTCTAAGGTTTCCGGGATGATGGTGTTGATGTGAGCCATGACCAGCCCAGTGCTACGGGGCGGAAGTCATTTAGGCAGGTTACCTTCGCATTATTTGGCACAGGGACTATGGTGGTCTGCTTGCAACATGTAGTTATTAGACTCGGTCAGGGAGAGATTGAAAAAGTCAGTGAAGACACTTGCCAGTTGGTCCGCGCATGCACTGAGTACACGCCCTGGTAATCCGTCTGGCCCCACGGCCTTGTGAATGTTGACATGTTTAAAGGTCTTGCTCACATCGGCTACGGCGAGCGTGATCACACAGTCATCTGGAACAGCTGGTGCTCTCGTGTGCTTTAGCGTTGCTTGCCTTTAAGCGAGCATAAAAGGTAAGTGTGCATCACTGGGCAGCTCGCGGCTGGGTTTCCCTTCATAGTCCGTAAACCCTGCTACATCCGACGAGCGTCAGAGCCGGTGTAGTATGATTCAATCTTAGTCCTGTATTGACGCTTTGCCTGTTTCATGGTTCGTCTGAGGGCATAGCGGGATTTCTTATAAGCGTCCAGACTAGTGTCCCGCTCCTTGAAAGCCGCCGCTCTAGCCTTTAGCTCGGTGCAGATTATGCCTGTAATCCATGGCTTCTGGTTTGGATATGTACAGTACTAGTCAAAATTTAGGACAAACCTACTCATTCCAGGGTTTAAATGTATTTTTACTATTTTCTACATTGTAGAATATTAGTGTAGACAAACTATGAAATAACACATGGAATTATATAGTAACCAATAGTGTTAAATATATTTTAGGAGATTTTTCAAAGTAGCCACCCTTTGCCTTGATGACAACTTTACACACTCTTGGCATTCTCTAAACCAGCTTCATGAGGTAGTCACCTGGAATGCATTTCAATTAACAGGTATGCCTTGTTAAGTTCATTGTCTCAAACGCATTAAGAAATTCCAATCAGTTGTGTTAGGTTGGGGGTGGTATACAGAAGATAGTCTTTTACCAAATAGGGCTAAGTCCATATTATGTCAAGAACAGCTCAAATAAGCAGAGAAATGACAGTCCATCATTACTTTGACTGACTTTCATGTCTTAATCTGGAAAATGTCAACAACTTTGACAGTTTCTTCAAGTGCATTCGCAAAAACCATCAAGCGCTATGATGAAACTGGCTCTCATGAGGACCGCCACAGGAAAGGAAGACCCAGAGTTACCTCTGCTGCAGAGGATAAATTCATTAGAGTTAACTGTATGCCAGATTGCAGTCCAAATAAATGCTTCACAGAATTCAAGTAACAAGCACATCAACTGTTCAGAGGAGACTGTGTGAATCAGGCCTTCATGGTTTAATTGCTGCAAAGAAACCACTACTAAAGGACACCAATATGAAGAAGAGACTTGCTTTGGCCAAGAAACACGAGCAATGGACATCATCAGACTGGTGGAAATTTGACATTTTCAACCGCTGTGTCTTTGTGAGATGCAGAGTAGGTGAACGGATGATCTCCGCATTAGAGGTCGACCGATGATTTTTCAATGCCGATACCGGTTATTGGAGGACAAAAAAAGCCGATACCGATTAATCGTCCGATTTATAAAAAAAAATAAAAAAAACGTTTTTTAAATACACACACATTTTTGTAATAATGACAATTGCAACAATACTGAATGAACAATGAACACTTATTTTAACTTAATATAATACATAAATACACACACGCACACAGCTCTGAAGTGACAATGATACTGAAGAGTCTGCTTAGGAGACAAATACTCTCAACTGTTTGAATAAAAATAGAGTTTAAGTTACCTGTGATGAATGTTGAAAACAAAAACTTTAATTTCTATATGCAGGAAATCCTATTTTAATAATGGGCATGGTAAGAATTTACAACCAAAGTGCAAGTCATAATTCCCATGACACCTAGCAAAATCTGAAAAGTGGTTCCTTCCTTTATTCCATAGGATATTTTTAGATTCACTTAAAATAAGGTCTGTGTTTCGTGTAGGCTTACATCACCGTGCCAATTTTATAACTGTGTAGATATCCATAGGACAAGGTAACTCTGATCAATATTGGCTAAATATATGCGAAGATAAAAAAAATTGTAGAGTGGATTTATGAAAATATGTTGACAAACGTTACCTTATCCTAGTGAGATTGACACGGGTATCAAAACGTCGAGGCAGTTTAAGCCTGCACGAAACACAGACCTTATTTGAAGTAGATCAAGACATTCTCTATGGAAGACATGAACGGTAAAATAACGAAGGAACCCCTTTCAAATTCAGCCGCAAGTTATTATAGGAATTATAACGCGTCGACTATTTCTCTCTAAACCATATACCTTTGACTAATCCGGAAACTATCACCTCGAAAACAAAATGTTTATTCCGTTCCGTATTTTATCTAGCGAGTGGCATCCATGAGTCTAAATATTCCTGTTACATTGCACAACCTTCAATGTTGTCATAATTACGTAAAGTTCTGGCAAATTAGTTCGCAAAGAGCCAGGCAGCCCAAACTGTTGCATATACCCTGACTCTGCGTGCAATGAACGCAAGAGAAATGACACAATTTCACCTGGTTAATATTGCCTGCTAACCTGGATTTGTTTTAGCTAAATATGCAGGTTTAAAAATATATACTTGTGTATTGATTTTAAGAAAGGCATTGATGTTTATGGTTAAGCACACATTGGAGCAATGACAGTCATTGATTGATTGTTTTTTTATAAGATAAGTTTAATGCTAGCTAGCAACTTACCTTAGCTTACTGCATTCGCTAACAGGCAGGCTCCTCGTGGAGTGCAATGTAATCAATGCAAGATTGGATCCCCTGAGCTGTCGTTCTGCCTCGTTTTTCCTAGGCCGTCATTGAAAATAAGAATGTGTTCTTAACTGACTTGCCTAGTTAAATAAAGATTAAATAAAGGTGTAAAAAAAAATATTTAAATTTTTTTATAAAATTTTTAAAAAATCGGCAAATCGCCGCCCAAAAATACCGATTTCCGATTGTTACGAAAACTTGAAATCGGCCCCGATTAATCGGTCGACCTCTACTCCGCATGTGTATTTCCCACCGTGAAGCATGGAGGAGGTGGTGTGGGGGTGCTTTGCTGGTGACACTGTCAGTGATTTATTTAGAATTCAAGGCACACTTAACCAGCATGGCTACCACAGCATTCTGCTGCGATACGCCATCCCATCTGGTTTGCGCTTAGTGGGACTATCATTTGTTTTTCAACAGGACGATGACCCAACACACCTCCAGGCTGTGTAAGGGCTATTTGACCAAGAAGGAGAGTGATCGAGTGCTGCATTAGATGCCCTGGCCTCCTCAATCCCCCGACCTCAACCTAATGGAGATGGTTTGGGATGAGTCAGACTGCAGAGTGAAGGAAACGTAGCCAATAAGTTCTCAGCATATGTGGCAACTTCTTCAAGACTGTTTTAAAGCATTCCAGGTGAAGCTGGTTGAGAGAATGCCAAGAGTTATTCCAAAGTACAATTCTGGCGGGATTCGTTTTTTTCCAAACTGCCCCCTGTAATTATATATATTTTTCTATAAATTGACAGATGATGAAAGTGTCGCGAAAATATTTGAATTGAGGAAGTGTAATCATAATCATTAGGATATTTTGGCGTTCCGCATTAAAAGACGTCCTAAATTCCCCCCAGCCTTCAGATGTGAGCTAAACAGCGCACTTGCACTTGATATGCATTGTTAGACTATGAATGAGAAAGTGAACTTGTCATTTCCAATTGTTTAGCTCAGTTTTATGCTGCTTTGCAATCTATTAACAGCAAGGGTTGCATTAAATAGGCCCTTTTTTTTATGATGCATTTGGCATGTTCAATTAATTCGTACAAAACGTATAAGCAAAAGCATTCACTGTGACAGTTGATACATGTAGGCCCTTCATACAGTGCATTTGGAAAGTATTGACTCCATTTTTGTTATGTTATTCTAAAATGTATGATTATTTTAATTTTTTACACATAATACCCCATAATGACAAAGCGAAAACAGGTTTAGACATTTTTGCAAGTAAAAAAAATTAAATGAAACACCTTATTTACATAAGTATTCAGACCCTTTGCTATGAGACTCGAAATTGAGTTCCGGTGCATCCTGTTCCCATTGATCATCCCTGAGATGTTTCTACAACTTGATTGGAGTCCACCTGTGGTAATTTCAATTGATTGGACATGATTTGGAAAGGCACACACCTGTCTATATAAGGTCCCACAGTTGACAGTGCATGTCAAAGCAAAAACCAAGCCATGAGGTTGAAGGAATTCTCTGTAGAGCTCCGAGACAGGATTGTGTCGAGGCACAGATCTGGGGAAGGGTACCAACAAAAATTATACCGCATTGAAAAACACTATATATTTTGAATGAAGCTGCAATAGGCTATTCAATTGTATTATTTTCTTACAGTAGTGTATTATCCACAGTAAAACAAAAACTTTACCTCAGGCTACACTGTTTCATTAAGATCTGTCAAAAAAACATCATGCATAGTCACACTGTTACTACTGCCTACACCTTAGCTAGCGAGCTTAGATTTCTACTGCATCAACGGATTTGCAAGAAATAGTAATGTTGTGCTGGGAGCTGTTTCAGACGATCAGGGCTGTCAACTTATTGCTGACTACATTTTGACACCTGAGCCAGAGAGTGTGTCCATCAGCAACTCCAGACAGCACAGACACCGAATCAGACGAGCTCACCGACGTTGAGGCCAAGCCTCTTGAGGAGGCAACCGAGGAAGACCACCCGTTAATGTTGGATCTTTCAATTACGGTGCTTCAGTCGGTCGAGGGGTAATATGTCAGTGATTCTGGACAAGAAATTGAAAAGGTTCGTGAGTTCAGGTGCACTTGCAAGTCCAATGAAGGGATGCCCTGCTATTTGCTTTTTACCCCCGAGGAGATGGTCGAGACGTGACCAGTTTTAATGAGCTCACCAATGGTAAGTGCTTGACATTCAACTATTAGTCAAGTTTAGTTTGCTGTGAGTGAGTAATTTGTACTGTGTGTGTGATGAGACAAATAGACTGACTAGCTAGCTAGCATATTAAAGCCGAGAGAGAGACCTTCAAATATTTGCAGTTACTTATTCGACCTGTGTGTGTGGTGGGTGCTTATATTTGTCCTAAAGACAGGTTACATAAATGCATGAAATGGCCATCAATAACATGATCAAATACCTTCATATCAATACTAGTAAAACTGTGTACTGTTTGTGTGTGTTCACGTATGCATTTGAATGAGTGCAGGTTGTGTAATTATTGATATTTGAAAATGTATTGGCTAGAATAGATGGCGATGACTGAATGTTAAAGAATTATATTGTTATCTTACTTTTCCAGAGGAAAAACAAGTAGCTTTTTCCAAGAACCTCTGCAAGAAAATGTTCAGCTCTAAAAGGAGCAAACAAACAGAAAGGAAACATCAGAGGACATCATATTTCCTTGATGGCAAGCAAATCTGAAGAGAAACATTCAAGTTCCTACACTTAAGTTTTCTTTAGAGTAATACAACTTGATGTTTTCTGTTATTATTGGAGCTGCAACAGTGTTAATGAGGTACTTAAGGAAGAATGAGTAGTAGGCTGTATCATGAATAGAAATAAGAGCTCAGAATACATGGTTCCTTTCAGCACATATTAAAGGCATGTTTTAAATCATATATTTTCTGGTTTCAGAATTTCTACAAATAAGCTGACAGCAGTGATAAAGCAAGGAACATGGTGTGGTTCCGAGGAAGAAGTAGTGTGGTGGTCGTCTCGCCAGCAAACAGGTGCTGCACTTCGAGGACATTCAGCGAATCGTCCACTATGTCAACAACTTCGCCAATGTCCATGCGATGCCGCTGCCAGGATGGATCCCTGGATTTAAAAGGGCAGACATCCGGGTGCTACCGACAATTTCAGACCAAGTCCTCTGTGTGGCACAAGTACAAAATATTGATACATCAACTTGGTGTTTTCCTGAATCTTGATACTTAGAATTGTATCAAACGTTCGTCAGCTCAAGCCAGTGGACCAGCGGCAAAGACTCCTACACACATTGGATCCAAAAAGACTATCAGTCCTTACTCTCTGGGGATGTGTGGACATATTTTCTTTAACATTTCTCATTTTAGTTGCTGCTTAGAGAGACCAGAGCTTACTCTGACACTTTTTAACTCTCATCCCCTCCATCCTCTTCTCTGTTTTAGCTCTTTTCAGATGTAGTTTACTCTGTGCCCGGGGACATGTCAGACTGAAACAATTTGTTTGAGTATAGCCTATACACATTCTGCGACATGTATTTTATAAAGAGATGTTATTTAACGCGCTAATTATTTATCCTACCAAGCCTTCTCCCCGAATGTAATCTGACATGGAAAAAGTAAGGGTCACAACCGTGATACGTGCGAGGACTAGATGGGGATGTGCACGCATTTGTCTGCACATGCATATGCACCACGAACGCGTGCACACCTCATGTAGTCCTCACACATATGTTGTGAACATGTGCAGTATGAGTTTCTCTGTCATACATACTGTGTGTGCGTGTATGTGTGTGAAAATAAGTGAATGTAGCCAATATATATCTTGCTTGTATGTGTACAAACGTGTGTATATATACATGTGATCGTGTATGCATATTTGTGCACAACAACGATGCAGACAGACACTGTCTGTCTAATTAGAGCAAGATGTAATTTTGTGTGTGTAAGAAGAAGAACACGGGCACGTCATGTCAATGGATTTCATGGTTTGGTGATATTCCGCATGTAATAGCACTAATGGATGCTGCATGGGGAGGATGGATCATAATAATGGATAGAACAGAGTGAATGGAATGGCTTTAAACGCACAGAAACCATGTGTTTGATATGATTCCGCTCCAGCCATTACCTCGAGCCCATCCTCCCAAATGAAGGTGCCACCTACCTCCTGTGAATGGCACTTAACTCGCTTGATATTTGGAGTAGAGAGATCATGTTGGTCTCATAAGGAAGCTAACATTCTCCTCTTTCCGGCACTGTATTAAACTCCATGTGTTTTGGGGTCAATGTGACTGATTATGATACAGCAAGTCACTTTACCCTAAATATGCATATTTGGTAGTGAGTGGAAATGCCAAGCTGATGCTTCACATTTATACACTACCAGTCAAAAGTTTTAGAACACCTAGTCATTCAAGGGTTTTTCTTTATTTTACTATTTTCTACATTGTACAATAATAGACGTCAAAACTATGAAATAACACATGGAATCATGTAGTAACCAAAAAGTGTTATACAAATTAAAATATTTTATATTTGCGATTATTCAAATAGCCACCCTTTGCCTTGATGACAGCTTTGCACACACTTGGCATTCTCTCAACCAGCTTCATGGGGTAGTCAAATGGAATGCATCTCAATTAACAGGTATGCCTTAAGTTAATGTGTGGAATTTCAACACATTTTTTGTGTTGTGACACGGTAGGGGTGGTATACAGAAGATATACAGAATAATCCCTATTTGGTAAAAGACCAAGTCCATATTATGGCAAGAACAGCTCAAATAAGCAAAGAGAAACGACAGTTCATCATTAATTTAAGACGTGTTATTTCATAGTGTTGTTGTCTGCACTATTATTCTACAATGTAGAAAAGAGTAAAATATTGAAAAACTTGAATGACTAGGTGTTGTAAAACTTTTGACGTCGTGTACATCCAGTGAAATATCTGTCTCGTTGTTCAATCTGTGGTAGGGATGTGACAGGTACCATTTTTCTGAACGTTTAAACAGCCATTTTGTTCAAGTTTAAACCATAAGAAAAATCCTAAAATGACGTGATTCAGATATGATCCTGCGTTTGACCGCTAGTTGGCAATGCAGTTTAAACTACTGAAGTCCTGGATACCTACCAGACTGCACTCTTACTGCTGTCCCCCACACACTCCGCAACAATGGTAGTTAATGCTGTTTTAGGTTTCCTGCTGTGCGCCTCTCCACCATGTTCTCAGTTGTCAGTACATGGGCTGTGTGATGGCTCGTTTCAGTGATGCATGGCAGCTTGTTAATAGATGTCCAACAATCTGTTGACGCCACGTATGGTGTTTGAGAGCTCGCGCTTTTTACTTGCAGAGCAATCATACAATTTCTCCATCTGGGCTGTCACGTTTTTTTCGGCATCTTCCGTCTGGTTATAGATATGCCATTCGGACATTGAAGCCGTCATCCTCTACCATTGACAATGTCTGCATATCAATTGCAATACTTTCTGTAATCAGTGCTGTGATTTTTCTCACTACGTCCCTTATTGCACTGCTGCCAGCAACGGGTTGGGTCTCATGTTCCCTCCCTTTCAGCGTTGCACCTGTACTGCCACTGTAGCTTAGTTTCACCTCGCAAAGTTAGCAGATTTCACCACCTTCTCATTTAATTCCTCAAAATATTCCCATACAGGATTTTGCTGCTGTCGCTTCACTGTCTCATCCGGACATTTCTCCAACTGTTAATGACGAGCGGAGCGCTTTATTTCCGTGGCAAATAATTTGAAAAATACGTATTTCCTCCTAACGTTATAGCATTGTTGCATTGGGTATTTGTTTGATTCGTTTTTCCCCCCTTTATGATGGTGATCGGGACCTGTTAGTGGTATGCACTGTGATTTTAATTTTATGAAAAAACTAGGTTAGGGATCTTTTCTAAAAGTGAACGATCCCAATTGAATTTAAACGTCACACCCCTAGTACACAGTAGAGCCCACTAGAGTTGAGTACACTACACTATACTGTACTATACTCTACTGAGCTCTTCTGTGCTCTCCAAACGTGTGGAACATATAGACAGACGTCTATGATTGGTTCAGATTTGGTCTGGACCAAACAAATTTGGTGTTTGGTGGCAGAGCTCATTTAAAATAATAGCCAGTGTGTAGGATAATATGCAAAATAAGGATATTGTGTATTTCTGCCTTTGTCTACCTGTTTAGGATAGTCACCATGAAGAGAATGACATTCATAACCATAATTATGCATTTCTGTGCAGTATAGATCAGAAATACATGATGAAATTCTTAACTGCAATTCTGTTCCCGGGTGTAAATCCAGTTCACTTGCTGTAGTTCAATAACCAAAATAGTTTTTGTTCTAAGTCAAGGTGTCGTCATAGCTGACACCTCATTATTTTCTGCAGACATATTTGAATCTTAATTCAGAGCAGATATTTAAGAGTTTTTGTAAAATGGTCACAAAAGATGGTGTCAGATCTCCAGTTTTAATAGTACATGTGCTTTTGAAACATTTTCTGTGTAAATTGTTGAAAGTATCCATTGTGCGTAGAGTTGTATGGTTTGTTCAACTTTGAAAACAATGTTGTTGTTTTTTGGCATAGGTAACATTTTAAGTGAACAACTTGAGTCTCAGTGCAACTCCTTTACCATGGAATTGCCCCCAGGCTAATACAACATCTTTATACACTCATGTATTCATGAGAGTTGTTCATCATATGACCCCCAGTACAGACACAGTCTATTCTGTGTTTGCACTGAAAGAAGATTGGTTGTTGAAATGAAATTGATTTGACTATAACCACAACAACAATTCAGAGGTCTGTTTTTCTCCAACCCCTGCTAGGTGGCTCTGGCTGTGAGTTTGAACCTGCGCACATACCTACGGTTGCAAGCCACATCCACCAGTAAAGTCTGCATCAATCTCCCCAACATCAACACTTTCCTCAGCTGGGATGTGACCGAGTTGAAGCGGCTGCTTCCTGACTCTGGAGGTGAGAGATGCTTTCTGTCTGGAGGATTGAAATGTACTGTAGTGAATTTGAAGGGTAGCCCGAGTGGGATTGGAACCCTGGTCCCTGTGACTCAGTCCAACACCTTAGCCATTACACCAAGAGGCTTAAACCTCCTGACAAGGTAGGTGTTGTACTAAGTTTGCTACACTATCCCCTTGGAAAGTCATATCCTTGTGTCCGTGCTATGGGACATAATGGCCTCCCAGCAGCTCCATTCCACTTCTGACACCAATGCAGCGAATTTGGGAGAGAGCCTGAACTGGACTTGAACCCCAAAACTATTGGCAAAGCTGTAACACAACAGCTCAAAATATATTTGTTGGTTTTCTTTGTTTTATTCTTCTATGGTAATGTTGTCTATTTTTGTAATTCTGCTTACAGCCGAGCTGGGGAATGTGAATGCGCTTGATGCAGAGCTTGTCAGGAGGCTGCGAGACTTGGTTGGTGTATCAAATGGAACTTTGGATACTCGCAGCATGGCCATCTTAGCCTTCCTCTACATCTACCTCTCTGTCTTTGCTGGGTCAGGGTAAGAATTGAAATTGATAGAGCTAATTTATATAGGAGTGTTAACATAGGGTAATTCTAATCTTGACACCCAAGAACCAAACCTCTAATGCCCTAATGAACAATACAGACCCCATGCTAGTGAGGAAGACTTAGGCAGCTGGGAGCTACTCTTTAGAGTAGGCCTAATCGGGGCTGACGCGGGCGGCGCTAGGCTAGCGTGTTTGAGAGAGGAGTGGACGGGCTCTGACAGGACGGACAGCCACTAATTAGAGGCTGGCACTGGGCCCCCGCTGCAGCCTTAACAAGTCTGGATGTGTTTGTCCCTGGGGAGAAGAGCTCCACAATTAGTTTAGAGCACCCGCGTTTCCTGTCTGCCCAAAAGGAGTCTGACTGTCATGGACATTGACAGCGGAGCAAGTCTACTCAGCTCACACCCATGCACATATGCACACCACACTAGTCATTCCCAATGAAAAGTACTGCTGTGCCTCGGTCCTTTGGCCGGTTGGATTAAGATCACAGGAAGTGTGCTTTCTGGATATTTTTGCTGTATGAGCTGTTGCTAAGTGTGAAGTTTTTGTGTGAGATGGGTGCCCAAAAGCCTCTTACAAACAGTAGTAGGTACAAACAATAGCCCCGTTTTAAAGTGATTTCATGGAAAGTGTTTATTTATTGTATTTTTTTCACCCAAATTATATATTATATACTTTTATATACTTATATATAATTATATACTTTTCCACCTAGCCTAGTCTTAATAAATCATACTATTGTCCTATTCCTAGATATAAGCACATCTAAGCTGAGAATGAGAATTTGGTTCATGGTTCTTGCTCCATCTCAGGGAGTTACCCAGCCTGACTGTGTCTGTGTGGTCAGAGTTGCCAACTGGAGTGGGTCTGGGGTCAAGTGCTGCCTACTCTGTGTGCCTGGCTGCAGCTCTGCTCTCTGCCAGTGGGACCATCCCTTCTCCACTGAGTGACCAGGAAAGCACAGCCAGGTAATGACCGCACAACAAATTGTCTACTAGATCTAATAACATTGCAATATTTAAATTGTTGTTTACTGGAACAATGTAAGCCATATTTGTCTTAGTCTGCATGTACTGTAGTTTTATGTAGAGTACTTGCACCACTAGCACAGTCAGACAATGCACAGTCAGACAATGCACAGTCAGACAATGCACGGGTCTCTCACCGTAACTTACGTACGTCCTAATATATATACCTGCCCACAATGTGAATGATTTACTTCCGTTTGGCCGCAGTTTCTCCAGCATTTGTAATTCATTTGTAGTTTTAGGGTTATGAAAACGTATGTCCTAATATATACATCTGCCCACAATGTGAATGATTTACTTCCGTTTGGCCGCAGTTTCTCCAGCATTTGTAATTCATTTGTATGGGTAGGGCTCACCACAAGCACAGAGTGAGGAACAGCAGGGCAATGCTGATTGGGCTTGAATGCCCAGTGTACATTTTCATTGTAATCATCTCTACTATATTTCATCATGTTTCAATAGGTGGGGTGAGGTGGAGATGGAGCTGATCAACAGGTGGGCGTTTCAGGGGGAGAGGATCATCCATGGGAACCCGTCAGGGGTGGACAACGCCGTGGGGACATGGGGTAAGACCCGGATCCCTCTGCCTTGTGCACGCAACACCACAGACACCATTACACCACACAGCTTTGTATTGTGATGTATGATACCATGAACTGTGTATGTGGACAGTACAACGGAATGATATGATACAATCTGGCAACATTTGTCGTCTGCACAACTCACAGTATTGTAGGGTTTTATCTTGTTGTAGGATCTCTGTGAGAAGGCAGATGTTATTTATGCGGATGTTACAGTAAACGGAGAGGAAATGAGCTGCACTATTCCTTTGTGTGTTGCGGTCAGAAAATGTATGCTCCATTGTGTTCTTTAGTTTCATCCGATGCCCATTTCTTTCACTTTGTTTTGACTCTTTTAGGTGGCATATTGAGATACCATTCTGGGAAAATAACACCCTTAAGCAGGTACTGAACAGTGTTTTGCTTAACAAATCACCTTTCCATGAATATGCTCGCTGGGCCTAATTTACATTGACAGATTTACAGACTGTGATAGCAGACATCATTTTAAAGTAGTCTACTGGGTTGGGAAGGGATCCCAGAATGTCATCCAGGTCAGTGGGAGGTGGATCAGCCAATGAATTATACACTTGAGCGAACATTCCAGCACGGCAGGTGGAATTTAAATCCCCCAAGTGAAGTTGAAATTGACTACTTTAGAATGAAGACGGCGTAGCCCATGCTGTCACAAAAGTGATCAATGGAAAAGATAGGCGATGCTCCCTCTGTGGACTCTACTGTTGCCACTCGTATGAGGGAAACCATAACAGTAGCAACACCTGGACAAATACAGGTGGATCATATGGTATTATATTGCTAACCTGCCTTTTTTATTTTCCCATTTGCAGGGTCCCGATGTTAAGGATCCTACTCACAAACACCAAGGTCCCTCGCAGCACCAAGGTACTTGTTGCTGGAGTGAAGGACAAAATGAACAAGGTACTAAATGGCTGCCATCTCGTCTCCCCTGTGTTCACCTCCCCAGACCTGTAATTAGTGTAATCGCCCGTGCTTTCATTTGTATGGGAAAGGCACTCTGGGGCATGGCATTGAGTGCCTTTGGGTCATTCCGTGTCATTTCCATCACTTTCTGACTGCACAACTTTTAGATTTCAACAAAACCTTCCATACATGTACATGTTTGTCCGTGGTAGAAGTGGTCAGAAAGTGACATTTTGGACCTGAATGCCAAAACATTCAGGAGATAGAGGTGCTCAAACTTGACCCATTTTGCGTAAACCACCCTACCATGTCTTCATCACTGAAAAAGATAAATGTTTGAGTTTGATATAATCTGAACGCTTACAAACAGGGTTGTCAAAAGTATTTTTAGTACTTTTTAAAATTAATTATCTAAATGTTATTTTTTATTTTTTTATGTTCATACAGTATCTGTTGTAGCTTAGACACAATTGTACATAATCAAATGTGTTTGTGTTGTGCCCACCATTGGTTGAGACAGCATGCTCTTGAATACAGGGTGTGTGTCATGTTTTGGCTGATTAATGAACAAAAAAATTCAATACAATTTACATTTCTACTTTCAAAATGGTTGGAAAGATGGCGTCCATCTTTCTGTTAGTAATTGAAATGGAAATACATCCCGTTCTATGAATTCTGTTTCTATTACTGCAATGACCCCCCCCCCTGTATTCAAGATAATGCCGTGTCTCAATTTATGACAACACACATACATTTTAAATTTTAAACAAGTATCTAGAAATTCAAAAATTATTTGACAACCCTTTTTGTAAGCTCAATCTCCTGAATGTTGTGGCAGTCAAAAAGTCACTTTCTGACCACTTCTAACATGGGCAAACATGTTTGGAAGGTTTTGTTGAAATTTAAGGGGGTGCAGTCAGAAAGGGATTGAATTCATATGGAATGGCCAGTTCATAAAACATGGAGATGAAGCACTCAGCTAGCACCCCTGTGTGGCGTTGCCTTGACGACACCCACAGGGGTGAGCACTTCTGTTCTGTTAGATCGACATAGGTGGTGTTACTGGCAGTGTTATGATTGGGGGGGAAAGAGCAATGTTTTTCAATCAGCACTGAGTGACTGGCTTTTTGTGCTGCTGCTGTACAGTATCTGACTGTTTAAATGATTATGACCACTAGATGAGATATGGGTATTTGCTGCTTTAGTCTGCACTGTTGACTTCCTTTAGTATATTTAGTGTTGTTCAATTCCTTTACATTCAATTCCCAATTATTTGTAAAAAGTATTAATTCTATGTTTATTTGCTGTTCTCCCCCAGTTTCCCTCTATTATAAACCCTGTACTGGAATCTGTGAATGCAGTCTCCTGCACCTGCGAGCAGACCTTATCAGAGATGACCAACGACACCCCCACACCAGAGCACTACAATATCCTGGAGGTACTGTATGGAAATGCATGCACACGTTGCCTATGGACAGTGTGTTCTGGTGCTGCAGACACACTACCAGTGTGACACAGCGTAGGAATGATTCCCTTCCTCTTACACACGGTAAAGACTACAGCTGCATGAAAAGACAAAATAGTATTTTCATGCAACAACAACCACAACAAAAAAGCTGAAATAAAAATGACAGCTGCTATTATGTCTACCATAGGAACTCATTGACATCAACCAGCACCACCTGAACGTGATGGGTGTAGGACACCCGGCCCTAGACACCCTGTGCCGGGTCACCTTGACCAGAGGGCTACACAGCAAGCTGACTGGTGCCGGCGGAGGTGGCTGTGGTATCACCCTGCTTAGACCAGGTACTGTAGCTCGCTATCTACTTACCTCCCTATCTGGCTTACAGTAATCAAGTGTGTGGGGGGGGGGGGTGTGTCTGTCCCTATTTGTTCTTACACTGCATCGCCATCATCTTTGGTCCTCACCTTCATTTTGGGTTAGAGAGTTACCATTTGCTATTTGTAATGAATCCTTTTAAAAGTGAGAGATCTGTGAAATGACGTCTGTATGCGTATTGTATGGCGTTACTTCAGTAGATTTGGCTCCATTGTATTGATTGGACGGAGAGCCAAAAGATGTGAGGGTGGGGGGGTTCTTTCCTGCTGGAATTATTGTATGTCCTGGAAATCTCTACCTTAGTCATCCTTATCTTCTTCCTCGTTTGAGGGAAAAGCTCTGTAGTCTCAAACCGACGGCGTAGAGAAGTAGGGATATGTCAGTACACCAAGAGAGTGACAAACAGGATCCTATCTTCCACAAAAACAAAACAGGCAGAGAACCTGTCTGAATCCACTGCCTTCTTTGTTTATGCCTGCAGCCTGTAACACGTTGAATTTTAAATCAGCTAAATATCTCCTAAATATATCCCCAACTGATGTCGATTTGCTTTGTTGTACTAGCAAGCAAGTGTTGCAAATTTTTGTGGTTTGAAGCTATTTTCCAAAAAGTTTACTTAAGTGTCTGTTTTCCCTCCCAGTGCTCTCAGATCAGCTTTGGGCTTAAAGGCTTTGATTTGAGGTAGAGCAGGGAAGAGCATGCAGTAAAGTAACCTGCTATCCTCCTGCCTTGTTCAAATCCACCATTGTCTGGTGACGTGCTAAATATGTATCATTTCTTTGCTGATGAGCATTGTAATGTTTTTTCCTCCACATAGATGTACTTTAGCTTACGGTTGGCTCTTCAGCTAAGTAAATACTACTATTACTAATAATACGGTATATGCTTTTCATCCAAATCGACAAGTGAGAGCATAATTTATTTTGTATATTTGACCCCTAACGGGAATTGAACCCACAACCCTGGCGTTGCTAGTGCCACTCAATTTCCAACTTATGGCGGTCATACACTACACGGTTTCGCCACGTTTTTGCTGTCCCAGGCTAATTTTCATGATCGGGGTGAAATCCTATGAACTTGGGCTAGTATCTGTACGTCAGGACTTGTGTAGTTTGAGCGGATCAAGGACTCAACAATGATGGCTGTTCCATTCACCAGACTCCTGTTGGTTGTGCATCTTGTAGTATGAGCATTGCTACGACGCAATTAGACAAGGACTACTTCTAATAGCCAATGAGCACTGAGCATGTGAGACCAAAACAATGATGGTTAACACGGAACCCAAACCGGCTGCGTGCGTGTGCCATCGTGCATAAATGTATTTTGTCCCCCCACACCAAACGCGACCACGACACACAGGTTAAAATATGAAAACAAACTCTGAACCAATTACATTAATTTGGGGACATGTTCGAAAAGCATTAAACATTTATGGCAATTTGTCCTATTTAGCTAGCTTGCTGTTGCTAGCTAATTTGTCCTGGGATATTTTTTTATTTATTTATTTTATTTTACCGTTATTTTACCAGGTAAGTTGACTGAGAACACGTTCTCATTTGCAGCAACGACCTGGGGAATAGTTACAGGGGAGAGGAGGGGGATGAATGAGCCAATTGTAAACTGGGGATTATTAGGTGACCGTGATGGTTGAGGGCCAGATTGGGAATTTAGCCAGGACACCGGGGTTAACACCCCTACTCTTACGATAAGTGCCATGGGATCTTTAATGACCTCAGAGAGTCAGGACACCCGTTTAACGTCCCATCCGAAAGACGGCACCCTACACAGAGCAGTGTCCCCAATCACTGCCCTGGGGCATTGGGATCTTTGTTTAGACCAGAGGAAAGAGTGCCTCCTACTGGCCCTCCAACACCACTTCCAGCAGCACCTGGTCTCCCATCCAGGGACTGACCAGGACCAACCCTGCTTAGCTTCAGAAGCAAGCCAGCAGTGGTATGCAGGGTGGTATGCTGCTGGCAGTCCCTGATATAAACATTGAGTTGTTATTTTACCTGAAATGCACAAGGTTCTCTACTCCACCAATTAATCCACACATAAAACGGTCAACCGAATTGTTTCTAGTCAAATCAAATTTATTTATATAGCCCTTCGTACATCAGCTGATATCTCAAAGTGCTGTACAGAAACCCAGCCTAAAACCCCAAACAGCAAGCAATGCAGGTGTAGAAGCACGGTGGCTAGGAAAAACTCCCTAGAAAGGCCGAAACCTAGGAAGAAACCTAGAGAGGAACCAGGCTATGAGGGGTGGCCAGTCCTCTTCTGGCTGTGCCGGGTGGAGATTATAACAGAACATGGCCAAGATGTTCAAATGTTCATAAATGACCAGCATGGTCAAATAATAATAATCACAGTAGTTGTCGAGGGTGCAGCAAGTCAGCACCTCAGGAGTAAATGTCAGTTGGCTTTTCATAGCCGATCATTAAGAGTATCTCTACCGCTCCTGCGGTCTCTAGAGAGTTGAAAACAGCAGGTCTGGGACAGGTAGCACGTCCGGTGAACAGGTCAGGGTTCCATAGCCGCAGGCAGAACAGTTGAAACTGGAGCAGCAGCACGGCCAGGTGGACTGGGGACAGCAAGGAGTCATCATGCCAGGTAGTCCTGAGGCATGGTCCTAGGGCTCAGGTCCTCCGAGAGAGAGAAAGAAATAGAGAATTAGAGAGAGCATACTTAAATTCACACAGGACACCGGATAAGACAGGAGAAGTACTCCATATATAACAAACTGACCCTAGTCATCTCTGATCCTTCCAGGCTTTTTCTTCTCTTGACTTTATATTGCGATTGGCAACTTTCATAAATTAGGTGCATTACCGCCACCGACCTATTTCGTCTTTCAGTCACCCACGTGGGTATAACCAATGAGGAGATGGCACGTGGGTACCTACTTCTATAAACCAATGGGGAGAAGGGAGAGGCAGGACTTGCAGCGCGATCTGCGTCAGAAATAGAACTGACTTCTATTTTAGCCCTTGGCAACGCAGACACTCGTTGGCACAATAATTGAATAATATAGATTTCGGAATGTATTTTGCAACACTCGTGCACGCGACGCGAGCGGTGTAGTCAGCCTGTAAGAGGAAAGCAACAACACGCAGGTTGTCACTAGTTACTACAGCCACAAAGTCAAAATTGGCTATATCGTATATAGACGTTATGTAAACAAACATTTTGTTTTTTGGTCTTCATTTAACCCAGTTTAAGCAAGAGATATGTTCATGGGCTCCATCTCAATCCACCACATCCGCCGATATCGCCTTCTGCATCTGAGGTGAAAGGTAGCAGAGCTAGAGGGGTGTTTGTTAGATCAGTGGTCTTCTCACGAAAGCGTCTGTAGCGTCCGAACGATTTGGGCTACACACTATTATGACCCCTCTGTGGAAAGCTGAGACTCTCACGAACATGGTGATCTCCCTAGGATGCCCACAAGACTCATCTGAAGGTCCCTGGTGCCAGTTAAAAAAAAATTATGGAAGTATATATGGAGATAGTTTAGTGCCTAAAATAAAGGGCTAAATACATGTAAAAAAAAATATATATATATATAATAGTTTCCTGATCTTTCTTATATGTCTCAGATATAGGACAGACACTTCAGAACAAAATTCCTTTAGATTTTTTTTATGGGGACTATCTATTGTTCCGTGTAGTGAATCTGTTATTCAATGCGTTTGTATGGGCTAATAGCAGTAAGGCCAAATTCAATGTTTCATCCAATCATTTTTTTCTATACTTTTTTGATACCTTAAGGATCCTTGGTATGACCATCTGTAAACAACTCCACATGTTAATTTATGCTCCCCTGGCTTAGACAGGATTTAGACTCTAGACTGAGGGTTAAGGTTAGGCATAATGTTAGCAGAGCGGTTAGGTTTAAAATCATATTTTAAGAAGATCCATTTTTGAACTAGAAGGGGGTTAGCCAGAATTATGATAGATTGGTGGAGCTGTGGATAAAATGCGGCTGTCTTTTCAACATTAAACTTTTTCACCTCCAATTCCCTCTGTAAAATATAGGTAATATTGTCCACGTCTGCCGAACCATTTGCAGGTCTATATTCTACATGTCTGTTTTTGATGTTACAGCACATAATAACTTATAAAGCAGATCGCTGTTTGCGTTTTTTTCCTATGACAACTGAAAAACGCAGGGCAGGATCAACCAGGGGATCATTGTGTAATGTGAGCACCTACGTTCTGGGATTGAGGATGGACGGAATGAAAGATTTGGGACAAGGGAATCGGGAAATGTGAGCACGTCCAAGTAGTGAAGATTTTACAAGTCATGTAGCGTATGACCAGCATTAGACACCCATGACCGCAGATATCCTGAGGCGTTCAGGTTAAATTCCCTCAAGGTCAGTTTCTCAAAGCCCTGGTCATGCAAACATTTCCTTTGCTGCATGACGAGAGGCTCTCCGCACTTTCCTTTCGGGAATAGCTCCCTTATTTGACACATTCACACCCTAAGTGTTTTTTTTTTTTACCCCTAGCCTGTTTTACACATCTTTTTAATCCAGTTATTTGTTTTGTCCCATTTATTTGGCACCGCTGGTGTGCGCCCTTCTGCTGTTTGCTGGAGAGGGATTTGTGAGCAGCTCTCACAGCGGCCATCAGACTCCCAGCACAGAGCTCTAGGGTGCATCCAGGGCATAGGGTGCCAATTGTGTAGCAGCCAAAGTCATTCTCAGAGACGAATTAGGTTAAAACCTACGCAGATGTAAACTAATCCTCTTGCACAGTAGGCACGAACGGAGGGGCAAACACTGTCGAGTTGTGTGTTTTGAATGTAGCTCACTGTATGTGATTGTGTTTTTCTTTGTGATTTCCTCTGGTAGAAACGGAGTGCTCGGTGGTCCAGAACACGATCCAGGACTTGAGAGACTGTGGCTATGACTGCTGGGAGACCAGTATAGGTGCAGCAGGCGTGCAGCAGCACTCTCCCCTCGCCGTCAAAGAGGAGGCCCTGGAGGTTTTAGCACGCTACTGAGACCCACTGGCCATGGGTCTGCCCTTCCTATGGGTGAACAGGTGACGCTTTGCTCCATTCATTTGGCCTACCAAGTCTTCTATTGTTAAGGCCTGACAACTACCAACAGAAGAGTTGGCTACAGCACAATACAGCATGGGACATGCATAAATGCTAATAGCGCTTCTCTAACGACCAACCGTCAAGACAGAATCTTTGTTTCAGGGGAGGACAATTGCTAATCACCCACTCATCGTATATTTTTCTGCCATTTCATGAGGTCATGGAACTAAGATTGTAGGGGCACTAGGCAGGTGATCACACCTCCCTTTGAAACAAGTGGTGTTCTGGTTTTCAGTATTTGGTATGCACTGTAGCCCTCCCTATCCCCTGGCTTGAAATGATTGTTTACTAATGTGGATTTAAACTGTTTTAGGTTTAGCATGAGCTTACCATGACACTTCAAAAGAAGATGCTGCAAAAAAGCAAGATTAACCCAGTGCATAGCAGTGTGTCTAGGTGCTGGTTTTGGCAGGAACAGCTAGTATTTAAAAACGAGTCAAAAATGTATTGAAAAAAGACAACCTTGACTCCAGTGTATATTTGTTTTTCTTTTTAATATTAGCATTGCATCAAACTAAAAAGTTGGTCACCTGATTATTATTTTTTTTAATTAAGTTTGCAGTTTACGCTTGTTTTTGAATATCAATACCTTGGTTGACTTGTTCTTCGTTTTAAATGAGGGTGCGGTGAGCCATTTGTCATATAGATGGCAGCAAAATGTAAGAATTAACTAACCTCTCATAACTGACATGAGCAAATCATAGCGAAGAGATTGTCGTTCAGTTTTTGCTTCAGGTGTTAATACAATGCAAAAGCAGATGCATTCCTAGGTATACAAACCTTTTAAAACTGAAAATAAAATGTGCATCATTTTCTGTGTCACATAAGGGTAATTGTTTTCTCAAGGTCCAAAGCAAAAATGTAATTCCTCCATATTTTTGGTGGCAAGAGACCATCTTTTGAAGACAGCCCCTCAAGCTCTTCTTTCCAAGAGATGAGTATGAACTTGAAAATGACAGCATTTCTCTGATTTCTTTGGTCATCAAATATGTCTGACACATCACGCCACAGACCAAGAATTGCAAGGCCTTTAAAAATAACTATTGGTAGGTAGGCCACCTCTCTGCCTCCGCCTTTCACATTGGTGTTCACGGTTGTAACATACACTCAGTGGCCAGTTTATTAGGTACTCCACTCGGTTCACGAAAATGGTTCGCTCCTACAGACAGTGAGTCACGTGTGGCCGTGGCTTGCTATATAAAGTAGGCAGACAGGCATCGAGACATTCAGTTACTGTTCGATTGAATGTTAGAATGGGAAAAATGAGTGACCTAAGCGACTCTGAGCATGGTATGATAATCGGTGCCAGTCGCACCAGTTCCAGTATCTAAGAAATGGCCGGCCTCCTGGGCTTTTCATGCACGACAGTGTCTAGGGTTTACCGAGAATGATGTGACAAACAAAAAACATCCAGTCAGTGGCAGTCCTGTGGGCGAAAACAGCTTGTTGATGAGAGGTCGAAGGAGAATGGCAAGAATTGTGCAAGCTAACAGGTGGGCCACAAACAAGCAAATAATGACGCAGCACAACAGTGTGCAGAACGGCATCTCGGAACGCACAACACGTCGGTCCTTGTCACGGATGGGCTATTGCAGCAGACGACCACACCGGGTTCCACTCATATCAGCTAAAAACAAGAAGAAAAGGCTCTAGTGGGCACGCGATCACCAACACTGCCTGGTTCGATGAAACCTGTTTCCTGTTGCGTAATGCTGATTGGTAGAGTCAGGATTTGGCTTAAGCAGCATAAGTCCATGGGTCCCATCCTGACTGGTGTCAACGGTACAGGCTGGTGGCGGTTGAGCAACGTTTCCATGCCCCAAAGAATTCTGGCTTTTCTGGAGGCAAAGTGGTGTCCTACCTGGTACTAAATGGGTGTACCTAATAAACTGGCCACTGAGTGTATATGAACCATGATATGCTGGGATTGAAATGGATATAAACAAAAAAATTGTCATTGTTCTACAGAAAATAGTCTAATATCCAAAAAAAATCTACAAATTAATGAAAACAAAACAACTAAAATATAGTCGTTACATAAGTATTGACCCCTTTCGTTTGGGCAAGCATAAATTAGTTCAGGGGTCAAATTTGACTTAACAAATCACAAAGTTACATGGTCCCTCCAGTCAAGAATAGAATGTTAAGTCCAGATTCAACTACAAAGACCAGGGAGCCTCATAAAGAAGGGCAGTGATTGGTAGATGGGTAACAATAACAAATCAGACATTGAATATCACTTCAAGCATGGTCAAGTTAATAATTATGCTGTGGATGATTTATTACACTACCCAGACACAGCAAATATAGTTGTCCTGAACTGAGCTGCATGACAGTAAGGAAACTGCTCAGGGATGTCACCATCGTGATTTTAGAACTTTACGGAGTAGAGGTCGACCAATTTAATCGGAATGGCCGATTAATTATGGCCGATTTCAAGTTTTCAAAACAATCGGAAATCTGTATTTTTGGACACCGATTTGGCAGACTTTTTGGAAAATGTTTACCTTGTCAGCTCGGGGATTCGTTTTTGCAACCTTCCGGTTACTAGTCCAACGCTCTAACCACCTGCATTACATTGCACTCCACGAGGAGCCTACGTGGCAGGCTGACTACCTGTTACGTGAGGGAAGCCAGAAGCCAAGGTAAGTTGCTAGCTAGCTTTAAACTTATAAATTCCTTTCTTTAAAATCAATACACAAGTATATATTTTTAAACCTGCATATTTAGTTAATATTGCCTGCTAACATGAATTTCTTATAATTAGGGAAATTGTGTCACTTCTCTTGCGTTCCGTGCAAGCAGTCAGGGTATATGCAGCAGTTTGGGCCGCCTGGCTCGTTGCGAACTGTGTGAAGTCCATTTATTCCTAACAAAGACCGTAATTAATTTGCCAGAATTGTACATAATTATGACATAACATTGAAGGTTGTACAATGTAACAGCAATATTTAGACTTAGGGATGCCATCCGTTAGATAAAATACGGAACGGTTCCGTATTTCACTGAAAGAATACATGTTTTGTTTTCGAAATGATAGTTTCCGGATTCGACCATATTAATGACCAAAGGCTCGTATTTCTGTGTGTTATTATGTTATAATTAAGTGTATGATTTGATATTTGATAGAGCAGTCTGACTGAGCGATGGTAGGCAGCAGCAGGCTCGTACGCATTCATTCAAACAGCATGTTTGTGCATTATGCCAGCAGCTCTTCGCATTGCTTCAAGCATTGAGCTGTTTATGACTTCAAGCCTATCAACTCCCGAGATTAGGCTGGTGTAACCGATGTGAAATGGCTAGCTAGTTAGCGGGGTGCACGCTAATAGCGTTTCAATCGGTGACGTCACTCGCTCTGAGACTTAGAGTAGTTGTTCCCCTTGCTCTGCAAGGGCCGCGGCTTTTGTGGAGCGATGGGTAAAGATGCTTCGAGGATGGCTGTTGTCGATGTGTTCCTGGTTCGAGCCCAGGTAGGGGCGAGGAGAGGGACGGAAGCTATACTGTTACACTGGCAATACTAAAGTGCCTATATGAACATCCAATAGTCAAAGGTATACGAAATACAAATGGTATAGAGAGAAATAGTCCTATAATTCCTATAACAACTACAACCTAAAACTTCTTACCTGGGGATATTGAAGACTCATGTTAAAAAGAACAACCAGCTTTCATATGTTCTCATGCTCTGAGCAAGGAACTTCAACGTTAGCTTTTTTACATGGCACATATTGCACTTTTACTTTCTTCTCCAACACTTTGTATTTGCATTATTTAAACCAAATTGAACATGTTTCATTATTTGAGGCTAAATGGATTTTATTGATGTATTATGTTAAAATAAGTATTCATTCAGTATTGTTGTAATTGTCATTATTACAAATAAATAATAAAAAACGGCCGATTTAATCGGTATCGGCTTATTTTGGTCCTCCAATAATCGGTATCGGTATCGGCGTTGAATAATCATAATCGGTCGACCTCTACTACGGAGTTCAATGGCTGTGATGGAAGATGGAGCTAAGCACAGGAAAAATTATAGAGGAAAACCTGCTTTACACCACATGTGGGAGAGGAGTTCAACTTTCAGCAGGAAAATAACATACAACACAAGGCCAAATCTACAATGGAGTTGCTTACCATGAAGACAGTGAATGTTCCTGGCCAAGATAGTTTTGACTTCAATCTGCTTGAAAATCTCTGGCAAGGCTTGAAATTTGCTGTCTAGTCATGATCTCTTGACAGAGCTTGAAGAATGTTGAAAAGAATAATGGGCAAATATTGCACAATCCAGGTGTGTAAAGTTCTTAGAGGCCAAGAAGACTAACAGCTTTAATCGCTGCCAAAGGTGTATTGACTTGGTGGTGATTTTTCATTCATCTTTAAAACACATTTTATATTTTTCTTCCACTTTGGCATTAGTGTTTTGTGTAGACATTGACAAGAAAGAGCAATTAAATTAATTTTAATCCCACTTTATAACACAATAAAATGTGAACAATCCAAGGGGGGTTAATACTTATGATACCCACTGTAATAGTCATAGGGGGAAAAGTTCATCTTGAATTGCTAAATGTATATGCATCCCATGTTTCTCGTGATGTCTTTTCAAAGTTAGGAAAGTCATTGATCTTAGTTTGTTTTTGATCATTTTTTTATGTTTCGTGAGAAAAGTGGTGTAGGACATGAGGAAGTGGAGGCTGGATCGGTAAAGGCTTTTCAGGGAGCCTCTGGAATAGCGTCCCTCTAATGTGGATAAACAGCTCCGTGGCGTGCAGAGACTCACGCTTACATTTGTTCTGACAAATTTGTTCCAATCGTTTTACTTAACTGCTCATCCCCTAAGCATAACAGAATTTTCTGCCTATGCTGCGTATACAGTAAAATATGGATTAGCCTAATATAGAAAACCTCTCATTTTGGAAAAGGTCAGTTGGGGATATCTGAGTCTTGAATTTCCATTTTATTTAATTTTAAATGTCATGAAGATTGAGTAGTGTGGACCTGGCATTGTATATGAATGAACACCATTTGTCACATTCCCCCACCACCCCTTTCCGCCTGTCGCCCCTTCCATCCCCCTGAATTGTGTCATCTATATGTCAGGGCAGCCCCCGTCACTGCTCGGCACAGTCGCCCCTAACCCCTGCTGCAATTTAATTACCACTGCGCTTTTCAATTGAAATGGCATTGACAAGGGGGGAGAAGAGGGAGAAAGCTTGCCCAGTCACGCCTGTTTCATTTGAAGACCCTCTTTCTTATCTCTCTCTCTCTCCCTTTTACCCCTGTGGCACAGATGTTTTCTTTTATCAATGTCAGCGCCCGCTTCTTTCTGCTCTGATGAATAGATTCTAAGGAGACCCTGACATTATTTCAGATAACAGAGGGAGCACGGAAAGGGGGTCAAGGATAGAGGGAGAATGTCAACACTGGAGATGAAATGAGAACACTACCCAAGCCTAAAAGACTTGTCCCAGGAGATAAGAGAGATGTAAAATGGTAATTTTTGTGGGTGGTTTGTTTTCACGGTGTGCAGTTTGAATCATTGTGGGAGAGTAATAAGGAATGCAGAAGTCTTACTGCGCATGCAAGAGTAATGCGGTGGTTCATTTTGTGTGTTAATTTTGTGTAATTTTTGTGGTCATGAATCATGCCTCTGGTCTCAACAAGTTGGTGAAATGTTGTCACTTTCACTTTCTTATTTTAATTAAATTTTTTAACCCCTTTTTTCTCCCCGATTTTGTGGTATCCAATTGGTAGTAGTTACAGTCTTGTCTCATCGCTGCAACTCCCGTACGGACTCGGGAGAGGCGAAGGTCGAGAGCCACGCGTCCTCCAAAACACATCCAAACCAAGCCGCACTGCTTCTTGACACAATGCACATCCAACCCGGAAGCCAGCCGCACCAATGTGTCGGAGGAAACACCGTACACCTGGCGACCTGGTCAGCGTGCACTGCGCCCAGCCCGCCACAGGAGTCGCTAGTGCACGATGAGACAAGGATATCCCTGCCGACCAAACCCTCCCTAACCTGGACGATGCTGGGCCAATTGTGCTCCGTCCCGGTCGCGGCCGGCTGCGAGCCTGGGCTTGAACCCAGGAGCCTTAGACCACTGCTCCGCACAGGAGCCATTCACTTTCAACACACAATTGGAACTGACTGACAAGATGTCACATAGTTCTTGACTAATATTTGCGTATGCATGTTTTTCCTTGCAGTTCATTATATTGGTATCTACCCTGAACAAAAATATAAACACAACATGTAAAGTGTTGGTCCCATGTTTCATGAGCTGAAATATAAATCCCAGAAATGTTCCATACCCACAAAACATGTATTTCTCTCAAATGTCGTGCACACATTTGTTTACATCCCTGTTAGTGAACATTTCTCCTTTGCTAAAATAATCGATCCACTTGACAGGTGTGGCATATCAAGTTGCTGATTAAACAGCATGATCATTACACAGGTGCACCTTGTGCTGGGGGCAATAAAAGGCCACTCAAAAATGTTCAGTTTTGTCACACAACACAATGCCACAGATGTCTCAAGTTTTGAGGGAGTGTGCAATTGGCAAGCTGACTGTAGGAATGTCTACCAGAGCTGTTGCCAGAGAATGTAATATTAATTTCTCTACCATAAGCCGTCTCCAACGTTTTAGAGAATTTGGCAGTACGTCCAACTTGCATCAACCGCAGACCACGTGTATGCCGTCATGTGGGCGAGCAGTTTGCTGATATCAATGTTGTGAACAGAGTGCGCCATGGTGGGGTTATGGTATGGGCAGGCATAAACTTCAGACAACAAACATAATTTCATTTTATCAATGGCAATTTGAATGCACAAAAATACTGTAATGCTATCCTGAGGCCCATTTTAAGGCCCTTTTTTTTTAAGGTATCTGACTAACAGATGCATATCTGTATTCCCAGTCATGTGAAATCCATAGATTAAGGCTGAATGAATTTATTTCAATTGACTGATTTCCTCATATGAATATGTAACTCAGTAAAATCAATGAAATTGTTGCATGTTGCGTTTTATATTTTTGTTCAGAATGTCAGTTGGAGATTTTGAGTGCAGTATGTGGTCATTTATATGCATATGTTTATACGTGTATTTTGTTTAATACAGTATACGAGGAGATCTATATGTCAGGGTGAGAGGTGATGGTGTGTCTATATGTAGAGTAGATCTATATGTCAGGGTGAGAGGTGATGGTGTGTGTATATGTAGAGTAGATCTATATGTCAGGGTGAGAGGTGATAGTGTGTGTATATGTAGAGTAGATCTATATGTCAGGGTGAGAGGTGATAGTGTGTGTATATGTAGAGTAGATCTATATGTCAGGGTGAGAGGTGATAGTGTGTGTATATGTAGAGTAGATCTATATGTCCGGGTGAGAGGTGATAGTGTGTGTATATGTAGAGTAGATCTATATGTCCGGGTGAGAGGTGATAGTGTGTGTATATGTAGAGTAGATCTATATGTCCGGGTGAGAGGTGATAGTGTGTGTATATGTAGAGTAGATCTATATGTCAGGGTGAGAGGTGATAGTGTGTGTATATGTAGAGTAGATCTATATGTCAGGGTGAGAGGTGATAGTGTGTGTGTGCCAGCCGGCCCCATGGCCATCCTCTCCCACTCCCTCCAAGCCTCCAGACAGACGCACGGACCGACAAACAGGGCTGACAGACATCAGCCTCTGAAAGCCCTCGCGGGTCTAGCCTGCGACCCCTCTCACTCATTACGTGCTCTGTGACCCTCCTGCGGGGAGGTTGCCCTTTTGGGGGAAGTGACAGGGGCGGAGGGGGGCAGGGGGCGACTGACTGTGGTGAAAGTAGAGGGCTGCTGACCCAATTAAGGCCAGCGGGGTGTGGTGGAATCTGTGACAGAATTCCCTACGATTTGTTTAAAGAGTTCTGAAATGTTGGTGCCACTTTGTGGAAAAGTAATGGCTCACTCTTGTGACTATCACGAGTTAATCCGAGTTCAACCTGGACAGAGCTACCAGAACCACATTTAACATAGAGAATGTTGATCCACCACAGTGCATGACTGGTTTCCACTCCACATGCCATATTCCATCATGGAATTGTATCATGTCATTGCATCGATCGGGTAATGGATTTTGTGAAGTAGTGAAGGACACCTGCACAGTAGTATGTCATCCCCTTAGTGCCGGCAGCTCTCTTCTTTAATTGCAGGGTAAGGCCTCTCTTTTTCTTGTTGCCTTTTGAAGAGCCTCATTGATTTCTATACCACCCCTCATCCATGCTCTCCTTGTTTTAAGAGCAAATCCCTTATGGCAAAGTTGCCGGGAATGTTGAAACATGAAATCTGGCAGCGTTTTTCCCCCCCTCTTCACACAGGCTTTCAGGTGTCGTTTTGACATTAAAGTTTAGAAAAATCTGTCTCCTCTGCTTTTTAAAAAGAGTGAGAGGATGTACTGAAGCTGTATTTTATTCCCCCGTCTGTGTTGTAGAAGGGGCCGCTCAAGGCTCTGTTAAAAAAATACATATATTAAAGGCTTCTACTGAACGAGCCAAGTTCAACTCAACTCTAAAGCAGCTACGCTCCTGTTGTCATGGTTAAATGAACAGACCCTGTAGAAAGTCAACCCCCCCCAAAAAAACGTTGGCAATAATGATTACTCAGGTTGTGTGGTTGTCTTCTGTGGAATGAACGGTATCTACTTTAGAATTTGGGTGAATATTTAAAGTGAATATTGAACTTGCTCACTTGAGATATTATTACATCAATTGAAGTGATTTATCTTGATCTCTGTTCTTACGCTTCAATCGGAAATATGCACAATTCGTTGCGTCTAGTATTCTAAATGCAGCGACGCAAAATCTGATGCCAATTCTTTCGTCATGCTACCACCCCGCGCTGAGAAGAACTCAATGTAATTACATTTGGCTCTCTAAAGAACCAAAATATCCGAGCAGAAATGTTATTAGCGTGCATTTAATAAGAGACCGCTTACTCTAACATGCATCCTTTGAACTGCCTTTTGAGTTGAAAATACACTCATTTCCCCTGGAATAGTTGCCAATTCATTGAATCCTGCTGTGTCTGTTTGTCTCCGAGGTTTTGAGAGGTAGATGTCGGTCTTTGTATTTAACCATGTGCCGCCACAGTGATTTGATGGACAATAAAAACCCTATGTCAACCGGTCATACTTAAAAGACAGCATTAAAGGCCTAATGGGAGACATTTTTATATCAATATAAAATTATTTCACAATTAAGTACCTTACAGTAATAGATTTCCATTGAAATGTGTAAAAATAGCTTTTTAGCCAAAAACCTTCTCATGCAATAAGTGGGGTGGGGAGAGGAAAACTGAAAACTAGCTGTTATTGGCAGAGAGGTTTGGACCTCTCTTTATTGGTCTATTAATCAATTTACTGCATGGTGATGTCACTGTGGAAAACTGAAACTCCTGCCCATGCAAACCTGCTGATTTGAAAGGTCCTGTGTAGATTTTATTTTTCAACCTGCAACTATCAGGAAATAACACTGATCAAATGTGTTCACACTTTTACAGTGTTATGTTCATCAGCTATTGTACAATATGATATTAAACACAGGAAAAACAGAATCTTGACTGCACTGTGCCTTTTAAAATTAAGAAATCAAGCGGGGGAAAAACGGGATCCATAGATAGGGGAAACACATTCATCCCCATTACAAGCTCTGTGTCCACATCCCTATATCCTGCTGTTCTGTGCTCCACTGGGGGCCACACACACACACACAATTACTCCCCCCCCCCCCCCCATCTATTTCTCACCAGTTCTTCTCTCTCTCCCACTGCCTGTTTAGGCCACTCGGGCTCATGTAATTACTATGGGACAGGTAGGAGTGTTCATATTTCATCCGCTGCATTCACGATAACATCTAAAATCTGAAAGCGTTTGCAAAATTGGTATCTCTTTTTTTTCATGCATTATGAATGAGTCGCTGATTGCTTTTTTGCATAGATTAGCAATCATTTCTCAGAAACCTTTCATATCAAAATGTGCCAGGAAGTTTCGATCTCTCTCCCTCTTTTTTTTTTACGGCTTGAGGTGAGGCACCCCTCCTCTTTTTAAGATACGACAGATCAGGTGATACTGTCTCTCCACCGGCTGTCTCTCTTCTATTTTCCCTCTTGCTCTGCTCTCTGATTTGTTTGCCCATGCATATTATCATCGGGGGGAATATGTTAATCTGCAGTGTTGTGTCTGGGTCTGAGTGGCTAAGCACCGCAGGGATGTTTTAATATCAAAGTAAACATTTCCCACAACCCAGGAAAAGGAAGATAGCCTCCTGATTACAATCCTTTAAGTTTCCCTCCTTGATGTTTGACTTTTAGTTGTCCCAGCACGTAGAAAGATTGGCATGAAGCATATTAAAGGGCTGGTATGGTCCGGGGGTTAGGGAAATGGACTGGTGACTAGACTGCCATTGTTACACACGCACACCCATGAACCCAGTTGTCCTTTCACTGCATTAAACAGTGACTGGACTGTGTGTGTGCGTGTGGTTGTGTACCTTGTGTCTTCAAATCTTGACCCCTGACCTTTGCCCCTCTCCCTCAGCTGGCAGGTCCTCAGCCAGAGCCCTGTGGAGGTTGGTGCCCTCTGTCTGACAGCCCATCACTGTGCCATGGTGGCAGCGTTTTTGTTACCCCCCCCCCCCCCTTTCTTTCTGCAGACGATTCTGTCTGATTGGGAGCATTGTGTGAATAGCCCTGTCACACTCGATAAGCCAGCAGGGCAACCTGTGATGGGGACATATGGCATGCTTGACAGGGAGAGAGGGTGTGAATGGTACTGAATGATAAAATTGTGTCTTTCCCCCTTCGGCAATGTCATTCTTTCAGACAAGTGTGTGGACCATCGCTCAGTCAATTGGCGGACTTACTCCGGCCTCCTCGTGACATCTCCTTCAAGGTCCTGGGGGTTTCAAGGTCCTGCCTCGCGCCTGGCCAATTCTGACACTCCGGGCCAACGCTGTGCCGGCTGCAGAGCTGGAGCGCCTCGCCTCTGCTCGGTTAGCCTGTCAATGTGGGGAACATAATTGGATATCAGTTTAGTTTAGTAATGCGGAGAGGGAAATTCATCTTAAGAGCCCGTTCGTCTCAGTTTCCTCATGCAGCTCTGTCTGACTACAGCACACCGGCTCCCCTCCTCTGAGCCAGTCACACTTCACAGGCAGTCCCTTCAGACGCCTATGGCTGTGGACCTGAACCCAGTAGGAACCTGACATGTTTTAAGAGAGAGGGAAGGCGAGAGACACAGGCTGGGATTCCAGTGGTCGATGGAGGGTTGTTTAGCCGTGTGCACCTCCTCCACGCTGTCACCCGGGTCTTTATTTCTAGTGCTGCAGCCTCAACTGCTGTCCTGTCATGTGCCACATAAGTCTGTGTTTGTAGCCCTGTGACAGACAGCCCAGGTGCCACACTCAGGCTTCAGTGCACCTTCGGTCGCATAGCTTGCCTGCGATTCCCAGTGGCTCACAGTCAGAGAGACAGCACAGCCCTTTTTCTCCCTTACCTGCCTTGCCAGGCCCCCACCTCCCCTGCCAGGAAACTCTGAGGAGACCTGAGGCGGGTGACAATATGGGGGCACACTTGGAAGCACGACAGTCGATGCAATATTAAAACTCGCTGGAAAGTCTACCCTGATCACTGCAACAACGTTTTTGCAAATCTATATAGACCTACGCAACATGCTTATAAACTATGGTTTCTGAACAATTTAGAAAGTAACTTTGTTATGAAGTCTCTTTTTTTCTTTCTTGGTGAGGGGAAAGCAGAGTCTGTCTTCACAAAGTGTCGCAAAGTAGGTGTGCTGATCTAGGATCAGGTCCATTTGTCCATATAATTGTATTCATCATGATCGAAAAGGGAAATCTGATCCTATATCAACACTCCTACTCTGAAACTTTTTGTGAATATGGACCCAGGTCTTTTATTTTATATTTGTTGTATTTATTATGTTACAGTTTGGTCTTTCTATACCTGAATATGATTAGTGTACAATGTCCTTATACACCAGTATCCTCCTAGTCCCTATGCTCTCTGTGATTGCAGCTGCGCCATTGGCACTCCATTGTGTTCATAACACCACAGACACCTCTGGCCCTCATTGACACGCTGCTCCCACTTCTTTTTCTGTCCACTAGTACACACCCAGTCAATAACGCTTTGAGTGACAGGCTCTCTTGTCACGTGTGCTGTCTAATGAATCCCAAAAGCAGACTATGGGTGTGTCCCAAATCAAACCCTATTCCCTATATGGTGCACTATATATGGTGCCATTTGAGATGCAGACTATAGGTTTTACAGGAATTATTGACCTCGGCGTTGTGACAAGTCCCACTGCAGTGCGGCTAGCGGACAAAGGAAGGGCCAGTGTCATCCACTGATCGCCTGTTGAAAGCAATCAGATGCTCTTCTCGGGATGGAAGAGAGGATGGTGTTTTTCTTCTGCCGTGCAGCGAAGGGCATTTGGGAGAGGTTTGGAGGGAGTTTTTTATGTAGGTGGTAGCGATTCAGAATAAGCACTGTATGTCACTATCTACGTACAGTGCATTCGGGATAGTATTCAGGACCCACATTTTGTTGCGTTACAGCCTTATTCTAAAATGGATAAAAGAGAGAATGACACATTTGTTATCATCAATCTACACACAATACCCTATAATGACAAAGCGAAAACAGGTTTTTAGAAATTGTAGCAAATTTAGAATTTTTGAAAAACAGAAATACATTATTTACGTAAGTATTCAGACTCTTTGCTATGTGACTTCATATTTAGCTCAGGGGCATTCTGTTTCCATGGATCATTCTTGAAATGTTTCTACAAATTGACTGGAGTCCACCTGTGGTAAATTCAATGGACATGGTTTGGAAAGGCACACACACCTGTCTATATAAGGTCCCACAGTTGACAGTGCATGTCAGAGCAAAAACCATGCCATGAGGTCAAAGGAATTGTCCGTAGAGCTCAGAGACAGGATTGTGTCGAGGCACAGATCTGGGGAAGAGTACAAAAACATTTCTGCAGCATTGAAGTTCCCCAAGATCACAGTGGCCTCCATCACTCTTAAATGGAAGAAGTTTGGAACCACCAAGATTCTTCCTAGAGCTGGCCGCCCGGCAAAACTGAGCAATCAGGGGAGAAGGGCCTTGGTCAGGGAGATGAACAAGAACCCGATGGTCGCCTCCCGGGTGGCGCAGTGGTCTAGAGCACTGCATCGCAGTGCTATGCTGCGCCACCAGAGTCTGGGTTCGCGCCCAGGCTCTGTCGCAGCCGGCCGCGACCGGGAGGTCCGTGGGGCGACGCACAATTGGCTTAGCGTCGTCCGGGTTAGGGAGGGTTTGGCCGGTAGGGATATCCTTGTCTCATCGCGCTCCAGCGACTCCTGTGGCGGGCCGGGCGCAGTGCGCGCTAACCGAGGGGGCGGGTGCACGGTGTTTCCTCCGACACATTGGTGCGGCTGGCTTCCGGGTTGGAGGCGCGCTGTGTTAAGAAGCAGTGCGGCTAGGTTGGGTTGTGCTTCGGAGGACGCATGACTTTCGACCTTCGCCTCTCCCGAGCCCGTACGGGAGTTGTAGCGATGAGACAAGATAGTAATTACTAGCGATTGGACACCACGAAAAATTGGGGAGAAAAGGGGATAAAATTAAAAAAAAAAAAAAAAAAAAAAAAAAAAAAAAGAACCCGATGGTCACTCTGACATAGCTCCAGAGTTCCTCTGTGGAGATTGGAGAACGTTCCAGAAGGACAACCATCTCTGCAGCACTCCACCAATCAGGTCTTTATGATAGAGTGGCCAGACGGAAGCCACTCCTCAGTAAAAGGCACATGACAGCCCGGTAGGAGTTTGCCAGAAGGTACCTAAAGACTCTCAGACCATGAGAAACAAGATTCTCTGGTCTGATGACACCAAGTTTGAACTTTTTGGCCTGAATGCCAAGCGTCACATCTGGAGGAAACCTGGCACCATCTGTACAGTGAAGCATGGTGCTGGCAACATCATGCTGTGGGGATGTTTTTCAGCGGCAGGGACTGGGCGACTAGTCAGGATCGAGGGAAAGATGAACAGAGCAAAGTACAGAGAGATCCTTGATGAGAACCTGTTCCAGAGTGCTCAGTACCACAGACTGGGGCGAAGGTTCACCTACCAATAGGACAATGACCCTAAGCACACAACGCAAGAGTGGCTTCGGGGCAAGTCTCTGAATGTCCTTGAGTGGCCCGGACTTGAACCCGAACAAACATCTCTTGAGAGACCTGAAAATAGCTGTGCAGCGACTCTCCCCATCCATCCAACCTGTCAGAGCTTGAGAGGATCTGCAGAGAAGAATGAGAGAAACTCTCCAAATACAGGTGTGCCAAGCTTGTAGTGTCACACCAAAGAAGACTCGAGGCTGTAATCGCTGCCAAAGGTGCTTCAACAAAGTACTGAGTAAAGGGTCTGAATACTTATGTAAATGTCATATTTAAATGTCATGTTTTTAATAAATTAGCAAACATTTATAAAAACCTGTTTTTTCATTGTCATTATGGGGTATTGTGTGTAGATTGACGAGGGGGGGAAAAACAATGTAATCAATTTTTTAATAAGGCTGTAATGTAACAATGTTGGAAAAATTCAAGGGGTCCGAATACTTTCCGAATGCCCTGCATATGACAGAATTTGAGATTCCAACATTGACCTAACTTTACCCCTATGAATGAATTTCTCTCTAACTTCTTGAATGGTAATGTTTTGCCATGTCCATTAATTATTCACTGGGCCCCATTGCTACAGGAATATACTCTATGTATCCCACATGAGCCTAGAAGACACACACATGTTTGCACTCATCACTAGTCATGAGTGCATCAGCATCACACTACTCAGGGTCACAGCACTTACACTAAACATGGATAGCCAGTACTTGTAATCACATCACATATACAGTCAGGTCCATAATTATTGGTGGCCTTGATAAAGATGAGAAAAACAGACCTATAAAATAAATAAATCATAATGCCGTTGACCTTAACAAGGGCCCCAGGAGCAGTGGAAGCAAAATAGCACCATAACCTCAAAGATCCACCACCATATTTTACCGTAGGTATTAGGTACTTTTCTGCATATGCTTCCGTTTTTCAACAGCCAAACCACAAGTAGTATGCATGGCCAGAGAGCTCTATCTTCCATGTCATCTGACCATAGCACCGGTTCCAGTCCAAGTCCCAATGCCGTTTATCAAACTCCAGGTAGTGCTATGGTCAGATGACATGAAAATATAGCTCTTTGGCCACACACGCATTTTAGAAAAACTGTCGGTGTCGTTATTCTCACAAGAGTAGGATGCTGGAGCGGGTGCAAATCATTTTGACCCCTATCTTTAATATATATACACTACCGTTCAAAAGTTTGGGGTCACTTAGGAAATGGCCTTGTTTTTGAAAGAAAAGCAGTTTTTTTGGTCCTTTAAAAAAACGTAAAATTGATCAGAAATACAGTTTAGACATTGTTAATGTTGTAAATGACTATTGTAGCTGGAAAGGGCAGATTTTTAATGGAATATCTACTTAGGCGTACAGAGGCCCATTATCAGCAACCATCACTCCTGTGTTCCAATGGCACATTGTGTTAGCTAATCCAAGTTTATCATTTTAAAATGCTAATTAATCATTAGAAAACCCTTCTGCAATTATGTTAGCACAGCTGAAAACTGTTGTTCTGATTAAAGAAGCAATACAACTGTCCTTCTTTAGACTAGTTGAGTATCTAGAGCATCAGTATTTGTGGGTTTGATTACAGGCTCAAAATGGCCAGAAACAAATAACTTTCTTCTGAAACTCGTCAGTCTATTCTTGTTCTAAAAAATTAAGGCTATTACATGCGAGAAATTGCCAATAAACTGAAGATCTTGTACAACGCTGTGTACTACTCCCGTCACAGAACAGCGCAAACTGGCCCTAACCAGAATAGAAAGGGGAGTGGGAGGCCCCGGTGCACAACTGAGCAAGAGGACAAGTACATTAGAGTGTCTAGTTTGAGAAACAGACGCCTCACAAGTCCTCAACTGGCAGCTTCATTAAATAGTACCCGCAAAACACCAGTCTCAACGTCAACAGTGAAGAGGCAACTCCTGGATACTGGCCTTCTTGGCAGAGTTGCAAAGAAAAAGCCATATCTCAGACTGGCCAATACAAATAAAATATTAAGATGGGCAAAAGAACACAGACACTGGACAGAGGAAGATTGGAAAAAAAGTGTTATGGACAGACTAATCTAAGTTTGAGGTGTTCGGATCACAAAGAAGAACATTCGTGAGATGCAGAAAATTTGAAAAGATGCTGGAGGAGTGCTTGACGCCATCTGTCAAGCATGGAGGCAATGTGATGGTCTGGGGGAGCTTTGGTGGTGGTAAAGTGGGATATTTGTACAGGGTAAAAGTTATCATGAAGAAGGAAGGCTATCACTCCATTTTGCCATGCCATACCAAGTGGATGGCGCTTAATTGGAGCCAATTTCCTCCTACAACAGGACAATGACCCAAAGCACAGCTCCATACTATGCAAGAACTATTTAGGGAAGAAGCAGTCAGCTGGTATTCTGTCTATAATGGAGTGGCCAGCACAGTCACCGGATCTCAACCCTATTGAGCTGTTGTGGGATCAGTTTGACCGTATGGTATGTAAGAAGTGCCCATTTTTTTAATTTTTTTAATTTCACCTTTATTTAACCAGGTAGGCTAGTTGAGAACAAGTTCTCATTTGCAACTGCGACCTGGCCAAGATAAAGCATAGCAGTGTGAACAGACAACACAGAGTTACACATGGAGTAAACAATAAACAAGTCAATAACATGGTAGAAAAAAAAGAGAATCTATATACAATGTGTGCAAAAGGCATGAGGTAGGCAATAAATCGAATAATTACAATTTAGCAGATTAACACTGGAGTGATAAATCATCAGATGATCATGTGCAAGAAGAGATACTGGTGTGCAAAAGAGCAGAAAAGTAAATAAATAAAAGCAGTATGGGGGGTGAGGTAGGTAAATTGGGTGGGTAGTTTACAGATGGACTATGTACAGCTGCAGCGATCGGTTAGCTGCTCGGATAGCAGATTTTTAAAGTTGTTGAGGGAGATAAAAGTCTCCAACTTCAGAGATTTTTGCAATTCGTTCCAGTCGCAGGCAGCAGAGAACTGGAAGGAAAGGCGTCCAAATGAGGTTTTGGCTTTAGGGATGATCAGTGAGATACACCTGCTGGAGCGCGTGTTGCGGGTGGGTGTAGCCATCGTGACCAGTGAACTGAGATAAGGCGGCACTTTACCTAGCATAGCCTTGTAGATGACCTGGAGCCAGTGGGTCTGACGACGAACATGTAGCGAGGGCCAGCCGACTAGGGCATACAGGTCGCAGTGGTGGGTCGTATAAGGTGCTTTAGTAACAAAACGAATGGCACTGTGATAAACTGCATCCAGTTTGCTGAGTAGAGTATTGGAAGCTATTTTGTAGATGACATCGCCGAAGTCGAGGATCGGTAGGATAGTCAGTTTTACTAGGGTAAGTTTGGCGGCGTGAGTGAAGGAGGCTTTGTTGCGGAATAGAAAGCCGATTCTTGCTTTGATTTTGGATTGGAGATGTATGATATGAGTCTGGAAGGAGAGTTTGCAGTCTAGCCAGACACCTAGGTACTTATAGATGTCCACATATTCTAGGTCGGAACCGTCCAGGGTGGTGATGCTAGTCGGGCGTGCGGGTGCAGGCAGCGAACGGTTGAAAAGCATGCATTTGGTTTTACTAGCGTTTAAGAGCAGTTGGAGGCCACGGAAGGAGTGTTGTATGGCATTGAAGCTCGTTTGGAGGTTAGATAGCACAGTGTTCAAGGAAGGGCCGGAAGTATATAGAATGGTGTCGTCTGCATAGAGGTGGATCAGGGAATCGCCCGCAGCAAGAGCAACATCATTGATGTATACAGAGAAAAGAGTCGGCCCGAGAATTGAACCCTGTGGTACCCCCATAGAGACTGCCAGAGGACCGGACAACATGCCCTCCGATTTGACACACTGAACTCTGTCTGCAAAGTAGTTGGTGAACCAGGCAAGGCAGTCATTAGAAAAACCGAGGCTACTGAGTCTGCCGATAAGAATATGGTGATTGACAGAGTCGAAAGCCTTGGCCAGGTCGATGAAGACGGCTGCACAGTAATGTCTTTTATCGATGGCGGTTATGATATCGTTTAGTACCTTGAGCGTGGCTGAGGTGCACCCATGACCGGCTCGGAAACCGGATTGCACAGCGGAGAAGGTACGGTGGGATTCGAGATGGTCAGTGATCTGTTTGTTGACTTGGCTTTCGAAGACCTTAGATAGGCAGGGCAGGATGGATATAGGTCTGTAACAGTTTGGGTCCAGGGTGTCTCCCCCTTTGAAGAGGGGGATGACCGCGGCAGCTTTCCAATCCTTGGGGATCTCAGATGATACGAAGGAGAGGTTGAACAGGCTGGTGATAGGGGGTGCGACAATGGCGGCGGACAGTTTCAGAAATAGGGGGTCCAGATTGTCAAGCCCAGCTGATTTGTATGGGTCCAGGTTTTCCAGCTCTTTCAGAACATCTGCTATCTGGATTTGGGTAAAGGAGAAGCTGGGGAGGCTTGGGCGAGTAGCAGCGGGGGGGGCGGGGCTGTTGGCCAAGGTTGGAGTCGCCAGGAGGAAGGCATGGCCAGCCATTGAGAAATGCTTGTTGAAGTCTTCGATTATCACGGATTTATCGGTGGTGACCGTGTTACCTAGCCTCAGTGCAGTGGGCAGCTGGGAGGAGGTGCTCTTGTTCTCCATGGACTTTACAGTATCCCAGAACTTTTTGGAGTTAGAGCTACAGGATGCAAATTTCTGCTTGAAAAAGCTGGCCTTTGCTTTCCTGACTGACTGCGTGTATTGGTTCCTGACTTCCCTGAACAGTTGCATATCGCGGGGGCTCTTCGATGCTATTGCAGTTCGCCACAGGATGTTTTTGTGCTGGTCGAGGGCAGTCAGGTCTGGAGTGAACCAAGGGCTGTATCTGTTCTTGGTTCTGCATTTTTTGAACGGAGCATGCTTGTCTAATATGGTGAGGAAGTAACATTTAAAGAATGACCAGGCATCCTCAACTGACGGGATGAGGTCAATATCCTTCCAGGGTACCCGGGCCAGGTCGATTAGAAAGGCCTGCTCGCAGAAGTGTTTTAGGGAGCGTTTGACAGTGATGAGGGGTGGTCGTTTGACCGCGGACCCGTGGCGGATACAGGCAATGAGGCAGTGATCGCTGAGATCTTGATTGAAGACAGCAGAGGTGTATTTGGAGGGCAGGTTGGTCAGGATAATGTCTATTAGGGTGCCCATGTTTACGGATTTAGGGTTGTACCTGGTGGGTTCCTTGATGATTTGTGTGAGATTGAGGGCATCAAGCTTGGATTGTAGGACTGCCGGGGTGTTAAGCATATCCCAGTTTAGGTCACCTAACAGAACAAACTCTGAAGCTAGATGGGGAGCGATCAATTCACAGATGGTGTCCAGGGCACAGCTGGGAGCTGAGGGGGGTCGGTAGCAGGCGGCAACAGTGAGAGACTTATTTCTGGAGAGATTAATTTTTAAAATTAGAAGTTCGAACTGTTTGGGCATAGACCTGGAAAGTATGACAGAACTTTGCAGGCTATCTCTGCAGTAGATTGCAACTCCTCCCCCTTTGGCAGTTCTATCTTGACGGAAAGTGTTATAGTTGGGTATGGAAATCTCAGAATTTTTGGTGGCCTTCCTAAGCCAGGATTCGGACACGGCAAGGACATCAGGGTTGGCAGAGTGTGCTAAAGCGGTGAGTAAGGCAAACTTAGGGAGGAGGCTTCTGATGTTGACATGCATGAGGCCAAGGCTTTTTCGATCACAGAAGTCAACAAATGAGGGTGACTGGGGACATGCAGGGCCTGGGTTTACCTCCACATCACCCGAGGAACAGAGGAGTAGTAGGATGAGGGTGCGGCTAAAGGCTATCAAAACTGGTCGCCTAGAGCGTTGGGGACAAAGAATAAAAGGAGCAGATTTATGGGCGTGGTAGAATAGATTCTGGGCATAATGTGCAGACAGGGGTATGGTGGGGCGTGGGTACAGCGGAGGCAAGCCCAGGCACTGGGTGATGATAAGAGAGGTTGTATCTCTGGACATGCTGGTCTCAATGGGTGAGGTCACCGCATGTGTGGGGGGTGGGACCAAGGAGGTATCAGAGGTACGGAGAGTGGAACTACAGGGTCCATTGCAAACCAAAACAATGATAATGATAACTAGCCTGAACAACAGTATGCAAGGCATATTGATATTTGAGAGAGACATACAATAAGGCATAAAGTGATTGCAGGTCTTGATTGGGAGAGCTAGCTAAAACAACAGGTAAGATAACAGCAGCAATAACAGGGTGCTAGTCTAACACAGCAACAACAGGTAAAAATGGCGACGACTAGGCAGAGAGGGTCGGATTAACTACACACAGATCCTGAGTTAAAGCACAGAGCCGACAGATAAAACACAAATAAACAGAATGGAGTACCGTGAATTAATGGACAGTCAAGCATGCATCAGCTATGTAGCCAAGTGATCATAGTGTCCAGGGGGCAGCCGTAGATGGAGCAGGGAGGCCTCCACTAAGCTAGCACGCTGCGTTTAAAGTTAGTAGCCCGGGGGGTGGTCTGCTCAGACGGAGGGGGTCTGCTCAGACGTGGTCGTGTCGACAGAGAATCCAAGCCAGATGGCGATGGCGAAAGAGAGGTTGTGAATTGTAGAATTGTGTTTGCTAACTGGTGCTAGCTTCGTGGCAGTGGCGCTAGCTGCGCTAGCCGCAAGCTAGCTGTGAGGATCAGAAGCAGTGGCTCAGGGATTACGGCAGGAATCCGGCGTTGTTGTCGAGAGACAGTCCGATGCTGGTAAATTGGTGAGTAAAATCCAGGCTAATAACAGGGCTGGTGTCTGTGCAGAAGGTAAAAGCTACTAGCAGCGGCAAAAAAATGGCTAAATTAGCTTGTAGCTGGTATTGTAGCCCAAGAATTCGCTGGTAGACCTCTTCAGCTAGCCGGCAGATGGGCCTAGCTCGAGGCTAGCTCAAGGCTAACTGGTGCTTGCTTCGGGACAGAGGTGTTAGCCAGTAGTAGCCACTCGGTTGCAGCTAGCTAGCTGTGATGATACGGTGTAATTGTCCAGAGCTTGCGTCAGGAATCCGGTGATGTGGTAGAGAAAAAGCAGTCCTATATGCTCTGGGTTGATATCGCGCTTGCAGACTGGCAGGTATTGGCCCGGTATTGAAGCTGGCTGTGTCCGAGTTGAGGGTGAAGACCGCAGCAGTGGCTAACTGACTACTAGCTAGTAGCTAGTTATCTGGCTAGCTTCTGATTGGGGTTACGGTTCTAAAGTATAAAAAAATAGCAGGTCCGTACCACATTGGGTGAGGCGGAATGTAGGAATGTATATTCAGTTCCTAGATGGAAAGTGAAATTAAAATATATACGAAATGTATACGAAAAATACGAAGACTATTTACACGGGACAGGACAAAACAAAGACTCGTCCGACTGCTACGCCATCTTGGATTGGAATAGCCATCAAGCCAATCCAACTTGCGGGAGGTGCTTCAGGAAGCATGGGGTGAAATCTCTTCAGATTACCTCAACAAATTGACAACTAGAATGCCAAAGGTCTGCAAGGCTGTAATTGCTGCAAATGGAGGATTCAAAGCAAAGTAGGAAGGACAATTATTATTTCAATTAATATCATTATTTATAACCTTGTCAACGTCTTGACTATATTTCCCATTCATTTTGCAACTCATTTCATGTATGTTTTCATGGAAAACAAGGAAATGGTGTGACCCCAAACTTTTGAACAGTAGTGTATATTACTTGGTAAACAAAATCTCTTTCTCTGAACATTTCCCCATTTTTGTGTAGCATGAAATATAGCTCAGTATTATTTATTTTGTAGTATTTTTTGCTCATCATTATGAAGGGTGCCAATAATTATGGACCTGACTATATGAAGATCTCATTCACAAGTGGAGCTGCCATTCAACGCATGCAAATGTGTTTAATGCATGGACCATGCATCTATGAGGCTACATTTGCTTTCTTTGTGTGTGTGTGTGTGTGTTCAGTCTGATGTTTGTGTGTTCTGCATAGCGTTGGGAAGCAGAATATATGGAGGGGGGCATACATAAGAGCTCCAGGCCTTTCCTTGCTGCCTCTCCCCCAGCCCTGTAATTAAGAACAACATTTGGTGTTAGATTATAGGGGGACCCAGCGTGCCATTGTGCTGGCCTGCCTGATTAATAAAAGGCAGCTAATTTCGGTGGTGGAAGGCAGTGCTCCAAAATGGCTCCTAATTACACATTAGGAGTGTGAAAGGCCCCCCCCACCCCCTACCCCCCCTGCTGGGGTGCGCGTGCTAGCGTGCCCACCGACATATTAGCGCCAGCTCCCAGGAGTTGCTAATTCCAGCCAGCCCCACCAACATGACAGATGATGAATATCCTTGATGTTGTGGGTAGAATAGCAGCGCAATGGGAGAAAAAGGTTCCCTTTTCTCCGGTACCATTTCGGTCGGCCAAACAAGCATATACTGTATATATAAAAAAAATCTTGATTGATTTCTATTTGTCATTTCCAAATGGGGTCTGACTGCAAATGAGATGTTTTAGTCAAGTTGTCAAGGACTTTATGAGTTGGAGCGGCTGCCTGGCGGTATGAAGAGTGCACCCGCTTGGGCTGTGATAGTGCTGATGACTTCCCGTTCTCCCCGCCCCTGGGTGGTCAAGTCAAGGGCTCCGGCAGCTGGGAATAATGTCCCCGAGAGGGGAACACAAACCTCTCACCGCAAAACATTTGCATGGCTACATGATTACAGTTGAAATGGAAGGGGGAGGGAGTGACTGCAACAGCTGCAGAGACCAGGGACCCACAGGAAATTAGAGCTGTTTTTTTGGTCGCTGCTACTACAGGCAAGATGAGAGGGGAAGAAGAGAGTGGAGTGAACCAGAACCAGACTTTGAATATGGTGATTATACTTTAAGCCCAGGAAGCAGCCATTCAATTTGCCATTCACCAGCTTTTCAAGCTTAATAATGTCAAAATACGTTCGGTACATACCAAAGAATCGAGATTCGCTGAGCAACTATCTCCATTACTGCCGTCCCGGCCGGTATGTACTTCCAAAAAAAGTCTAAATAAAAAGTTAGATGCAACCGAAGAAATGCTTTGTTTGGAAAGAATCAACATATTGTTTTGACCAGGTGCAAAGTTGCCAAATCCACCTCTTCTGTACCTCCTGTAATACGAGTAATGGAATTAAAATACACTAAATAAAGACTATATAGAATTATACAATCACTGTAAAAACGCACCGTTTTATTTTTTAAACATTTTATTTAACCTTTATTTAACCAGGTAGGCTAGTTGAGAACAAGTTCTCATTTACAACTTCGAACTGGCCAAGATAAAGCAAAGCAGTTCGACACATACAACAACACAGAGTTACACATGGAATAAACAAACATACAGTCAATAATACAGCAGAAAAAGTCTATATACAATGTGTGCAAATGAGGTAAGATAAGGGAGGTAAGGCAATAAATAGGCCATAGTGGAGAAGTAATTACAATATAGCAATTAAACACTGGAATGGTAGATGTGCAGAAGATGAATGTACAAGTAGAGATACTGGGGTGAAAAGGAGCAAGATAAATAAATAAATACAGTATGGGGATGAGGTAGTTGGATGGGCTATTTACAGATGGGCTATGTACAGTTGCAGTGATCTGTGAGCTGCTCTGACAGCTGGTGCTTAAAGCTAGTGAGGAAGATATGAGTCTCCAGCTTCAGTGTTTTTTGCGCAGTTCGTTCCAGTCATTGGCAGCAGAGAACTGGAAGGAAAGGCGGCCAAAGGAAGAATTGGCTTTGGGGGTGACCAGTGAGATATACCTGATGGAGCGCGTGTTATGGGTGGGTGCTGCTTTGGTGACCAGTGAGCTGAGATAAGGCGGGGCTTTACCTAGCAGAGACTTGTAGATGACCTGGAGCCAGTGGGTTTGGCGACAAGTATGAAGTGAGGGCCAGCCAACGAGAGCGTACAGGTCGCAGTGGTGGGTAGTATATGGGGCTTTGGTGACAAAACGGATGGCACTGTGATAGACTGCATCCAATTTGTTGAGTAGAGTGTTGGAGGCTATTTTGTAAATGACATCACCGAAGTCGAGGATCGGTAGGATGGTCAGTTTTACGAGGGTATGTTTGGCAGCATGAGTGAAAGATGCTTTGTTGCGAAATATGAAGATTTAATTTTGGATTGGAGATGCTTAATGTGAGTCTGCAAGGACAGTTTACAGTCTAACCAGACACCTAGGTATTTGTAGTTGTCCACATATTCTAAGTCAGAACCATCCAGAGTAGTGATGCTGGACGAGCGGGCAGGTGTGGGCAGCGATCGGTTGAAGAGCATGCATTTAGTTTTACTTGTATTTAAGAGCAGTTGGAGGCCACGGAAAGAGTTGTATGGCATTGAAGCTCGTCTGGAGGTTAGTTAACACAGTTTCCAAAGAAGGGCCAGAGGTATACAGAATGGTGTCGTCTGCGTAGAGGTTGATCAGAGAATCACCAGCAGCAAGAGCGACATCATTGATGTATACAGAGAAAAGAGTCGGCCCGAGAATTGAACCATGTGGCACCCCCATAGAAACTGCCAGAGATCCGGACAACAGGCCCTCCGATTTGACGCACTGAACTCTATCAGAGAAGTAGTTGGTGAACCAGGCGAGGCAATCATTTGAGAAACAAAGGCTGTTGAGTCTGCCGATAAGAATGTGGTGATTGACAGAGTCGAAAGCCTTGGCCAGGTCGATGAATACGGCTGCACAGTAATGTCTCTTATCGATGGCAGTTATGATATCGTTTAGGACCTTGAGTGTGGATGAGGTGCACCCATGACCAGATTGCATAGCGGAGAAGGTACGGTGCGATTCGAAATGGTCGGTAATCTGTTTGTTAACTTGGCTTTCGAAGACCTTAGAAAGGCAGGGCAGGATAGATATAGGTCTGTAGCAGTTTGGGTCTAGAGTGTCTCCCCCTTTGAAGAGGGGGATGACCGTGGCAGCTTTCCAATCTTTGGGAATCTCAGATGATACAAAAGAGAGGTTGAACAGGCCAGTAATAAGTGTTGCAACAATTTCGGCAGATAATTTTAGAAAGAGAGGGTCCAGATTGTCTAGCCCGGCTGATTTGTAGGGGTCCAGATGTTTCAGCTCTTTCAGAACATCAGCTATCTGGATTTGGGTGGAGGAGAAATGGGGGAGGCTTGGGCAAGTTGCTGTGGGGGGTGCAGGGCTGTTGATCGGGGTAGGGGTAGCCAGGGGGAAAGCATGGCCAGCCGTAGAAAAATGCTAATTGAAATTCTCAATTATAGTGGATTTATCAGTGATGACAGTGTTACCTAGCCTCAGTGCAGTGGGCAGCTGGGAGGAGGTGTTCTTGTTCTCCATGGACTTTACAGTGTCCCAGAACTTTTTTGAGTTTGCGCTACAGGATGCGAATTTCTGTTTGAAAAAGCTAGCCTTAGCTTTCCTAACTGCCTGTGTATATCGGTTCCTAACCTCCCTGAAAAGTTGCATATCACGGGGGCTATCCGATGCTAATGCAGAACGCCACAGGATGTTTTTGTGCCGGTGAAGGGCAGTCAGGTCTGGAGAGAACCAAGGGCTATATCTGTTCCTGGTTCTACATTTTTTGAATGGGGCATGCTTATTTAAGATGGTGAGGAAGGCACTTTTAAAGAATAACCAGGCATCCTCTACGACGGAAGGAGGTCAATATCCTTCCAGTATACCCGGGCCAGGTCGATTAGAAAGGCCTGCTCGCTGAAGTGTTTTAGGGAGCGTTTGACAGTGATGAGGGGTGATCGTTTGACCGCAGACCCATTACGGATGCAGGCAATGAGGCAGTGATCGCTGAGATCTTGGTTGAAAACAGCAGAGGTGTATTTGGAGGGCAAGTTGGTTAGGATGATATCTATGATATCTATCCCCCTAAGTCACCACATATGTGGGAGGTGGAACTAAATGGTTGGTTAAAATGAGAGCACCTGGGGAGTAGGAGTGGAGCTAGGCACTGCAGGGCCTGGATTAACCTCTACATCACCAGAGGAACAGAGGAGGAGTAGGATAAGGGTACGGCTAAAGGTTATCAGAACTGGTCGTCTAGTACATTCGGAACAGAGAGTAAAAGGAGCAGGTTTCTGGGCGCGATAGAATAGATTCAAGGCATAATGTACAGACAAAGGTATGGTAGGATGTGAGTACATTGGAGGTAAACCTAGGCATTGAGTAATGATGAGAGAGATATTGTTTCTAGAGACGTTTAAACCAGGTGATGTCACCGCATATGTGGGAGGTGTAACTAAATGGTAGGTTAAGGCACATTGAGCAGGGCTAGAGGCTCTACGGTGAAGTAAGACAATAATCACTAACCAGGACAGTAATGGACAAGGCAGATTGATATTAGGGAGAGGCATGCGTAGCCGAGTGATCATAGGGGTCCAGTGAGTGGTTGGGCTGGCTGGAGACACGGCGATTCAGACAGCTAGCAGGCCGGGTCTAGCAAGCTAGCAGAAGGGCCTTAGAGGAACGTCACGACAGAGGAAAGTCTATTTTAGCCTCCGCATGCGGTGGCGTCGATAGACCAGTCGTGATGGATTAGTAGGGTTCCGAGTAGCAGAGGGGTCCAAGTCCAATTGGCAAAATAGGTATAGTGGCCCAAGAAATTGGCCGATGGATCTATTCAGCTAACAGTCCAATATGCTCTAGACAGCTAGTGGGCCGCGGCAGATTACGTCGGTAGTCCAGTCGTGAAGGATCGGCGGGGTTCCGTGCCCCGTACCGGCAGTAGAAGGGGTCCGGGTATATTAGCCCAGGAGTGGCTGATGGGCCTCTTCAGCTAGCCGGGAGAATGGGCCTAGCATGGGCTAGCTCCAGGCTAATTGGTACTTGCTTCGGGACAGACGTTAGCCAGGAGTAGTCACTCGGATTGCAGCTAGCTGCGATGATCCAGTTGAAAAGGTTCAGAGCTTGCGGTACGAATCCGGGGATATGGAGAGAAAACTCTGGTTTGAGTCGCGTTGTACAAACTGGCGAGAGCTTTCCGAGCTAAAGGTTAGCTGATGACCGCTAGCAGTGGTAGCTAGTGAGCTGGCTAGCTTCTGTTGGGGGTTTCCGGTTCCGAGGTAAATAAAAATACTTTAGAAAAAACAAATCCACACCACATTGGGTGAGGTGGGTTGCAGGAGAGTATTTTGAAGTTGAGGTTTAGAAAAATATAAAAAAAGATATGCGAAGAAAAATATATAATCAGATATATACACGGGACACGACAAGACAAAGGACAAAGACGTCTGACTGCTACGCCATCTTGGATTCAAATCCTATATTGTCTACCTAGTAAACTCACATGAAATATTATTGCATTCCGTATAGCGTGGGTAAAACTTCAGATTGATATGATGTTCATACACGGTTGTAGGTGATAAAACGGAGATCTGTGTATAATAACGAGATTCTCATGTCTCTGCCCTAACAATGGGAGTCGTTGTCCCAAAGGCAGGAAGGCAGGTGACAAGCTTAGGTTCTAAATAAATCCATAAAACTGCATTGGGCTTATTTTTGCCTCTTCCTCTCTGGATAAAATCAATGACCTTTCCTTAGATTAGATTAGTTTATTATTCACATGCACAGGGTTGCAGATGTAATCACAGGGTACAGTGAAATTCTCATGCTCCGAGCTCCAACAGTGCAGGTCAAAAATGGATCAGCCTGCTGCAGTCGACCAGGCGTGGCAGTAATTTGTGATTTTATTGGAGGTGAAGAAGAGGGCGATTTGGCCTTTGGACCTTTTTTGAGCAACTAGATCAGGGGTTCTCAAACTTTTTGGGGACCCCTTTTGTGATGGCAAATTCATCAGGAACCCTTCATAATCAGAATAAAATTCGAGTGAGATACAAATAGCATATAAGGAGTTTTACTGACTTCGGCAGTGCGAACAGAGTCTCGGGGTCCTGGGAATGAAAATGTTAAAGGCTCATCTCTTGGTATTAGAGAGAAAATGATGCCGTTTCCAAGCTAATTTCCTGCAATTCTACACATTTTGTCATGGGGCAGAGAGATTTTTGTTGTTGTTGCAGCTTTAAAGCTAAAATCATCCATATCCACCCATTTTGCCATGTGTCAGAGAGAAACCGTTTCAAAGCTTAAATTACAATGCATTTATGTAAAACAATATATATCATTTTTGGGGGAATTAAACAATTATTGGTTCAGTACTGTGGATACCAATATCCCTGTAAGCCTCCCAGGCCCATGTTGCCCAGGGTTAAGAACATAATATGTAGATGAATACATTGTATTCATTACATTACATTGTATTGTATTACACACTATACACTTATTTCACAGAACCCTTAGCCAAAAGTCATTTAATCTGTTCTTAGTAATATTCATTTAAAAAAAAGTGAAATGTAAATACAGCTCTCTCTCATATACAGTATATATTACTTTATACATTTTGAGATCTGGCTGCGGACCCCTGGGGACCCCACTTTGAAAACACGTGGTCTAGATAATACTCTATTTAAGCTACTGTTTCTATTCATTTGTACTGTAGCTTCCTTAAAGACAGATGTGAGGTTTCATATAATGTATATTTTAGTGTGATGAAATAAAGGCAATATAAGATCATGTGCATTGCTTTTCAGCCAGGTGCAGGATACTTCGTGTTAGGTCTGACTACCTTTGATATGGATGGGAGAGCAATAGACACTAGACACTAGACGATATCTGCTGTGTCCAAGCAAGGTCCCTGAGACGTGATGATCAAATTGGACACCTTGTCAAAACAGACGCCCGGCTGATGATGTAGGTTGGCTGGCTCGCTGGCTGACTGGCGTGCTGACGGGCTGCAGGTGTGTGTATTAGATGTGCACCTGGAAACCCCACAGGGGGTCACTGCCTGGGCCAGTGGCGTGGGTGGATGAAGAGGTGAGGTGGAAGACTGGCAATCTGCCAGGCCGGACTTCACCTTGCCACCCCAACTGATTCCAGAGGCCTATTACCATACCTCACATTTCCTACCATTCATCATCAGGTGGCCATGACAGGCAAATTTATTTGAGCAGGAAGAGCAGCCTTGCCTCAAAGACTAGACGTAACATAGTAAACATAAATTTGTGACCCTAAAATTTGTCAAATATGTAACGTTTTGTATGGTTACATAAGACAGAGGTTACTTAAGCCAAAAAGGAAAGGAGGGAGGTTGGTCGGGGGAAGATGGGTGGGCGTATAAAGCATGAAAGGTACTTATCACAGTAGGAGGTCATTCCTTCTCTTGCTAGAACAAAATACATGCTTTGTACCGACCTGGTACCGACAAACCTGCTGTTTCTACATGTAGAATCGCAATGCTTGGCAGTGGCTGACAACTTGACTTTGAGCCAATCAGAAAGCACAAACCTTCACATGGGGGAGCCGACAGGAGTGACAAGAAAAAGGAAGGGCACTTTTTCCAGTCTAATCCACCCTCTTCTTAAATAAAAAAAAATAAAACATGTAACCCCCCTTTTCCCCCAATTTCGTGGTATCCAATTGTCCCATCGCTGCCACCCCCGTACGGACTTGGGAGAGGAGAAGGTCGAGAGCCGTGCATCCTCCGAAACACAACCCAGCCAAGCTGCACTGCTTCTTGACACAACGCCCGCTTAACCCGGAAGCCACCCGCACCAATGTGTCGGAGGAAACACCGTACACCTGGCGACCGTGTCAGTGTGCATTGCACCCGGCCCACCACTGGAGTTGCTAGTGCAAGAACATCCCTGCCGGCCAAACCCTACCCTAACCCGGACGATGCTGGGCCAATTGTGCACCGCCCCATGGGTCTCCCGGTCGCAGCTGGCTGCAACAGAGCCTGGACTTGAACCAGGATCTCTAGTGGCACAGTTAGCACTGAGATGCAGTGCCGTAGACCACTGCGCCTCTCGGGAGGCCCCTAATCCACCCTCTTAATCAGAATTGTTCTGACAAACAATAAAGCTGCATAATACATATTTTTTTCTGGTCTTTGTCTTTTACGTCTAGCTAAGTAGTTTTGTGCTTGAAGATGGATTTTTTAAATTACGTTTGATCATGTGCACTAGCTTATTACTTAACTAGCTAGCTAGCTACCGTTAGCTTGCTAACTGAGCAAGGCAGTCACACACATTTCATATAAAACGAATGGGGTGGTGAGTGCAATACAATACACACAACACTAATGCTTTACCACACTAGCTGTCTGGCCACTGTAGCTAATGCATTGTAACTAGCTAGCTACAACAGCTAGCTAGCTAGTGAATCATGCTAACCATTTAGCTAACATTAGCCAGCTTGCTTAACATTTATCTTTTGGGCTGTATGTGATTATGGAGAGTGAATTCAATTATTTATTTGCCATCTTTGCTAGCTAGTTATCTAGCTGTGGCCATCTGGCTATTATCGACAAAGGCTTTCTACAACAATAGCAACATTAGTGCCGCTAGCTAGCTAGCTAACATTGACTAGACCATAAAGCAACACACACGAACATGCTTTGACAAACAACGCTACTGCCACCTTCTGGTTTGGAGTATTTTAAAAAGGCTGAGTGGCTGACGACTTCAAGGTCTTTGCTGTGTGAACACGAAAGAGATTGACTGCTGACACTGTTCATAGTTGCTAAGTACTGTCGGCAGGCAAACGTTTGATAATCCTACCGGTGTGTCTGAGCTATAACGCACATTTATAGCAACCCAAAGGTTGCGTGTTCACATCACATCGCAGACAATTTTAGTATTTTAGCTAATTAGTAACTTTTCATCTACTTGCTACTTTGCAATTACTTAGCATGTTAGCTAACCCTTCCCCTAACCTTAAACCCTAACGCTAACACTAACCTTAACCCCTAGCCTAGCTAATGTTAGCCACCTAGCTAACATTAGCCACAACAAATTGGAATTCATAACATAGTGCATTCAGAAAGTATTCAAACCCCTTCCCTTTCTCCACATTTTGTTACATTACAGCTTTATTTCATCAATCTACACACAAAGCGAAAAACAGTTTAAGAAATCTTTGCAAATGTATAACAAATAAAGAACAGATTTACGTAAGTATTCAGACCCTTTGCTGTGAGACTCGAAATTGAGCTCAGGTGCATCCTGTTTCCATTGATCATCCTTGAGATGTTTCTACAACTTGATTGGAGTCCCCCTGTGGTAAATTCAATTGATTGGACATCATTTGAGAAGGCACAAACCTGTGTATATACAGTATAAGGTCCCACAGTTGAGAGTGCATGTCAGAGCAAAAACCAAGCCATGAGGTCAAAGGAATTGTCCGTAATGCTCAGATATAGGATTGTGTTGAGGCACAGATCTGGGGATGGGTACCAAAAAATGTCTGCAGCATTGAAGGTCCCCAAGAACACAGTGGCCTCCATCATTCTTAAATGGAAGAAGTTTGGAACCACCAAGACTCTTCCTAGATCAGCCCGCCTGGCCAAACTGTGCGGAGGAGAAGAGGAGGAGAGCCTTGGTCATGGAGGTGACCAAGAACCGATGGTCACTCTGACAGAGCTCCAGAATTCCTCTATGGAGATTGGTGAACCTTCCAGCAAGACAACCATCTCTGCAGCACTCCACCAATCAGGCCGTTATGGTAGAGTGGCCAGACGGAAGCCACTCCTCAGAAAATGGCACATGACAGCCTACTTGGAGTTTGCCAAAAGGCACCTAAAGGACTCTCAGATCATGAGAAACAAGATTCTCTGATGACACCAAGTTTGAACTCTTTGGCCTGAATGCCAAGGGTCACATCTGGAGGAAACCTGACACCGTCCGTACGGTGAAGCATGGTAGTCGCAGCATCATGCTGTGAGGATGTTTTTCAGCATTAGGGACATGGAGACTAGTCAGGATCAAGGCAAAGATGAACGGAACAAAGTACAGAGATCCTTGATGAAAACATGCTCCAGAGTGCTCAGGACTGGGGCAACAGGACAGTGGCCCTATGCACAGAGCCAAGACAATGCTGGAGTGGCTTCAGCCAGAGTGTGGACTTGAACCTGATCGAACATCTCTGTGTAACAGTATAACTTTAAACCGTCCCCTCGCCCCGACACGGGCGCGAACCAGGGACCCTCTGCACACATCAACAACAGTCACCCACGAAGCGTCGTTACCCATCGCTCCACAAAAGCCACGGCCCTTGCAGAGCAAGGTGCAACACTACTTCTAGGTTTCAGAGCAAGTGACGTAACTGATTGAAACGCTAGTAGCGCGTACCCGCTAACTAGCTAGCCATTTCACATCCGTTACATCTGGAGAGACCTGAAAATAGCTGTGCAGCATCACTCCCAATCCAACCTGACAGAGCTTGAGAGGATCTGAAGAGAAGAATGTGAGAAACTCCCCAAATACAGGTGTGCCAAGCTGGTAGCGTCATACCCAAGAAGACTCGAGGCGGTTATTGCTGCTAAAAGTGCTTCAGACAAAGGTCTGAATATTATGAAAATGTCATATATATATATTTTCTACATTTGCAAACATTTCTAGAAACCTGTTTTCGCTTTGTCATTATGGGGTATTGTTGTAGATTGATGAGGGGGAAAAAACGATTTAATAAATTTCAGAATAAGGCTGTAACGTAACAAATGTGGAAAAAGTCAAGGGTGTGAATATTTTCTGAATGCACTGTATCATACGTATTGAAAATTTGTAACATATTGTATGAATTGTAATTCGTAACATGTCATACAAAATGGGTGATGGACATCCACAAATTAATACATACCATACGAAAGGTAACGTACTAAGCATACTAAATAGAGGGTGCAAATGTATGTTAACTGTGTTACTTCTACCTCCAAGTCCAGGTTGGGAAAAGAGAGGGGACTAGGCTAGCTAATCCTCTCATCCAGACAGTGATAGACTGGGTGCTCCAGAGGACAGTAGGGGGAAAATATAGGTTAAAACTGCTGGTGCTGTGTGGTGGGGACCACAGGAAATTGGCTGTGTCAGTCACAGTGAGTAACGTACAGTGGCAATTTTAGGCTGGTTGGCATTTATCGTTGTGAATCTTGACCTGGAGGCAGCTCTGCAGAGTGGTCACTAGCTAGCACAGCCAGAAAGTCATAACATCTGATTTTAAACCTAACTTTAACCACACTTCTAACCTTAAATTAAGACCAAAAAGCAAATTTTTGTTTTCAATGGCATTTTACAATATAGACAATTTTGACTTTGTAGCTAGCCCATCTAGCGAAAATCATTCAGTTCTGCCTCCAGGGCAAGATTCATGACAATAAATGCCAACCTGACAATTTTAGACGCCTGTGGCTAACTCTGACTTATTGAAAGAAATGTTTTTAAACCCAGTTCCATTGCAAGTCATCTCCCCGAAGCAGAGGAATAGATAATGGTGTTTGTCTTCTCTGATCATTTGGGTTTCTTTCCTGGGTACAGACATGGCATCGTCATCCATCAAAGAGGTTAAAGTTAGTGTTGTTTCAGGGTTCTGCTACTTTCTCTGTAGGGCTGTATATTGATGTAATTTCCTGATGAGCGCCTCACTTCTGACGCCCACTCGGCTCCTCATAATCGCAGTGGTCAGCATATAAGTGGTGTCTCCACCAGCAATATTGCGAAGCGAAAAAAAATCTATTCATTAACATGTTCATCTGAATGCAGAGTGGAATCCCCAGAAGGGTCGAGTCGTTACTGTATGTAAAATAACCCAAATAGAATCATTGTGAATACAATGTCCCCCCTTGAAGGCCATGTCCCCCTAGCCTGCTGTCTCCCAGACTCCAGAATTCTGACTTAAGACGTGTGAATGCTGTCTTGCAGCAGACAGGCCTCTCCAAATAGAAGACTGAGGAGCACAGGGGTGATCATTCCTGGAGGTTTTTCCTCCTTCCCTTGAGTGACTCTGAAATACAATCTGGGTGCCCTTTTGTTGGAGGAAGACTGAGTGGCGAGCGGCCCAAGTTTCTCCTCAACAAGGACGAGAAGGAGGAGGAGGAGGCCCAGAGTAGACTAATGAGAGCGAGAACAGAGGCTCGGCTCCTTCGGCCTCCTCGCTTCATTTTTCTTTCTCTGCACAGGCTTCCTGCTGGTCAGGTGATGGCAGTGCCAGCTGGGGCATCCAGCACTGATGGCCGCCGATTCATTTCACCCGGCCGGTGATTTATGGGCCGGGAAAAGGCACCGGGTGGAGCCGGCAAGCACGGCACCGGCCGCCGGAGTTAGTGCACTATCCGGCCCCCGTCATGCTTTACAACACAGCGGGCTGGACTGTCTAATTTACGCTGGCAGACAGTCACATATATCACCTCCCGTTTGGCCGATGAAGATTGGTGATGTTTGAAAGAGTCTGTGTACAGTCGATTTTACCCATGCGTTACTGCCTGCCTGCTAACCTGGACTGAGCAGGACTTTTTTAGTTGCTTTTGCTTCTCCTTTTCTTTCGTTTTTTCTGTATATTCTTCCTCCTCTCTCTCTCCTCTCTCTCTGTCCCTCTACCTCCCACTCTCTCTGTGTGTGTCTCTCTCTGTCCCTCTCCCTCGCACTCTCACTGTGTGGATGTAATGTGAAGTGACTGTGGTGGAGGGAGGCACTCTCACGGGCTGACTCCGGCTCTTGAGGACTGGGCCCTTCTGCACGGGGGAAGCCCGGGGAGGTCACAGTAGGTAGCTCCCCCGAGCCGCGGCGTATTAATGCCTGCACTGACCTTGGCGATAAGAGTGGAGGCTTCAGGCACATGTTTGAATCATGAGCCCATCCTCAGTTGGCCCTGGGGGGGGGGGCTTTCTTCCACTGGCTGTCCTTTTACTGGCAGAGTGAGAGAGGAGAGAGGAGTGCTGCTGGGGAGATCAGCACTGTCTGTCACAGAGGGGCTGGGGTGTGATGAAGGTACAGGGATGTCTGGGAGAGGGGCAGGGACCTGTGAGCGGCACCTATGTGGAACACATGCGATGGACTTAATGTCGGGTGGTGATGCGGTGAAGTGTTGAGGATTATTGGAATGGATGTCAGCGACGGGGCCTCCCCCCCCCCCCCCCCCCCTTCCGTCTCTCCTTCCCGCCTGCCTGCCTGCCTGGAGGAGGGAGTGGGTGGGGTTGGGTGGGAGGGAGACATTGAAAGAGGGATGAGAGAGTGGGTTGAAGGGCAGTTGACAGTTCCACTTGTGACATCTTTTTCAATGTTTTTATTTTCATGACTGACATGTTTTAGGCCTGGCAAGGGGCATGGATCTAAACTGAGATGGGATGGAAGATGGGTTTTTTGGGGGGTAAGCCGACACAGTTTCGTTGCCAGCGCATATCTCCAAATTACATCCTCTACAGTTTGGTTGGGGATTACCCCTGTCTAATCCTGACAAATGCTGCAGAGAGAAACGCCTCTCTGACAACAGAGCAAACTGCACAGACTGTGATGACCATGGTGATCAGTTTAAACAAGTGTAAGGCACAGGACGTCAACTCACCCACGCAAATCTCAGGATGCTTCGGCTTCACATTTGCTAGGCTGAAAATACAAAGGGAAATTGAGATGTTTATTTTGAACTGGTACAAAATCCTACATTGTAATGATAGAGTGATGAACTAGACGTAATTAGTGATTCATTTTAGAGTTTCACTATATAGTCAGTCACTGGAATATAAACTAAAAACAAAAGCAAAACATCTGACCAAGCTTTTATGCTTTAAGCAAATAGTGATTTTCCAAAGGCACAGATCTCAGTAATTACATAGACACACACAGAGACATCCATCCTTGAAGTATCTTGCCAAAATATACATCAGCTCCCAATGCCAGCTGTTTGAGCAGCGCTATGTAATTCATAATCCCGATTAGTGTTCTATTCAGTCACCCAAAAATCCTTACACGCCTCAAAGAAACTTGTCAAGGCTTTTCAGTGTGCGTCGCATATTTACACTCAAGTTGATGCGTGCCAATTCTACTGCTATCAAAAAACGAGTGACAATCCGCGTCTCACATGTCCCATTGCTGTCACCTCATTCTGCCTGTCACTAATCTTTCACAGCTATTTGCAGTTTTAATATGAATCTCAAATCCCCTTTCCCCTCTCTCTCTCTCTCTTCTCTCTCCCTCTCTCTTTGTTCTTCTTTTGTGGTTTGCTGGAGAGCTGAGAGCGGTGTATAGAGTGATCCGTCTCATTCCTCAGTGCGTTCCCATGGTCGTGCTTTTGTTTTTGCTAAACTGGTGCCCCCCGGATTTAAAGGGAAAATAATCTTTCTTTCGTTGTCTTTTTTTTGTTTTGAAAGCCCGCCGAAAAGCGATCTGTTGATTCTTCTCTCATCTCTCACAGATTAAGTTGAGATTGAAGGAGAATTTGAGGCTAACGTCTGTTTATGCTTGTGCATGCTAAGGCAGGGGTAATGTTGACATTGTTTTTTTACGTTATGGGTTTTAGGTTCTGTTTATTGAGCAAATCTCCTTTTTGGCTCTGCTTAGTCGACATCGTTTTTGGGCAGATTTCTTTTTGAACACCGTTCTGCATCAGAAGAGGATATCAGCCTGAGAGCCATTCTAAATCTTATGTGCATGACACTGTAAGATGTCTGTTGGATTTAATACGTTTAATAAAATCTTTGAGTCCAATATGTTATTGTCTGCATGCCCCCCCCCCCCTCCACCCCCAGCCATCAGTGTCAGATGGCTGACTAATGCTGAGATTAATGGAGCCATTGCTTTCGTCAGAAAATCAATAGTCACTCGAAACAGTAGACATATCTCGGTGGGCTTGGATGCTGACCCAGTTCCCATGCAACGACCTATCCTAACCCACGGAGTATTGTCTGATGCTCACAACGTCTGCTACACTATACGATACATTTTATATTTACTGTATGTTGCAAAACCACTTGAAAATACATTACAAAGAAGAACAGAGACTAGATGACAGGGAATTGGGGCAGCGGTAATTTAGAGGGGGTTTGTGAGTGGAAACAAGCACCACAGAGAATAACTGGATTTACTAATGCTTTACACAAATAGGAAGACCAATTCTACATCATTTCAACGTCCACTAAAGATAGGTAGGAAGGATGGACTGAGATGTTAACCTGGCTTTGGGATGAAACCTCCTGTCTTATTGTTGGATCTCCTTAGTTACGACCCAACGGCGTCTGTGTTGGATTGGGGCCACTGAGAGGTCAGATGTCCTGGGAGGTGGAAGCAGGCACATGAAACACTCCCATGCACACCTACACTGATGCCCACAGACATATACACACACTGTACATTTCCGCCAGAACCCATGAACAGCATATTGTATTATTATTACTGCAGTGGCTTCTGAAATGAACCCAGTACGATTCAAATGAAAAGCTTTGGAGTGCATGCGAAGCAAGATGAGTAGGAAACTCATTCTGATTTTCCAGCTTGAGCAGCATGAGCGAGCCACTATGGGCTGTGGGGGAACTGAAGGAGTGCATACTCAGATCACCCACATCTATATAAAAACATTCGTTTTAACTAGAGATGAGGGGTAAAAATCGACATATCGTATCATTTTGACAATGTCGCAATGTTTTCCAGTATTTCTCCTTCGTCGCTTGTTCACAATCTTCTTTTTACATTTGTTTTCGGCACTTTTATTTGACTGATCAAAACGGGTTTTCTCGATGCTCTCTCTTGTTCCTCTGCAGCAGACGTATGTTGAGCAATATGTTTGGCGCATCGAATCACAATGACAATCATAGTATCGAATCGGAATACATATAGAATCGTGAGTATCGCAATACATGTTGTATTGGCACCGAAGTATCGTGATAATGTTGTATCGTGATAATGTTGGATCGTGATAATGTTGTATCGTGAGGTCCCTGGCAATTCCCTGCCCTAGTTTGAACCACATATCTTTCCCAGCTCTTTGGAGGAACTGTGAACTAACATACCCACTGCTTTAGAATTGATTAGGATCTTCATGCGATGATTTCCGTGATCAAGCCTCATCCTATGTAAGCTACCCCAAAATAGAAGTAGTAAGACATTTCTGTATGTAGGGAGACCAGGGAAATTCCCCCAAAACTTTGTAGCAACAGTAATGTGCTACCTTACTTCTTTCAACGACGTGCTTCGTTTGACGAACGTTGTTCGTTCACTCACGGAAGATTTTTAATATTGTTACTGTCTCGCGGCTGGGTGGGGGCCTGGTGGTCGAGAGAAATAAGGTAAAACACATCCCTGGTTGGTTTACACAGAGGCCAATACCATAAATGACAATGAGGGGTAAATCAGAGGAATGGTGTAGAGTAGACAATAGGCATCCCCCAAAGCCCACAGAATACCAGAACAGAACACAGCCTGGTCCCTGTAGGCTAAACTCACCCCCACCCTACCCTTCCCTCCAATTCCACATTCTAATCCAATAGTGTGTTTAGAGCAGAGGGAAATGATAGTTAGGGGGAAATGCTTGTCCTGCGGAGGAGGGGGGAGGAGGAGGGTGTGTGTAGCTACGGTGTGGCCTTAGTTGCACTGTTTCACTCCTAGTATTAAATTGAAATATTTGCAGACAAATTTGCTGGATATCATTCCTGTTTCATCTAATAGGTTTATTTTTGAATTATTCAGATATGTTGTACTATATGTGTAGTGGGCACAGTGCCTAGAGAAAGTATTCACCAACCCCTTGACTTTTTCCACATTTAAAATTGATTAAATAGAGCTTTTTTTTGTCACTGACCTACACACAATACCCCATAATGTCAAAGTGGAATTATGTTTTAAAACATCTTTACAAATAAATGAAAAGCTGAAATGTCTTGAGTCAATCAGTATTCAGCCCCTTTGTTATTGAAAAACCTAAATAAGTTCAGGAGTAAAAATAATGTGCTTAACAAATCACATAGGAAGTTGTATGGACTAATACTGTTTAACTTCTTATGGCTGCAATCCCGTTAACGGGATGATATGACAACAGCCAGTGAAAGTGCAGGGCGCCAAATTCAAACAACAGAAATCTCATAATTAAAATTCTTCAAACATACATTTTTAAGGTAATCTTGTAGTTAATCCCACCAAAGTGTCCGATTTCAAATAGGCTTTACTGCGAAAGCACCACAAACGATTATGTTAGGTCACCGCAAAATCACAGAAAAACACAGTCATTTTTCCAGCCAAAGACAGGAGTCACAAAAAGCAGAAATAGAGATAAAATGAATCACTAACCTTTGATGATCTTCATCAGATGACACTCATAGGACTTCATGTTTCACAATACATATATGTTTTGTTCGATAAAGCTCATATTTATATCCAAAAACCTCAGTTTACACTGGCGCCATGATCAGAAATGCCTCCAAAATAGCCGGAGAAATTGCAGAGAGCCACGTCAAATAACATAAATACTCATCATAAAGAGCCTCCTGGGTGGCGCAGTGGTCTAGGGCACTGCATCGCAGCGCTAGCTGTGCCACCAGAGACTCTGGGTTCGCGCCCAGGCTCTGACGCAGTCGGCCGCGACCGGGAGGGTTTGGCCGGTAGGGATATCCTTGTCTCATCGCGCACCACTGACTCCTGGTCGGGCCGGGCGCAGTGCGATGCTAACCAAGGCAGGTGCACGGCTAACCTAGGTGCACGGTGTTTCCTCCGACACATTGGTGCGGCTGGCTTCCGGGTTGGAGGCGCACTGTGTTAAGAAGCAGTGCGGCTTGGTTGGGTTGTGTTTCGGACTTGGTTGGGTTGTGTTTCGGAGGACGCACGGGAGTTGTAGCGATGAGACAAGATAGTAATTACTAACAATTGGATACCACGAAAATTGGGGAGAAAAGGGGGTAAAATTAAAAAAATTAAGATAATAATAATAATAAAATAAATACTCATCATAAACTTTGATGAAAGATACATGTTTTACATAGAATTAAAGATACACTTGTTCTTAATGCAACCGCTGTCAGATTTCAAAAAGCTTTATATTCAAAAGCACAATATTCAATAATCTGAGAACAGCGTTCAGCCACAAAAGGACTGTTACAGTTACCCGCCAAATTGTGCAGTCAACAAAACTCATAAAAAGCATTATAAATCTTCACTTACCTTTGCTGATCTTCGTCGGAATGCACTCCCAGGACTCCCACTTCCACAAGAAATGTTTGTTTTGTTCGGTAATGTCCATCATTTATGTCCAAATAGCTATTTTTGTTAGCGTGTTTGGTAAACAAATCCAAAGTCAGAAAGCGCGTTCACTAAAAGCTGACGAAATGTCAAACAGTTCCGTAACAGTCAGTAGAAACATGTCAAATGATGTATTGAATCAATCTTAAGAATGTTTTTAACATAAATCTTCAGTAAAGTTCCAACCGGAGAATTACATTGACTTCAGATATGCGATGGAACAGAGCTCCCTCTCATGTGAACGTGCATGGTCAGAGCATGGTCAGGTCATGGTAGACCTGACTATTTCCTGTCTCCTTCGGCCCCACTTCACAGTAAAGGCATCAGACAAGGTTCTACAGACTGTTGACATCTAGTGGAAGCCGTAGGAAGTGCAAACTCATCCATATCCCACTGTTTGTTCAATAGGAGCTGTGTTGAAAATCTACCAACCTCAGAATTCCCACTTCCTGTTTGGATTTTTTTCTCAGGTTTTTGCCTGCCATATGAGTTCTGTTATACTCACAGACATCATTCAAACAGTTTTAGAAACTTCAGAGTGTTTTCTATCCAATACGAATAATAATATGCATATATTAGCAACTGGGACTGAGGAGCAGGCAGTTTACTATGGGCACCTCTGTGCACCTTTCATCCAAGCTACTCAATACTGCCCCTGCAGCTCTGAGTGACTACCTTCATCTCTGTACCCCACACATACAATTATCTGTAAGGTCCCTCAGTCAAGCAGTATCCAGGATGATGACCCAGTCACTACAAGGATACAGGCGTCCTTCCTAACTCGGTTTTCAGGAGAGGAAGGAAACCGCTCAGTGGTTTCACCATGAGGCTAATGGGGACTTTAAAACAGTTGAATGGCTGTGATAGGAGAAAACTGAGGATTGATCAACAACATTGTAGTTACTTCACAATACTAACCTAAATGACAGAATGAAAAGAAGGAAACCTGTACAGAATTTTAAAAAATCCAAAACATGCATCCTGTTTGCAACAAGACATTAAAGTAATACTGCAAAACAAGTGGCAAAGCAATTAACTTTGTCCTGAATACAAAGTGTTATGTTTGGGGCAAATCCAATACAACACATCACTGATTACCACTATCCATATTTTTAAGCATTGTGGTGGCTGCTTCATGTTGTGGGTATGCTTGTAATCGGTAAGGAGTTTTTCAGGATTAAAAATAAATGGAATGGAGCTAAGCACAGGCAAAATTCTAGAGGAAAATCTGGTTTAGTCTGCTTTCCACCTGACACTTGGAGATTAATTCACCTTTCAGCAGGACAATAACCGAAAACACAAGGCCAAATCTACACTGGAGTTGCTTACCAAGAAGACAGTGAATGTTCCTGAGTGGCCGAGTTACAGTTTTGACTTACAGTGGCTTCAAAAAGTATTCATACCCCTTGATTTATTCCGCATTTTGTTGTTTTACAGCCTGAATTCAAAGTTGATTGAATATATTTTTTTCTCACCCATCTACACACAATAAACCATAATAAAAAAAAGTGAAAACATGTTTTTAGCAATGTTAGCAAATGTATTTAAAATGGAATACAGAAATATCTAATATACATAAGTATTCACATGACTGAGTCAATACATGTTAGAATTCCCTTTGGCAGCAATTACAGCTGTGAGTCTTTCTGGGTAAGTCTCAAAGAGTTTTGCCTACCTGGATTGTACAAATTTTGCTATTTTTTTTATTTTTTCCCCATCTACAAATAGGTGCCCTTCTTTGCGAGGCATTCAAAAATCATGTTAAAGACTATTATTGTACACCGAGTGAGTCCATGCAGCTTTTTATGTGACTTCTATGGTAGAAACATTACAAGATTGATTTAATGCATCGAATAGCTTTGATGAGTACTCTCTCATCTGTGTCTGTGGAACTGAGTTGGGCCTCTGGGGCTGGCAATTGATTTACGATGCCTTGGTGATAGAATCTACAGTAAAGTGCACTATTTGCGGGATTTACTGGTAACTTCAATAGCATTGGGTCTATGTTACTGACTGAAATCTGGGTTTGTAATTGTAGTTCAACTATTGCCATGGTTTTCTTAGCTAGATACAGCAGACAGTGTTTGTTTTAAGATGTAAACTTAACAATTTAGCAGCTTGCTTAATTCAAATTGAAAAGCTAATTTATTCAACATGAATAGCAAGGTGGTTTCAAGGTAATATGTTTTTGTGTTGCCTAATCACCTGATAGGATGGGCTACCGAGAAGGGTGTCATCATTTAAATCACTGAATCAAAATGAATAATATGGATATGAACTGTATATATGCTTGTCAACAACAGCAAGTGTTTGTTTTATTAACTGTAGTCTAATCAGAAGGGACTGTTACCTAAATCTAATTCATTCTAATAACTGCTGATTGGCAATTGTGATAGAGCTGTAACCATGATTATGATAAAACAAGGCTACATCACCAATGGATTGAAGTTGTGGGTAGTAAGAGGCTGTAGTATTGTGAACTATTTTAGCTCACACTGAAATGTGTCTTTTCCCTTAAGAATTGGCTGATGTATTTTATACATTTGGCGCATTGCATGTTAATCTTAAAGTAATAGATGTTTAATAAGTGTGAAGCAGAAAGGGAATATCCAATAGAGGTTGGTATAAAAATATAGAGTATTATTGTTTGGGTAGACTGAAATGAAATCAATGCCTTCTAATAATGTGAATGGAAATATGTTATTAGTTATTAGTGTTTTTTGGATGGACTCTAATAATGCCATGTTTTAGTCCGTGGGTGAAAGCGAGTCATGCTCGCTGGGCTACATCAGGCTGTAGGGGAAGCAGTGGGACATTTGGAGTAGAGGTCTGAATAGTTGAATCGGAAACGTTCTTTGACAGTTTCTGATTATTGTTGCACGGTTTTGTAGTTCAGGTAAAACCAGAGAATTTGAGGAGGAATGTAATGTCATTTAAAACGATAATCTGTTTCCATTACGTGGAACAGTATTTAAAGTGAGCGTTTTAGTATTGAATATTGAGCTGATGAATATTGAGCTGACGGTGCCAACTTTTTGAAGGTCCTAGATTTGTTAAAACAGGTTTTATATTTTGCCTGAATTAATGCAACAGGTTCAAATGATAAAATTACCAGAAAGGGGCTCTGGGATTGTTTACATTAGAAGGTGTCTATTCCACTTAATGGAACATTGTATTATCTGATGTGTCTTGAGTAAGATTCTTTCTTCAGGACTGATGGAAGTCCACTACAGTATGTATGTTAAGGGAGCTCCCAAATTAAATAAGGCCTGGCCGAATTGTTCTAGTTTTACCCTACATTATGAATATTTGTTAGTGGTGTTAATACCGTATTTGATTTATTGTGTGGGGTCTTTTTATTTGGTTTTAGTAGGTTTTTCACAGGTTAGTGTCACGCCCTGGCCATAGAGGCTTTTATTCTCTATTTTGGTTAGGCCAGGGTGTGACTAGGGTGGGCATTCTAGTTTCTTTATTTCTATGTTTTCTATTTCTTTGTGTTTGGCCGGGTGTGGTTCTCAATCAGAGGCAGCTGTCTATCGTTGTCTCTGATTGAGAACCATACTTAGGTATCCCTTTTTTCAACCTGTCTTTGTGGGAAGTTGACTTTGTTTAGGGCACATAGCCTTTAGCTTCACGGTTTGTTTTTGTAGTGTTTATTGTTTTGTTCGGCATCATTTTTATAAATAAAAGAAAATGTACGCTTACCACGCTGCAACTTGGTCCTCCTCCTTCAACAGCCGTGACAGTTAGAAAGGATGCACCTTAAGGGGCACACAAATTACATTTTCTTTAGTTTCTATTGTCTAACACTTGAATGATTTTGATAAGGAATGTACTGAAAAAAAACGATGTAAACCTGGTACACAAAATGTATGAAATGTTTGACATGTTTTAAAATAATTTGTCTGAGGTACAGAGACAGGACAGGGAGAGAAACAGTCACTTGAAGGGGTTGAATGACCTCTGAACTCTGTTCTGACTTTCTGGTGATGCCTGATCACCTTCACTAGAGAGCCCAGAAACATTGGCTAAGATTTATATGTAATATGTAAATACTCATAATTACGAAGAAGTTTATAATTAATAGTTCTATGTGTGATTCGGACCACAAGAAGGACAGACCTGTCTCTAGTCTATTTTATTATGACCTATATGTTTTGGGATACAATTATTTCCTTATGTAGTTATTATTAAGGGTAGTAATTCTAATTTGATTTGTTGTGAGTTGTGTCAAAATGGGGGAATTACCAGTCCTCTGAGTTTTTTTGGATTGAAGATTACACACCTTCGAGTGATATATGAAGGCGTCTATTGTTGTGTTGTTTGTTCTGTTTCCATTTTGTTTCGATACAAATCTCACCAGATTGGGTCTGCTGGATGATCGGGATTTCTCCTTAAGGATTAGCCCTCGAACTTCCTGACCCTGTGACTCTGTGATGAGGTCGACAGTATGATAGGGGAGTATAAGCCAATTTGAAAAAATGGTTTCAACAGAATGTGTTGTTATTTTCTTACCCAAACGAGCAGCGGTTCATGTGCAAGGTATATGATTAATGTGAGAATGTATCCACGATAAATGTCCCTTTTTCTTCCTCTCTATCCCTCTTCCTGTCCCCCTCCATTTATGTTATAACAAGCGTCATATCTTGTCAATTCAGGGACTTTTTAGGACTTTTGTCTCATGTACAGTTGAAGTCGAAAGTTTACATACTTTTTTTTTCACCTTTATTTAACCAGGTAGGCAAGTTGAGAACAAGTTCTCATTTACAATTGCGACCTGGCCAAGATAAAGCAAAGCAGTTCGACACATACAACAACACAGAGTTACACATGGAGTAAAACAAACATACAGTCAATAATACAGTAGAAAAATAAGTCTATATACAATGTGAGCAAATGAGGTGAGATAAGGGAGGTAAAGGCAAAAAAAGGCAATGGTGGCGAAATAAATACAATATAGCAAGTAAAACACTGGAATGGTAGATTTGCAGTGGAAGAATGTGCAAAGTAGAAATATAAATAATGGGGTGCAAAGGAGCAAAATAAATAAATAAATAAATAAATACAGTAGGGGAAGAGGTAGTTGTTTGGGCTAAATTATAGATGGGTTATGTACAGGTGCAGTAATCTGTGAGCTGCTCTGACAGCTGGTGCTTAAAGCTAGTGAGGGAGATAAGTGTTTCCAGTATCAGTGATTTTTACATTTCGTTCCAGTCATTGGCAGCAGAGAACTGGAAGGAGAGGCAGCCAAAGGAGCAATTGGTTTTGGGGGTGACCAGAGAGATATACCTGCTGGAGCACGTGCTACAGGTGGGTGCTGCTATGGTGACCAGCGAGCTGAGATAAGGGGGGACTTTACCTAGCAGGGTCTTGTAGATGACCTGGAGCCAGTGGGTTTGGCGACGAGTATGAAGCGAGGGCCAGCCAACGAGAGCGTACAGGTCGCAGTGGTGGGTAGTATATGGGGCTTTGGTGACAAAACTGATGGCAATGTGATAGACTGCATCCAATTTATTGAGTAGGGTATTGGAGGCTATTTTGTAAATGACATCGCCGAAGTCGAGGATCGGTAGGATGGTCAGTTTTACGAGGGTATGTTTGGCAGCATGAGTGAAAGATGCTTTGTTGCGAAATAGGAAGATTTAATTTTGGATTGGAGATGCTTAAAGTGAGTCTGGAAGGACAGTTTACAGTCTAACCAGACACCTAGGTATTTGTAGTTGTCCACATATTCTAAGTCAGAACCGTCCAGAGTAGTGATGCTGGACGAGCGGACAGGTGCAGGCAGCGATCGGTTGAATAGCATGCATTTAGTTTTACTTGTATTTAAGAGCAGTTGGAGGCCACGGAAGGAGAGTTGTATGGCATTGAAGCTCGTCTGGAGGGTTGTTAGCACAGTTTCCAAAGACGGGCCAGAATTATACAGAATGGTGTCGTCTGCGTAGAGGTGGATCAGAGACTCACCAGCAGCAAGAGCGACATCATTGATGTATACAGAGAAGAGAGTCGGCCCGAGAATTGAACCCTGTGGCACCCCCATAGAGACTGCCAGAGGCCCGGACAACAGGCCCTCCGATTTGACACACTGAACTCTATCATAGAAGTAGTTGGTGAACCAGGCGAGGCAATCATTTGAGAAACCAAGGCTTTCGAGTCTGCCGATGAGGCCAGGTTAATGAATATGGCTGCACAGTATTGTTTCTTATCGATGGCGGTTAAGATATCGTTTAGGACCTTGAGCGTGGCTGAGGTGCACCCATGACCAGCTCTGAAACCAGATTGCATAGCGGAGAAGGTGCGGTGGGATTCAAAATGGTTGGTAATCTGTTTGTTGTCTTGACTTTCGAAGACCTTAGAAAGGCAGGGTAGGATAGATATAGGTCTGTAGCAGTTTGGGTCAAGAGTGTCCCCCCCTTTGAAGAGGGGGATGACCGCAGCTGCTTTCCAATCTTTGGGAATCTCAGACGACATGAAAGAGAGGTTGAACAGGCTAGTAATAGGGGTTGCAGCAATTTCGGCAGATAATTTTAGAAAGAAAGGGTCCAGATTGTCTAGCCCGGCTGATTTGTAGGGGTCCAGATTTTGCAGCTCTTTCAGAACATCAGCTGACTGGATTTGGGAGAAGGAGAAATGGGAGTCATTAAAACTCGTTTTTCAACCGCTCCACAAATTTCTTATTAACAAACTATAGTTTTGGCAAGTCGGTTAGGACAAGTCATTTTTCCAACAATTGTTTACAGACAGATTATTTCACTTATAATTCACTGTATCACAATTCCGGTGGGTCAGAAGTTTACATACACTAAGTTGACTGTGCCTTTAAACAGCTTGGAAAATTCCAGAAAATTATGTCATGGCTTTAGAAGCTTCTGATAGGCTAATTGACATCATTTGAGTCAATTGGAGGTGTACCTGTGGATGTATTTCAAGGCCTACCTTCAAACTCAGTGCCTCTTTGCTTGACATCATGGGAAAATCAAAAGAAATCAGCCAATACAAACAATAGTACGCAAGTATAAACACCATGGGACCACGCAGCCGTCATACCGCTCAGGAAGGAGATGAATTCTGTCTCCTAGAGATGAACGTACTTTGGTGCGAAAAGTGCAAATCAATCCCAAAACAACAGCAAAGGACCTTGTGAAGATGCTGGAGGAAACAGGTACAAAAGTATCTATATCCACAGTAAAACGAGTCCTATATTGACATAACCTGAAAGGCCGCTCAGCAAGGAAGAAGCCACTGCTCCAAAACAGCCAGAAAAAAGCCAGACTACGGTTTGCAACTGCACATGGGGACAAAGATCGTACTTTTTGGAGAAATGTCCTCTGGTCTGATGAAACAAAAATAGAACTGTTTGGCCATAATGACCGTCGTTATGTTTGGAGGAAAAATGGGTGAGGCTTGCAAGCCGAAGAACACCATCCCAACCGTGAAGCACGGTGATGGCAGCTTCTTGTTGTGGGGGTGCTTTTCTGCAGGAGGGACTGGTGCACTTCAAAAAATAGATGGCATTACGAGGGGAAAAAATTATGTGGATATATTGAAGCAACATCAGTCATGAAGTTAAAGCTTTGTCGCAAATGTGTCTTCCAAATGGACAATGACCCCAAGCATACTTCCAAAGTTGTGGCAAAATGGCTTATGGACAACAAAGTCAAGGTACTGGAGTGGCCATCACAAAGCCCTGACCTCAATCCCATAAAAAATTTGTGGGCAGTACTGAAAAAGTGTGTGCGAGCAAGGAGGCCTACAAGGAGGCCTACAGTTACACCAGCTCTGTCAGTAGGAATGGGCCAAAATTCACCCAAATTATTGTGGGAAGCTTGTGGAAGGCTAACCAAAATGTTTGAACCAAGTTAAACAATTTATAGGCAATGCTACCAAATACTAATGTTAACTTCTGACCCACTGGGAATGTGATGAAAGAAATAAAAGCTGAAATAAATCTTTCTCTCTACTATTATTCTGACATTTCACATTCTTAAAATAAAGTGGTGATCCTAACTGACCTAAGACAGGGAATTTTTACTAGGATTAATGTCACGCCCTGACCTTAGATATCTCTGTTTTTCTATATATTTTGGTTCGGTTAGGGTGTGACTAGGGTAGGTACGCTAGTTTTTGTATGTCTAGGGTTTTTGTATGTCTAGGGGGTTTTGTATGTCTATGTTGGCCTGATATGGTTCCCAATCAGAGACAGCTGTTTATTGTTGTCTCTGATTGGGGATCATATTTAGGTAGCCATTTTCCTCATTTGTGTTGTGGGATCTTGTTTATGTGTAGTTGCCTTGTGCACTGCAATACTGCACGTTTGTTAGATTCTTTGTTGTTTTGTTGTAAGTTTCACTATTAAAGAATGTGGAACTCTCCGCACGCTGCGCCTTGGTCCGATCCTTTCAATGAACGTGACAACAAAATGTCAGGAATTGTGAAAAACTGAGTTTAAATGTATTTGGCTAAGGTGTATGTAAACTTCCGACTTCAACTGTAAGTGTGTATGTGTATTCTGTGTTATTATTTAGTTGGTTAGTAAATTAATTATTAAACCAATTTGTGTAGTACTGAATAATCAGCAAAGGGGGTCTTGGCGCTCGGGTTCTTGCGGATCCAAGAAGGTTACGACTGTTCAGAATGAGAATTGATATGAGGTAATGATTAATAAGTGACTGTTATCGATATATTTAATATAAATCTTCTTGAGTTTAATTCGGGAGATGGTAACTCGTTAAATAACTTGTTCCGGGGTGCCCCAAATTCCTAATGAGTTAATTGTTGCATGATTAATTTAATCGGGTAACAATTAAACATAGTTAGCGGATTGAATAAATAACAATCATCAGATTAATGAAAGTCACGTCACAACAATATATCATCTTGTATGTTAATATAGATGTACATTCTGCCTGTGTTGATGTGTGTTAAGTTGAGGGTTTTAACTTTGAGTGATAGAACTAACGTGAATCACTAAGCATTGTCATTCTAAATTTGGGTTGGATAATTAATTGGGTTTTAATTATGATTTGGAAACTGAAAGATTTTTTTGTAAACTGACTGATTTGAGTACGTTTTTAGTATGTTAATAACGATATGACTGGAGCAATGAATGTTTTATGGATTGATTGTTTTGATTGTTGTTATGCTAATTGTGACGTGTGCTAAGAAGTTTTACTAAAGCTGTTGACATTGTTCTCACCATGCCCTGGTGAGTGGAGAGGGGGAACCCTCTGATCCTGAGAGTGAAATTGATCCTAATTTATTTGACTTATATCCATTACCAAATTACCTTTTAATGATAATGATAATACTTAGGAACTATAGCGGGTTTGTGCTATGACACAGAGTCCATAGGCGATGCCCTTGTAAATAGTGGGATCATGATGCTTGTCCTGGGTCAGATTGATGCCTCGTGTTTTTCTACATTTTGTATTGTCTTTTTGAAACTTGTAATTATATTTTAGTTGAGACAAGTCTCAAAATGGGGGATTATGGTAGACAAATTACAAGATTATATTTTAATACTGTTTATGCATTGAATAGCTTTGATGAGTACTCTCTCATGTGGGACTGAGTTGGGACTTTGGGGCTTGGCGCTGGCAATTGATTTACGATGCCTTGGTGATACAGCCTGCATTCCATTGAATGGCTAGTATCTCTGTGTTAAGGGGAGCGAAACTGAGAAGATAACCCTGTATAAAAAAGCAGTAAATGACCTAGAGACAGAAACCTGGCGCAATGTAAATCTGGCTGTCTGTTGCTTGATAGCACAATGTACCTTCGTAATAATTCTATACATCTCTTGTTTGTCATTAACATTCAGGAGGATGTACTTCGCTATAAAATGCTGTGGCTCAAATCTGCTTGTTGAGCTCTCTGCATCACACTTCAGAGTGTGAGTGTGATCGACCAGCTTCATTATTGTAAAGAAGGATGATTGTTTGAAGAAATGAGAAAGTGAATCAGAAATATTCCATGACATTTCTTAAGCACATTTTTACTCTTGAACTTATTTTGGCTTTCCATAACAAAGGGGTTGAATACTTATTGACTCAAGATATTTCAGTTTTGAATTTTTAAGTCATTTGTAAAAATTTCGAAAAACATAATTCTACTTTGACGTTATGGGGTATTGTGTGTAGGCCAGTGCCCTCCCAAAAATATTTATTCAGGCTGTAGAGCAAAACAACCGACGTAGGTGTCATTGAGAGTCTTACTTTTTCGATGGTAGGGTCATATTAGTGTGTAACCCAACCTGTTTGGACGCTACAGATAGAAGTTGGCACATCGGCGGTACCGATTTTGTGGGGGTCGTAGAGCAAAACTGAGAACACCAAACCTTTCTGACGCTACGGATGTTTTCGTCAGAAGAGTGATTTTCGGCATGTCTCCTGGTCTGACAAAGACCGCTCTAGCTCGGGCACCTTCCACTACAGATGTGGAAGGCCGAAACTGACAGATGCGGTGGATTGAGACGCAGCCAATGCAACAAAAAAAACAGACATCTTTAGCTGAAGGACCTGTTCTCAAATATGAATAATGAGCAGGATGCCATGTACATGTATATACTTAATTTAATGGTTAACAAACTGTCATAATGTTTATAAGCAGTTTATAAGCATACCTTCAAAAACAATACTGTACTGCTTAATGGGCATTTTTAATATCTCCTCCCATTTGTTCCATGACACTAGTTTCTTTCTTGTTGCATCATTAATGTACATTATTTCTCACCATTTCCCCCTGTTCTGCTTTGTCATTATGAAACAATTCATGCGAGCTCTAAAATGGGCTTTAGTGGAATAGCACATTTGAGGAGCATAACGCTAACCCAGTTTGTCATTAACACTCCATTGTTTCCGCAGCCTCATTAAAGCAGCACTATTAGACGATGATGCCACCACACTCTGTGTGTACATGAACGTTCCACTAAGGCGTCTGTGAGAATTACATTGGGACTCACAGATTCCGTTGATAATGTAGGTGGGCACTCAGACGGACTCTGCTTAAACCAATCCCCTTCATTGCTCTCTGCAGTAATGCAATTAGGTGATATTCTCATTGGCACAATGGGAGCAGAGCGGGGCAGGGAGAAGAAAGGGGGGTGGCAGACAATTGCAGGCTGCACCCAGTCTATTTTTGTCAATTCAACAGTTGCCATCTCATCATGCTGGAGAGTAGCGTGTTTGGAGACGGTTCAGTGCGTAATAACGTGAAGCTCAGAGCGACAGGGAGAAACAGCTGGGACAGTCAGCTCGCTCTGCTCAGGCACATGTGGATAATGGATAAATCTCATGCCATCGCTGATGCGTTTGCACAAGTTAGATGGAGTAGAGAAGGGCGTGGAGGGAGACAGGATATGTTCAATTAAATGTGGAGTGAATGCATAATGAACTGTTAAGGACGGGGGGAGGGGGAGAAAAGCCACATGGCCAACTAAAGTGGTTACTCCACAAACTGCTTTCAACACTCAGAGAGGAATCCTGGTGAGGGAGAGGGTTTGTGTATGTTTGTGGGGTGATCATGTGCTGGTTGAATTTAGCGTTTTCATAATTTTAGGTCAAACCTCACCCCAGGCCCCTGACCATCTGCTCCTGGGATGGTGGCCAAGGAAGGGCCACGGGGCAGGGAAGCAAGAAGAGCGCTGGCCCTCTGGAGGAGGACGCCACCATGCATGCCAGGGAGCTGGGAGGGCAAGCAGGCTCTGAGACTGAGTTAGTGAGAGCAGTAGCGGTGCGTGGGTAAGATTACCTATGTGTTACGATAATTGCGTTGCTCTATAACTTGTTCGTTCATATCCCTTGCGACTGTGACATATAGGCCTAAAGGCAGAGACAATAAGAAAACACAGTGGCATAATACATTTAACCACACCTTTGTTTAATCACAAAACCGGAGAGCAACCTCTGTCCGGTGAAGAACAGTTACATGACCTACAGCATGGTCACACAAGTTAATGTTTCCGACTGTCCGGTCCATAGATAGATGGCCTACACATAGAGACAGAGGGGCGCGGTTTTGTTTGATCAGATGCTTTCTCTGGAGAGATACTTTCAATTGTGAAACACAGTGTCCAAAGATAAATTGTATATGTTTTTGGTCAAGCCTGCCTTCCCTTGGCACAGCCCCGCTCTGAGGGTGTGTCTGAAATGTCCACTAAGCGGGAAGTGGTCTAAAGTTGTGCACATTATAGGGAATAGGATGCCATTTCACAGCCTGACTCTACACTCCGCCAGCTTGGTGTTTCACGTGTTCTCCCTTTTTACCAGCCTCCTCCAGGGACCCTCTCTGGGCTAGAATGGATGACTGCCTGCGCCCGCCGCATTAGACGCATTAATCCCCACTCTTGTCAAGCAGGAAATGATGAATTGGGAGCGTCAGCGCTGGGCTCACCTTTGTTGTCATTTGAACAGAATCAAAGATTTAAATCACAGGCACTGCACCTGGTAATGGGAGGGGGTTGGCATTCTAATACGGCGTGTGACAGAGCTGCACTGCTTCCTGCTGATTTAATAACTCTGGGGGTAGGGGGTGTAGTGGGGGATGGCGCTGGGCTAAATGAACATTTGAGCACCGTCTAGAAAAACTATGATTGCCGGATGAAATGGCAGTTGCCCTCGTTTCTTTGGTAAATGTGCCTATTCTCTTTCGGTGTATTACAAGTCGCCCAAGTTTTGGCTGTCAATGTCGGGCCCTTTTTAGTGGTTGCCGTGCCGTTCCCAATTTTCTGGATCCCGACTTGACGTGGCTATTGACACAGAGATTTCCGGCGTGTGCAGGATTGTTTTTAACCGTAGATGATGCCCACTTCTGCTCAGCGCTCCCACTACTCCTCTGCCGCTTCCCTCTCATTGACATGGAGGGGGAAACTTTGTTGTACACTAAAGATATGGTTGCCATGTTCGAACTATGCATTCCATGCCTCAAGCATGTAGCCTACACACAAGACATTGACATGTTCATTCACTCTTTGTTGTCTGTTGTAACAGTACATTTAGGCAAGCAGATTGAACACAAGCAAGACACACGCAGGTTGTCAAAATAGCTTTTATTTTCTCATCATTGCAAACATTAGCTAGTTATTCTTTCAGCAACTCTCGCTACGATATTGCAGAATAACTGTGAAATAGTAGGCAGTCTAAAGCAGTAGTTGACAAACAATGTAAGGAATAGACAATATCCAAAGGTAAAAGTGTATTGATATCATGAGTTTGGCATCCTATTTATAGGGCTACGGGTAACTAAACTTCCAAAGATCCAATCAACCATTGATGAATGATAGTATACCTAACTACACGTTGAAATGATGGTGTCCTTTGTCGGGCAAATCAGATGTCATTGTAGCCTACATAAACCCAATCCCACTCTGAATTGACTTTCACATACAGCTTGTGTAAGAAAAGTTAGAGGAGTTACTTTCAACTATTCAATGTTATTCACATAGTCTACGCAACTGAGTATGGAAGCTGATCAATGTTTAAATGTGTTGACATGATAGCTCAGCTGAAACAAACACAGCTTGTGTCCAAAGCTAAGCAGGGTACATAGAGGTAGGCATTTGGATGGTAGACTTGTTCTCACTGAAGTGCATTACCCCTCCTATTCCAGAAGGAGTGGTTTCACATTTTATTTCGATATAGCTTTTTATTTCGGTTGATGTTGAAACAATGACGTTGATTCAAACATGCCACTATCAACATTGAAAAAAGGTCAAATAAAATGTCCCTTTCAAATCAAAAATTCGACTTAATTTCAACCACCCAATAAACTGCATATTGAATATATTCTGAACAAAAATATAAACGTAACATGCAACAATTTCAAAGATTTTACTGAGTTACAGTTCATATAAGGAAAGCAGTCAATTTAAATATATTCATTAGGCCCTAATCTATGGATTTCACATGACTGGGAATACAGATATGCATCTGTTGGTCACAGATGTCTTTAAAAAAAAGTCAGAGGCATGGTTCAGAAAACCAGTCAGTATCTGGTGTGACCACCATTTGCCTCATGCAGCGCGACACATCTCCTTTGCATAGAGTTGATCAGGTTCTTGATTGTGGCCTGTGGAACGTTGTTCCACTCCACCTGTGGAAAATGCAATTGACTGGACATGTCTTGGAAAGGCACATACCTGTCTATATAAGGTCCCACAGTTGACAGTGCATGTCAGAGCAAAAACAAAGCCATGAGGTTGAAGGAATTGTCCGTAGAGCTCCGAGACAGGATTGTGTCAAGACACAGATCTGGGGAAGGGCACCAAAACATTTCTGCAGCATTGAAGTTCCCCAAGAACACAGTGGCCTCCATCATTCTTAAATGGAAGAAGTTTGGAACCACCAAGACTCTTCCTAGAGCAGGCTGCCCGGACAAACTGTCGGAGGAGAAGGGCCTTGGTCAGGGAGGTGACCAAGAACCTGATAGTCACTCTGACAGCTCCAGAGTTCCTCTGTGGAGATGGGAGAACCTTCCAGAAGGACAAACATCTTTGCAGTACTCCACCAATCAGGCCTTTATGGTATAGTGGCCAGACGGAAGCCACTCCTCAATAAATCACACATGAAAGTTTGCTTGGACTTTGCCAAAAGGCACCTAAAGACTCTCAGACCATGAAAAACAAGATTCCCTGGTCGGATGAAACCAAGATTGAAGTCTTTGGCCTGAATGCCAAGCGTCACATCTGGAGGAAACCTGGCACCATCCCTACGGTGAAGCATGATGGTGGCAGCATCATGCTGTGGGAATGTTTTTCAGGGGCAGGGATTGGGAGACTAGTCAGGATCGAGGGAAAGATGAATGGAGTAAAGTACAGAGAGATCCTTAATGAAAACCTGCTCCAGAGCACTCAGGACCTCAGACTGGTGTGAAGGTTGACCTTCCAACAGGACAACGACCCTAAGCACACAGCCAAGACAACGCAGGAGTGGCTTCGGGACAAGTCTCTGAATGTCCTTGAATGGCCCAGCCAGTAACCAGACTTGAACCCGATCGAAAATGTCTGGAGAGACCTGGAAATATCTGTGCAGCGAAGCTCCCTTCCCAACCTGACGGAGCTTGAGAGGATATACAGAAAAGAATGGAAGAAATTCCCCAAATACAGGTGTGCCAAGCTTGTAGCGCCATACCCAAGAAGACTTGAGGCTGTAATTGCTGCCAAAGGTGCTTCAACAAAGTACTGAGTATAGTCTGAATACTTATGTAATTGTGAGAGCATTGTATTTGGTACAAATCATTGCCCAAGCTCTAAACCTCAGCTGAATATGGTAATGAATGGTGTGGCTGTGGAACAAGTTGAGGTGACTAAATTACTTGGTGTTACCTTAGATTGTAAACTGTCATGGTGAAAACATATAGATTCAATGGTTGTACAGATGGCGAGAGGTCTGCAGGCTCTAGTTTTGTCTTATCTTATTGTCCAGCCATGTGGTCAAGTGCTGCTAAGAAAGGCCTAGTTAAGCTTCACATCTTGCTCTTCATTGTAATCAGTGTGCTAATATAAATACTATGCATGCCAGTCTCTCTTGGCTAAGAGTTGAGGAGAGACTGACTGCATCACATCTTCTTTTTATAAGAAACATGAATGTGCAGTGAATTCCAAATTGTTTGCATAGTCAACTTACCCACACATCTGACACACACAATTACCCCACCAGACATGCCGACAGGTGACTTTTTCATAGTCCCGAAATCCAGAACAAATTCAAGAAAGCGTACAGTATTATACAGAGCCATTATTGCATGGAACTCCGTTTCATCTCATATTGCTCAAATGAACAGAAAACCTGGTTTCAAAAAACAGATAAAGAAACACGCACAACGCCTCGCCCCTAGTTGACCTAGATATTTTGTGTGTATGTATTGATGTGTAGGCTATGTGTGCCGTTTTTAAATGTACAGTAGTTCTGTCCTTGAGCTGTTCTTGTCTGTTAATATTCTGTATTATGTCATGTTTCATGTTCTGTGTAGAACTCAGGGAAGAGTAGCTACGGCTTTCGCAACAGCTAATGGGGATCCTAATAAAATACCAAATACCCTCCTGTACGCCCTGTTCACCAACAACTGTGTGGCCACGCACGACTTCAAATCGGTCATCAAGTTTGCTGATGACAAGACGGTGGTAGGCCTAATCACCAACGGCGATGAGACAGCCTACAGGGAGGAGGTCATAGACCTGGCAGTGTGATGCCAGGACAACTACCTCTCCCTCAAGGTCAGCAAGACCAAGGAGCTTTTTATTTCTTATTTTTATTTCTCCACCCAAAATAAAGTATGTAATGAAAACGACGGGGATGAAGCCCAGAAACAAACACGTGTGCATATATATATATATATATATATATATTCCACAGGGATGTAACCCAAACAAAAGAGTGAGGTGTAAACCTGCAAATAATACACGGGACGAGACTCGTAATAAAAAGTGCACAATAACACGTAGCACGAAAGCCAATACAACAGAGCACAGGTACTCACAAGACCAACGGACATGGGACAATAATCGACAAGGACAATGGGATACAGAGGGCACATATATACACATACTAATCAGGGGGAATGGGAACCATGTGTCCGTAATGAGACAAGACAGTCCGGGGTTGGTGGTAATGAATCCAATTCAGTGACGCCTAGAAGGCCGGTGACGTAGACCTCCGGAGCTGCACTAGCAGCGGGACGACACCCGCCTCAGGTCAGGGCGCCGACGGTGAAAATCACTGGTCAGCGAAGTGTCCAGGATGTCCATCGCAGGAACCCAGCACCGATCCTCTGGGCTCAAGGTAGAAAATCCGGCCACTCCCCCGGCCGGTCTTGACAGTAACACTTCAGGAACCTGCCCACTTCCTGATTGACCCTCTCCACCTGCCCATTAGCTTCAGGATGGTACCCGGAGGTGAGACTGACCATGACCCCCAGGCGTTCCATGAGTACTTTTCATACGCGTGAGGTGAACTGAGGGCCACGATCTGACACAATGTCCTCTGGGATCTCGTAGTGCCCGGAAGACGTGTGTAAAAAGTGCCTCTGTGGTTTGCATGGCCGACGGGAGCCCAGGCAGAGGAAAGAGGCGACAAGCTTTGGGAAACCGGTCCACAACAACGAGAACGGTGGTGTACCCCTGGGAGGGGAGAAGGTCAGTGACAAAGTCCACTGAGAGGTGAGACCAGGGTCATTGTGAAACCGGCAGAGGAAGGAGCTTTCCATAAGGGAGGTGTCTGGGTGTCTTTGACTTGGCACAGATGGAGCAGGAAGAGCCAAGGTGGGCCACCAGTACTTCTCAGTCAGGCAGGCGATGGTACGGCTTATCCCAGGATAACCCGACACAGGCGCCCAGGTAAGGAGGCGGTCCCGCACACCCATGGGCACGTAGGGACGGTTCTCCGGGCACTGTGCAGGTGCAGGTTTCGTGCGCAGGGCCTGCCGTATGTCGGCGTCCACGTCCCACACCACTGGCACAATGATACGGGACGGAGGGATGATGGGGGTCTCTCATCAGCGTCATAGAGGCGAGACAGGGCGTCCACCTTCACATTCTTCGAGCCTGGCCTATAGGAAAGTGTGAATTGTAACCTGCCGAAGAATAGAGCCCACCTGGCCTGTCTCGGGTTTAGCCTCTTTGCTGCCCTGATGTACTCCAGGTTGAGGTGGTCTGTCCACACCAGGAAAGTGTGTTTGGACCCCTCCAGCCAGTGCCTCCATGCCTTCAGAGCCTTCTTGACCACAAAGAGTTCCTGGTCCCCTACGTCATAATTCCTTTCGGCGGGGCTCAGCTGCATGGAGTAGAAGGTTTGGAGGGGTTCCAGTGCGCTGGGACAGCACTGCCCCGACTCCTACTTCGGAGGTATCCACCTCAACAATGAAGGGGTGTGAGGGGTCGGGTTGTGTCAGCACGGGAGCAGTGGTGAAGCATGCCTTCAGTGTCTCGAACGCCTTCTCCGCCTCCGCCGTCCAACGAAGCCACTGGGGACATCCTCTCAGTAGGGAGGTAAGAGGCGCGACCGCCGTGCTGAAGCCCCGGTTGAACCTCCGGAAATAGTTGGCGAACCCCAGGAATCACTGGACTGCTTTCACGGAGTTGGGGATGGGCCATGACCTGAGTGCGCTGACGCGTTGCTCCTCTATCTCCACTCCCTCCGTGCATATGAGGTAGCCCATAAAGGACACGGACCACGGAAAAATAAACATTTATCTTGTTTAACATATAGATCATGCTCCAACAGTCTTCCCAGCACAGACCTGACTATCGAGACATGCTGGGCGCGGTCAGCAGAATAGACCAAAATGTCATCAATATTAACCACTACGTCCCGTTCCAGCATGTCCCGGAACACTTCGTTAACAAAGGCATGGAAGACTGAAGGAGCATTAGACAGGCCAAAGGGCATTACGAGATACTCGTAATGGTCCGTGGTCATGGAAAAGGCCACTTTTCATTCGTTGCCTGCACGAATGCGCACCAGATTGTAGGCACTCCTCAAGTCCAGTTTCGTGAAGTACTGCGCCCCTTTGCATTTGTTTGATGATGTTTGGGATGAGGGGTTTACTCAGTGTTCGATAATCAATGCAGGGGCGCAGTCCCCCATCTTTCCTCTTAACAAAAAAGAAGCTTGAGGAGGCTGGTGATGTAGAGGGGCGGATAAAACCCTGCTGGAAGCTCTCATGTACATAGGTCTCCATGGCCTTGGTCTCCGAGTAGGAGAGGGGAAAGACGTGTTCTCTCAGGAGGGCTGCGTCATACAGCAGGTCAATGGCACAGTCCCAGGGGCGATGAGGAGGCAGGCGTGTAGCCTGGGTCTTAGAGAAAATCCGGTGCAGATCCTGGTATTCCTCCGGTAAATTCACTTGAGGGGCGTGGTCTGGACTTTCCACCGTAGTGGTGTTGACAGACACCGCGAGACACCTCCCCTGACACTCCTGCGACCATCCCAGCAGTCTCCTCTCGGACCAAGAAATAACAGGGTTATGCCAACTCAATCAGGGGAGTTACAATTTTTGAATTGTAACCTTTATTGAACTAGGCAAGTCAGTTAAGAACAAATTCTTATTTACAATGACGGCCTAGCCCGGTCAAAGCTGGACGACGCTGGGCCAATTGTGCGCCACCCTATGGGACTCCCAATCACAGCCAGATGTGATACAGCCTGGATTCGAAACAGGCACTGGTTCTTACACTGAGATGATGTACCTTAGACCGCTGGGCCACTCGGGAGCCCCACTACAATCAAGGCCTCAGGTAAATGTGTTTTATGTGTTTGTTTTTTTTGCCGCCATGATTGATTTGACAGTATGTATCAGACATGTCACTGACTGCCTCTCGCTGTTTATTAAAGCTGCCTAAACCTTACTTAGATGAAAGGTGAATTAATCACACACAACAGCGCCTGACCAGAAACAGATCAGTCTTTGTGGATTTATTTGTCTTGTGCTCCCTTGTTTGAAAACAATGAACATTTTAATTGCATAATCAAAGTTAGTTCAGCCTAAATGGTTGTATGTTGCAGAAAAACCCAAGAAAGTCTAATGAGGAAAGAAATGGCAACGTGATGTATTAATCTAAATAAAGAGAACTATATAACAGTTTTTAAATTAAAACATATATTTTTCCTTTCCGTATATTCCCAGATCGAAAGAGCCTATTACATTGAACTAATAAAATGGATAAATTGTGCACCTTACTTAAAAAACGCTAACAATCAGAGTAATTTCTTCCTGATTTAGCCTAGGTTTAAGTTCTCTTCATTAGGAAATGCGACTGAGAACAAGATTTGGGTTTTGGAGGTGTGCTTTGATGTTGGTTTCTCGTGTGTGTGTGTGTGTGTGTGTGTGTGTGTGTGTGTGTGTGTGTGTGTGTGTGTGTGTGTGTGTGTGTGTGTGTGTGTGTGTGTGTGTGTGTGTGTGTGTGTGTGTGTGTGTGTGTGTGTGTGTGTGTGTGTGTGTGTGTGTGTGTGTGTGTGTGTGTGTGTGTGTTCGAACGTGGGAAGCGTTTGTACTTTCACTCTGCCAAAACAGTGCACAGTCACAGCCACTCATCCTTCTAGATAACTTGAAAAAGGTCTTGTGTCTGGTTGTAGCCTCGACTACTAGCCAAGTTCTTTCGCCTATTAGCTTCAGCCGGCCGCTGTGCCAATTAGCACATACACACTCACACTAACACTCTTACACTTACATACACACACCCACCACTTATGTTGCTGCCACACTGTTTATTATTATTTATCCTGCTACCAGTCACTTTCTCCTAATCCTGTCTACATGTACATATCTACCTCAAATACTCCAGCATCCCTGCACATTATACATATGGTACTGGCACTGACCCTGTAAAAAGCTGCCTCATTTCTTATTTCTCAATTTTTTATTTGTTATACTTTTTTTGATATTGAATATTGCACTGTTGGGAAGGGGTTTGCAAGTTAAGCATTTCACTGTGCTTGTGCATGTGACAAATAATACTAGAAATGAGCCCAACCTAAGGAAAATTGTTACGCTACCTACCCTTCATTCCGTGGCATGCAATGTCGCAAATCTCTGTTTTGGATGAGACTGACTTTATTTTGACACTCGAATGAATGTTTCTGACTCATTATCGATGCCACGGAGGCCGTTTTCAAAGGGAGAAATTGCTTTTATTGCGTTCTGTTTGTCTTTAAAGTGTGAATTGAGCTTTGAATAATTTGCCATGACATTTCACTCAGCTGAAAGGGAATTTCCACTTTCTATGATTCATTATCATTCCCTTATCCTCCTCCACCTCCTCCTCCATCTCCTCCCCTTTATCCTCCTCCTTCTCCTTCTCCTCCTCCTCCTCCTCACACATCACACTGGTTCTCTGTCCGCCCCTCTACCAAACACCCACAAGGTCTATAGGGTCACTCTACCTGCTCAATTCATACCCTTCATGTGGAATACAGGCCTCTTCTTACAGTCTCATATAACAACAAATAAATATAGGACAGTAACAATGTATGTTGCTCTGAATGGCTCCGGGATATGGTGTATATTTTAGGACATCCTCAGCCTCAAGCCTCGCACGATGGACTCAAGTAGGGGTGAGACTTAAAGCTGAGGATGTCCTAAAATGTACACAGTGCTGAGAAGTGTATACTCTCTGCTAAACATGAGGATTGGGTTGACACGTAGCCAAAGATAATTTAAATCTGGGGGAGGTCACAGGAAACAATAGCAAATTATCTACCCAACACGTTCCAAGATCTCCAAACAGATAATGAAAAAAGACAATCTATTCTGCTGATCTATATCTTATCGGAATAGGCTGAGAAAAGCTCCGAATAATTTCCCTTGATATGATGGGAGATTTCTCCTCTCTTTCAGGCTGGGTTTGTGGACTCGTAGGCTTCAGGGTTCTGGACCATAATTGTAAGCATCTAACAAGACGAACATTTGTGGAATTTACAACCGCCTTTTAGAGTAAATATTCAAAGCACAAGTGCACACAGTATTGATATAAGATTAATTAATGATTAAAACTTTTCACTATTTTGTTATTTTGTAATGTTGATAATTATTGTAGTACTCGAGACAAGTCCGGACTGGAGACCATTATTGTCTTGGTCTTGTCTCAGTGTCTGATACATTTTTACTCGGTTCTTGACTCGGTCTCAGACAGTGAGCACTTGTCATTTCTTCCAGAAACCAGCCAAGGCCAGAGGAGTAAAAAACTCATATAGTAATTATCAGGTTCCATTCAGTCAGAGCATAAAACCGCTTCGCCAGGCCAAATATATACACTCCTTTTATGAAACATTCATATCTTATCGCCTATTGAAACCCGGGCCTCCTACTTTACTCGTAACATTACTATTCTTTACTTCAGTTGAAAAATATCCTCAAATCCTCATCAGAATTTTCTGGTTGGGAAGAGTGGGAGGAATTATTTGAAAGTTGTGCGTTACTATTATACTGAACAAAAATAGAAACACAACATATAAACTGTTGGTTCCATGTTTCATGAGCTGAAATAAAAGATCTCAGAGTTTTCCCAAGCGCACAAAAAGCTTTTCTCACATATTTGTTTACATCCCTGTCCTGTTAGTGAGCATTTCTCCTTAGGCCCTAATGAATGTATTTCAATTGACTGATTCCCTTATATGAACTATAATGACGTACAATCATTGAAATTGTTGCGTTCATATTTTTGTTCAGTGTAGTAAGGGGAGACCGAGGGGGAATTGTAACAGTCTTTATATCTATTAGAGACATGTTTGAGCAGTTGTGAATTGTGGCTATAGGACCTTTAGTGGGCATAGCCGCAGGAAGTAGTTTGGGGGTGAGGGGGCTGCGATTGTTTTGCCCGCTCTGAAGATGTCTATATCAGTCCACAACTACAGGATGAGTAAAGGCCCAGTGCACTACTTTTGTGAAAAACATTTTAACTTAATGTATTTGAATGTTTACCAGCATTTGTAACTTGAGTATGATAATTATCTGTACAAAATAGTTAATCTGATAATACTTCTGGGAAATAAAAATACTTGCTTGATATATGTTTTCCAGTTTCTTGAAATACTTTGCAAATGCAACTTATTTCTATGTGAAAACTGAAATGGTCTATTCATTCCTTTTCAGTAGATGCTCTTATCCAGAGCAACTTACAGTAGTGTTCATACATTTGTGTACTGGTCCCCCATGGGACTCAAACCCACAACCCTGGCATTGCAAGCACCATGCTCTACCAACTGAGCCACATCATCACAAACCAATTGTTTTTCTTCATGGTGATGGAAAGTCTACAGGTACAAATCTAGAGGATCAGCCTATGTACAATGCAGTAATGCACATTTACATTAAGTAGTTTGTAAGGATGGTAAAATTAACATCGCACAAGAAGTTGTTGTTTTCCATGTTATTTGATCAAGAAATATATTTCATTTGATGTGGATGTTTTGTGTCTTTGCCCATAACTTTGCCCCTTTTGATGTAAATGTTTGAGGAGAGTTTTTTTTCTTCTTTCTGGATTCCATTAGAATGACAATCGCAGAGAAAGAGAAAGGGACAGGGCAACACCTCTTACAATTCCAATTATTGAATCCTGCAAGATACTGTTCTTGATTATACAACTACCTTTTTTGCCAAAGTGGAGATAATGAGTGATTTTTTTCTTCATTATTATGTTTCAGGAGGTGCTGCAGCACCCTCAGCACCCCTACTTCCCGCGGCTGTGGGTAAAAAAAATCTTTCAGGACGTTGTACCAAACTCAAAAATCAAGAAAAAGAACAAAAATAGCATCACTTAATGCGCCCAACTGAATCAAACAGGCCGGAGGCTGAGCCAAGCTTTGGGCTGCCACTCGCACAGAGATAGCACCCACACTGATAATGCTACCAACAACCACACTGCTTATACAACCTATGGTAGCCCAACCTGGTTTTAGAGTGTTTCATATTATTCTGTACGTAAATCCGAGACACTTTCCTTTCCAACAAAAGCTGAAGAGATTCAATTAGAACATCATAGAACATCTTCTTCTTCTTCGTAGAAGGCCTTATTGTTCACCAACGTGTTTGGGTTATTAACAACTTTTTCCTTAGCATGCATTTTTTTCACCATAATGAATGTCTAAAATATTCATATGTTCTTCTGAAATATAAACACAGAAATACTGGACGTTTTGAACTCTTATCATCATGGCAATTTGACAAAATTACCTTCATGGTCGTGCATTTTTCTGGTTTCAGATCCCTCATCCCCAGATCCCTCATTCACTCCGGTCTTGAATCCTGGTCTCTGTATTTTCTCAACCCCCCAAGTTATTCTACGGGTCGATTCAAAACACCATGACATCATTCAAGCATCATTTTTCAATGTTCTACCTTACCCTGACATGACTATGATGGTCATTTGTGTGTACTGTTTTCACTGTCTATTGGTCAAAACATTTCCTTTGTCTGACCTTAAAGAAATGGAAATCCACCATCAATGAACCGGAGGCCATCTGTCTCCCATCTGTAGGAGAGATGGGAACGTCAGGAACATTGGGAACGTCAACTTCCAGGGAGAGAAAGAGGGAATCTTATCTGTTCAGTCAGCGCGATTCCATTAGACCGGTTACTTCCCAATATTCCTTCTGCACTCCCAGCTTTTGTTTTAGTTAGGCACGAGCGAGCCACCGCTCAGATGCAGAGGTCTGAGATTGACCGGAATTGAGTCTGACAGCCGCGGCTATAAAGTGGAAACAGATCCATCGCATTCTATATAATTGACGTTGGAATTCCAGTGCTCTCTGAGGTAAATCAGCTATCCATTAGACCAGATCGATTGGATTCCATTGATTCTCCAGCCTATTTCATTTGGTTTCTGAAGTCTGATTAGTAATGACTTACAGAGCCCTGTGTGCCGTCAAATGTCATAAAAAAATCAACAGTGCAGAGCTCTCACTGTCCTCTGCCGTGTCTGGATTGTATTACTGCTAATGATATCTTGAAATGTGCACGTACACCCTAACCCATCTACTGTTGCTAGCCCCAATTCTGACTTGTGCTCTGATATCTGCTTCACTGATTCCTGCACTCGTAAAAGCCTGGGTTTTCTGCACGTTAACACTAGAAGCTTATTACCTAAAATTGTTCAATTGAAAGTATGGGTTCACAGATCCAATCCATATGTGTTGGTCATTAAGAAAGAGTGTTTTGAACACTGATGTTAACCTTTCTGGTTATAACCTTTTTCGACAAGACAGATCTTCCAAAGGTGGGGGAGTGGCACTTTTTACCAAGGAACCCCTTCAGTGCTCGGTTGTCTCCACCAAGTCTGTCCCCAAAGTATTTGATTAGCTGGTTTTAAGCAAATTGACTGTTGCTGGGTGTTATTGTCCACCATCAGCACCGGCCTGTACCCCAAATGCCCTAAGCTCTCTCCTGGCCCCTTACACTAAGTCTGAATTTGTCCTGCTAGGTGACCTGAACTGGAACATGCTTAAACCACCTGACCAAGTCCTACAGCAATGGGACTCCCTAAATCTTTCTCAGATTATTACCAATCCCACAAGGTATGACTCCAAACACCCAGAAAAGGCTACTCACCTTGATGTTATTCTCACAAACAATCCTGATAGGTATCAGTCTGGTGTTTTCTATAAGGATCTTAGTGATCACTCTTTTACAGCCTGTATTCGTAATGGCTGCTCAGTGAAACGACCTGTCCTGATTTGTCATAGACGCTTGCTCAGCCACTGTCTGTCACCAAGGGAGTACCCCAAGGCTCGATCCTATGCCCCACACTCTTCTCAATTTACAACAGCAACATAGCTCAGGCAGTAGGAAGCTCTCTCATCCAATTATATGCAGATGATACAGTCTTATACTTAACTGGCCCCTCTCCAGGTGTTATGTTAATCGCTCTACAACAAAGCTTTCTTAATGTCCAACAAGCTTTCTCTGCCCTTAACGTTGCTCTGAACACCTCCAAAACAAATGTCATGTGGTTTGGTAAGAAGAATGCCCCTCTCCCCACTGGTTTGATTACTACCTCTGAGGGTTTCGAGCTTGAGGTAGTCACCTCATACAAGTACTTGGGAGTATGGCTAGATGGTACACTGTCCTTCTCTCTGCACATATCAGAGCTGCAGGCTAAAGTTAAATCTAGACTTGGTTTCCTCTATCATAATTGCTCCTCTTTCACCTCAGCTGCCAAACATACCCTGATTCAGATGGCCATCCTACCCATGCTAGATTACGGGGATGTCATTTATAGATCGGCCGGTAAGGGTGCTCTCGAGCGGCTAGATGTTCTTTACCATTCGGCCATCAGATTTGCCACCAATGCTCCTTATAGGACATATCACTGCACTCTATACTCTGAAAATTGGTCATCTCTGTATACCCGTCGCAAGACCCCACTGCTTGATGCTTATTTATAAAACCCTCTTAGGCCTCACTCCCCCCTATCTACGATATCTATTGCAGCCCTCAAACTCCACATACAAACACCCATTCTGCCAGACACATTCTGTTCAAGGTCCCCAAAGTACACAGATCCCTGGGTCGCTCCTCTTTTCAGTTCGCTGCAGCAAGTGACTGGGACGAGCTGCAAAAAACTCCATCTCTTCATTCAAAGACTCAATCATGGACACTCTTACTAACAGTTGTGGCTGCTTTGTGCGATGTATTTTTGTCTCTACCTTCTTGCCCTTTATGCTATTGTCTGTGCCCAATACTGTTTGTACCATGTTTTGTGCTGCTACCATGTTGTGCTGCTTCCATGTTGTGTTTCTACCATGTTGTTATCATGTTATGTTGCTACCATGCTATGTCGTTGTCTTAGGTCTCTCTATGTAGTGTAGTGTGTTTTGTCCTGTATTTTATTTTTTTAAATGACAAAATCCAGTCCCAGCAGGAGGCATTTTGGTTGGCTGTCATTGTAAATAAGTATTTGTTCAAAACTGACTTTCCTAGTTAAATAAAGGTTGAATAAAAGAATTGCAGAATCCCTCAAAGATATGGGTGAAAGTCATGCTACTTTTGATGAGCCTTCTTGATTTGAGTTTCTTTCAAAGCAAGCAGGAAATCTTTGGATTCTGACCCTACAGACAGATGTAGGGTATCACATTCTACACTGTGTGGCTTCTGCATGGGGGGGGGGGGGGGGGGGTGATGGCCCTATCTTTTGATCTCCTGTAGGGAGTGAGGGAGGTGTTGGGGTAGGGTGAGGGAAGGGGCAAGGGGGAAGGACTCTCTCCCCTGCTGTCAGTGGAGATGGGGAAGCGGAGCGCCTGCTTGAAAAGCCGCGTTTCAGAAGAAGTGGCCTGTGGGTAAATGGAACAGCACAGTTGGAGCCCCCCTGCCGTGTCCTTGTTGGCCCCTACTGCAGGTTACCGTGGTGCTTACTTCCCTGTGATAAAACACAGAGACAACACATGCTGAGAACAAAGCACGTGAACAAAGAAGGAAAATATCAAAATAAAAACGATAAATTATTTCATAAACAATGTTAGCGATGTTGAACATTGATGGGCCAGCGGTTAAGTTATTCACTGTTGGGTTCTGTCTGCTCCTTGATCGCTCATCGCTGACGAAGCTCCCATATAGATTTTTTGCAAAGCAAACAGTACACTGCTGACTTTGACGTTTTCACAAGACACTTTCAATGCCTCTGCTGTTTATTTCTACCTAGAACCGTATTTTGATCCATGCATTCTATTTGATGTGTGCTGTGGGATTTAAAACTAGTCGGTTGACTTCAATCCCCCTCAGTGGAGACATGTGAACCACTAACGTTGTACTTCTAAAGGCGTCTGCATGCTTCCCAGCTGAAACAGTTCAGCAGAGTTTGTGCATATACAGTGCATTGTGAAAGTATTTCAGACCCCTTGACTTTTCCAAATTTTGCTACGTTACAGCCTTATTCTAAAAAATATATTTAAAAAAATTCTTAGCAATCTACACATAATACCCCATCATGACAAAGCAATACCAGGTTTCTATAAATTTTTGCTAATTTATTCAAATCTAAAACTGAAATATTACATTTACATACGTATTCAGACCCTTTACTCAGTATTGTGCTGAAGCACATTTTGCAGCGATTATAGCCTCAAGTCTTCTTGGGTATGACGCTACAAGCTTGGCACACCTGTATTTGGGGAGTTCCTCACATTCTTCTCTGCAGATCCTCTCTAGCTCTGTCAGGTTGGATGGGGAGTGTTGCTGGACAGCTATTTTCAGCTTAGATCGGGTTCAAGTCCAGGCTCTGGCTAGGCCACTCAAGGACATTCAGAGACTTGTCCCAAAGCCACTCCTACGTTGTCTTGGCTGCGTACTTAGGGTCTTTGTCCTGTTGGAAGGTGAAACTTCACCTCAGTCTGAGGTCCTGAGTGCTTTGGAGCAGGATTTCATGATCTCGCTCTACTTTGCTCTGTTCATCTTTCCCTCTATCCTGACTAGTCTCCCAGTCCCTACCACTGAAAAACATCCCCACAGCATGATGCTGCCACCACCATGCTTCAGGTTTCCTCCAGACATGATGCTTGGCATTCAAGCCAAAGAGTTCAATTTTATTTGATTTAACTAGGCAAGTCAGTTAAGAACAAAATATTATTTACAATGACGGCCTATCTTGGTTTCATCAGACCAGAGAATCTTGTTTCTCAAGGTCTGAGAGTCTTTAGGTGCCTTTTGGCAAACTCCAAGCTGGCTATCATATGCCTTTTACTGAGGAGTGGCTTCCGTCTGGCCAATCTACCATAACGGCCTGATTGGTGGAGTGCTGCCGAGATGGTTTTCCTTCTGGAAGGTTCTCCCATATTCACAGAGGAACTCTAGGGCTCTGTCAGAGTGACCATCGGGTTCTTGGTCACCTCCATGACCCAGGCCTTTTTCACGTTCGTCATAAGAATGAGTGGACCAAGGCGCAGCGTGAGTAGAGTTCCACATATTTATTACAGTGAAACTTCAAAACAACAAAGAATTAATGAACGTGCCATACGTAGCGCACATAGGCACTAAACAAAACAATATCCCACAACACAGGTGGGAAAAGGACCACACTAAGTATAATCCCCAATTAGAGGCAACGGTCATCAGCTGCCTCCAAATTGGGAATCATACTCACAAATTAAAGACTAGAACACCCCCTCGTCACGCCCTGACCTAAAACACCATAGAGAAACCCCGAGGGCTCTGAGCACCGGCGCAGAGGAACGCTCCGGCCATGGATCGGGACTGGACGCCATGCCTGGACTGGGCACCGGCGCAGAGGAAGGCTCCGGCCATGGAGCGGGACTGGACCCCGTGCCTGGACTGGGCACCGGCGCAGAGGACTCAGGGCTGGTGACACACTCTTCAGAGCGAGTGCGGGGAGCCGGAACAGGACGTACCGGGCTGGGAAGGCGCACTGGAGGCCTGGTGCGTGGAGCCGGCACAGGTTTCACTGGACTGATGACACGCTCTTCAAGGCGAGTGCGGGGAGCTGGCACAGGACGTACCGGGCTGAGAAGGCGCTCTTCAGGGCGAATGCGCTGCAGAATACACCTAACCAACATCTCTCTCCGATCTCCCTCCTCACACTGCTCCATCGACTCCCCGACTGGCTCTCTCCTCGGCTCGACCGACTGCCCCTTGTCCCCCCCCCCCCCAAAAGAAATCTTGGGGTTTCTGTGGCCGCGACCCCAGCGTCGTTGCTGTCCTCCTATACTCCTTGGCGACTCCCGCCAAGGAAGGATCTCGCATCCACCCATTATTTCCTTCCATGTCCAGCTCTCCTTTTCTTCCATGGCACGCTGCTTGGTCCTGTAGTGGTGGGATATTCTTTCACGTTCGTCATAAGAATGAGTGGACCAAGGCGCAGCGTGAGTAGAGTTCCACACATTTATTACAGTGAAACTTCAAAACAACAAAGAATTAACGAACATGCAGTATGTAGCGCACATAGGCACTAAACAAAACAATATCCCACAACGCAGGTTGGAAAAGCACCACAATTAGAGGCAACGATCATCAGCTGCCTCCAATTGGGAACCATACTCACACCAACATAGAAATTAAAGACTAAAACACCCCCTAGTCACGCCCTGACCTAAAACACCATAGAGAACCCCGAGGGCTCTCTATGGTCAGGGCGTGACAGCCCTTCTCCTCCGATTGCTCAGTTTGGCTGGGCAGCCAGCTCTAGGAAGTCTTGGTGGTTCCAAACTTGTTCCATTTAAGAATGATGGAGGCCACTGTGTTCTTGGGGACCTTGAATGCTGCGTTAATGTTTTGGTACCATTCTACAGATCTGTACCTCGACACAATCCTGTCTCGGAGCTCAATGGACAATTATTTTGACCATCATGGCTTGGTTTTTGCTCTGACATGCACTGTCAATTGTGGTACATTATATAGATAGGTGTGTGCCTTTCTAAATCATGTCCAATCAATTGAATTTACCACAGGTGGACTCCAATCAAGTTGTCGGAACATCTCAAGGATGATCAATGGAAGCAGGATGCACCTGAGATACATTTCCAGTCTCATAGCAAAGGGTCTGAATACTTATGTAAATAAGGTATGTTTTTTTTGCAAAAATATCGAAAAACCTGTTTTCGCTTTGTCATTATGGGGTATTGGGTGTAGATTGCTTAGGATTTGTTTTAGAATAAGGCTGTAACGTAGCAAAATATGGAAAAAGTCAAGGGGTCTGAATACTTTGCAAAGGCACTGTATTATGACAAGATTTTGTGACGTTTTGAACTTTGGTGAGTTTTTTTTGGGGCGTTCAGGGACACACAAAAAATGTCTGAAGGCAAGCCGAAGTTTACGCCCCTTCGTCGGTGATTGGTCAACGGTAGGGATTCTTCAGTAGAGTCTTTGTTGTTATTCAACGAGAGACGACTCATTTCATGCACATTTTTCGGTGAAAAATACCGCACAAAAACATCTTAATTAGATGTACAATTGCGCGACTAAGATCTCCTCGGCAAAAATGTCACAATGTATGACAGATTTCTTCAGTTATCTTAGATTTATTCTGGCTATTTTGAGGAAGTCTATACTGTCTACGGTGTCTCAAAATGGACAACTGGTACTATTGATGCTTTTTTCTCATTTTTCAATGCGAGCACACTCGTTTTGGTTTGGCTAGCCTTAACCCAGGCTCTAGATGTTATGTAGTCTCTGGGCTTTGTGGTTTGGCCATCAGCTGACTAACCAATTCTTCGGGAGGCTACCTCTTCCACTTTATTGAAATTACATTGAAATGCTGCTAGTATCTCATGCTAAAAGTCTCTCTTATGCAAATGCCAAACTTAATCTCGCAGAGGTCATTTCCAATATGTGCAGCTCCACGTGAATGACTTGCAGTCTCCGGTGTAGAGGCTGATCGTGTGCTCGTGTCATTTGACTGCCAACAGGCATGAAGACACAGAGGAAATGAGGCGTGCCACACGAGTTCTCACCCGCCACCCAGGTGATATGGCGGTTGCTGGGACTCTGAGTTCAGGGCTTGTATTCATAAAGCGGTAGAGTGCTCATCTAGGATCAGTTTTGCCTTGTAGATCATAATGAATAAGATTACATATATAAGGGGGACCTGATCCTAGATCAGCACTCCAAACCCGAATCTTTGTAAATATGGGACCCAGGTTCGTATAGGTTTATGGATCTCCAGTTGGAACTGATCTTGATCACCCTACGTTGACAGTAAATATTACAATGTTGTTCCATACCACAGAAGAAAGGGGGACAGTGTTATGACTGTCCATTTTGTATTCTTGATGAGGCGTTGACGTTCCGGATGACTTTCCCCAACTCCGTATCTCATCAAAGCTTATGGTTTGTAGGTTCTGTATGAAAGCGAGGTCAGTACAGGTGCATCAACGCTGGGACAGAGACTGAAAAACAGCGTCCATCTCATGGCCATCAGACTGTTAAACAGCCATCCCTAAACACAGAGAGGCTGCTGCCTACATACAGACTTGAAATCATTGGCCACTTTAATAAATGGATCACTAGTCACTTTAATAATGCCACTTTAATAATGTTTACATATCTTGCATTACTCATCTCATATGTATATACTGTATTTTATACCATCTTGCCTATGCCGCTCGGTCATCGCTCATCCACATATGTATATGTATATATTCTTATTCCATGTCTTTACTTAGATTTGTGTGTATTAGGTAGTTGTTGTGGAATTGTTAGATTACTGTTAGACAGTACTGCACTGTCGGAACTAGAAGCACAAGCATTTCGCTACACTCACAATAACATCTGCTAACCATGTGTATGTGACAAATAAAATTTGATTTGATATGTATGTGGGCAATATGATTTTGCCAATGGGTGAGAATTATATTGCATCTGATCCAGTGTCATAACCCCCATTAACGACGGTATACCATTACACTCCAATCAACCTTTTCCCATTTTCTTCTCAGTCAATTGCACTCCTTGAAATGACGCAGTAGTTTATACTGTACATTCTTATTTAAGTTATTGGTAACATTCAGTACAAATCCAATCAGCTTTTCAATAGCCTCTAGAACTTTGGCCAGAAGTTGAGAAAAACAACACAAAGGACATTTGCATGATCAGCTCAGCTTGACCCAGATCAAGACAACACAGTGTGTGTTAATGCTTCCCAAAATCACAAGGCCACACCTGCCCTCTGTTCTCCCATCCATAGAATCATGAGGTGAGGACACCCGGGTAATGAAATCAGTTGGTTTCCAATCAGAGAGAACATGACTTCTGTTGAGCTTACGTCAAAGCTTCAATAGCTCGCCCTCACCTGGAGATGTCACGGGGCCTCAGCATACACACATTGTCACATGATCTATTTCTGTCAAATCATCCCTCCCTTCCACGTTGCGCTGTGTTCAGAGGAAAAGACATCACGCAACGCCTCGGGTTTGGTTTTTAGATCTACCCATGGTGCATTTTTTCTTGTGGAGCCTGTGTGTGTGTGTGTGTGTGTGTGTGTGTGTGTGTGTGTGTGTGTGTGTGTGTGTGTGTGTGTGTGTGTGTGTGTGTGTGTGTGTGTGTGTGTGTGTGTGTGTGTGTGTGTGTGTGTGTGTGTGTGTGTGTGTGTGTGTGTGTGTGTGTGTGTGTGTGTGTGTGTGTGTGTGTGTGTGTGTGTGTGTGTGTCTGCTTATAGGCAAGAGTAGGGTGGATGAAGCCTGAGGACACTCCAGCTTAGCTTGATTTGTGTGTGTTAATTGAGAGAGGGTAGGCGTGTGTGTGTGTGTGTGTCCAAATGCAGCTCTGCAGGCTTGAAGAAGCAGGTGAAGAGGTCTGTTTGTGGCAGAAGGGCGGGACCCAGTCAGTAGGAGCCACCTGCTTTAGACAAATAGCCAGCACTTGTGCGTGTGTCGTGTACTGTATATGTGTGTATAAGTGTGTGTGTGTGTCTAAATGGTCGTTCAGGCTTTAATGTTGACTTGGATTCCAGTCTCTGGAGCATATTGTACTGTGGCCTCATGTAGGACACCTTTCTCCTTTAGTCTGACGCAGTTCTCTCTCAGTGCTTCAATCTGTTTGATCCTGGCTTTGGCTTGGCCACTAAGGAGCTGCTTCCTAGCCTCTCTCCTCTCCTCTCCTCTGTGCCTGTTGGAGGGACATGCTGGCCTCCTCTCACCTCTCTTTCCTCCAGAGGGCCCTCTCTCTTAATCTCCCGCTCTCCCTCTCTCAGTTCCCCCTCATCTGCCACATCAAAGGATCTCATTACGAGCTGTCATACCAGCTCTGCTCGCAGCCGACCTGCTTCTGCCATCACATTTAAATAGCGACACATTGTATTTATAATAGGCAATGTCACGGCAACGTGCTCTCTGATGTCTCCCCCCCAGCTCTCCCGTGCCTTCTCTCCCCATCCCCGTCGCCCCATCCCCCACCCCCTGTTCCCCTGACACCTCCGCAACGCCCTGTGCACCTCGACAGACGGCCCTCTATAAAATTCTCTTTTATTTATTGCTTGTTTGCTTTTTTATTAGGCGGCTGTGTAGAAGCCAAAGTCGCTCGTCTCGTTTGATGTGCGGTGCATCGTCTCTCGCCTGTGATTATGAATTGCGTCTTTAAAAAAAGGACGTTAAAAGAAACGACTTGAGTGGCGGTGCTTCCTGGGCTTTAAGTGATACTAGTGGTCGATTGGCCCTCCCCCAATCCTACTTCTGATTGGCTCTCTTGCCTTGCACGATCCCATGCAGGCATCTCACCTGGCCACCGTTGCCTACATGGGGAGGGGACTGCTTTGGCTTGACAAGCCCACCTGAAGCCATTAGTAACCCAGGTCCCACCTGTTAGTATGCCAGAGTACCTCGGCTGCAGCCAAGGGCATCATTAACAGGAGTGGGGTTTCTGCTCCTGCTGCTCGCTGCCCTCATTTACCCACTTAATTTATTTACTAAAGGAAGGGAGCAGTGCCACCGGCTCGGCTCTGCTCAGGTTCCCGGCAGCACTCTCCATCCACCCTGCGGCGGTGCTGGGGCCGTTAAAGGAGAGGGCAGGGCCTTCCAATGTGCCGTAAATTATCTCAACGGCGCACTTTGGTCGAGGCAAATGAGCACCGCCAATGATAAATATGAAGATGATGACAGTGGGTGGGGGAGGGGGGGGGGCTTTGGCGTAGGAGCCTTTTATCACGATCAATGACGCTTGTTTTAAGAATTTGGCTCCTCAGTGGTGCAACTGTGATTCATCTGATTGTGGTGGCCTTTGTTATTTCCCTCCTGCTCCTCTGTCTGTCTTTCAGCTCGGACTGACATCACTCTCCCCGTCTACAGACTGCCAATTAAATCAGCATGGTAGTGAAACCTGGACGGCCAAGCTTTCACTCGACTGACCTGGTCGGCTATGGAGGTGTGTGTGTCAAAGGAGTGTGTGATTGGGCAGGAGGTGTTGTATGTGGGATTGTGCAGGAGGTGTGTGTGTGTGTGTGTGTGTGTGTGTGTGTGTGTGTGTGTGTGTGTGTGTGTGTGTGTGTGTGTGTGTGTGTGTGTGTGTGTGTGTGTGTGTGTGTGTGTGTGTGTGTGTGTGTGTGTGTGTGTGTGTGTGTGTGTGTGCAGGAGGTGTTGTATGTGTATGTGTGTGATTGTGCAGGAGATTTGTGTATGTGTGTGTGTGTGTGTGATTGTGCAGGAGGTGTGTGTATGTGTGTGTGTGATTGTGCAGGAGGTGTGTGTGTGTGTGTGTGTGTGCAGGAGGTGTGTGTGTGTGTGTGTGTGTGTGTGTGTGTGTGATTGTGCAGGAGGTGTGTGTGTGATTGTGCAGGAGGTGTGTGTGTGTGTGTGTGTGTGTGTGTGTGTGTGTGTGTGTGTGTGTGTGTGTGTGTGTGTGTGTGTGTGTGTGTGTGTGTGTGTGTGTGTGTGTGTGTGTGTGTGTGTGTGCAGAAAGCACAACCACAAGGACGACTCCTCCATCTCTCTCCAGACATGTATCTAACACTTGAGAGTAATAGATGGAGGTAGCAGGGGTTTTTGGAAGGTGATGTTAAGACTTTTATTTTAGAGGGATATTTTGTTTTTCCTTGGGGGGCTTCTTTTGGCAGGGCTGTTGCTCAGAGGCAATACTCTTTCTTCTCTCTTTCTCTCTTTCCCCTCTCTTTTCATCTCCATGTTTGTTCCCCTCTCACTCTCCCCTCTCTGTCTTTTACATACACACAAACACACACACACTCTCTCTCTGTCTGTTTGATAAACTATTGAGATTCTCATTTCCCATAACAAAGCACACAAGAAACCCCAGCAGCTGAGGAAAGGACAATGGCATTGTCAAGGTGCTTTGAAGAGCAGAGCAGTGTGCCACGCCAGCAGATGAATGTCCTCGTAAAGCGGGGGAGCTGATTTTGATGGAGGACTTTATGGATTTTGAGGTGGACCACCTCCTTCGGGGGATATTTCTTTCATTGTTTGTTCTGCATACTTGAAGACATGAAGAGAGGAGAGGGGAAAGTCGGGAACACTCGAGCCATGTTAATTGGCACCAAACGGAAAGAATTTGAACAGAAACGGGGAGCGTCTACTTGGAGATAAGAAACGCTTATTTCCATTTTTAGAGTTGACAATGCGGGCTTTCAAAACCATATCCACAAAATGACCGTTCTTCTTCATGGAGCTCCCCCATACACTTGATGGGAAGAGGATGATCGATATCCCCTGCAACACTGCTGCTTTGTCTACTGTGGTGGAGGGATTGGACAGTGTCCTTGGGGTGGCCTGGTAAGGCAAAGCACATGCAAACAAACACACACTGTTGCTGACACACACCCACTGATATCACATCATCAAGGGGTAATCGTCCAGGAATGATTGGCCCAACAAACAATGAATCAATTACTATGGCGATGGAGTAAAAAAACGTGGCCGTTGACGTGAGCAAGTAATGGCCATGATAATACTTCACAGACGGAACGGTTTGTTAAGGAGTCACCTTGTCCTTGATGTGACCTTGATTCCTCCCATAGTTCCTATCTGCCCTTTCACCTGGGAGTCTTGTGTTGACACTTTAGTACAGATGTGGGATCTGAATTTGACCAGTTTCTCACGGCAGGAAAATAATCCTGCAGCAACAGGAAATGTGAAATACTGTGTGGATTATAATTATATTTTTGAAGGGGTTGATATATTCTTTTGTTAAGGCAAATCAAGTCTGAAATTTGTTAATGGAAATTACAAACTTTAGAAGCCTTTTTAAAACCTCAAATAAATTATATGTTTGCATTTCCTCCAGTGCAGGAAATTTCTCGCAACAACAGGGTTATCAAAATAAGCACCTGCATCTGTAGATCTTTACACTAGTCTTTGGACATTTCATTAAGATTGTGTGAGCTTTCCTTTTAACTTTGTTTGAAAAGTTACTTACTGCTATTATTATTGCATTACTCTTTAGCCAGAGCATTTATTTACTAATATTGTTGGTAGAGAAACATGTATCAACTCGGGTTTCACCTCTGAGGTTATTTTCACGCCATAGTCATCAATATTGTCATATCTGTAAAAGAAAAAGAAATCACAGTGAATAATGTGACAACCTAGGAATGGTGGACACACAGAAGAGGAGAAACCCTCTAGGCCAAAAAATTACACCTTCCTAATATTGAGTGCACCCCCCCCCCTTTTGCCCCCAGAACAGCCTCAATTCGTCAGGGCATGGACTCTATAAGGTGTCGAAAGAGTTCCACAGGGATGCTGGCACACGTTGACGCCAATGTTTCCCACAGTTGTGTGAAGTTGGCTGGATTTCCTTTGGGTGGTGGACCCGAGCATTCCAGACGAGCTAAATTCCTTTTATGCTCGCCTCAAGGCAAAAAACACTGAAGCACACAGGAGAGCAACAGCTGTTCCGGATGATTGTGTGATCATGCTCTCCGTATCCTATGTGAGCAAGACCTTTAAGCAGGTCAACATTCACAAATCCGTGGGGCCAGACAGATTACCAGGATGTGTACTCAAAGCATGCGCGGACCAACTGGCAAAAGTCATCACTGACATTTTCAACCTCTCCCTGACTGAGTCTGTAATACCTACATGTTTCAAGCAGACCACCATTGTCCCTGTGCCCAAGATAGTGAAGGTAACTTGCCTAAATGATTACCGCCCCATAGCAGTCACGTCGGTATCCATGAGTGCTTTGAAAGGCTGGTCATGGCTCACATCAACACCATCATGCCGGAAACCCTAGACCCACTTAAATTTGCATACCGCCCCAACAGATCCACTGGTGACGCAATCTCAATCACATTCCACACTGCCCTTCCCCACCTGGACAAAAGGAACACCTATGTTAGAATGCTGTTCACTGACTACAGCTCAGCGTTCAACACCATAGTATCCACAAAGCTCATCACTATGCTAAGGATCCTGGGACTAAACACCTCCCTCTGCAACTGGATCCTGGACTTCCTGACAGGCCGCCCCCAGTTGGTAAGGGTAGGCAACAACACATCTGCCACGCTGATCCTCAACACGGGGGCCCCTCAGGGGAGCGTGCTTAGGCCCCTCCTGTACTCCCTGTTCACCCACGACTGCGTGGCCAAGCACGACTCCAACGCCATCATTAAGTTTGCTGACGACACAACAGTGGTAGGCCTGAACACCAACAATGATGAGACAGCCTATAGGGAGGAGGTCAGAGACCTGGCAGTGTGGTTCCAGGACAACAACCTCTCCCTCAATGTGAGCAAGACAAAGCAGCTGATCGTGGACTATAGGAAAAGGAGGGCCTAATAGGCCCCCATTAACATCAACAGGGCTGAAGTAGAGCGAGTCGAGAGTTTCAAGTTCCTTGGTGTCCACATCCCCAATGAACTATCATGGTCCAAACACACCAAGACAGTTGTGAAGAGGGCACGACAACACCTTTTTCCCCTCAGGAGACTGAAAATATTTGGCATGGGTCCCAGATCCTCAAAACTGGTGCACCATCGAGAGCATCCTAACCGGTTGCATCACTGGTTGGTATGGCAACTACTCGGCATCTGTATGTAAGGCGCTACAGAGGGTAGTACATACGGCCCAGTACATCACTGGTGCCAAGCTTCCTGACATCAAGGACTTATATACTAGGGGGTGTCAGATGAAGGCCCAAAAAATTGTCAAAGACTCCAGTCACCCAAGTCATAGACTGTTCTCTCTGCTACTGCACGGCAAGCGGTACCAGAGAGCCAAGTCTAGGACCAAAAGGCTCCTTAACAGCTTCTACCCTCAAGCCATAAAACTGTTGAACAATTAATAAAATGGCCACCCCCCCTCTTTGTTTTTTCACTGCTGCTACTCACTGTTTATTATCTACGCATAGTCACTTTACAAAATGACCTCGACTAACCTGTACCCCCGCACATTAACTCGGTACCGGTACACCCTGTATATAGCCTCGTTATTGTTACGTAATTTTCTTGTTACTGATTTTATTAACATTTTTTACTTTAGTTTATCTCGTAAGTATTTTCTTAACTATATTTCTTGAAATGCATTGGTTGGTTAAGGGCTTGTAAGTAAGTATTTCACGGTAAGGTCTACACCTGCTGTATTCAGTACATGGGACAAATACAATTTGGTTTGATTGTTGATACACACGCAAATCTTTTAAGAGTGAAAAACTCAGATCAAAAAGGCACTTAAATATTTTATCTCGCCCATTCATCCTCTGAATGGCACACATACACAATCCATGTCTCAGTTGTCTCAAGGCTTAAAAATCATTCTTTAACCTGTCTCATCCCCTTCATCAACACTCATTGAAGTGGATTTAACAAGTGACATCAATAAGCTGTCATAGCTTTCACCTGTATTCACCAGGTCAGTCTATTTCATGGAAAGAGTGAATATCCTAATGTTTTGTACACTCAGTGGATATTTGTCTGTTGGGGGTGGGGAGGTTGTAAGGGGGTGGGGAGGTTCTAAGGGGAAGTTGGAGGGGTGCGGCTGTGGAAGAACAAACAACTGCTGAAATTCCATTTTCAATTTGATAGCCACAAAAGAACAGAGCAGAAGAGCGAGAGCCTTGGAGGAGAAGAGAGTTTAGGCTGGACAGGTGAGCAGGGCTAAGGAGACCTCCCTCTGGGCCTGGCAGCCCCAATTCAGTCTATTGATTTTCTGTCCTCACCTTCAATATTTGGAATGCGGCGTACCCGATAGATTATGACAGACGGGCCCGCCAGAGACCAGCGATCCTCTCTAATTGAACCTGATGGAGTACAGCTGAGGATCACAGGTTGGGGAAATTCAGTGACATAGCAGGTTTCTCTCCTTCTTTGAAAAACACTCCACGGTCCATTAAACAGGGGGAGCGAGAGAAAAGGTGTTATCCTCTCGCTCTCTCTCTCTCTCCAATCTTCCTCCTCTCCTTTCCTCCTTTCCTCTCCTCAGACAAGGGAAAGCTAGGCTCTCACCGCAACCTTGAGCACAACGGAGTCAGACTTGGTGCTTTACAATAACAACCTTCCATCAAAAGTGCAAAGGAAGAAAACAAGGCAGAAGAAAAGCTCAGCGCTCTATTTTGATGAAAGGAACAAGCACAGCTTGTTGTAAATAGGCTTTCTGAAGCCCGAGGCAGCTTTTCTCCCTGGGGGACGTGCTCTCTGCATCTCTCCCGGGGTTGCTGTCGCTGAAAGGTTCTCTCTGGAAAGAAAGAAGGAAAAAAACTACAACTGGAAGAGGCACAAACAAGAACTAGCTTCAGCTGTTTCAACAGGAGGAGGAAATCATCGTTCAGTAGGACACGCTCGCCTGGAATTGTCATCCATTCAGATTGGAGAACAAAATGTGGTGTTACATGGCAGACCGAGTGGGGAGCTATTTGTTAGCTGTGCACGTTGAGTTTACACTAAGTCCAGGTGCACACAGAACTGTTAGTTAGCCAGGGGTGTTAAAGGTGTTCAGAGACGCAGAGGAAAGAGGTTGTGCCATGTCTGTCTGTCTGTCTTTATGTCTGTCTGGGAGCTCTGTTCATCTGTATGTGTTTCTGTTTGTGCCTGTGTATTTTGTCTCTGTCTGGCAGGGAGCTCTGTCTGTCTCCTGATCCCAGATAACCCAGATGTGTGCATATTCAAATGAGACCAGCTCCAGGCATCCTCTTGCAAATCAGGTGGAATTCACGCGGTGCATTGTTACACAAATGAGAAACGTCCGTTTAGGGGCTGAGGAGAGGTGCGGACTGCGGACCCACTGAGCCCTGGGCTTCCTTTGATGTGATGGCCACCTCCCCACAAAGACAGGGTCCACTGAACCATGTGTCTCACCTCCATCCTGGGGAGAAAAAGAGTGAGAGAAAAAAGTGTTTCCAGTCGAGAGAGTCATTTTTCTTTTTTTCTTTTAATACGTCTCCTCTAACCTCTCTCTTCAGTTACCTTTCTTCCCAGTGCCTATAAGCCCCTCTGATCCTTTCCAATAATAATGGCATTGCCAGCCAATCTCTCTGAAAATGGGTTCAGCGCATACCTAATCCCATTTAATTACTTAGACACAGAGGGCTCAGGACACACTGCTCAGGCGGTGCCCCCCCCCCACACCCCCCTGGTAAGCATGGCCCCTGTTAACAGCCCCCATCCACCTCACCTCATGAATTATGGATCCCTGGCTGGCTGTGAGGCATAAGGGCCATCATCCCGCCTGCTCTGTCATAAGGCTCAGGGAGAGCCTGCGCTTTGTGTAAATATGGTGCCTGTCTGTGGTCGGGGTGCTCTATTGTGCCTGGTATTAAAAGCTTGCCACTCTCTCCCTTCCCTCTCTTTACTTCTGCCGCTGCAGTGGCTCCAAGCAGGGGGGTATGGGTAATCACATAGGCCCTTCCAGCTCCCTGCCCAAGTTCAGCTGTGCCCAGCTCATGCTGACTGGCATTATGGCTGACAGTCATCCTACCTGTGCGACGGGGAGAAATGAAAGGGAGATTGAAGCTGAAGGCAGTGGAAACAGGCTGAATCAGCGCAGATCAATGGTGATTCGTCAGCACAATTTTAGTTTTTTTCTCTCTCAGTACGATAACATCAAAACTTTTCAACGTGGCCAGATGACAAAGTCCCTCTGGCTTCTTTTTAGAAGCAGACGACGTAACGTTGAGACGACGTTCCCCAGGATGAAACACAGACAGGGATGTATTGGCCGTTTCCCCCCCCCAAAAAACAGGCTTTTTGACTGCTTTAATGTAGATTCCTGGCATTCGTGCCATGGCTCTCTCATGCTATCTCCTTTGTTGCTACTGTTGCTTCCCTCTGGCAGCCAGAGTAGCAGCAGACTGGATAAATCATGCTGTCTATTCTTTTATGAGCTCAGCTGAGTGGATCAAACCTCTCCTACGCAGCTGCTATCAGATGATCTCACCGCAGAAGAACCTTTAGGAGCTATGCAGTGTGTGGATTCCGTACCACAGGAGGTCCGTCCAGTGAAGAAGAGGATGGTCCTCATTTATTTGAAGAGAACTTAAAAGAATGAAACAATTCAAAAATCCTCCTACTAATGTGTTTTCTAGGGTTTTGCTGCATCTGTATTATAACCTGTTTAGCGAGCTCATTTTGGGAATAGGCAACATGTTCTAAAGCAGTGTTTTTCCCAACTCCGGTCCTTGAGTACTCCCGACAGCACACAAACCTGATTCAACTTGTCAAGTGCTTTATGATTAGTTGACAAGTAGTACTGTTGAGGTTACTCGAGGGCCGTTGGGAAACACTGCTCTGAAGGAACCCAAGAGAGGGCATTTGTTATTGTAATTTGTATCCAGTCTGCTCCGAAATGAGACATATGGCAATTATATGTCTGTGTCTACGTCGTCGCACACACACACACACCCCAAGAAAACGAAATAAAAAGATGCTGACTGCATCCCTGTTTTCAAGTTGTCTGCTCTGAGATCTTCTGATGTCTGTCAGAGCCCTGAGCTCATTTCCTTGAGCCCAATACAGATGGGGGCTCGGGCTCGTCTCGTTGCCCTTAGCAGCAGACAGACGTCTCATCTTTATCTCTCCAGATTTTGTCCTAATCTGTTTCTCCCCCCTCGGCCTCTCTTCATAAATCTGTCATAAATCATCTCTGGACTCTGGCTCCGGTCGCACAGATACTTTGAGAAAGAAACAGGAAAAAGGCACGGACAAAACGGTCACATATCCAGAATAAATTGCATTTGCAAAACAAAAAGGTGTTTGGTGTTCTCTTTTTATTTTATTTCTCTCTCTCTCCCCCCGTCACAATATACTTCAATAGGTTTCAAAATGTAATCGTTTGTCTATAGCCATATTGCTTTCGTCTACAAAAGTACTAAGAAGAAACAATAAAAGATCAATAGGTCTGAGCCAAGAACAAGTCGGAATACCTTTCCTCTGCTTTTACCTCTGACCCTCCAGAGCCACACTCTTGCAGAGCCACACTCTTACAGAGCCACACTAATGCAGAGCCACACTCTTGCAGAGCCACACTCTTGCAGAGCCACACTCGTGCAGAGCCACACTCTTGCAGAGCCACACTCTTGCAGAGCCACACTCTTACAGAGCCACACTAATGCAGAGCCACACTAATGCAGAGCCACACTCTTGCAGAGCCACACTCTTGCAGAGCCACACTCTTACAGAGCCACACTAATGCAGAGCCACACTAATGCAGAGCCACACTCTTACAGAGCCACACTAATGCAGAGCCACACTAATGCAGAGCCACACTAATGCAGAGCCACACTAATGCAGAGCCACACTCTTGCAGAGCCACACTCTTACAGAGCCACACTAATGCAGAGCCACACTAATGCAGAGCCACACTAATGCAGAGCCACACTAATGCAGAGCCACACTAATGCAGAGCCACACTCTTGCAGAGCCACACTCTTGCAGAGCCACACTCTTACAGAGCCACACTCTTGCAGAGCCACACTCTTACAGAGCCACACTAATGCAGAGCCACACTAATGCAGAGCCACACTAATGCAGAGCCACACTAATGCAGAGCCACACTAATGCAGAGCCACACTCTTGCAGAGCCACACTAATGCAGAGCCACACTAATGCAGAGCCACACTCTTGCAGAGCCACACTAATGCAGAGCCACACTAATGCAGAGCCACACTAATGCAGAGCCACACTCTTGCAGAGCCACACTAATGCAGAGCCACACTCTTACAGAGCCACACTAATGCAGAGCCACACTCTTGCAGAGCCACACTAATGCAGAGCCACACTAATGCAGAGCCACACTCTTGCAGAGCCACACTCTTGCAGAGCCACACTCTTGCAGAGCCACACTAATGCAGAGCCACACTAATGCAGAGCCACACTAATGCAGAGCCACACTAATGCAGAGCCACACTAATGCAGAGCCACACTCTTGCAGAGCCACACTAATGCAGAGCCACACTAATGCAGAGCCACACTCTTGCAGAGCCACACTCTTGCAGAGCCACACTCTTGCAGAGCCACACTCTTACAGAGCCACACTAATGCAGAGCCACACTCTTGCAGAGCCACACTCTTGCAGAGCCACACTAATGCAGAGCCACACTAATGCAGAGCCACACTCTTGCAGAGCCACACTCTTGCAGAGCCACACTAATGCAGAGCCACACTAATGCAGAGCCACACTCTTGCAGAGCCACACTCTTACAGAGCCACACTAATGCAGAGCCACACTCTTGCAGAGCCACACTAATGCAGAGCCACACTCTTGCAGAGCCACACTAATGCACAGCTACACTAATGCAGAGCCACACTAATGCAGAGCCACACTCTTGCAGAATGGAATGGAATAAATGATTGATAATTAGGTCACAGGACATGCTTAGGAATAATAATACATTATTCCACCATATACAGTGAGTGGACAAAACATTAGGAACACCTTCCTAATATTGAGTTGCCCTCAGAACAGCCTCAATCCATCAGGGCATGGACTCTATAAGGTGTCGAAAGCATTCCACAGTGGAATGTGCTGGCCCATGTTGACTCCAATGCTTCCCACAGTTGTGTCAAATTGACTGTATGTCCTTTGGGTAGTGGACCATTCTTGATACACATGGGAAACTGTTGAGCGTGAAAAACCCAGCAGCATTGTAGTTCTTGACACAAACCGGTGCACCTGGCACCTACTACCATACCCCGTTCAAAGGCACTTACTTTTTTTTTGTCTTTTGCCATTCAAGTGGTGAATGGGCACATCCACATCCGTAATCCATGTCTCAATTGTTTCAAGGCTTAAAAATCCTTCTTTAACCTGTCTCCTCCCCTTCATCTACACTGATTGAAGTGGATTTAACAAGTGACATCAATAAGGGATCATAGCTTTCACATGTATTCACCTGGTTAGTCTATGTTATGGAAGGATCAGGTGTTCCTAATGTTTTGTATACTCCGTGTATATATACACACACACACACACACACACACACACGTATATCATGTTGTAATCCTACCACAGACCATGGCCATCAAAACTATTCTGATGGCAACCAGGATCTGCTGTACTTAATACAATTATCTTAGCAATGAAGGATCTTCGCCTAATGGCTGATTTCATGCCGCCCACAGCAATAGCCTTTACAACTAGAAAACAAATCATGTTCATCACCTAACTGATGATTATGGACATGACGCAAAACCCACGTCTAATGGATGGAGGCTGCAACAGCTGAAACGTCTCTCTTTTCTCAAGTCCTCTTCATTTTGACAAGTATCATTTAAAACGACGTTGTCATGGCAACAACATACTCATTACATTTAATCCACTAATTGCTAACTACCGCCACAATTGGTTGTAATTGCGTTGCACGGTTAACCCTTCGATTGGTATGCAGAGCAGGCATACTCCTCCCTTCATCGGACAAAGGGCACAAATAAAACAGAGCACTTTATTTTTGGTTTTTAAATCACCCTCCCAAACACTCACCTGCACACGCACGCACACACTCACACTCACACAAACCCATCCCCTTTCAAAAAATGTTTTATTTTCCCTTCCCTAAAGCATCCAGCACTTTATTAACCAGTGGCGGTTGCCATAGCAATTAATCACTGCCTTCTCTGTCAGCAGTTTTTAGTCAAATGAGCCCTGATGTTTGTTTGTTAATGGAGCAGTAAACAATGCTGCTGGAGTTCTTTCATTACCTCAGCAGCTCCCTCCACTCTGCTCCTCCAGCACCTGGACCATTGAACCATAGACGACGAGTGGTGACATCAAAGGAAACAAATCTCCTCAATTTAATTATACCACCAATGCTGTTCCCCTTAAAAACACATCGGTCTTTCCTAGCTGTAATAATCTGCCTGAGTGTCATACAAAAGCAGTGCTATTGGGACGCCAAAATGTATGGGATTGGTCACTTTAGAGTGGCGAGGTGCAGTTAGCACCAACACCCAACTATACAATCATGGACACGTTGTTGTGTGGTCACACCAAATGTACAGCGACTGTGAAAACTAACGTCGGGTGTGAACGAGTACTTTGGAGGAGGCGTGTATGTGCACGTATGCTCGGGCACAGAACAAACCAAACCCCTTTGAAGAGTGCACAGCTCAAAGGGCTGGAGAGGCAATCCGAGAACTTCACAGGGGAAGAGGGGAAATTGCCTTGAACCTCAAGGTGTATGAAAGTGCAATTTGTGTCCCATCTGTTCTACTTCCCTTCCATTAGGTGAGAGAGTGCATTAGGCCAGAGAGGAGAAAATGCCCACGTTACGGTCCTCTGGGTACACAGAGGCACTCCGACATTTAATTTGACATAGGTTAGAATCTTTTTATATATATTATTTGGAGCTTTATAGGCTGTTTTTTCAATTCTGAAATTTAAGATAAAAGTACAGTACATTTTTAGGTTGCGGAAATGTTTCAAGAGGTAAACGTTGTTCCTGTGTGAGGGTGCGTGTCTAAAAGAGGAAGTAATGGAGTTGTGGTAAAAAGGATTTCTTTACTCAATTGACCACCTATGGGGGATAAAAACGGGATACAGACCCAAGGCCTCTATTGTCAAGAGTCCTGCTGTAATATTTTTATTTTAATTTTAAATACTGTCCCTCTCACAAGACAGTGCACAGTGGCTGTTTTGGCTTCCTTGACTTTGTGTCCTTTCTTCAGATGAATTTGCATGACAGAAGCCAGGAGGGAAGTGTGTTGCCCAGGCAACAGTTTGCCTCCATTTGCAGTTGGAGCAGAGGTGTTACTAGAGAAGCTGAAGCCCATGGCATGGGGAAGGAGACAGGCCCCAGGGGCCACATTTGTCAGAACCCAGAGAATAGAGGACAAGTGTATGACACTGACAAAAGGATGTTGGTCCTTTGGTGACATTTCAAATGAAATTGGGTCCACATCTCTATGGGAACTGCATTTAATAGACAGTTTGTATTTTGGTACAATGTTCCACTTAGAGATAACCAGACCAACAGGCCTACTCAGGTTGACTATATTTAAAAGTATCTTCTGTCACTATAGATTCATTCAATTTAAAAATACATCAAAATGGAGAATCATGTTGCCCCTTGGATGCACTCATAAATATTTCAATCCTGTGACAATCCAATCCAATCCCGCTGGCTTCAGTGAGCCGCAACCAAAGATTTCCATACAATGTGATGTATTCACCTTCATGTAGTAAATCACCATGTCCAAGTGAATAAAAAATATATATCCTTGAGTCAAGGCTATTTGCATATTCTCTTGCAACATTGTGGCATCGCAACGGAAACGTGACTAACCCCTTTCTGTGTTCTGTAAGGTGAGTCACTCTTTTCCGAAAGAACCCAATTAAGAGGAGGTATGGAGCGGGCGCAGACCCCACGACCCCTGCACCAGGGGTATTAGTGAATCATAATAGCGCCTTTCATGGAAACGCTCGTCTCGACAAATTGATTTCCAGGTGTGAAACACTGAGCTTCCCCAGGAGGTTGCTACACCTCAATCCGTCTTCACACATATGTGACGCTGTGAGAGGGCCGGCAGATGCCCTTCACATAAAAAAAGGTTTTACTAAAATAACTGGTTCTAACAGTTTCTTCTCAATTTTGAGATTTAGTTCCAATAAATATACAAATACAAAAACAGGCTTCATAATAGCAAAGAGTTAAAATGGTAAAAACAAAGACAAAAAAATTAAGACCAAGAATAAAATAATCATCTTCACTGGTCTATCCTTGCTTACCTCTCTCCCCTACTGGTACTCGACGACAAACATTTAAACAGGTGTAGCTCATTATCTAATTTAGTGGGAGGGGCCTACAATTACCTCTTCAGCCAATACCAATTCAGATACAAACACTCAGTTACTAGACACTACTGTAAAAATCACTAACTATCAGGCCTCCCGAGTGACACAAAGGTCTAAGGCACTGCATCACAGTTCAAGAGGTGTCACTACAGACCCGAGTTCGATCCCAGGCTGGCACACAATTGGCCCAGCATCGTCCGGGTTACGGGAGGGTTGTGCCGGCCGGGATGTCCTTGTCCCGTCATGCTCTAGCGACTCCTTGTGTTGGGCTGGGTGCATGCACGCTGACACGGTCACCAGTTGTACGGTGTTTCCTCCGACACATTGGTGCGGCTGGTTTCAGGGTTAAGTGAGCTGTGTGGCTTGGCAGGGTCGTGTTTCGGAAGATGCATGGCACTCGACCTTTGCCTCTCCCGAGTACGTACGGGAGTTGCAGCGATGGGACAAGACTGTAACTACCAATTGGGGAGAAAAAAAGGGTAAAAAGTATAAAGATAACCAAAATGTATTTTTAGAGGGTGATGGTGCTTGATGCTACTGCGAACCATCACAAATATATCTTTGTTGATGAACCAGGCTTCAACCTGGCCAAAACTCAGCGCTGTGGGTGGAACCTCATAGGCCAACGGGCGACCGGCCAAGTGCTTGGACAGCGTGGGGGAAACATCTCCATGTGTGCAGCTATCTCTGAAGATGGTGTGGTAGGAAGTAGGCCATTACTTGGATCCTACAACGCTGCACACCTCATTGTGCTTCTCAATGAAATTGAGCAGGCCCGTCAAGGTGAAGGGGTAACCTGTGTCGTTATGTAGGACTATGTCAGGTTCCCCCATGCAGAGGTGGTTCAAATCAAATCAAATGCTTACTTACAAGCCCTTAACCAACAATGCAGTTTTAAGAAAATACCTAGAAAAAAAAAGAGTCAGCGATAAGAATAACAAATAATTCAAGAGCAGCAGTAAATAACAATAGCGGGGCTATATACAGGGGGTACTGGTACAGAGTCAATGTCAACGTGAGGGGGCACCGGTGTTGAGGTAATTGAGGTAATATGTACATGTAGGTAGAGTAATTCAAGTGACTATGCATAGTTAATAACAGAGAGTAGCAGGCATGGTTTCAGGCCCATCCACGATTTGTGACCTAATACCTGCACCCATAGCCTCCTTTCCTCAACCCTATTGAGGATATTCTTTTCATCATAGAGAAGGAAGGTGTGCGATCGCCATCCCCATGAGCTTGCCACACGTATCTTGCATTGTTTGCTATTGGATTAACTAGTTAAAATGACTAAATTGAAAAGATATCATGTTGTGTTTTGGTGATTCATTTAAACCAATGTTCTCATTACATTTCACAATAAACTTATATTTTTTATCAATGGTTGTGTGGTGAGTGATATTTATAATCCAAATGAATGCACATTGACGGGTTTTGAATGAAAGACTGGCCACGTTACAAGTGTGACTATTTTGGAGTTTTGTACTAAGAGTTGTGAAAATAGTCCCGAAGCGATTAAAAAGAAAACTGTAAATATGGGGCAATGTTGAAATGTTCAAGTGAGGATTTGTTCTCATCACAGGCACTAACGGTGAGGAAGAGAAATGGATGTGAAATAGAAATAGGGGGGGGGGGGGGGGGGGTTGTGGATGATTAGCACCATGGTCTACACAGAGGAGAATGCATATACCGTCCCTCTCCTGCCAGCTGTGAAACAAGTGGCGTCGAAATTGAATAATGCAGTCTGCGAGAGAAAGAAGTGGGATTTGCACACAAAGACTGACTGACAGATGGAGAGAGAAAGCGAGAGAGAGAGAGAGAGGAGGCAGCCAACCTTTAACAGAGCCAGGGGAAGAAAAAAAGACAGTCAAATGGCAAGATAGATTAATAGATTGGCAGGGTCTCGCAGAAGACAGGATAATAATTCACCAGGAAAAGAGTGATATTTTGGGGTCAGAGACAAAAGACAAGATGGCACCGACAGACACGGTCGCCCTGTTTCTAGCTCCTAGCCATCTTTGCAGTATATATATATTTTTTCTGACAATATTTTATTCAGAATGCTTTTTGTATTATTACCTACAGCCGAAAATAACTTTTGGACATTCGATCGGCAGTCACTCACCAAAAATTAGACCAGAAATATGACTTCCCTGACCTGGATTCTTTGTTTCTGACTCCCTGAGGCTGCCCCATTCATCCTGGGTGCTACACCAAAACGTAGACATAGAAGAGGGGTCCTAGTCAGGCTCAGGTGGCGAGCAAACCATCCACCGCTTCCGAGTATATAACGTTCAGTCCCTGGACAACAAAGTAGACAAGCTCAGGGTGAGGATCTCCTTTCAGAGAGACACGGGACTGTAACATATTCGGTTTTCGGATACATGGCTCTCTCCGAGAAATATTGTCCCCGTTCATACTGCAAGCAGGGTTCTCAGTTCATCATGAGCACAGGAAAAAAGAACAGAGGTGGAAGGGTATGTCTCATGATTAACAACTCATGGTGCTATTGTGGTAACGTACAGGAACTCCAGTCCTTTTGTTCTCTCGATTTGGAATACTACACCATCAAATGCCGACCGCATTACCTCCCGAGTTAATTTTATTTGGTCATTTTCACTGCAGTGTATATTCCCCCCCCCAAGCCGACACCCCGACAGCTCTCAAGGAACTACACTAGACTTTGTGAAAACTGGAAACCGCATATTCTGAGGCCACATTAATCTGGGGACTTTAATAAAGGAAATCTGAGTAAAACACTCCCAAAATTCTGTCAACACTTCTCCTGTGTTATATGTGGCGAGAAAGCGCTTGACCATTGTTACTCTCCCTTCCAGGATGGCTACAAGTCCTCCCTTCAGCAAATCAGACCACACCTCCATCCTACTCCTCCCCGCTATAGGCAGAAATGTAAAGAGAAAGCACCCGTGGTAAGGTCTGTTCAACGTTGGTCTGACCAATCGGAATCTATTCTTCAAGACTGTTTTGATCACCTGCACTGGGAGATGTTCTGGGTTGCCTCTGAGAATACACTGACTCGGTGACTCGGTTCTTCAGGAAGTGCATAGAGGATGTTGTTCCTACTGTGATGATTAGAACTTATCCAAACCAAAAAGCGTGGATAGATGGCAGCATTTGCACAAAACTGAAAGCGCAAACCACCACACTTAACCATGGCAAGGTGACTAGGAATATGAATGTGTACACACAGACCAGCTATGACCTCTGTAAGGCAATCAAAGAGGCAAAATGACAGTACAGGGACAAAGTGGAGTCGAAATTCAATGGCTCAGACACGAGGTGCATGTGGCAGGGACTCCAGACAATCACAGATCATAAAGGGATAGCCAGCCATGTGGTGGACACCGATGCCTCGTTCACAAACAATCTAAACACCATCACCTGCTTTGAGGATAACAACACAGACGTGGTCCCCCACCGCTCACGAGGACTGCTTCCAATCACGGTGGCAGAAATGAGTAAGACATTAAAGCGTGTTAAACCTCACAAGGCTGCTGGCCCAAACGGTATTCCAAGCCACATCCTTAGAGCATGTGCAGACCAGCTGGCTGGAGGGTGTATGGACATATTCAATCCCTCCCTATGCCAGTCTGCTGTCCCCACTTGCGTCAAGATGTCCACCATTGTTCATGTACACAAGAAAGCGAAGGTAAATTAACTAAATGACTATCACCCCGTTGCTCTAACTTCTGTCATCATAAAGTGCTCTGAGAGGGTAGTTATGGATCATATCACCTCCACTTACGGAACACCGTAGACCCACTACAATTTGCAATACCGCCCCAACAGATCCACAGATGACGCAATCTCCAATGCACTTCATACTGCCCTATCCCACCTGGACATCCATCTGAGTTTGAATCCCTCCCTGTGAAACTGGGTCCTAAACTTCCTGATGGGCCGACTGCAGGTGGTGTAGGCCGGCAACAACACCTCCGCCATGCTGATCCTCAGCACAGGGGCCCCACAGGGGTGCGTGTTCAACCCCCTCCTGTACTCCCTGTTCACCCATAACTGCGTGGCCAATCATATCTCAGACTCAAACATCAAGTTTGCTGACGACACAACTGCGGTAGACCTGATTACCAAAAACAATGAGAGCCTACAGGGAGAAGGTGAGAGCCCTGGCGGAGTGGTGCCAGGAAAATAACCTTTCCCTCAACAAAATAAAGGAGCCGACCATGGACCACAGGAGATAGCAGAGAAAGCACGCCATCATCCACATCGACAGGACTGGAGTGGAGAGGGTCAAAAGCTTCAAGTTCCTCTGCAGGAATTCGGCTTGGCCCCTAAGACCCTCACAAATTTCTACAGATGCACCATCGAGCGCATTCTCTCAGGCTGTATCACCGCCTGGTATGGAAACTGCACTGCCCGAAACTCCAGGGCTCTCCAGAGGGTGTTGCGGTCAGCCCAACGCATCACCGGGAGCACACTGCCCTTCAGGACATCTACAGCACCTTGTGTCACAGGAAGGCCAAGAAGATCATCAAGGACCTCAGCCATCCGAGCCACGGCCTGTTCACCCCGCTACCAACTAGAAAGCGGAGACTGTACAGGTGCATCAAATCTGGGACCGAGAGACTGATAAACAGCTTCAATCTCCAGGCCATCAGACTGTTACACAGTCATCACTAGCCGGCCTCCAAACAGTACCCTGCCCTGAACCTTAGACACTGTCACTAGCCGGCTAACACCCGTTTCTCTACTCCGCACCTTAGTGACTGCTAACCTATGTACACAGAGTCATTGAACACTGGTCACTTTAAAAATGTTTACATACTGTTTTACTCACGTTATACGTACATACTATTTAAGTCATTGCTCATCCTATATAGCTACTGCTGTACACACCTTTTCATATACTGTCCATACTGTCTATCAGTGGCAGTTGGTGCCGTTTAATGTATTTTTTATTTTTTATTCATGGCCTTATTTCTATTACAATATATTGGATGACTGTCATTCATATTCCATTCACCCAGTTCAATTTAACAGCGATAGGTTTAGGCTACTACATGGTACTGCAATTTTTTCCATACCCATCATGAGGTTGCTACAACCTACCCTTTGAAGAAAAGTTTACAATGTAGGTGCACACAGGTCGAGATATTTTTTTTAGGTGATAGACAGTTACACATGGACAGACAGTGACACATTCAATACCGCCTTGCAGACTCTTGCCTGCATCTAGCTGATCTAGGGTGCAATCATTAGACCAACAGTTGCAAATGAGAGTTTCTATTAGACAAATTCAGGTATGGCTATCCCCGTTTCGTTCCATTTGCTTCTGTTTAAGAAACATTTTTCAACAGAATTTGCGGAATGAATACACCTCTGATCATGCGTAAATACAGTTCACTTTCATAGCAGCCACATTGTATTCCTTCTCTCATCTATGCACTCTCCTCCTCTCACCTTTTCCCTTTGCTTGTGGACTTCAATGCACAGCACATCAGCTGTATGTTACCAGGCAAAAAAAACTTTCCAAGCCAAACCTTATCATAACCATTACACACAGGCTACATCGTTGTCATTATATTAGCTAAAGTAACATCACAGTCAACATAGCTAATAGAACTAGCGCGTTAATAAACCCACTACCATCATACAGTAACGTTACAGTGTACAGTCAGTAAGCAGTTTAGCACGTACACCGGCTGGTCCCAGTGGCAAAAAATACATCCGTCAAACCAAAAGCTTACCTTGACTTGGAAGAGTTCCAGTGTTGTGTTGGATAGTCATAGCCGGCTAGCTAACATAGCATCCCTCTGTTTGAGCAGGGTGTTAAACTAGTAAGTTAAACTAGTTAGCTGCATTTTCTAGCTAAGTAAGTCGAACTCTCTCTTGCTTCTACTTCATATTGGAAGAAATGAATTTGTTCAAAACTGTTCAACTACTGTCTTTCTCTCTCTCATCTACTCACCACATTTTATGCACTGCAGTGCTAGCTAGCTGTAGCTTATGCTTTCAGTACTAGATTCATTCTCTGATCCTTTGATTGGGTGGGCAACATGTCAGTTCATGCTGAAAGAGCTCTGATAGGTTGGAGGATGTCCTCCGGAAGTTGTCATAATTAATGTGTAAGTCTACGGAAGGGAGTGAGAACCATGAGACTCCTAGTTTTTTATTGAAGTCAATGTACCCAGAGGAGGATGGAATCTAGCTGTCCTCTGGCTACACCATGGTGCTACCCTACAGAGTGATATTGAGGCTACTGTAGACCTTCATTGCACAATGGTGTGTTTTAATCAATTATTTGGTGAAGTGAATATATTTAGTATAGTTTTATATTAAAAAGGATATATTTTTTAAATGTTTTACAATTTTATTTTCATGAAATTCACTGTGGAGGATGGTCTCCCCTTACTCCTCTGAGGAGCCTCCACTGCTGTCTATATACACCATTCACATACAGTACCAGTCAAAAGTTTGGACACACCTACTCATTCAAGGTTTTTCTTTATTTTTACTATTTTCTACATTGTAGAATAATAGTGAAAACATCAAAACTATGAAATAACACATATGGAATCATTGTCCAGTTGAAAAACAAATTATAGTCACAATAAGCGCAAACGAGATTGGATGGTGTATCGCAGCAGAATGCTGTGGTAGCCATGCTGGTTAAGTGTGCCTTGAATTCTAAATAAATCACTGACAGTGTCACCAGCAAAGCACCCCCACACCATCACACCTCCCTCCATGCTTCATGGTGGGAACCACACATGCGGAGATCCGTTCACCTACTCTGCGTCTCACAAATACACGCCGGTTGGAACCAAAAATCTAACATTTGGACTCATCAGACCAAAGGACAGATTTCCACTGGTCTAATGTCCATTGCTTGTGTTTCTTGGCCCAAGCAAGTCTCTACTTTTTATTGGTGTCCTTTAGTAGTGGTTTCTTTACAGAAACTCGACCATGAAGGCCTGATTCACGCAGTCTCCTCTGAACAGTTGATGTTGAGATGTGTCGGTTACTTGAACTCTGTGAAGCATTTATTTTGGGCTGCAATTTCTGAGGCTGGTAACTATAATGAACTTATCCTCTGCAGAAAAGGTAACTCTGAGTCTTCCTTTCCTGTGGCGGTCCTCATGAGAGCCAGTTTCATCATAGCGCTTGATGGTTTTTGCAACTGCACTTGAAGAAACTTTCAAAGTTCTTATAGTAATGACTGACTGTAGTTTTGCTTTGTTTATTTGAGCAGTTCTTATCATAATATGGACTTGGTCTTTTACCAAATAGTCTTTTACCTATCTTCTGTATACCACCCCTACCTTGTCACAACACCACTGATTGGCTCAAACTCATTAAGAGATAAAGAAATTCCACAAATGAACTTTTAACAAGGCACACCTGTTAATTGAAATGCATTCCAGGTGACTACCTCATGACGCTGGTTGAGAGAATGCCAAGAGTGTGCAAAGCTGTCATCAAGGCAAAGAGTGGCTACTTTGAAGAATCTCAAATATAAAATATATTTTGATTTGTTTAACACTTTTTTGGTTACTACATGATTCCATATGTGTTATTTCATAATTTTGATGTCTTCACTAATATTCTACAATGTAGAAAATAGTTTAAAAAATAAAGGAAAACCCTTGAATGAGTAGGTGTGTATATATATATTTATATTCCGGACTCTGACATTGCTCATTCTGATAATGCTCATTCTGACATGTCTGACAAAAAAATACAAAAAAACTGTGTACGCAACCAATAAACTTTGATTTTAATTAAGCGGGAAGAAAAATGCTTAAGATGTAAGGATGTGTACTGAATATACATTGCTGAGAAAAATAGATAAAAGAATGGCAGAAAATGTTGAAGGTTTAAAAAGATTGGAAAGAAGAGCAGGAAAATTAAGGGAGAGAGGGGCAATTAAGGTAAAGATGGTGAGCATGTGGATATTACACAGAGCAACATAGTTCCAGTTTTAGGGAGAAAGATTGGCCTCTTTTGGCCTCTTTTCAGAGAGAAAAGAGGCCAATTAACTTTTGAACTCCAGGGTCGTGTTCATTTGGCACCAAACAGAAGAAAGCAGACTGAAACAGGGAAGGACTACCTGAACTTTCATTTTCCATTTCAAAATGTTTTTAAATATTCATACGGTGTGTCCTAATTAGCATGACCAAGCTCACCATGTAACAGAGGTTTACAGCTGTTTCTAGACGGTGGGATATGATGGAATGAAAATGAGCACCTGGCTCTCCGTTATCCAAAAAGCTTAATTTTGTCTCTTTTTTTAGAGCAACATCAGCTGAATAGCACACAATCACTCTGGGAGTCAATTATATCCTGTGAAATGGGAAATGGACTATTTAATTGTACAGACCTCCATCCTGTAACCCTTTCTAATTGCATGTTGCTTGTTTGAACTGGGTTCCCCCTTGTGTAGTGATTGCATGTTTCTTTTCTGCTCTGGCTCTTCCACTCTCCACCCCCAGGACCCTGATTTTAGCCCCCTCTCTCTGTCCTCATTCATACTTTGTGTACTTCATTTCACGAAGTTCCATAGTGCTTTTTCCCAGCTACCAGAGCTGTTCATTGGACACAAAATGGAAGAAAAACAACTAAAACAGGGATGGTGTCACAACCTGTCCAATTAGAAATGTTCGTTTTCTTGCCAAATGATAAAAGGTGTCTGTTGTGCACCTTAATGAACACAATGATGTAAAAAATATATTCGAATCTCTTTTTGCTTGTCACATGGTTCGTAGACAACAGATGGAGACTAACAGTGAAAGGCTTACTTGCAAGTCCTTTTGCAGAGTTAAAGATAAAAAAGTAAAATAAAAAATATATAAATAGTGACATGATGAATAAATACAGTGAATAACGAGTATAAGTATCATGGCTATATACAGGGAGTTTGTGAGCATTCATTTGTGAGCATTCCGTAGATGTAGCACTGAGCATCAGCTAGGATACCAAAGGAACCACAGATGTCATCCTAGTCAGAGTCTTCTGGCTTCATTCGGCATCATGGAAAAAGGCTGAAGAATCGATATACTGTAACAGTGACATTAGGGGCATCATTTCAGAGATTGGAATGAGCATGCAACAATGTCTCCATCATCATCATCATCAAATGTTCCCTACTGAAAATGTTTGACACCCAGTGATGATGCTTTAGGAGGACAATTCCTGCAAGCGATGTCGTCCAACCGAAAGGATAATACACTACTCGGCAGATATTTAGAAGTATGGCAGGGAGTCTAACCCTCATAGTCAGTCGTTCCACTCTGAACTAGGACCATTTGTGAGGAAGGAGACTGAGGAGAAAGTATTAATTGGACTTTCATGGAGAAGGGTGTGTTGTAGTGTTCTAGAGAGAGAGAGAGAGAGGTTGTCTCGAATGCGATTAGCTGTCTTGTTGAAATTAAACACAGGCCAATCATGAAACCAGGGACAAAGTAGCCCATTGTCCTCCACATCCCCTGCAGATCTCTCTCTCCCTCGCTCCTCTGTTTCTCTGTCTTTCTCTGACAGCTTTTGTTCCGCCTATCATCTCCAGACCCTGTCCTTTTTTAGAGACAGACAAACAGAAGAGAGAGGGGGGTGGGTGAAAAGAGGGAGCACTCAAATCCCAATGGCTCTGGGGGGCTGTCAGAACTGATAGTACTCTATCACTTGCGAACGGAGGTGCAAAATTGGGCTGAGCCGAGCGTTGCGCGAAGCAAAGGATGATGGTCCTTCTGTCCACTGGAGCCTGACTGACAGAGATGGAGGGGAGACAGAAGGAAGGAGGGTGTCTCCAGTCGAATCTCCAGGTGTAACTACAAAAACTTAGAAACGCCAACAATAACGCTACTGAATAAAACACCTATAAAGAAACTCACTATTAATAATAATAATAACTGGTAATGAATTCTCAATATTCTATTCTGTTTATTCTATTCATATTACATTTACTTTGGGCTTCTATGTTCTAGCATATCCTACCATTAGTGTGTTATTTAGGGAAGACAGCAAGAGTAACAGCAGTCATTGGTGACAATGTTTTGCCAGGCTTCTGTATGAGTATGCTGGTTGTGATGGACAGCCCTCTTAACTGTCACATCGAGGTATCGGGGAACAATGGCCTTGTCTAAGAGGAGAGGGTTAGAGATGCTACCACGGCTTTCACAAAGAACAAACAAAGTTTGTTGTGCTGTTGGCAAGACCGTCCAAAACAACTGTTGTCACTTTTGACCCTAAGACATTTCACACTTCTGTGTGTAAAATACCCAGGACAAGTCCACTCCACTCCAACCTCTAAACATTTGAGATGATGACATAGCTTCCTGAATCGTTTCATAAAGTAGTTTACCTAATGCATGTACAGTGTTTGCACATTATGTCTCTTTAGTTGACGTGTTCAACAATCTGACTCTTGTACAGACAGAGCGCTATAGGGGAAAGGTTGTGTTTGAGCATCTACATGTCAAATGTAAATATACTGTACATAACCATATCACATACAACTGATGCATCCCGTTGCGTTGTACTCATGTGTAAAGCAGGAAACCGTTTTTAGTGCTTTAGTACTGAATATGACATCCATATGGTTATGCCGTGACAAAGATGAAAGCCCAGCTCCTGTTTTACAAGTGTAGAAAGGCCGTATGACCTTTCACACCGCAGGCGAGAGGAGTCACACTCTGTCTGACCTTCCCACTCCTCTTTGGTGTGCTGCTGGTTACAAGTCAAGTCACAGGAAAATCACTTTGGATACCAGACAAATACATGTCAACTTTGTGTCATGAATATTACCTCTCAAATAAAGTAATTCATGCATACAGCTACGTATGTATTCCTTTATATGCATGGGAATGAGTTGAAAGACAGAGAGCTGGAATACCCTGGGACAATTTGACCCACTATATCAGTCAAAAACTTCATGAATAATTAGGCATGACATTTGAAGTTGAATATCTTACAAAATGTCATTCTATTTGAGAATCTGTTGATGATTGACCCTTGAAACTTTACATATTTTGTGATCTAATTCTACAGTAAGCCAAATCTATTAAAAATATACACTGAGTGTACGAAACACCTCCCTAATATTGAGTTGCCCCTTGCCTTTTGCCCTCAGAATATCCTCAATTCGTTCCGCAAGGATGCTGGCCCATATTGACTCCAATTATTTTTTATTTTACCTTTATTTAACTAGGCAAGTCAATTAAGAACAAATTCTTATTTTCAGTGCCTTGTTCAGGGGCAGAACGACAGATTTTTACCATGTCAGCTTGGGGATCTTCGATCTTGCAACTTTTCGGTTACTAGTCCAACGCTCTGACCACTAGGCTACCTGCCGCCCCCCACGCCCCAATGCTTCCCACAGTTGTGTCAAGTTGGCTGGATGTCCTTTGGGTTGTGGACCATTCTTGATACACACGGTAAATTGTTGAGGGTGAAAATAAAAATCAAATACACATGTTTAGCAGATGTTATTGCGGCTGTAGCGAAATGCTTGTGTTTCTAGCTCCAACATTGCAGTAATATCTAACAATTCACAACAATGCACACAATACACGCACTACACACAACCTAAAAGTAAAAGAATGGTATTAAGAATATATAAATATTAGGATGAGCAATGTTGGAGTGGCATTAACTAAAATACAATAGAATACAGTATATACATACAGTATGAGATGAGTAAAGCAAAAATATGTGAACATTATTAGTGACAAATCCCTGCAGTGTTGCAGTTCTTGATACAAACTGGTGCGCCTGGCACCTACTACCATACCCCTTTCAAAGGTACTTAAATATTTTGTCTTGCCCATTCACCCTCTGAATGGCACAAATACACAATGCACTGTCTGAAGACTTTAAAATCCTTTGTTAACATGTCTCCTCCCCTACATCTACACTGAATGAAATGGATTTAACAAGTGACATTTATAAGGGAATATAGCTGTGACATTTATAAGGGATTATAGCTTTCACCTGGATTCACCTGGTCAGTCTATGTCATGGAAAGAGCAGGTGTCTTTAATGTTTGTTCACTCAGTGTAAATGTGTGTACACTAATACTGTACCACACCTGCATCCTGGATAAAGCCATATTATGGTGTGTACATTCCATCAGTACTTCAGTACTTTTCATCAGTACTACAGTAATTTCCATCAGTACTTTCCATCTGTACTTAGTAATGTGTTCTTGGTTTCCAGGGAATCGGTAGTTGATTTACCCTGAGCACCCCCTAGCCATGTCACACATGGCCTGGACGCCTAAAAGCATCACTGTTTCCAGAATCTGTCCCTAACCAGTTTTTGCAGCTCACAAGTCGTCTATAGCCTACCTCATCCCACTGGGCACAGACGTCATTTCATCATCTAGTTTTGATTTACATTTGGTTGACTTGTCAACTAATGTGATTTCAACATGAAAACAACAAAAATGACACCATGTCATAGGATTTAGGTAAAAAATACGAAATTCTCTTTCCAACTTTCCACTGTGATTAAACGTCATCACATTACATTTTTTGTTGTTGAAATTACATGGAAAAAACGTTGATTCAACCAGTTTTTGCCCAGTGGGATCCAGTCTTATCCAGTCTGATCCATCCACACCATCTTTTTCAATCTGATACTTTTTGCCTTTGCCCACACCCCTGTCTACCCTCCTTTCCCTGTCACCACCCCACCCCACCCCCTTCCCCTCCTCATCATCCACCCCTGTGTCCTCTAACCACTTGACACCTTTTCAGATTCATCCCATCATTTGGCAGACAGTGTGTGTTTCACCCGTGGGCCACAATGCAGCAATCCCCGCGCAAATCAATGGCAGATAAATCAATGCTATCTCTTTTTTCCATGCCTCTGCTGCCATAAAAACATTTTCTGTTACTTTGGTGTTTGAGAAGACTTGAATTTCGCTCAATTAAACCCCAGTTGACTTTGCCTGGGGAGCAAATTGTAACAGGGCAAGGCTTGTATCTGAGTAACAGACAGCAAATCCCTGCCAAAGCTTAGACAAACACTATTTATGAGGTGCCCCATGAAAAAAAGGAACTGGGACTTGATGTCTTTGGAGGTTAGATCTACTCTCACTAATGTTATTGCAAAGTTGAAATACAATTGCTGAGTCAAAGATAGAAGTTCTCTCTTGTGAAATAATGTCTCTCATATATTTCAATGAGACTAATCTGGATAAAAATGGGAAACCATAGCCACCTCCCTAGATTTACAGTAGTGGCCTATCCAATATTAGCCAGATGGCCACCCAAAAAACTCAAATAGGAAAATAGCTGTAGCTGTACCCAGGCCATTTCGGATCAGTATCATTTAGGGAGAAAACAACCGTTACCAGTGCATTGCATGGGGGAAGATTTACTTCCAGGTCTCTTGGCAGGGAAATGTTCAATGGGATCTGCTAGGCCTATCATCAGGCCTTTATGGCACAGATGCAGATATCATTGGGAATAATTTCCAGCTGATGCACAAGCTCAGACATATTATTTTGAAACCTATATTTAATATAGCCACACAGAAAATGATCCACTGTGATATTGTGCTTGTCTCCTGTATACATAATTAATTATTTGTATGTGTCCTCATGTTACCTTGGGGGATTGGAACAGCTAAGTGTTTTCACATCGCAGTTGTGTCCATTCTTTGGCGTATTGGGCGTATTCTAATAAAACTGAGTAAACATGCTTTGAATATTTGTTGAGAATTAACAGTTGAGTCATCTGCTTATCAGCTAATCAAATAGCTTGCTTGCGTGCCTCGCTTGGGCACAACAGTGCTCTGCTTGAGTATTTTTCAATTTATAAGATATTGAGTTGATTGACTGGCTGTATTCAATGTACACTGTTCGTCGAGATAGGATTGTTTCTCACAAACCAGCCAGATCCTTCAATAAAGAAAGCGCATGACAACTGGAGGGTGACGAGAAGGGAGGAACAATTAGAGCCCACCCGCTGGACAAAAACTGGTTGAATCAACGTTTTTTTCCACATCATTTCAACCCCCCCAAAAAAGTCCATGTTATGATGTTGAATCAACGTGGAAAACTGATTGGATTTGCAAAAAGTCATCAACGTAAAGGAATTTTGTATTCTTTTCACCCAACTTTTAACCAAAATCCAATGACATGGTGCATTTTTTTGTTGATTTCACTTACAGTTAACGTTAGTTGACAACTCAACCAAATAGAAATCTTAACCAGATGTTGAACTGGCATCTGTGCCCAGTGAGCAGTGACTAACTACCTAGAGGATGATACCCAGAGAGTAGTGTCCAGTGTCAGACCACATAAAAGACCACATACTGTATGTATTCTCCAAAGAGACGTTACTTTTTAGCCCACTGAGACTAGCATGAAAGTGCAAGTCATACAGAGTATTTTCAAGGGAAGGGCCAGGACAGCCAGTAACATAGCATGGAACTGCCAGTGCAAGGGGGATTGGTGAGCAATCAGATAGGGCAGAATTGATGACCTGGCTCAGGATGGATTTCTGGAAGAACGGGCTGCCACAGCGAGGTAATACTTTCAGGCTCTTATCGGCACTGGCATAAGCTGAGGGCTGCATCACCCACTTCCCAGCGTCAGCTTATTATGAGAGGCCATGATGTGATTGCCTGTACTGTTTTTGTGTGTTCCAGCAGGGTCTGTATGTGTGTGCCAGGCTGCCGGCTGGACAGAGTGCTTGTGGAGATGCCCTCACGTCACTCACTGCAAACTCCATGTAGCTCCCTGTGTTCATTAAGATAGTTTCCTAAATGTGGAATGCATTTTAGCAAGCAGAATTCCAATGATGGATAGACTAGAAGGTGTTGGGGTCAAATTCAAGTGGACAGAGTACGTTATTTAATTTACATATTTATTGTGGATGCTACATGTAATAAGATGTCTTAATTAAAGTATTTCAAAAAATGGGAAAGGTTAACAGATGGTTTTTAATATGTGGTTTGGGTTGCTCTCTCCTATGTTGCCAGGCTATGCCTATTTAGTGTTCACAGCAGCAGGCTCTGGCATTTGTTTGAAAAATTGTGAAAACCATGAGACAGTTTGTTACATATATAGGCTAATTGTAATAAGAGTTTAAAGCACACAATAGGCCTACATTTACTGTATATGGCTTCTCCTTCGTAAATCAGGAGACCCTTAGGAGGGCTTTATTATGCCTATAATAAAGAGAGAATGGTCAAGCCTTGTATTCCGTTTATTATAGGGGCTATAATAAACGGATTCACGTTTCTTATTTACAATGTGCAGTCTAGACGCCTAGACTGAATCTCTGCATTCTAGGCAACTAGTCTACTAATTTCATTAAATTGGATAGATTTTCCGCGAATAAACAACGTGGTTTCAATAAAGACGCCTGGACGCTGACGGCGTCACCGTGGTAACAATCCTCAATTACCAATGATAGGCTAACCCGTGCAAACGTTTCAATTCCCTCAGTGCAATGATTGGTTGGTGGGCGGTCTGAAGAGCTGGGAGAGTCTGCATCGTTCCGGTTATTGTCAGTTTGGGCAGCTCGGCATACGGAGAGGACAGCATCGCGAAGCGCAGTGAGCTGCCTGAAACAGACTAACATTATCGATATCGCTTGGTATTTAGATGAAAGAGAGGAACAACGCAGAGGAATGTTTAGAGCTTGTTTTGTCACCTCAATTGGAAATCCGAGTCTGTAACCGGGAGGACAGAGGTTTCTGATAGGCTCTAGCCCAGACATCGCCAGAGAAAGTGTAAAAGACAAAAAGAGCTTCATCGCCCAGGATTTAATTGCACCTATTCATTTATTTCCAACAACTGCATTTGTTTCAAAGCCAAGCTTTGGAATCTGTACGGTTACTCGGTGCCATAGACTACGTTGAAACATTTTGTCTACTTGACAAATCCAGATTGATTAGACTAAATAGGCGAAACACTTTGCCTATAGCCTAAACTATATCAATTATTTTGGATTGACAATTCTGTTTTGTGACAAGGCTTTTTGGAGATATTATCCAGGAAACGAGGAGAAGAAAGAACACGAAAGCGGATAATTTTGACAGGCTACTTTGTTTCGGAGGGCGAAAGGTTGAGTATGCTATGCGTTAGGTGAAACCACCGTTTAACTGGAGAGATTGACACGCAACGCTCCTGGATTTGCCGATTTTAATACACCGTCGTCCAGTCCAGGAAACGAAACGTATCAGTTACAATATCGTTCCTTGACAGAAAGGGCAATTATCTTAACTATTGGGTTTTCCGGTTTGGAATCTGATTCACTCTACTGAAAAGGGCAGAATAAACTGTATTGCTGATCAACGACGAGTGGTTTTGTGGTTTTGGAGAGTGGGATGAAACGTTTTTGATTACTCTCTGGACGGCAACGCTCTGAAAGCAGACTCAACGCCAGTTAACCTGCATGGGATTCTAGTCTGCAATACGAAACAATTTATGGTAAATATGTTCCCCTTTCTAACTAAATCTTCACCTGCCAAAACCATATCTGCCTAGTAATAAATTCATCGCTTGCGTAAATTTGGGATTTTGTTGCAGCCTAATGGCAGTTTGGGTCATTTGGCGACATGTCCGCATATCATAATTGATGGATGGAGTGAAGGACATCACAGTGTATAACAATTGATGGATAGTGTTGTAAGAAAATAGAATGAGGATGTAAAATGCTCGGTCTACGGTGCATAGATGTTGATAGGATTCTGGGATAGGATAGCTAGAAAACCTTTGTTTTCATGCATAGTCTAACCTACAATAAAGGAAGCGTTGTAAAATCGATGTCAGTTACTGAATGGCTTTAGGATCTGCTTTGATGTGTAGTATTTCAAGGATTGGGAGCAATTAAGTATATTGCCGGGAAGTGGGCTATGCAAGCAAGGCACTGGCACAGTAGGCTCAGAATTAGGGTGTGAAATTCCTTTCTGTATGCCCCCATGCGTCATATAATTTTTAATCAGCCGTGGGTAAATATAGTTTCACCGGAAATTAATGATTTCCCCATAAGTGTAACTGGCGCTGCGTTTCTGTAAATAGTTCATGTCATACACTGATGTTGATCAGAGCTCTCCGATGTTCTCTTCCTCAAATGAAAGAGCATCACCAGTGAGTAATTCCTCAGAACTTTTTCAGTTGGTCCTTGTAACCTATGCCTAGTGTTACCGGTAGACCTACCACTGTCCCATTCGATGTAGCTATTAAGTATAAACTATGCCAGAGTACATGTGCCAAAGAACAGTTTCCAAGACTAAATCCGCAGTTTGACTATCTCTAATCTAAAATGGGGAAATCGTCCGAATGTTTCAGATTAAAGCAATTGTTCATGAGAGGGCGTGCTAAACGATTTATTTTTTAGAACCGCTGTGCTGCGGTCATAGGTTTTGAGGCATGGCCGTGTAGGCTACTTTAGATTAGCACAGCGTGCTAAAGTCGTTTAACACAACTTTGAGTATACAATAGCTTTCCCACAAAGGGTTACCAAAGTATTAAATACAATTTGATAAATGTATTCATAGGCTACTATTTCATTCCTCAACAAAAATATAGGCCTAGTCCCGATACATCTATAGATGCTAGCCAAACCTGCTGGCCATTCATTCTATCAGTTAGCTAGGTTGTTTGAGATGGACCCATTTTTTGTTCTATATCTATGGATGCAGCCAGTCGTACTTTCTTAATGGCAAGGCTCTTACAGTTGCTTGCGAAAGTGTTCACCCCCTTGGCATTTTTTCCTATTTTGTTCTCTTACAACCTGGAATAATTTTTTTTTGGGGGGGGTTTGTATCATTTGATTTACACAGCATGCCTACCACTTTGAAGAAGCCAAATATTTTTTCTTGTGAAAGTAAAAACAGAACTTGAGCGTGCATAACTATTCACCCCCCCCCCCCTCTCCCAAAAGTCAATACTTTGTAGAGCCACGTTTTGCAGCAATTACAGCTGCAAGTCTCTTGGGGTATGTCTCTATAAACTTGGCACATCTAGCCACTGGGATTTTTGCCCATTTTTCAAGGCAAAACTGCTCCAGCTCCTTCAAGTTGGATGGGTTATGCTGGTGTACAGCAATATTTAAGTCATACCACAGATTTTCAATTGGATTGAGGTCTGGGCTTTGACTGGGCCATTCCAAGACAGTTAAATGTTTCCCCTTAAACCACTCAAGTGTTGCTTTAGCATTATGCTTAGGATCATTGTCCTGCTGGAAGGTGAACCTCTGTCCCAGTCTCAAGTCTCCCTCACTTTCCCTGTATTTAGCGCATCCATCATTCCTTTAATTCTGACCAGTTTCCCAGTCCTTGCCGATGAAAAACATCCCCAGAGCATGATACTGCTACCACCATGCTTCACTGTGGGGATGGTGTTCTCGGGGTGATGAGAGGTGTTGGGTTTGTGCCAGACATAGTGTTTTCCTTGATGGCCAAAAAGCTTAATTTTAGTCTCATCTGACCAGAGTACCTTCTTCCATATGTTTGGGGTGCACGTTTGGCGAACACAACGTGTTTGCTTATTTTTTTTCTTTAAGCAATGGCCACACTCTGGCCACTCTTCCGTAAAGCCCAGCTCTCTGGAGTCTACGGCTTAAAGTGGTCCTATGGACAGATACTCAAATCTTCGCTGTGGAGCTTTACAGCTCCTTCAGGGTTATCTTAGGTGTCTTTCTTGCTTCTCTGATTAATGCCCTCCTTGCCTGGTCTGTGGGTTTTGGTGGGCGGCTCACTCTTGGCAGGTTTGTTGTGGTGCCATATTCTTTCAATTTTTTAAATAATGGATGTAATGGTGCTCTGTGGGATGTTCAAAGTTTCATTTTTTTATTTTTTATAACCCAACCCTGATATGTACTTCTCCACAACTTTGGCCCACCTGTTTGGAGAGCTCATGCCTTGCTTAGTGGTGTTGCAGACACTGGGGCTTTTCAGAACAGGTGTATATATATATATATATATATATACTGAGATCATGTGACACTTAGATTGCACACAGGTTGACTTTATTTAACTAATTATGTGACTTCTGAAGGTAATTGGTTGCACCAGATCTTATTTAGGGGCTTCATAGCAAATGGGGTGAATACATATGCACGCACCACTTTTCAGTTTATTTTTAGTTGGAATTTTTTTTAAACAAGTGATTTGTTTTCATTTCACCAATTTGGACTATTTTGTGTATGTCCATTACATGAAATCCAAATAAAAATCAAATTTAAATTCGTTTGTAATGCAACAAAATAGGAAAAATGCCAAGGGGGATGAATATTTTTGCAAACTATCTAGCCAACTGCGGCCAACATAGTTATGTCAAACCGTGCAGCTAGAATAACAGCAAAGTAGCTGCATTTACTTTCGTTTGACCTGTTTTTCTATTGACACTTCTTTGTACATGGGTCATTTGAAAAGTTTTCAGACCCCTTGGCTTTTTCCACATTTTGTTACGTTACAGCCTTATTCTAAAATGTATTAATTAAAACTTAAGGCTAGGTGTTCCGCTAGCGGGACACCTGCCGACAACATCCGGTGAAATTGGAGGGTGCGCAATTCAAATAAATATTCGGAATGTTAAACATTCATGAACATACAAGTGTCTTATATCATTTAAAAGCTTAACTTCTTGTTAATCAAGCTGCCTTGTCAGATTCCAAAAAGGCTTTAGGGCGAAAGCATACCATGCGATTGTCTGAGGACGGTGCGCCACATCAACATATTTTTCAACCAGCACAGGCTTCACAAAATCACAAATGGCGATTTAAATAAATTACTTACCTTTGAAGATCTTCCTCTGTTTGCAATCCCAAGGGTTCCAGCTACAACATTAATGGTTGTTTTGTTTGATAAAATCCTTCTTTATATCCCAAAAAGTCTGTTTAGTTGGCGTCATTGATTTCAGTAATCCACTCGTTCAACATGCAGACAAAGGAGTCCCCAAAAAGCTACCGCTAAACTTCGTCCAAACAAGTCAAACGACATTTCTATTTAATCTTCAGGTACTCTAAAATGTAAATAAACTATAATATTTCATACGGAAAGTAGTATGTTCAATAGGAAAGGAAAATTCATAAGCGCGCGCCCTCTCCCTCGCACGCCGAAAGACTGATTTTCTTCAGGTGGTCCCCTAACAAAAACTCAATACTTGTTCGTTTTTCAAAAAAGAATCCTGAAACCTTGAATAAAGACTGACATCTAGTGGAATCCATAGGATTTTCAATCTCGGAGGCGGATGTACATAGAAACAATAGGTTTCCATAATAAGAGCCTGGGAGCTAAAAATAAAATAATTCTGGTTGGATTTTCTTGGGATTTTCGCCTGCCATATCAATTCTGTTATAGTCTCAGACATTATTTTAACAGTTTTAGAAACGTTAAACTGTTTTCTATCCAATGCTACCAATTATATGCTTATCCTGGCTTCTGGGCCTGAGTAACAAGCAGTTTACTTTGGGCACATCAGTCAGCAGAAATTCAGGAAACTAGACCTTAGCCCTAAACCTTCTTGTCAATCTACATACAATACCCCATAATGAAACAGGTAACCTAGTGTTTACAGCGTTGGGCCAGTAACTGAAAGGTTGCTAGATCAAATCACCGAGCTGACAAGGTAAAAATCTGTCGTTCTGCCCATGAACAAGGCAGTTAACCCACTGTTCCTAGGCCGCCATTGTAAGTAAGAACAAAATCTTAAATGACTTGCCTGGTTAAATAAAAATGAATGAATAAATAAAAGACAACGCGAAAATGGGGTTGTGGCAAATTTTTGCTAATTTTATTTAAAAATAAAACATACCTTATTTACATGAGTATTCACTCTTTTCTATGAGACTCGAAATTGAGCTCAGGTGCATCCTGTTTCCATTGAGCATCCTTGATATGTATTTCCAACTTGATTGGACATGATTGGGAAAGGCACACACCTGTCTATATAAGGTCCCACAGTTGACAGTGCAAAAACCAAGCCCTGAGGTCGAATGAATTGCCCGCAGAGCTCCGAGACAGGATTGTGTCGAGGCACAGATCTGGGGAAGTGTACCAAAAAATTTCTGCATCATTGAAGGTCCCCAAGAACACAGTGGTCTCCATCATTCTTAAATGGAAGTTGGAACCACCAAGAATCTTCCTAGAGTTGGCCACCTGGCCAAACTGCGCAATCGGGGGAGAAGGGCCTTGGTCAGGGTGGTAACCAAGAACCCGATGGTCACTCTAAAAGAGCTCCAGAGTTACTTTGTGGAGATGAGAACCTTTCAGAAGGACAACCATCTCTGCAGCACTCCACAAATCAGGACTTTACTGTAGAGTGGCCAGACGGAAGCCACTCCTCAGTAAAAAGCACATGACAGGCCGCTTGGAGTTTGTCAAAAGGCACCTAAAGGACTCTCAGACCATGAGAAACAAGATTGACAGATAGGGCAGCTCTGCTTCTAGCTCCTAAGCAACTTTGCAGTATTTTGTTTTTGTGTGTTATTTCTTACATTATGAGCCCAGGAAATGTTTTGTTTTATTGCAAAATAACTTTTGGATGTCAGAGCAGCGGTAACTCACCAGCATTATGACCGGGAATATGACTTTCCTGAATTGGATCCTTTGTTCGTAACCCCCCGGGCAATTGAACTGATTCCAGAGGCTGAGTCAAAACACCACCGGTGGAAAAGAGGTATTCGGAGTGGACTTTCTAGTCCGACTAAGGAGGTGCGCACACCATCCACCACTTCTTAGTAAATTACTTGCTAATGTTCAGTCTCTGGATAATAAAGTAGATGAGCTCAGGGTGAGAATTTCCTTCCAGTGAGACATCAGGGATTGTAACATAATCTGTTCCAAGGAAACATGACTCTCCCAGGATATTCTGTCTTTGTCCATACAGCCAGCTGGGTTCTCACTATATCGCGCAGACAGGAATGAAGAACTCTCCGGGAAGAAGAAAGGCAGGGGTGTATGTTTCATGATTAACCACTCATGGTGTGATTGTGATAACATATAGAAGCTCAAGTCATTTTGTTCAGCCGACCTAGAATACCTCCCAAGAGAATTCTCTTTGGTTATAGTCACAGCCGTGTATATTCCCCGTCAAGCTGATACCACAACGGCCCTCAAAGAACTCCCCTGGACTTCATGCAAACTGGAAACCACATATCCCGAGGCCGTATTTATTGTAGCTGGGGGATTTTAACAAAGCAAATTTGAGGAAAACGCTACTGAAGTCCTATCAACACATTGACTGTAGTACGTGCGCTGCTAAAACACTCGACCAGTGCTACTTCAACTTCCAGGATGCCTACAAGGCCCTCCCCCACCCTCCCTTCGGCAAATCTGATCACGGCTCCATTTTGCTCCTCCCTTCCTATAAGCAGAAACTCAAACAGGAAGTACCCGTGCTAAGGACTATTCAATGCTGGTCTGACCAATCGGAATCCACGCTTTAATATTGTTTTGATCACGCGGAATGGGATATGTTCCGGGTAGCCTCTGGGAATAACATTGACAAATACACAGATACGGTGACTGAGTTTATCAGGAAGTGTATAGGAGATGATGTACCCACTGACTATTAAAATCTACCCTAACCAGAAATCGTGGCTAGATGCCAGCATTCGTGCAGGACTGAAAGCCCGAACCACCGCATTTAACCATGGCAAGGTGAATGGGAAAATGGTAGAATACAAACAGTGTAGTTGTTCCCTCAGTAAGGCAATCAAACAGGCAAAACGTCAGTATAGATACAAAGTGGAGTCGCAAATCAACGGCTCAGACACACAAGACTCATGTGGCAGGGTCTACAGACAATCACGGACTACAAAGAGAAAACCAGCCACGTCGCGGACACCGACGTCTTGCTTCCGGACAAGCTAAACACCTTCGCCCGCTTTGAGGATAACAGTGCCACGACGCGTCCCGCTACCAAGGACTGTGGGCACTCCTTCTCTGTGGGCTCTCCTTTTTTGTGGCTGACGTGAGTAAGACATTTAAGTGTGTTAACCCTCGCAAGGCTGCCAGCCCAGAAGGCGTCCTCAGAGCATGCGCAGACCAGCTGGCTGGATTGTTTACGTACATATTCAATCTCTCCCTATCCCAGTCTGCTGTCCCCACTTGCTTCAAGATGTCCACCATTGTTCTTGTCCCCAAGAAAGCAAAGTTAACTGAACTAAATCATTTTTGCCCCGTTGCACTCACTTCTGTCATCAGGAAGTGCTTTGAGGCTAGTTTAGGGATCATATCACCTCTACCTTACCTGACACCCTAGACCCAATTCAATTTGCTTACCGCCCCAATAGGTCCACAGACGATGCAATTGCCAACGCTCTGCACACTACTCTATGCCATCTGGACAAGAGGAATACCTATGTAAGAATGCTGTTAATTGACTATAGCTCAGCATTCAACACCATAGTACCCTCCAAGCTCATCATTAAACTCGGGGCCCTGGGTCTGAACCCCGCCCTGTGCAACTGGGTCCTGGACTTCCTGACGGGCCACCCCCAGGTGGTGAAGGTAGGAAACAACACCTCCACTTTGCAGATCCTCAACACAGGGGCCACACAAGGGTGCATGCTCAGCCCCCTCTTGTTCTCCCTGTTCACCCATGATGGTGTGGCCACGCACCCCTCCAACTCAATCATCAAGTTTGCAGACGACACAACAGTAGTAGGCCTGATTACCAAAAATGACGAGACAGCCTAGAGAGAGGAGGTGAGGGCCCTGGGTGTGTGGTGCCCGGAAAATAACCTCTCACTCAATGTCGACAAAACAAAGGAGCTGATCTTGGACTTCAGGAAACAGCAGAGGGAGCACGCCCCTATCCACATCGTCGGTACCGCAGTGGAGCAGTTGGAAAGCTTCAAGTTCCTCGGTGTACACATCACTGACGATCTGAAATGGTCCACCCAGACAGTGTGGTGAAGGCGCAACAGAGCCTCTTCAACCTCAGGATGGTGAAAAAATTTGACTTGGCACCTAAAACCTTCAAACTTTTACAGATTCACAATAGAGAGCCTCCGGTCGGGCTGTATCACCGCCTGGTATGGCAACTGCACCGCCCACAACCGTAGGGCTCTCCAGAGGGTGGTGCGGTCTGCCCAACGTGTCACTGGGGGCAAACTACCTGACCTCCAGGACACCTACAGCACACGATGTCACAGGAAGGACAAATGGATAATCAAGGACAACAACCACCCGAGCCACTGTCTGTTCACCCCGCTATCATCTAGAAGGTGAGGTCAGTACAGGTGCATCAAAGCGGGGACCGAGAGACTGAAAACAGCTTCCTATCTATAGGCCATCAGACCGTTAAATAGCCATCACTAGGCGGCTTCCACCCAGTTACGTAACCCTGCACCTTAGAGGCTGCTGCCCCATATACATAGACTTAATCACTGATCACTTTAATAATGTTTACATATTTTTGCTTTTACTCATCTCATGTATATACTGTATTCTATTCTACTGTATTTTAGTCTATGCCACTCCATCGCTCATCCTAATATATATATATATATATATTCCTTAATTCCGTTCTTTTAATTTTAGGTTGTGTGTATTGTTAGATATTATTGCACTGTTGGAGCTAGAAACACAAGTATTTCTAAATGTGTATGTGACAAATTTGATTTGAACTCATTGGCCTGAATGCCAAGCGTCACGTCTGGAGGTAACCTGGCACCATTCCGATGGTGAATTATGGTGGTGGCAGGGATTGGGAGACTAGTCAGGATAAAGGGAAAGAGGAACGGAGCAGAGTACAGAGAGATCCTTGACGAAAACCTGCTCCAGAGTGCTCAGGACCTCAGACTGGGGTGAAGGTTCACCTTCCAACAGGAAAACGACCCTAAGCACACAGCCAAGACAATGCAGGAGTGGCTTCGGGACAAGTCTCTGAATGTCCTTGAGTGGCCCAGCCAGAGCCCGGACTTGAACCCGATCGAACATCTCTGGAGAGACCTGAAAATAGCTGTACAGCAACACTCCCCATCCAACCTGACAGAGCTTAACTGGATCGGCAGAGAAGAATGTGAGAGACTCCCCTAATACAGGTGTGCCAAGCTTGGTAGCTTCATACTCAAGAAGGCTCGAGGCTGTAATCCTTGCCAAAGGTGCTTCAAAGTGCGGAGTAAATGGTCTGAATACTTTCCGAATTATGCCGATTCATAATTTCAACCAGCTGAGAAAAGATTACAGTCTTGTCCTGACGCGTACATTCTCAGCAGGACAGTGGAGATCGAATTTCAATATTGGAACAATGTTGCAAAATGTTTGTCAGGAGACAGTCTGTAATGTTTCTACAAACCACCGTTGTTGCGACAGTCTCGCGTCTAACAGCCGTGTCCATATTTCCTCGACACCAGCTTCTCTGGCATTATTTAAGTAATAATGCCTGTGTTTTGGAGGATATATTTACACGGGTGTTAGACCCGTTCATACAATATGTTACCAACACATTGACATTTTCGTAAATGTTATTTTGATGAATTTATTCATACTATTTCATCCTTTTTAATGCTCTAATTACATTGGTAACCAGTTTATAACAGCAATAATGCACCTTGGGGGTTTGCGGTATATGGCCATGAACAGCCCTTAGCTGTGGTATGTTGGCCATATACCACACCCCCTTGTGCCTTACTGCTTAATTAGAACGTGTTGTAAACAGCATGTGCTGACAGGAAAAATTTATATTATATTTTTTTATCTGTTTAGGATTTAACATGGGGACCATTAGGGCGCACACGCACACACACCAGAGGCGGCTGGTGGGAGGAGCTATAGGAGGACAGGTTGATTGCAATGTTTGGAATTGAATCAATGGAATGGAATCAAATGCGTTGTTTCCATGTGTTTGGTTCCATTGCAGCCATTACAATGGACACACAAACCCTAATTTAAGCAAATCGTTTTTTTCCCAATGTGGAAATCCTGAAGTTTGTGGCTAGCTAATACGCCTGGATAATCCATTTATTCATAGACCACTTCAGGCCTTAGATACTTAAAGCAATCTCTGCATTGTTTCAGTGGCTGGATAGTGGAGAAGCCTTCAGTTGAGCAGAGTGAAGCTTTTCCCTTCCCTCGCTTGCTCATTGATAATCTAACATGGGGCCCCTCTACATCCAGGGCCAGGCTCCTAGAGTCACCAGCCCTGTGAGGCACCTGCTATAGCATAGCACGGCGCCTGTTTGCTACTATTTAATAAAACATTGGGTGATGTATGAGGCCGAGGCTTCACCTGAGGGGGCAGAGCCGCCTCATTTACTTCCTCCACTCGGCGTCTACGACCCGCTGAGCAAATTGTGTTCATATTAGCGCTGCGGCTGCTCTTCACCGAAAACAAATAGTCTCCCCAGCATAATCCTTACCTTAACTCAACATGATGGTTGGGGATGGTAGCTGGGGAGGATGGGGCTAGCTACTGGTGCTAGAAGGACAGCCTAATATGTAGGCTAGGTCAGTGATTTACCTCCTGGATTTTGTTTTGGCTCTTTTTTTAAAACTAAATATCATGACTCTTACTGGCTCTGAAGGCTGAAAATAAACATGGTGGCCTTAAAGTGTTTACTTAGGAATTGGGATTTTGATACTAAGTATCCTGACATATTTTATTCAAAAATAAATATCCCAGCTGATTGTTTTTACTGTAGTAATCTCATTCACAGGATTCTAAATCCATAAAGAAAATAACTAAAGCAAGGTTTCTATTGTAATTTTTTTTACTTTTTATAAATTCAATTAATCCTTAATTGAAACCATAACAAAGAAATCTCCCTGCCCCTGTTGGGCTAAAATGCTGAGGGATTGGCCTGGAGAAATGTAACCACTCTCAAAATCAGACAGCACTATGGATTAATGCACTGGCCATCAATGGTATTAAATGTATAGTTTGAACCATGTTTTGAGGCTGTACAGTGTTTTGTTTACATTTCAGAGTAAAGCATTTTTGGTTCTGATGGGGTACAACAGTTAAACTAAGCGGTTGAGGCATTTCTATTCTTCGAGAATGAATTGACATACAGTGCTTTCAGAAAGTATTCACATTCCTTGACTCTAACAGAATTTAAAATTGATTACATTTATACCCCATAATGTCAGTGTTTAGCATGATTTTTTTTCTCTACCCCACACATACAATTATCTGTAAGATCCCTCAAAAATGTTGTAGTTGCTCCACAATACTAACCTAATTGACAGTGAAAATAATGAAAGACATATTCCAAAACATGCATCATGTTTGAAACAAGGCACTAAAGTAATACTTCAAAAAATGTAGCAAAGCAATTCACTATTTGTCCTATTTGAGATATTTATGTATTTCATTTTTAATAAATTTGCACACATTTCTAAAAACATGTTTTGATTTTATTATGGGGTGTTATGTGTAGATGGGTGAGGGGGGGGAAAAAATCTGTATTTTTTTCAGGCTGTAGTCGAGGGCTATGAATACTTTCTGAAGGCACTGTATATCGTTAATTTATACGTTAAGTCCAAAAATGCATGTAGAAACTAAAGATTCTAGCTGTGGTCGAATGATCAAAGCACTCTAGTGGTCTCACGAGTGGAATGTTATTCATATTTTTCATGAATCAACATTTATTTTTTAAACTCAGAACATCCGGAGTTTCTATGTCAAATGATTTTGTTATATTTACATTTACATTTAAGTCATTTAGCAGACGCTCTTATCCAGAGCGACTTACAAATTGGAAAGTTCATACATATTCATCCTGGTCCCCCCGTGGGGAATGAACCCACAACCCTGGCGTTGCAAGCGCCATGCTCTACCAACTGAGCCACACATATTTCAGTCTTCTGTAATGTATATAAAGTGTAATATTGGGATGCAAACTCAAACTTTTTAATACATTTTAGCTATATATCTGACATGGTACAGGTGTCTTCTATTTTTTTTTAAGCCCATAACCATGTGTTTGAGGTGTATACTTTTGTTTCCATGTAGATTTGTTCTAAGATTACCCAGAAACCCTCTGTGTGACCCTGATTTAGCCAATTGCAGTGAAAGGTTAAGACGGTTCCATCCTAGGTAAACTCAACACTACGTTGGGTAAGTGCAATAAGACTAGCCTATCTTTCAAAGTCCATCTTTGTTTAGATTAATTGCCTTCCCAAAACCATCTAAAAAGCAGAACAAACCTGATGCCGTTGGCTGAACTTTCAACAAGTATCCTTCTTAATGTGCACAGAATATTGGTTGAAGGACAGATTACATTTTGGCAAGATATTAAAACAGAAGTTATACTAAGCAATTCCAAGCACTATTTCAATTTCCAACAGTGAAATATTATTTGGATTTGATTGATAGCATTGGCGTGAATGCACTCTACTCCTTGCTTATTAACTGCAGTCATGTGGGAATTAGTAAGGTTTGCTCATGAATATCTTTATAATAGCTAAACTTTAATTTCCTGTTCTATGTATTCATCTTTTTTATATCCCACTATGGTTTGATTGTCTAAATGCAGACCCGGAGGCAACAAAACCCAACTAGCACAGTGTGTGCAGTGCCACTGCAAACATACCTTGTATGATATTTTTTAAATCCTCTGCTTTGGTTTATCTTCAATATAAAATAAGCTTACTGTGCCAACGTAATTATTTGTGATATATTTACAGCAACGCAATAGCACATTTGTTTTCCAGATAGAGGTGTTTGATTTATTCTGTATAGGCTATAATTTGTATAGGGAAGGATCACTGCTTTTCATATCTTCATCTTGAGGCACAGCTTCCACAACCACTGACAATATTAAGTTGCTTCTTTCTTTCCAGGAAATACATTTAGGCAAAAAATGTAATGTGACACATGGGCATTTGGGAGTTAGGTCCATGAACCTTCTCTCTCAAGGGCGTCCAAACGGCATCTCATTAGATATTGATCAAAGAGTTCCTCATGCAGGGAAGTTGGTGTACTGTATATATTTCCTCCGACTACAGTGTGCACAATTATTTGTGTTAACAATTTACATATGAATGAAAGAAAGATGTTCCCTTGAGCGTTGGTTTGTGTTACAAGCAGCTCTGTATTGTTTGCTATTTTGAGGTACAGGTAATATGCTATGTGCATATCCCCATGTGGTTGGTAGTGTCAGGAAGGATGGAATCTGGGTGTGGTCCGTCTCAAGTGGCGCTATAGTCTCTTCAGTGACACTATTTCTTCCCTGATCTTGCTGCCTTAGCACCAGACGGCTTCAACAGGAAATGGATCGGTCGATGTGGCTAGCTCGTACTGTATTTTCAAACAATGTAAGGACGCAAAAAGAGAGGAGGTTTGTCTAGCCCACTTGTGAAGATTAAGGAACGATCGATCATATGTTACAGTTTACCACGTTTCAGGCATGTGGTTTTGACATTCCTTGGGTCTTTAATGAGGCTGAAATGATTGTTGTTAAAGGATAAGGTTGATGTTGGACCAGAATGATGTACATGAGTCATGGCAACATCTCACGTCCTAACAACAGAAATCTATTTCATTTTTAATTTGTTCCCAACGTTTTTATCACATCTGTTTCTATCAATTCTATAATCACCCCCAATATCACCTCCTTTTTGGCTACTGGTATCAGCCGTCTCCTTCTTGTTGCCCTGTTTGACGGCCTAGGACCCACTCATTTTTATTTTAGAAAACTGGTGAGAGAAACAGAAGACATTGGCTCTTTTTGGATTTAAGAGTGCAGAGAAAAAAATATGTGAGTCCTGATTGCTTATGCCACCCTGCAGTGTCTCCACTGGCTGCTGTGTGTTGGCGAGCTGGTTTTGTTCTCTAAGCCTTATTATATCTGTGCCTTCAGGTAATCTCAAGACATGATTACCTTGCCTTGGACTGTGAGGACAGGTTGGTGATGTGCCCAAACAAGTGTTCATCCACTGTAACCCATAGTCATTGGCAAGCAGTGGGCTTTTCATCAGGATCAAGAGTGAAACTATAGTATAACTAACACATCCAACAGTATGGAACCAGGCTCAGTTGACACTCTATTCCTACTCAGTGATAAGCTAACCAGCTCTCAAAAAGGGTCCTATAGAACCCTAACATACAGAATGCAGTTATGAATTTCAGATACAAGATGGAATCTCCGAGAGATCCTTGTCCCCAGTAAGGATAGTTATGTGAATCCTGTACGTTTCAGGTTTGCACAACGAGGATCAATAGGCTGAATGAAATACTCTCAGCTGCTGAGGCGGCAATACAGAATATTGCTAGGTTTATAACCAATCGAGTCGGAGTGAAGGAAGGACGTGTTGCCGCCAAAACTTTCCAACAAAGAGGGAGAGGATAAAACAAATCTGACAAGCTCTCCAACTGCAAATTTGTTCTCCTTTAAAAACGATGCCTCTCTGGCCTTGCCTCATGGTAACATTGATTTGTCATGTGTGACAGTTCTGGCTGCTCTCAAATCACCCTGGTGATGACATTGATCTCAAGGATTGTGAGCGGGAGAGAGGGGGACCATGGAGACACAGCACAATGATAACTCAACTCAAAAGCTCACTGAAGCCACCCCAGCAGTGCATTAAAAAGGCTATAGAGCAATTGTTTTCATTCTGGGGGTGTGCTTGAGCCAAAAGGGGTTCCTTACACCTCTGCATTGCGTTAAGGCCTTGGATATTAGGGCCATTTATTCCTCCAGAAACCTGTGTGTGTGTCTTGGCCTCATCAACAATTATGCATGAAGGAAGCTTTGATTCGTTGCGGAGGCTTGGATGCCGTTTGATTTGCTGTTGTGTTTTCCCGCGTTGCGTATTATCCCCTGAACTCTTTATCGCCAGTTGTTTCCATACCAGAAGCAGCAAGGGATGTTTGTTTTTTTTAATCTCGTGCGAGCGTCAGATTAAATCAATCTTCCCCCAATGCTGGTGTACTTTAATCTGGAACGGGAACTATCTGATTCACCTCGTTTATTGAGGAAGATCAAACTTTAATGCAACAAGGAACTGCATCTCATCCTAATCTCCGTCTCTGTTTGATTTTGGTCAGTTGCCCTTCCTTGTGGGACGTATTGTCTTTATGCTTTGGACATTCTCCGCTGACAGAAACCCGCACTTTACATGTCTTTTCATCTGCTGATTGGTTGATCGCCTGGCTGTTGGAGCTGTCAGCACGAATAAACAGAGCCAATGATTGTAAAAATTGCGAATAGCCATATGACCTAAATGGGTTGAACTTTTGTCTGCCATTTTTTTTATTCATTTCCTTAATGATTAGGTAGCTCTGGCTATGGGAGCCAAGTGCTCTTTACATATTGGCCGTTTTACACAGGGGTTTGAGGCCCTATGTGAATGACCTAGGTCATCCTATGCCCTCAGGGCCTGTGCTGTAGATTGGCTTCAGCAGTATGGATGTCTCATAGTTCTATTTTGTTTAATTAGAATGCAGTCATTCAGAAATAAACTACATACTGCAATTTTGCTCAGCCAATTCAGATATATCATTCAAAGCCATAGGGATTGTAATGTGTTCAGAAGCCTGGCTTTGGGAGTGTGTGACAATGGCTACATGACTTGATTGTTGCAAATGGATACTACTTATACGGAGGTGACACAGCGACCGTTAGCGTCTGTGACAAAAGAAAATTGAGTCCGTTACCCAATTCCGATGGCATTGCTGTAAAAGTAATACAATTTCCACTGACTGGAGAAAAGAATGTCTGTTCGGCATGGTAATTGGAGAAGCCACCCCTCTTTTGTTTCCCCAGCTCAGCGTGAACGCAACACGATTTAATAAAACTCTGGAGATTTGGATCTTTTATTGCCGGTCCTAGTACCGGGGACACGGAGTGGAAAGCCGAGCCATGCACTGATAAAAGTCATTTAATTTGACCTGTTTGAGTTTTTCAACTATAGACAGATTTGTGAGAGAGCACGCGAGGAGGGTGGGATGGGGGTGGGGGGGTAGTTGGTATATGTTTCTAGGCTAAACCCACTGTTAGAAATCCTTGCGATATTAAGATCTGAGGCCCCTTGGCTTCTCTGTGCCTGCTTTCACTCGCGTACAGTCAGGAACATAGAAACAATGGCATGAGGACACATATGGACAAACACACCCACTTCTCTCTCCTAGCGCCTGTTTTATTACCTCCTGCCTGCTGCTGGAATTGCTTTCCTCCCTCGAGTGAGCCAGTCAAAGCCGGCTTTATTGTGTTAACCTATTTGTGTGTCAAGAGCGATTGCGGAGTTCTTTATCTCTGTTTGTATTCGGACGGGGAGAAGGCAGCGAGATGGAGGGGGGGAGGGCGGTGGGCACGGGAGATAGCCGAGCCACCAGAGTTCGACGGATGGATCACCTCGATCCACTCCTGAGGATAATGACTGGTTGCTAAGCAAAAACATTTTGCTGTCCCCCCTCACAGCCCGACCGGCATCCAGAGTAATCACTTTATCTCTCAAAGATGTCGTGTATAATTATAAACCCACTGCCATCCTGTGAAATCTGCCTAATAGTATTTACATGTATTTAGATGAATGGGGGTGGATATGGAATTGGAGATTTGAGTTTGAGGGTTGGAGATCTATTGGTTGACTCAATCTGTGTTTGTGTGTTCCTTTTCCCAATAAGTTCAAACCACCTGCTGTAGCATATACGGCGATGCATTATCTACTTTGGCGGTGAGCAGTTGGATTTTGACACACACACACACACACATCTTCAGAGACCAGGGGGGGGGGATCAGCGTTCCTTTTTGTGAGCTCTTAGTTTTATTAACATTTTTATTGAGTTGAAGGACTTGCTGACCCTTTGTGGCATAATGAATTGCCTGCTGTGCAGGTTTTGGCAGAAATGACTGGCACGGATCCAAGCTTTTTAACCTAAGATTTGTGCTCTGTTGATTGAGCAGGTAACTTGGGGTAGGTAGGTAGGTAGGTCTGTATTTAAATGGCAGGATGAAGGCATATTATTTGAACATGACTGCAATTTACACAGGCTTTCGTCCCAGCAGTCACTCATGTGTGCCCCAAAGTCCAGCATCATTTTAATGCCTGGCCAATTATCTTCCCTGCTTCTGAAATCACCCCTCCCTCTCCTCATTTTCCCCTTCTATGTAGAGGTAAAATATTCATTAGAAGTTCAAATTAAAACGTGAACATCTTCAATCAGGAAAACCTGAATACAGACCAGAATAGTTGGGGTTCAAATACAAATTGTACAGGATGGTATTGCATTTTAATGTAGAATTACGTCTTGAAGTATTAGCTTATTTTTTTGAGGAGCAGAGTGGGCGTCTCATCCACGTCTGTCTGGCGTTCGCTCAACTGTGTGCTGCTTCACTCACTCTGGTTTCTGTTTAGTACCATCTCTCTTGAAATTTCAGACTCAAGAAACCGTTGCTACATCCGTTGCTATGTTTTGACAGCTTCCCTCGTCCGGGGAACTTCATACAGACACATGAAACATTCTACCCCTCCTCCCTTTGTGGTATGGTTCTGTGACTGCGTCTCTGGGAAGGAACAGCTGTCCAGCTGTCACCAGTCAGCCAGTATCCAAGCAAGGCAACATCTGTAGAGGCTGAACGGGCAAGGGGCAGCATGCCTCTACTCTAGTTTCTGAAGACCACGGAAGTGTGTCAAGCACGTTCACTCTACATGACCACTGCACTGACCATGTAAGTAGAATCACTAGAAGGGGGAACACGACAATTTGACTGCACTCCCATGGGTACATTCAGTATGGCTGACATGGTATTGACATATCGATGGGTTTGTTCGTTACGCAGTGTCACACTATTACATTATCGCTGTAATACGTCCACCCTATTGTTTGGCGGTGCATACATAGGCAACATCAGAACACCCTTTCACCAAGTACACGGAATTGTACTTGTTCATATGGTGCTGCTAGTGACTACATTTAGAGACAGAATACAAACAGTGGAGTTTGAACCGTTTACATACATTATATACAGTGCATCCACCCTGTACTGCGCTAAACAACCCGAAATGGATCTTGGAACCCGTCATTTTGGTTGACTTGGTTGAGTCAATATAAACCACCTAAAAAAAAAATAGAAATCCCACACACCTTCATGTGTTCTTTATCTGATGATGAGTGTGATTCCTGTTTTGGACTTTGTCAAATACCTTGGGAATTGGCTCTGTCTGCAATTCTTTCTGTTCTCATTCTAAGCGCCATCCCTACTAACAATTCTCAACCTCTGGATTGTGTGTGTGTAAACAAAGTCCCAGCGATAGTGGCCTAGACCTGACAACAACCGACTGGGAGACTCTCCTTCATGTAGCCCCCCTCTCCATCTCTGCCCTCCCTTGCTCCCAACCTCCTGGCAGCATGGAGAGAGGGAGAGGAGGAGGAGGCCCATAGAGCCGCCTGAGTGGGGTGGGGGAGAGCAGAGTGCCAGTCTCCTCTGTCAGCCACAAACCAGGATCTGGGAGAGGGAGAGCGAGCACATGGGACTTCCTCCTGGGATGATCTTGTGGTGAAGGAAAGGGAGGACAGCATCTGTTCACTGGGCTTGTTTTCTGCCTATTCTTTCCATCAACGCATCGCTTGCTCTTTCCTCTCCCCCTCTCTCTGATGCTGTCTGTCTTTTAGCTTCTGTCATGCTGTTGGTGGATTTGTGGAAAGGCACATGGAAAAGGAAACATGTAGCATATAATTCTATATGGACTGACTAAGAAGTGGTCCGTTTTAGGATAGTGTCATGACACTGCCATCCACCTTCCTCTTCCACCTTCCTGCTTTTGTTATGAGACAGAAGTAGTGAATGACTTGTACTATTTTAAAACAGGCCTCAGGCATAGCCCTCTGGTCGTCTACCCCTAGACAGACAGCTGCTGCTGAAACTGCGATGCGCTGGCTTCGAACAAAGTTTGATGGATACTGTTGACGGGAGCTGAGTGAGAGGATGCCTTGATGACTCCAATGAAGTGTCACTTCAGGCTCGTCTACCAGTCCCATTTACATATTGTTCTCCATCTACGGCAGTGGTGTCAAACATACGGCCAGCGAGGGGGTCCAATCCGGCCCGCGGGTGGTCAAATTTGGACTCATCAGACCAAAGGAAAGATTTCCACCAGTCTAATGTCCATTGCTTGTGTTTCTTGGCCCAACCAAGTCTCTTCTTATTGGTGTCCTTTAGTAGTGGTTTCTTTGAAGCAATTCGACCATGAAGGCCTGATTCACACAGTCTCCTCTGAACAGTTGATGTTGAGATGTGTCTGTTACTTGAATTTCTGAGGCTGGTAACTAATGAATTTATCTTTTGCAGCAGAGGAAACTCTGGGTTTTCCTTTCCTGTGGCAGTCCTCATGAGAGCCAGTTTCATCATGGCGCTTGATGGTTTTTGCGACTGCACTTGAAGAAACTTTCAAAGTTCTTGAAATGTTCCATAGTGACTCACCATCATGTCTTAAAGTAATGATGGACTGTTGTTTCTCTTTGCTTATTTGAGCAGTTCTTGCCATAATATGGACTTAGCCCTATTTGGTAAAAGACCATCTTCTGTATACCCACCCCTACCTTGTTATAACACAACTGATTGGCCCAAACGCATTAAGAAGGAAATAAATTCCACATGAATTTTTAGCAAGGCACACCTTTTAATTGAAATGCATTCCAGATGACTACCTCATGAAGCTGGTTGAGAGAATGCCAAAAGTGTGCAACCCTGTCACCAAGACAAAGGGTGGCTACTTTGAAGAATCTCAAATATAAAATATTTTGATTTTGTTTAACACTTTTCTGGTTGCTACACTTTTTTGATGTCCTCATTATTTTTCTACATTGTAGAAAATAGTAAAAAATAAAGAAAAACCCTTGAATGAGTAGGTGTGTCCTAAACTTTTGAATGGTACTGTATATGTTTTAGAAATACTTTTTTGGAGGGTTAAACTAACTCAATATACACTATACAGGGCATTCGGAAAGTATTCAGAGCCCTTGAGTTTTTCAACATTTTGTTACGTTACAGAATAATTCTAAAATGGATTAAATGAAACAATTTCATCAATCTACAAAAAATACCTTGTAATTTTAGCAAATGTATTAAAAAGAAAAAACATACCTTATTTACATAAGTTTTCAGACCCTTTGCTATGAGACTCTAAATTGAGCTCAGTTGCACCCTGTTCCCATTGATCATCCAACTGTGGTAAATTCAATTGATTGGACATGATTTGGTAAGGCACACACCTGTCTATATAAGGTCCCACAGTTGACAGGGCACGTCAGAGCAAAAACCAAGCCATGAGGTCAAAGGAATTCTCTGTAGAGCTCCGAGACAGGATTGTGTCGAGACACAGATCTGGGGAAGGGTACCAAAACATTTCTGTAGCATTGAAGGGCCCCAAGAACACAGTGGCCTCCATCATTCTTAAATGGAAGAAGTTTGGAACCACCAAGACTCTTCCTAGAGCTGTCATTATGGGGTATTGTGTGTAGATTGATGATGAAAAAAAACGGTTTAATACATTTTAGAATAAGACTGTAAAGTAACAAAATGTGGAAAAAGTAAAGGTCTGAATACTTTCCGAAGGCACTGTATACACAAAAGTATGTGGACAACCCTTCAAATGAGTGGATTTGGCTATTTCAGCCACACCCGTTGCTGACAGGTGTATAAAATCAAGCACACAGCCATGCAATCTCCATAGACAAACATTGTCAGTAGAATGGCCTTACTGAAAAGCTCAGTGACTTTCAACGTGGCACCGTCATTGGATGCCACCTTTCCAACAAATCAGTTCGTTAAATTTCTGCCCTGCTAAAGCTGCCCCCTGTCAACTATAAGTGCTGTTATTGTGAAGTGGAAACGTCTAGCAGCAACAATGGTTCAGCTGCCGAGTGCTGAAGCACGTAGCGCGTAAAAATCGCCTATCTTCGGTTGCAACACTTGCTACCGAGTTCAAAACTGCCTCTGGAAGCAACATCAGCACGATAACTGTTCGTCACGAGCTTCATGAAATGGGTTTCCATGGCCGAACAGCCGCACACAAGCCTAAGATCACCATGTGCAATGCCAAGCGTCGGCTGGAGTCGTGTAAAGCTTACCACCATTGGACTCTGTATCAGTGGAAATGTGTTGTCTAGAGTGATGAATCACATTTCACCATGTGGCAGTCCGACGGACGAATCTGGGTTTGGCGGATACCACGAGAACGCTACCTGCCCAAATGCATAGTGCCAGTAATGGTCTGGGGCTGTTTTTCATGGTTTTGGCTAGTTCCCTTAGTTCCAGTGAAGGGAAATCTTAACACAACAGCATATAATGACATTCTAGACAATTCTGTGCTTCCAGATTTGTGGCAACTGTTTCAGCATGACAATGCCACCGTGCACAAAGCGAGGTCCATACAGAAATTGTTGGTGTGGAAGAACTTGACTGGCCTGCACAGAGCCCTGACCTCAACCCCATCAAACACCTTTGGGATGAATTGGAAAGCCGACTGAGCCAGGCCTAATCGCCCAACATCAGTGCCCGACCTCACTAATGCTCTTGTGGCTGAATGGAAGCAAATCCCTGCAGCAATTTTCCAACATCTAGTGGAAAGCCTTCCCAGAAGAGTGGAGGCTGTTATAGCTGCAAACGGGGACCAACTCCATATCAATGCCCTGATTTTGGAATGAGATGTTAGACGTGCAGTTGTCCACATACTTTAGTTCATGTAGTGTACTTTAAAATGATTAAAATCAATTCAAAACTGTGTAGAAATGATAATGAACCTACATTCATACAGTTTCTTGACCGTGTCCAGCCTGTTAAAAATCTAAATGAAAGCTAGACAGTCAGGGAGCATCAAATGTAAAAAGCTATGGATAGGGGGTGTTATTCTGTACAAATTTTGACTGCGATGAAATATAACACACCTTCAGTGTGATCCTCCGGACTTTGTTGGAGACCGAATGCGGCCTCCGCGGCAAAATTAGTTTAACACTCCTGTTCTACGGTGATGTGGTCGTGCTGCTAATTGTACCAGGGGATTGAGAGGAAGGCGTTTGGTGATGTAAGCGTCATTGTACCTTGACTGGGGGGCGAATCCGGTATCTCAACATTCCATATGGCTCTGTAGTGGTAAAATCTCTCCTTTCCTCCCTTGGCCCCCATTCAGCCACTCCCCACCCAGCCCCCCGATGACAAGGAAATGGTCTGTTCATGACTTATGGTTTTATCATTCAAATGTTCTCCATTGATGCCCCAACACTGTGATTGGCAGCTGGAGCTGAAAGACCAATGGAGCTGGGCGTCGGCAGCCAGTTGGTAACCGTAACAATGGTGTCTCTCTCTGCTTTGTTTTCAAACTTTTCCTGTTGTCACGGAAACCCCTCCAACTACGTTTCTGCCACAAGGACAGCATCCCCTATTAATCTTTTAAAGATGAGCCTGAGTGAAGAAGCAATAGGGGTGTTGAGGGTGCTGCAGCACCCCCTGAAAAAATCTGAATTAATATACAATCTAAATTTTTCCACAAAAAATACACAAAAGTAGTGCACTGGGCCTTTACTAGTCCTGCCTTAGTGGACGATATAGCCAAGGGAAGCCAGCGAGCATTTGGCCTCCCTTGATGATAAAAAAGTATAAAATTATAGCCAATCAGCGTTGAGCAAAACTGAGTGAGCTCAACTGTGAAGGGAAGCCAGTGTCAAGGGAAGCCAGTTTGGATTTGGTTTCACTCCTATCACATCGATAGAAACAACTTGAATTGTTTTATCTCCTTGTTGTTGTCCTCCGGTGGCTAGCCAGCTAGCTGAAATCGTCCTATTCCTAAATTAGCTGAGAAGATGGAAGTTCAATATGTAGAAGGCTAATGTTAACTAGCTAACGCTGCCCATGAAAGGAAGTTAGTCTAGCAAGCATTTTGGTCAGGTAGCCTAGGACAACAAAAAATAAAAGCATGTACTGTATGACAGAGTCATAGACCGAACATTTACTTTCTTGACGATGCTGTAGGTCATGTAACTGTTTGTTACATGCAATATGCTTTGTGGACTTCACAGGACAGAGTTTGCGCTCCGGTTTTGTGATGAAACAAAGGTCTGGTTGAATTTATTCTGCCACTGTCTTCTTATTGTCTTGGCCTTAAGCATATATCACGGTTGCAAGGCATATGAACTAACAGGTTATAGAGCAAACAATGCAATTATCACAACACAGTGATTTTACCCATGTACCGTTACTGAGCCTGAGTGCAGTCAGAAGCATCCTGATACTCCAATGCGTCAACAATTTAGGACACCCTCCACCTCTCCTGTAGGTGTGTCAGTACCAGGGTTTCCATTAGAAGGTAATATCTTGTTTTTGGCCATTTTCTTTGTATTTCTAACAGCAGACAAATATAATTGCCGCCAATTGTCCCATTCCGATATCCAAAATCCCATTGCGAAATAATGCTTTTTAGTTTATTCATTGATGGAAATACCAGTTGCTGGAAATATATTTGACTGGTCATGCTTATCCGTCTATGGGTTAATTTGCATAATTTAGTGGAATTAAATTGGTCCGTGTGTACAGTATATTCGTTATGTATCTTATTTATCACACGCATACAGATACAACGCCTTTGAGCGTAAAACACTGTCAGACAGCAGCAACCAGGTTTCATCAGTGCGTCACACACCCCTTTGCAATGAACAGGAGGCCGTATACATTTTGAAAACATACTCAATTGTTCGAAACCTGAACGTTTTACGACATAATATGAGGATTGTCTTACCTTGCTTCAAAGTAGCCTAGACAAAATCAGACCATATCCGTGATCAGACCATATCCGTGGAGGCAATTATTTTATCAACTTTCTTTCATTGTCCAGTAGCCAAAGGCACAATCCTTGCCACATAAGTGTAACAGTATAGCTTCCGTACATCTCCTCGCCCCAACCTGGGCTCGAACCAGGGACCCTCTGCACACATCAACCACAGTCACAGTTACGAAGCATCGGTACCCATCGCGCCACAAATGCTGCGGCTCTTGCAGAGCAAGGGGAACAACTACTTCTAGGTCTCAGAGCGAGTGACGTGACCGATTGAAACACTATTAGCGCGCACCACCGCTAACTAGCTAACCATTTCACATCGGCCACATAAGCAACCCATTCTAGTTGTTGCATATTAGATCGCCCCTCTTTCAAAATTTGTTACGGATATTTTCATCTCGTCACGTGACGCCTCTCTCGTGTGTGTGGCGCTTTTTGATGGTGTTATCCCGCTAATTGCTTTACGTAACAAACCTTCACGCATAGCCTACTGACTTGTGCACAGTGGCTGTATGAATTTGGGATCTATCTGGAGTCTGTCTGGAACAGGCTATTTATTTCTCAACAAGCTTGACCAATAGAATAGGTCAATATTCTATTATTTCTATTATGGGGATAGTCGATTAATATAGACTAGTGATTTGGTTGTTCGTTTACTCGTCTTGTTGGCTGAGAAAAAGTAAATATGGACAGTTATTCTTCAAAGTGCACATCAGAATTCGGCAAGAAGGACCACACATCGTTGCATCCTTGACTTGCATGTTCTGTTAATACGCATTACCATAATCTAACAGTGATTTCTGTCATTCTGAGCCTCGTGGGTGGATGCCCTAATCAGTTCACGCACTCAATGCATTGGGTCCAGTAAATTGATCAAATGCCCGGTAAATTAAAATGGCGCTGGTCAAATGTATGGCACAACATTTTCCAAACAGAAACCCTGGTCTCTACTCAGATCTGGAAGATGGCAGTCTGAATAGAACTCCCTGTATTTATAGAAAATTCTAAGCATATATGGAATTATTTATCTGTTTTGTTATGGGAGAATGGAACTTCATACATTCTGTAGTAGCAGTATGTTTCAATATTGCTACAGTATATTCAGAAATCCATGCTGTAGGGACCTCTCGCTGAGAGATGCAACAGTAACAAGTCACTGTGCATAACAGAACAGCAACCTTGTAGAACAGCCCATTTCTCCGAACCTACATGCGTCTCTGTGGAGATCACAGCTGGTCCCATGTGGTCTACATCACAATCCTTTTTTATTCTCAGAAGAAAGATGTCTGACTTGTGGTTGCTAAGGGTTATTTTTGTGTGTGTGGGTTACTATTTCATGTAATTGGTGTTAATTTTCCTAACAGTGGGAAGTAAGTCTGTTCTGAGTCCAGATTACTACCCCTTTTCAAGGAAAAGCCTTCTTGACACTTTAATTTGTCATGAAAGCCTCTGTGTGCACTGCTACTAAATCCCACTTCATTTAAGAATGGATGACGTGGAAATATACACATAAATAACATAAATATACAGCAGCCAGAGTTGCTGTTCTATGAGATATGGTGGCTCTTGTATGAAGATACTAGACGCTATCAGGGCACTTGTGTCCTTGTCTCCCCTGCCCTCCCCTCCAGGACAGTTTGGTCGGGTGCTCCCTGGTTGTGGTCTCATTAGAAACCTGATCAGACAGGCTCAGCTCCAGACGGCCTGGCTGGGCTGACTGAGACACCCAGGTCTGGGTCAGGCCAACCCCATCGCCCCCCCACCCCTACCTCTCTGGCTCTCTCCCGCGCTCCCTAAACCAAACCCCCACACCCCAGTCCTGGTCAATGGGGTTGGATTGACTTTCCCCCTCTGGTCAACCACCACTGTCATGCTCTGTGGTCTCTCTGTCTGCGCGCGGAGCTATTCATAGTCTTCTATTCTGAAAAACACTGTCAATCAATACATTAATAATGAGACATGTATAGAGTTCAGAACAATATAACCCATGACGTAAAACTCTAGTCTGAACTATTCCATTCTTGCAGAATTCTAATGTGGTACATGTGTATGTGGGGTAAATGTTCACTTGCTCTGCAGAAATATCGCTGTTAGATTAACAGAATGTTGAGTCTTTACAATGTTGATACAATGCTGTCACATGATCAGGCTTAATAATGAGTTTGCTTTGTACTAACCCCCTGGAAAGTCTTGCTGTCCTGATTTTTTTTTTTTTTCATGACTTCCAGTGCAGTTAATGCAAACCTGGCTCTTTGGATACCTAGTTAAATGTTTGTGTGCAGGTGTGTGTGAGTGAAGGTTTACCTTTGTGAGACTGTATGTGTCAATGTTCCTCCTGACCTGGCAGATGTGTGTTAGCGCACAGTGAGGGGACCTCTTTTTGTGTTCCTGTTTGCAGTAGATAAGAATCAACACAAACACTGCTGTCCCAGATTCAGCCTCTCTTCAGTCTGCCAATGTCTGCAATGTAGCGCTGTGGTCATGTGATCGCACAGCCACTAGTTGTCCCTCCACCGCAAAATCTTGAATTTCTTTCACTTTCAAAGGGGTTGCGATGCATAGCTCAACAGTAGTGTGTAGAGGCATCCTCCACCTCTCATGACCTCCCCTCCCCATTGAGACAGCACTCTTGACCTGCCGCCCCATTGTTTCCACTGGGGATGGATGGGGAGCCCAGGCGCCTCTGCCAGGGTGATCCGCCACTCAATAGCCACCCCATCTGTCGGCTGCATGCCTGGGCGTCGCAAGCGGGGATTTGACACCGCCTGTGCGAGATCTGAAAGGCGCCCATCTCGGGGGGGCTCTCTGTCTCTGAATAGGGGTTTAACACTGCTGCGTTTGGGTGTTGTCGCCACCCCCCCCCCCTCTCTCGTCCCGTCGCAGGCCCCGACCGACGCAGCCGGCTGGGAGTGTGTGTGTGTGTGTGCGTTCGTGTGTGCGTGGAGGATGAGAGACCTTCATTGTGTCTGTTCACAGGCCCCCCGAGCGACAGGGTCACCTTGTCCCTCAAACAAACGCTGCCCTCAGTGGGATTGTTGGCACTGTGTGTGTGTGTGTATCTCTAGCATCTATCCCTTTCACATCACAGCCTATTCAGCTCAGGCTGTCTGGATCAAGCTTTCAAAGGATGTCTGAAATGTGTGGGGGAAACACTCCAAACTGCTTTGCAGGTTAAACTAGTGTTAGTTAGCATTAAGGCTAACAAAACTGCTGGTGTCATCCACTCTGTCTTTTCACTGCTGATTTACGAGGATCCATTGAAATGTATATTTGTTTAGTCTCTTTAGTGGGGCATGAGCAGCCTTAGGCTGGGTTGTGGGAGGAAGAGGGACTGTTATCAGAAAGAAACAGAAGACAGCCGGGGGCAGGAAAGGAGGTCACCTGGTAGCTACTTAGCAGGTGCTCACCAATCCCCACAGTCACCAACCACTTTGCGGCTCCTCCAGGCAATTTCAGTCAGTTCAAACTGGGGTTAAACACCACCAACAGCACCCTCTCCACACCTGTGTGTGTGTGTGTGTGTGAGTGAGATCCTTCAAACCAAAAGCGCGCTTTGGAAATCTGGGCATGTCACTGTTCTCCAAATTAGTGCCGTGGCAGCTCCACTGCATATCTGAACCGGAGGAATATATTTCCCACCAGCGTATGCATTATTAACTGCGCGGCGGGTCCGGTGCTAAGCATTGTGGCGATAGACTGGTTATTCACAGCTCTATTGGGAACGAATGTGTCGTCAGGAGAAACCGCTGCCGCGCTCCACCCTATCAGATCGTTTGTCATGAGTGATAGACAATTTTCAACGGGAGCCTTTTTCAATTTATTCACCACTGTGCTGTCACTGCAGTTTCCTACCCCCATCCTCTCTCTCGCTCTCCCTTTCTCTTACCCATCTCGTATAGAAATGGGTAAACTCATTATACCAGAGTTTGTGTATGTGTCATTTGTGTACAGACCGTGCTCTGTAGGCTTGGTATGGATAATTCCGGACCTTAGTCCTGTACTGGATTTTTATAGCTCGCATTCGGGGCCCTGATACCAATTATGCAAACTATTAAAAATTTAAGGAGGACAGTCTTTTTATAATTTAATCCTAAAGTAATAGATTTGATAAAAAATGCATGAGAGGAGCTTTATAGATGAAACTAGAATGAGTGTATAAGAGACTCCAGTGAAGGATGCAGAGGGACTGGGCAGGAGGGAGGGGTGCTATCGCCTCATTATTCAAATGAAATGTGATTAGCACAGAGTAATAGTCTCTCAGAGGCAGGGCTCCCTGGCCAGTCTAATCAGACCAAACACCCATTGAGGTCATGTTCAGCAGACAAGAAATGGAAGAAAACGGTCCGAAACTGGGTGAAATGGGGAGGTTCTATCTGAACTTGTCCAATAACAAATGCTTCTTGTCATTTTCCTTAGGCACACATTTTGAAACGTTTTGATACAATGTGCTCTAATGAACACAACCCGTGATTGGGGAGACTCAACAATAACGCTTGCTTTTGTCTGGTAGGCCTATAAATGTAATGATTTCTGAAACGTTTTTCTAGAGTGATGTATTCTACTCCTGTAGCTCCCTGTCTCTCTGGCTCTCGCTCTCTTCCGATTGTTTGTCTTGTCCCTGCGTAAAGTGCACATAGAAAGGCGTGAAAGCAGGAAGTCTGCACAACTCTAATTGAATGGCTTTTTCTGCTTGGGAGCGATAGAGCTTGTACTGTCTGTAGTGCTGCTCGTACTGTATCATTGCTGAGTGGCAGCAATGGTACATTTACACTCAGCAATGATACATTGAGGGCCACAGCTTGGCGTCAACATTGAGGCAAACGTTGTGTTGTGGTTGTATGTTTGCTGGGTCAGACTGAAAACACTGACCTGTTTCCTATGAGTTTAAGGTTGTAAAGTCACGTGCACAAGTACAGTGAAAATGCCTTCCTGGCAAGCTCTAAACCCAACAATGCAATAATCAATATCAACGTAGCACTAAAAATAACATAAGGTAGAACAAAAAACGCAGGAGAAATAAGAACACGGGAAAGTAAGAAGCTATACACAGGGTCAGCTCTAATACCATACAATGTGCAGGGATACTGGAGAGATAGAGGTAGATACTCTGTGTATAGGGGGCTAGGCATCAGGATATATGATAAATAGAGTAGCAGCAGCATAGAGGAAGATTGTATGCTAGTGTGTGTGTGTGTGTGTGTGTAGATTCAGTATAGTTGCGTGTGAGTGCTCATAGAGGCAGTGTAAAAATGTAAATATTGGGTCAACTCAGATGGTCTATGTAGCTTGTTCGCTTATGGCTTGGGGATAGAGGCTTTTCAAGAGCCTGTTGGTCCCTGGATCGGGATGTTCATCAGCGATTTTTGATGCCGATTTTGACTCTGTCGTAATGCCCATACCAAACCGCCACTGAAAGGGATCTCTAGGCTAGTTAAATAAAGGTTAAATAAAAAATACAAGATAATCCACTTCAATCAGTGTAGATGAAAGGGAGGAGACAGGTTAAAGAAAGACTTAAGGATTTTAAAGTCTTGAGACAATTGAGACATGGATTGTGTATGTATTGAACGGTTTTACGTGCCAGGCGCACCGGTTTGAATGTGTCAAGAACTGCAACGCTGCTGGGTTTTTCACACTCTACAGTTTCCCGTGTGCATCAAGAATGGTCCACCACCCTAAGGACATTCAGCCAACTTGACTCAACTGTGGGAAGCATTGGGAGTCAACATGGGCCAGCATCCCTGTGGAATGCTTTCGACGCCTTCTAAAGTCCATGCGCTAATGAATTGTGGCTGTTCTGAGGGCAAAAGTGGTTGCAACTCAATATTAGGAAGTTGTTCTTAATGTTTTGTACACTCATTGTATATAAATATGTGTATATATATATATATATTCGAGAAATTGGGTTGAAACCACCAACGAAAATTGAAAGCCAGCGAAGCTTATGGATTTTAAGTTGTGCCTCAGGGGTAAATTCCTTGTTTTTCTATGGTTGCCTGTTTGTGGAATCAATCCAATCGGGCTAAATCGATCATCTCCGTGGAAAGGTCAGGAGAAGAGGCAGCCGTGTTTGAAGTGCTTATCCCCGGGAAAGTGAGCCAGAATTGTGACACCTCCATATGAGTAGGCCAGGCGGATTAGAGGCGGACAGGGTGGCCCACGGGGGCCGATTTAGGCAGATCCAGCTCTAAATAAACCACATATATCACCACAGAGGGAGAGAGAGCGAGAGAGAAAAAAAAGTTTAAGCTGCCTATACTCTAATCCCCATTTTCAACAGAAAAGCATATTAGCTAGTAGATTTGGAAAAAAATAGGACATTTAGAAAAAGCTGAGGGGGTCAACACTTGTGTAGGATGGGGGCGGTGCACTTCTTTCCTGTGTGTTTTGATTTCATATTGTTTGAAGTCACGGGTCGCTCGGCATCATCCTCTGCAGTCTTTATCTAATGTGGAGTGGGTGGTGGTTTTGAGCAGGAGGCAGCAGCATCTGTGCAGAGTTGAAACAGGGCTCTCTCTAGCTAATCCTCTACCCAGGGATCACTCAGTGGGGTGAAGACAATTACCAGGCTGCTTTCTCATGCTAATGGGTTCTCCGACTAGATCTTCAACAAAAAAAAGGGAGAAAAAAAGGAGGAGAGGGAGGGAGGCATGGTGGTGCAGGAACAACGACCGACCTAGCTAAAATGGGTTTTTAGATTACTGTTTAATTATGGATAGGGTCCCAGTTGTAATGGCTAAGGTCAGGAATAAGGAGTGAGAATTGGTTTTGTTTCGGAGAGAGAAAGGAGATAGGTTGTTATTGGGATTTCGTGTGTGTGACGTCAAGGACTTCAATGTTCAGAGAAGTCACGCGGTACAGATGCCGCCACTCACCCTTCCTTTATATTCGCCCTGCAGCAAGGTGTCAGACTCTGGAGTGGTTTAAAATTGAATTCATATGCCAGAATTTATAGAATTCACCCCTTGCCATTTCTGCTGGGAGAGGAAAATAGTATAATGGTCTCCATCTTCACTAATTTCTGGCTCTTGGCAACACTACCTGTCTCCAGTGAAGGACAAACCTGGGCACACAGCTGTAACTCACAGGGATGCAACCTGGAGCAGCAGCCACTGATCTGCTGGAGAGGTGGCCACAGGAAGATGGATGTCTCAGGGGCCTTTTTTGATGTGCCGGGGACACGGACTAGCTTGAACTTCACGAGCAACGTCAATGAAGGGGACGACTTCATCCAACTTCCAAGTTCCTTCTCTATCTCTCTCTCTCTCTCTTTCCCCCTGTGCACCAAATTTCTCCAAATTATTGAGAAGGAAAAGAGACTAATAATCAGTCAGCCCATGCTGTTATCTCTAAATGTCTGGTCACATTCACTGATAAAAAGGTTCTTTATCAGACTCCCTTTGTCATGGAAAGTGCTCACCATTTTAAAATCGTTATGACCCAGGCAGTTTTTCTCTCATCACTGAACTAGAAATACACTAAGACCAGGTACAGTTGAAGTCAGAAATTTACATCCACTTATGTTGGAGTCATTAAAACTTGTTTTTCAACCACTCCACACATTTCTTGTTAACAAACTATAGTTTTGTCAAGTCGGTTAGGACATCTACTTTGTGCATGACGCAAGTAATTTTCCCCAAAATTGTTTATAGACAGATTATTTCACTTATAATTCACTGTATCACAATTCCAGTGGGTCAGAAGTTTACATACACTAAGTTGACGGTGCCTTTAAACATCTTGGAAAATTCCAGAAAATTATGTTATGTCTTTAGAAGCTTCTGATGGGCTAATTGACATAATTTGAGTCAATTGGAGGTGTACCTGTGGATGTATTTCAAGGCCTACCTTCAAACTCAGTGCCTTTTTGCTTGACATCATGGGACAATCAAAAGAAATCAGCAGAGACCTCAGAAAAAAAATTGTAGACCACAAGTCTGGTTCATCCTTGGGAGCAATTTCGAAATGCCTAAAAGGTACCACGTTCATCTGTACAAACAATAGTACTCAAGTATAAACACCATGGGACCACGCAGCCGTCATATCGCACAGGTAGGAGATGTGTTCTGTCTCCTAGAGATGAACGTACTTTGGTGCGAAAAGTGCAAATCCCAGAACATCAGCAAAGAACCGTGTGAAGATGCTGGAGGGAACAGGTACACAAGTATCTATATCCACAGTAAAACGAGTCCTATATCAACATAACCTGAAAGGCCACTCAGCAAGGAAGAAGCCACTGCTCCAAAACCGCCAGAAAAAAGCCAGACTACGGTTTGCAACTGCACATGCAGACAAAGATTGTACTTTTTCGATAAATGTCCTCTGGTCTGATGAAACAAAAATAGAACTGTTTGGCCATAATGACCATTGTTATGTTTGGAGGAAAAAGGGGGAGGCTTGCAAGCCGAAGTACACCATCCCAACCATGAAGCATGGTGGTGGCAGCATCATGTTGTGGGGGTGCTTTGCTGCAGGAGGAACTGGTGCACTTAACAAAATAGATGGCATCATGAGGTAGGACAATTATGTGGATATATTGAAGCAACATCTCAAGACATCAGTCAGAAAGTTAAAGCTTGGTCGCAAATAGGTCTTCCAAATGGACAATGACCCCAAGCATACTTCCAAAGTTGTGGCAAAATGGCTTAAGGACAACAAAGTCAAGGTATTGGAGTGGCCATCACAAAGCCCTGACCTCAATCCAATAGAACATTTGTGGGCAGAACTGAAAAAGTGTGTGCGAGCAAGGAGGCCTACAAACCTGACTCAGTTACACCAGCTCTGTCAGGAGGAATGGGCCAAAATTCACCCAAATTATTGTGGGAAGCTTGTGGAAGGCTACCTGAAACATTTGACCCGAGTTTAAATTGTTTAAGGCAATGCTACCAAATACTAATTGAGTGTATGTAAACTTCTGACCCACTGGGAATGTGATGAAAGAAATAAAAGCTGAAATAAATCATTCTCTCTACTATTATTCTGACATTTCACATTCATAAAAAAAGTGATGATACTAACTGACCTAAGACAGGGAATTTTTACTAGGATTAGATTTCAGGAATTGTGAAAAACTGAGTTTAAATGTATTTGGCTAAGGTGTATGTAAACTTCCGACTTCAACTGTATATAGGCATTAGGAAAAGGTTCTTTTAGCACACACTCCATGCAAAAAGACCCATAGTCCAGAAGGGATGGCTTTTTGTATCTACAAGGGCTGTGCTAATGGGAGAGTATCCTCATGGGAAACATCGCACCTTTTTCTCCCTCTTTGTTTTAGATGACAGCCGCTCTCACTCTACATTTGCGGTTCATCTTTCCACACACTCGTTCTCTCCGATTTGTCTTAGAGCTCAGTGTTGCGTGAGTCAGAGAGACAAGTCTACCTGTCTCTATCAAATGTCTCCTTGTTCCATGGTAACAGCTTGGTGGTGTCTCTACTCAGCATTACAGAGTAGAGGGAGGACTGTTGTTGAGGGTCTCAGTATTTCCTGTGTTTGAGGGGTGCAAAATGCACTTGTCATTTAAATCTCGCTGGATTGATTGCTTTCATTTTACTCTGGCGACTCTTTCCCACTCTTGCTTGTACCATTCGTTTCTCTCCGTTAATGTAACGACCGCGGAAACGTTTGTAATGACCTGTCAAACACACTCCGGTAATGGCTGAAATGGGCTCAGCTGAATACATTGGCTTTCCGTTGCATCTATAAGAACACTAAAGCTTGGTCGGGGATTTAACAATAGCGTCTCGACACCTACATCACAATAAAGAGAAGAAATAGCTTTGTTTTGACGGGTATTGACTTTTGAAAAAAAGAGTTATGATTTAATACAGTTGAAATGTTTACAAATCAGATATGCTGAAATGAAAGCAACTTCCTGAAAATGAACACTGGGATTATAGTGTGATATTATGTCCGATCTCACAAACAATGTAAAGTATGTTTAGATAGGTGTCATCTAGAACCAAGCGTTTTTAGTTTAAGTCACTGGGTATCCTTCTCTTGACACACTTGTTGAGTTATGCAATAGAACGTGACCACAACAGTAATGAATAATTCATGAATCAGTAGCCTAGACAGAGCACATTTTTGGTTGTTGCAGCGCTGTTCCGCCCTTTTATATTCATTTATTAATGTACGCAAATATACGGTATATGCAAAAGAGGCACATCTAATTTGTTATTTTATCACAAAGTATTAAAAAATAACTGGTATACTAAGAACATGTATATATGAGTGCATTATAAGAAAGGAAAAAGTGACATTTTACAATAAATGGTACATTTTTCCCAATAACTGTTGCTAGTCTCAGGTCTAAAAACATGACTCAGTGTGAGGAGGAAAACACCTGCTAGGTTTCTAACTGTGTTTTGCTGTGTGGAAATTCAACAGCACAAAGGTAAATGAATCTGTCACCCGTCAGTTTGATTGAATACGATCAGTGTCAATATATGAAGAGGCCCTCATAACCCCGCACCTCCATTTTGATCTGTGACGCCCTCCAGTCAGACCCTGGAGTCACCTGAATACCAGCACAGAGTGGTGTTTTTCAGAACTAAACATGAAGGAAACAAGGAAATAAATCATGTTTCCTTTTAATTATATTCTATTGATTTATTGATCACCACACATATATTTTCAGACCTACATCTTTTCAGGCCGAAGCCTTTTGTGTGCGAACGCGTGTGTGCGTGGTGCGTGCGTGTTGGTGTCTGTGTGTGAAGGCTTTGCCATTTCTGTCTTTCTTTTTGTCTCTGTTTGTTTTCTTCATAAACTGACGTTGGCTTCTCTTTGATCTGTCGGAGCCAAGCTGAGAAACGATGGCACCAACAAACAATGAACAAAACGGCTAAAGACGACGCTTTGAATATTCAAACACAGCAGCATATAGGAGGGGGGTGTATTAGAATAGACTGTTGTGTTAATCGATGAATAGATCTATCTGTGACCCACATTCAGTGATATCCTGGGATATGAAACTTCTCAGTGGTTTTTTTTGGACCAGGGTTTGGAGACGAGGCATTGCGAAGGGTAGACGGGAGGAGATTCAGTTCCGTTACTATGTCAAGTAAGAGCCCTCTGAGCAAAAACTTGCATATAGGCATCATTTTAATGTAAGCTTTTAACAGTAATTAAGTCCTACTTGGGTGGTTGCCTTAACATGTGCTCAGTTGGTTAGAGGTGTTGGCGATGGAGCAATCCAAGTGGTACACTGACACATCAAGAGCTGGAAGCATCATGGGGGGAGTCACAGGGAAGTCACATCTTTGCAGTGGACCACTGAGACTAAGTGCTACTTGCTCCTGTGTTTCCTCTGTCGTCTCTGACAGACTATACTTGTGTTTTTATTTCTTACAGGCCCGACAGCAGCACCAATATACACTACATGACAAACAGTATGTGGACACCTGCTCCAAAATCATGGGAATTAATATGGAATTGGTCACCCCTTTGCTGCTATAACAGTCTCTGCTCTTCTTGGAAGGCTTTTCACTAGATGTTGGAACATTGCTGGAGGGACTTGCCTCTATTCGGCCACAAGAGCATTAGTGAGGTCGGGCACTGATGTTGGGCGATTAGGCCAGGCTCGCAGTCGGCGTTCCAATTCATCCCAAAGGTGTTCAATGGGGTTGAGGTCAGGACTCTGTGCAGGCCAGTCAAGTTCTTCCACACCAATCTCGACGAACAATTTCTGTATGGACCTCGCTTTGTGCACGGTGGCATTGTCATGCTGAAACAGGAAAGGCCCTTCCCCAAACTGTTGCCACAAAGTTGGAAGCACAGAATTGTCTAGAATGTCATTGTATGCTGTAGTGTTAAGATTTCCCTTCACTGGAACTAAGGGGCCTAGCCCAAACCATGAAAAACAGCCCCAGACCATTATTGGCACTCTGCATTGGGGCAGGAAGCGTTCTCCTGGCATCCGCCAAACCCAGATTCGTCCGTCAGACTGCCAGATGGTGAAGCGTGATTCCTCACTCCAGAGAGGGCGACACCACTGCTCCAGTGTCAAATGGTGGCATACTTAACACCACTCCAGCAGACTCTTGGCATTGCGCATGGTGATCTTAGGCTTATGTGCGGCTCCTCGGCCATGGAAACCCATTTCATCACAAACAGTTCTTGTGTTGACGTTGCTTCCAGAAGCAGTTTGGAACTCGGTAGTGAGTGTTACAACCGAGGACGGTCCTGTGAGCTTGTGTGGACTATCACTTCGCGGCTGAGCCGTTGTTGCTCCTAGACATTTCCACTTCACAATAACAGCACTTACAGTTGCCCGGGGCAGCTCTAGCAGGGCAGAAATGTTACGAACCGACTTGTTGGAAAGGTGGCATCCTATGACAGTGTCACGTTGAAAGTCACTGAGCTCTTCAGTAAGGCCATTCTACGGCCAATGTTTTGTCTACGGAGATTGCATGGCTGTGTGCTCAATTTTATACACCTGTCAGCAACTGGTGTGGCTGAAATAGCCAAATCCACTCATTTTAAGAGGTGTGTGTGTATATACGTGTATACAGTGGGGAGAACAAGTATTTGATACACTGCCGATTTTGCAGATTTTCCTACTTACAAAGCATGTAGAGGTCTGTAATTTTTATCATAGGTACACTTCAACTGTGAGAGACGGAATCTAAAACAAAAATCCCGAAAATCACATTGTATGATTTTTAAGTAATTAATTAGCATTTTATTGCATGACATAAGTATTTGATACATCAGAAAAGCAGAACTTAATATTTGGTACAGAATCCTTTGTTTGCAATTACAGAGATCATACGTTTCCTGTAGTTCTTGACCAGGTTTGCACACACTGCAGCAGGGATTTTGGCCCACTCCTCCATACAGACCTTCTCCAGATCCTTCAGGTTTCGGGGCTGTCGCTGGGCAATACGGACTTTCAGCTCCCTCCAAAGATTTTCTATTGGGTTCAGGTCTGGAGACTGGCTAGGCCACTCCAGGACCTTGAGATACTTCTTACGGAGCCACTCCTTAGTTGCCCTGGCTGTGTGTTTCGGGTCGTTGTCATGCTGGAAGACCCAGCCACGACCCATCATCAATGCTCTTACTGAGGGAAGGAGGTTGTTGGCTAAGATCTCGCAATACATGGCCCCATCCATCCTCCCCTCAATACGGTGCAGTCGTCCTGTCCCCTTTGCAGAAAAGCATCCCCAAAGAATGATGTTTCCACCTCCATGCTTCACGGTTGGGATGGTGTTCTTGGGGTTGTACTCATCCTTCTATTCCTCCAAACACGGCGAGTGGAGTTTAGAGCAAAAAGCTCTATTTTTGTCTCATCAGACCACATGACCTTCTCCCATTCCTCCTCTGGATCATCCAGATGGTCATTGGCAAACTTCAGACGGGCCTGGACATGCGCCTGCTTGAGCAGGGGGACCTTGTGTGCGCTGCAGGATTTTAATTCATGACGGCGTAGTGTGTTACTAATGGTTTTCTTTGAGACTGTGGTCCCAGCTCTCTTCAGGTCATTGACCAGGTCCTGCCGTGTAGTTCTGGGCTGATCCCTCACCTTCCTCATGATCATTGATGCCCCACGAGGTGAGATCTTGCATGGAGCCCCAGACCGAGGGTGATTGACCATCATCTTGAACTTCTTCTATTTTCTTCTATTTTCTAATAATTGCGCCAACAGTTGTTGCCTTCTCACCAAGCTGCTTGCCTATTGTCCTGTAGCCCATCCCAGCCTTGTGCAGGTCTACAATTTTATCCCTGATGTCCTTACACAGCTCTCTGGTCTTGGCCATTGTGGAGAGGTTGGAGTCTGTTTGATTGAGTGTGTGGACAGGTGTCTTTTATACAGGTAACGAGTTCAAACAGGTGCAGTTAATACAGGTAATGAGTGGAGAACAGGAGGGCTTCTTAAAGAAAAACTAACAGGTCTGTGAGAGCCGGAATTCTTACTGGTTGGTAGGTGATCAAATACTTATGTCATGCAATAAAATGCAAATGAATGACTTAAAAATCATACAATGTGATTTTCTGGATTTTTGTTTTAGATTCCGTCTCTCACAGTTGAAGTGTACCTATGATAAAAATTACAGACCTCTACATGCTTTGTAAGTAGGAAAACCTGCAAAATCGGCAGTGTATCAAATACTTGTTCTCCCCACTGTATATAGTTCTAACTGTATGCATTTTTCATATGTGAACTGTAGTAAAGGGGTTGTTGCTTGGTCAGAGTCTCACGGTTGTCTCATTTGGGTGGCCTTTTATTAGGCATTAATGATAGAACTAGCCCTGCACAGAGACACAGCAGTCAGCCCAGAAGTCAATTAGTCCTCATTGCTATGACATGGTTGACATTAGTGTATGCAAGCGTGTGGTGATATGAGATGGCAGTCTACTCACTGCTTTTGGACTGACAGAAAACCATGACTGAAAGACTGATGCAGACTGGAATATGGAACCAAAAGGGTACTGCTTTATTTTATTTGACAGCCCAGTTTAAGCTGCTACTTACCTATGTCCGGTTTCCCAAAAGCAAAATTAATCCTTGGAACCTTTTTAGGAGCATTGTTAAATCTCCGAGCTGTGTCCCAAAACCATTGTTATTGACGTTGCACTTTAAAACGCTTGTAATCTAACGCCTGCCTCAGACCACTCGTAGAACAGCTAAATGCGTCGTTAATGCTTTTTTTGCCCTTCCGCAACACTTTATACACAGAAGTTCTCCGCTAAACATAGGATCATATGGTTTATCCGTCTCTTGACCTTTGATAACTTCAGAACAAAGTTGACTACAAATAAAACGTCTTTGCAATTGATAAACAGGCGACGTATAAAAAATATTCTTCAAATGAAAACTGAGACGACTGCATTAAAATATAAATACTGTAGCTATAGGCCTATTTCAATCATATTGAAATACATGTCATGTTCAATAAATGCAGTTCTATTTTGCTACTTGTAGGCTACTGTCTATAATTTGTCTCAGTATATTTCATGATGCGTAGCCTAATGTGAGCAGTGATGTGCCAAATCGGTGATTTAGTGCATTTTTTATAGGGTAAGCCACATCAATATTTGCAACCATAGGTGATAATATCTCTCTAGGAGCTGATCCGTCTTCAGTATTGTGAAACAATTATGATCTCAAGGTAAGATTTGAATGGAGAAAGCTGATCCGAGAGCTGCATGGCCTTTCTTTCAGTAGCGACACATGCTCCAACGACGCACTTGGTTCTCTCTGCGTGTTTTGGGAAACGCGCGTTGCGTCTTCGGCCCGTTGTGGGAAAGATGCATCGGTAAAACACCCGTAAGCCTAAATCCCATCACTATTGGGAAACTGGGCCCTGGTATTTAGGCTGTGCGGTGACAATGGCTGCTTTCTGGTCGGCGTACTTACCCTTAAAGAGGGTAAGGCTTTGTAAGTATTGTCATTCTGTATTACGAATGACCATGATTACTAACAGTGAAGTGAATGGATCCTGCTGCACGGACCATTCTCCATACGTGTTATAGAAATAATGTGTCACCTACCAAATAGTTCCTGTAGGCTTTAGCACACAATGTCCTTTTGTTGGGCCAGTTTTGTTTTGCTGGTGTATTTGGTTGTGCAGGACTGTTGAGTATAGACTGTGTCTAGGGGCCTGTATTGTTCTGGGGAATCGGTGTCTCTTGTTAGTGGAGCTGTGAGGGTTGGTTAACAATGCCTTATTTAATGTCCCAGCTTGCGTGCCTGTCAGCAAATGCCCTCTCAGGATTTGTATGTGTGTGTTGTTTATACTTGTGTGTGCTGGTGCAGTGTGTGTCTGCGATCTATGGGAGCTTCTCCCTTTGTGTTTGTGTGTCCAAATTGGGGTCTGTAGCTCTTCTATTGTGTGCCCTATCCACCGTAGACGAGTGTGTATGCGTGAATGTGTGCGTGCGTGTATAGTGCTGTGTGTGGAGGAAAGTTAAAGGGCAGGGGAGTTTACTGCCAGCCATTCCTAATGGTAATGGGGCCTTTCATTCTCCCGCTATTCATGAGGGGGAGCTGGGGGATCAGCGGGGTAGAGGCAGTGCCTTGTTAAAGAAAAAATAAAGGGATTTGAGTGTGTCGATTGGATTAACTTGTTTGGGTTTATTAACAGGGGAGACACAGCATCTTGTTAAAAGCGCTGCATGGGGCATCCCACAGTGAGCCGGTGGGTCACTATTCAATTAGGCCCAAGCCCCGCCCTGTTCACCAAGCACGGCCACTACCAGTCAGCCCGCCACCAGGCTCCCAGACCTGACCTGCTCTGGTGGAAGGGGGGGGGGGGGCATCACCAGGGCTGCACACACAAACAGACAGACAGTCGCAAACATACATGCACACAACTCTTTTACAATGGCTTCCACTTTTGGAGCGTACAAGGCCCTTTCCTGTGGTTGCTCTCCCAACCTGGTTGGATGCTTGTCTAGGCAGACCGCCCCTGAGTGCAGGGGAACGATCCTCCTATAATCTGAGGGTCCATTCTCATTGACGAGAATTAATATCTATTCTCGAGAGATTTTACTGTAATGTATATTTCCCACGTCTCGAACGCTACCTCTGTCGGTCGCGCACGACACCTGCCCAACAGTTGGGCAGTGTAAACAGAATTGTCTCGTTGAGCCCAACATTCGTACAGTAAAAATACTAATAGCAGAGCATTGTTTTTGAAACAGATGAAATGTATAGACATTTTTATTATATTTTAGACGGAGTTTTCACCTGAAATTGCAGTAACAGCCTGAGCCACCACCCATGCAAGAAGCTGATCAACTCACCAAGGGAATTATCAGCATTTTCAATCGGCATTTTCCGTTTACCTCATATAATGACTTCATGGCATTGATAAAATTAAGCCTGGTTTGTTCTAAGATAGCTTTAATATGGTGGAACTGTACTTTTACATAATCATATGAGAGGGGTAAACGTTTATGTTTAATATACTAACATTGCTAGCTAGCATAGCTAACTAGCTGTGTTTATTGTCATGCAAGCCACATTTATATGCAAGCTACATTTAGCCAATGCGTGTAAGAATGAGAAAATAAACATTTTAATTATCTGCACACGCTTGTGAATTGTTGAAGAGTGTAGCCAATATGGTTTGGTTGCGTTATTCAACAGTAGTTCATGTTGGAAAAGTTTATTGCATTGTTGAATAGTTTGCGACTTACTGGTGGCTACTGCGGTACTGATATTTACGGTAAATTTAGAGCTCCAGAGCAATAATGTCACGTTGCCAGACAACGAAAGGTAAGGCAAGGATGTAATGTAAATGGGGGGAGTGAGTTCCATTTCGTTTATACAATTTGCTCTTTTTTGTCTAGAAACATTATAGTGCACATTACTATATTATTATTTAGCTCCTTTGTTAGCAGTGAGATACACTGTATAGTTCATGCCCAGTTCGGTAGGAAAATGTTTGTATGGAAAGGTATGTTCATATATTCTGTTCCACACACACATGCGGTTATTTACCTGTCTCTAAGCCTACTCAAGGATGAAACTTTGTTTCGGTGCACAGAATCATCGTAACACCACGAGCTAAAACCTGTTTATTTCGGCCTGTTAATGCTTTTCTTTGTTCATACTTCCCGAATTGTTGGAGTTCCGTGTGTCTGTCATTTGTGTTGTGCGCTAGGATCACGCGCGCCTTTGCGCACCACTATATGCTACTAGGTTGTCGGACGCCATTCACTGGTTCCATTCATGTAACCATTTATGATGTTGTTTAACGTGTGCCCAATTTAACATTTTACTGCAGTGGGCTAAATCAGGGTCACAGAGTGATTCTTGGTAGAGTTAAACAAATCTACTTTGAAACAAAAGTGTACACCTCACACGCATGGTTATGGGCTTAAAAGAAAAGAAGACACCTGTACCATGTCAGATATAGAGTTTACATTCATTACATTTTGAGTTTGCATCCCAATATTACACTTTATATACATCACAGGAGACTGACATATAACAAAACTGTTTGACATAAACACCAGAATTCGTTATTAATGATTCAATTATGAAAAATCTTAACATTCCACCCATGATGCCAAAGAGGGCGCTTTTGGTCATTGACTGTGTGAAAGTGGTCATGTCTGTTTCGGACACAATATATTTTGTGCTTCTAGCTCCGACAGTGCAGTAATATCTAACAGGTAATATCTAATAAATGACACAACATATACACACAAATCTAAGGAGGAATGAATTAAGACTATATCCATATGGATGAGCGATGTCAGAGCGGACCAGACTAAGATAAAGTAGAATAGAATACAGTATGTACATATGAGATGAGTAATGCAAGATATGTAAACATTATTAAGTGAATGAAATGCCGTAGAATAGTATAGAATACAGTATATAAATATGAGATGAGTAATGCCAGATATGTAAACCTTATAAAAGTGACTAGTGTTCCATTCTGTAAAGTGACCAGGGATTTCTAGTCTGTGCCTATAAGCAGCAGCCTCTAATGTGCTAGTGATGTCTGTTTAACAGTCTGATGGCCTTGAGCTAGAAGCTGTTTTTCAGTCTCTCGGTCCCAGCTTTGATGCACCTGTACTGACCTCGCCTTCTGGATGATAGCGGGGTGAACAGGTAGTGGCTCGGGTGGTTAATGTCCTTGATGATCTTTTTGGCCTTCCTGTGACATCGGGTGCTGTAGGTGTCCTAGAGGGTGGGTAGTTTGCCCCCGCTAATGCGTTGGGCAGATCGCACCACCCTCTGGAGAGCCTTCCAGTTGCGGGCGGTGCAGTTGCCGTACCAGGCGGTGATACAGCCCAACCGGATGCTTTCAATTGTGCATCTGTAAAAGTTTGTGAGGGTTTTAGGTGACACGCCACATTTCTTTAGCCTCCTGAGGTTGAAGAGGCTCTGTTGCACCTTCTTCACCACACTGTCTGTGTGGGTGGCCCATTTCAGTTTGTCAGTGATGTGTACACCAAGGAACTTGAAGCTTTCCACCTTCTCCACTGCGGCCCCGTTGATGTAGATAGAGGGGTGCGCCCACTGCTGTTTCCTGAAGTCCACGATCATCTCCTTTGTTTTGTTGACGTTGAGTGAGAGGTTGTTTTCCAGGCACCACTCTCCCAGAGCCCTCACCTCCCTGTAGGCTGTCTCGTCATCGTTGGTAATCAAGCCTACTACTGTTGTGTCGTCTGCAAACTTGATGATGATTGTTGGTGTTATGTTGTCATACATTTTGGTATTTTCTTTGGGTATACAGTATATGGGCTCGTTTTGGAGAGAAATTCAGTTCTTCTTTAGAATTTAAGTGGGGAGTCTGCTTGAGCCAGGTACACTCCTAACCTGTAATAGCTATTGCGGTTTGTTATTTTGTTTGAGAAGTAAGTCTATTGTCTACCCGTATGTGTTGTAAATATCTTTGCCAGCTATCACTATTGAACACTGTGGATAAATATGGACACCTTTGCACCAGACCTTCAGTCACAATTTATTTGGATAGTCCATCTGTAGATGGTCATACTATCTGTTCATAAGCATCTGACGATCTGTTGATAAGCAACTGCTTGCTAAGGGTATGGTTCAGGTAAGGTTTAGAATAAGGGTTAGAGTTAGGGCTAGGATTAGGGTACGGGTTAAGTTTAGGGTTAGGATAAGGGTTAGATCTAGAGTTAGTATATAGTTAGTTGAAATGTTCCTGATAGCCTGTAGAACGTCTACAGATGGACTATTCAAGTAAAGGGTTACAGAACCTTCCTTCCTCCTGAATATCTACCCTTAAGACCACATCTCTATGTTACCTAGTTCACATTTGGTGGCAGCGGTGGGATATGAACCCACGCCTCCGAAGAGACTGGAGCCTAAAAAGAGAGTCACAGGAGTAAAGTGAAAGCTATATCAATCCAGCGAGATGTAAGTGACAAGTAGATTTTGCACCGCTCAAACACAGGAAATAGATGTCTGAAAAATACATCCTCAGGTGGGCGGGGCATGCACGCTAATAACTTAATTGTTTCCAGAAATGATTTGAAATTGAGATAAAAACGGCTGCATTGGACCTTTAATAAATGGTCTGAGAGGACACAGAGAGAGGCTTTTAGCCTGTGAATGGCCAGTAATGAGCTCAAAGTGCCTGTGTGTTTGGGCCAGGCCTGCCTCGCTGTGTGTGTGAGAGAGAGAGAGGGGAAATGGCACTGCACACACTAGTAGGCTTTTCAGGGGCACCTGGCATGTGCTTGCATGCACATACTGCAATCAATAGGTATTCTTTGACTATGCATACAGCACATGAACGCCAGGGGTTTTTGTCCATCAAAAAGGGACTTAGGTGGTGGGCGTGGCATGGTGCGTGGCAATCAGCGAGGTCGGCCCATCAGAGCGGCTGAATTTTAGAGAACATTTTAGAGTGGCGCAGCGGTCTAAAGCACTGCATCCCAGTGCTGAGGTGCCACTACAGCCTGGGGTTCGATCCCAAGCTGTGTCACAGCCGGCAGTGACCGGGAGCCCTATGGGTCGGTGCACAATTGGCCCAGTGCCGTCCGGGTTAGGGGAGGGTTTGGCCGGGGGGATTTTGTTGGCTTATCGTGCTCTAGTGACTCCTTTTGGCAGGCCGGGCGCCTGCAAGCTGTCATCAAGGCAAAGGGTGGCTACTTTGAAGAATCTCAAATACAAAATATATTTTGATTTGTTTAACCTCTCTTGGGTATGTGAGACGTTAGCATCCCACCTCTTCAACAGCCAGTGAAACTGCTGGGCGCCAAATTCAAATACAGAAATATTAATTATAAAAATTCAGAAAACAAAACATATTTTACATAGGTTTAAAGATTAACTTCTTGTGAATCCAACCACGGTGTCAGATTTAAAAAATGCTTTACGGCGAAAGCATACCTTACGATTATTTGAGAACATAGCCCAAAGGACAAATCCTTACAAACCGTAACCAGCCAAGTAGAAGAGTTACACAAGTCAGAAATAGAGATAAAATTAATCCCTCACCTTTGATGATTTTCATATGGTTGCACTCAGCAGACATTCATTTACTCAATAAATGTTCCTTTTGTTCGATAAAGTCTCTTTATATCCAAAAACCTCCGTTTTGTTTGCGCGTTTTCTTCAGTAATCCACAGGCTCAAACGCAGTCAAAACAGGCAGACAAAAAATCCAAATTGTATCCGTAAAGTTCATAGAAACATGTCAAACGATGTTTATATTCAATCCTCAGGTTGTTTTTAGCCTAAATAATCGATAATATTTCAACCGGACAATAACGTTGTCAATATAAAATGTAAACAAGAAAGGCACTCTCTCGGTCTCGTGCATGAAAAAGCTCTGTGACACTTTAGGGTCCACTCATTCAGACTGCTCTTACTTCCTCATTTTTCAGAATACAAGCCTGAAACAATTTCTAAAGACTGTTGACATCTAGTGGAAGGCATAGGAACTGCAAGTTGAGTCCTAAGTCAATGGATACTGAAATACTTCCCGAATGGATTTTTCTCAGGTTTTCGCCTGCCAAATCAGTTCTGTTATACTCACAGACACTATTTTAACAGTTTTGGAAACTTTAGAGTGTTTACTATCCACATCTACCAGTTATATGCATATCATATCTTCTGGGCCCGAGAAGCAGGCAGTTTAATTTGGGCATGCTTTTCATCCAAAATTCCGAATTCTGCCCCCTACCCTAGAGAAGTTAACACTTTTTTAGTTACTACATTATTCCATATGTGTTATTTCATAGTTTTGATGTCTTTACTATTATTCTCCAATGTAGAAAATAGTAAAACATTAAGAAAAACCCTTGAATAAGAAGGTGTGTCCAAACTTTTGACTGGTACTATCTTGGTGGTGAAGATACATTTTTTTGCAGTTTAAAGCTAATTTCCTGAAATTCTACACATTTTGACACGCAGCTGACAGAAAATGTTGCAGTTTTAAAGCTAATTTGCTGAAATTCTATGCATTTTGCCATGGGCTAAAGCTGTGTTATTTTTCTTAAACATAATAACTAAATCAATAGTACTAAGTTTTTGGAGTTTTCAATTCTCCCTGACTGTTTAGCTTTTCTTTTGGTGATTGTAAATTCTCAAAGATTATGTTATATAAAAATAAGTAGGTCCATTATATTTTTTTACGTACTTTATATCGGAGTTTTAGTCTTAAGTTTACACTGAAAGTGTTTTTCCATCCTGAAAATGTATAAAACAAAAAAACATTTATATATACATACACTGAGTGCACAAAACATTAGGAACACTTGCTCTTTCCATGACATAGAATGACCAGGTGAAAGCTATGATCCCCTATTGTTGTCACTTGTTCTTATTTTGTTTATTTACCCTTTATTTAACTAGGCAAGTCAGTTAAGAACAAATTCTTATTTACAATGACGGCCTACCCCGGCCATACCCTAACCCGGACGACACTGGGCCAATTGTGCGCCGCTCTATGGGACTCCCAATCACGACCAGTTTTTAAATCCAATTCTAATCATTGTAGATTAAGGGGAGCAGACAGGTTTAAGAAGGATTTTTAAGCCTTGAGACAATTGAAACATGGATTGTGTGTGTTCCATTCAGAGGGTGAATTGGCAAGACAAAATATTTAAGTCCCTTTTTAAATGGGGTATGGAAATAGGTGCACACAGACACATGCTTTAAACATTATAGACTTACTTATAGTTTGAGGTTCTGATCTACTGTTTTTACATTCAGTGTTTAGTCTACAACGAATGAGGCGATAGAGTTTATACACACAATAACTTACATTCTGTGAGGCGTTTGGGTCTTTATGGTCATAGAGCTGGAGATTTATAGCCTACGGGGAGATTGATTAGTGCCTTCACTGGCCCTGATGCAGGGTTGGCAATCCCCCTCCCCACCCATTTGCCTGTTCACACACACACACAGACCTTGGTCCCCCAGGCTTTTGCTGACAGTTTCCGAGAGCGGTTGCATGTTAAGTTGCTACAGACAGACTGCTGTTTCTCAACATTACAATTTTTTTGCTGTCCATAGATAATGCTATCAATCACCACGCGCAGACGTATGTGTGTGTGTGTGTACTGTACAGTGCCTTCAGAAAGTATTCATACCCCTTGACTTATTCCACATTGTTGTTTTACAGCCTGAATTCAAAATCGAATAAAGATAATAATAATTCTCACTCATCTACACACAATACACATAATGACAAAGTGAAAACTTGTTTTTGGAAATTCTAGCAAATGTATTGAAAATGAAATTCAGAAATATATCTAATTTACATAAGTATTCACACCCCTGAGTCAATACACTTTAGAATCACCTTTGGCAGCGATTACAGCTGTCTTTCTGGGTAAGTCTCTAAGAGCTTCCCACACCTGGATTGTGCAACATTTGCCCATTTATTATTTTCAAAATTCTTCAAGCTCTGTCAAATTGTTTGTTGATCATTGCTAGTCAACCATTTTCAGGTCTTGCCATAGATTTTGAAGTAGATTTTAGTCAAAACTGTAACTTGGTCATTCAGGAACATTCACTGTCTTCTTGGTAAGCAACTCCAGTGTAGATTTGGCCTTGTGTTTTATGTTATTGTCCTGCTGATAATGGGTTATTGTGCTGTTATTGTCCTGGGAATTCATCTCTCAGTGTCTGGTGGAAAGCAGACTGAACCAGGTTTTTCTTGAGGATTTGCCTGGGCTTAGCTCCATTCCGTTTCTTTTTTATCCTGAAAAACTCCCCAGTCCTTAACGATTACAAGCAAAAAATATGGAGTGTGGTACTCAGTAATGTGTTGTATTGAATTTGCCCCAAACATAACACTTTGTATTCAGGACAAAACGTTAATTGCTTTGCCACATTTGTTAGTATAACTTTAGTGCTTGAATCTGTGTTTGAAATTCACTGTTCGAATAAGGAACCTTACAGATAATTGTATGTGTCTGTTACAGAGATGAGGTAGTCATTCAACAATCATGTTTAACACTATTGCATACAGAGTGAGTCTATGCAACTTATTATGTGACTTGTTAAGCACATTTTTACTCCTGAACTTATTTAGGCTTGACATAACAAAGGGGTTGAATACTTACAGTGCATTCGGAAAGTGTTCAGACCCCTCCCCTTTTTCCACATGTTACGTTACAGCCTTATTCTAAGAACATGTTGATCAATCTACACACAATACCGCGTAATGACAAAGCGAAAACTGTTTTTTAAAATAATTTTTGCAATTTTGTTAAAAATAAAACATAACTTATGTAAATAAGGTTTCAGACCCTTTGCTCTGAGACTCGAAATTGAGCTTTTTGTCCAGTAATCCGAATGCACAAGGCGCGTGCACTAAGTCCAGGTGATTTTTTTTTGAAAGTACAATAAAAGTTAGTAGAAACATGCCAAACGATGTTTAAAATCAACCCTCTGGTTGTTTTTGTCATAAATAATAAATAATATTTCAACCGGACAAAAGCTTCGTCAATAGGAAAGGAGAAACAAGAAAGGCGCGTTCCCGATCAGGCGCATGGCTGATGTCTGGAAATTTCCACTATCCACTGATTGAAAGGGCTGTATCTCCCTCATTTTTCAGAGTAAAAGCCTGAAACAATGCCTAAAGACTGGCCACATGTAGAAGAAGCCATAGAGCTCGTGAACTGGGTCCTAAGTCTTTGTATGGTGGATAGGCTTTCAATGGAAAAACAGCCTTTCAAAATAATAGTACTTCCTGGTTGGATTTTCCTTGGGTTTTCGCTTGCCATATCAGTTCCGTTATACTCACAGAAATTATTTTAACAGTTCTGGAAACTTTAGAGTGTTTTCTATCCAAATCTACCAATTATATGCATATCCTAGCTTCTGGGCCTGAGTAGCAGGCAGTTTAATTCTGGCATGCTTTTCATCCAAAATTCCGAATGCTGCCCCCTACCCTAGTGAAGTTAAGTATAAATACTTCAAAGTACTTCAAAGTACTGCTTTATTGGGTATCTGCACTTTACTTTACTATTTCTTTTTTTGACAACATTTACTTCACTATATTCCTAAAGAAAATAATGTAGTTTTTACTCCATACATTTTCCCTGACACCCAAAAGTACTCGTTACGTTTTGAATGCTAAGCTGACAGGAAAATGGTCCAATTCATGCACTTATCAAGAGAACATGTGGTCATCCCTACTTCTGGCGAACTCACTAAACACAATAATAATAATTTGTAAATGAGTGTTCCCCCTGGCTATCAGTACATTTTAAGGAATTTGAAATGATTTATACTTTTACTTTTGATACTTAAGTATATTTAGAGCCAAATACTTTTATACTTTTACTTTTGTGTAGGCCAGTGACAAAAAACCCTCTTTAATACATTTTAAATTCAGGCTGTAACACAACAAAATGTGGAAAAAGTAAAGGGGTGTGAATACTTTCTGAAGGGACTTTATGTGTTAGTTAGAAAGAGGTGTATCTAATAGACAGAAGTCACGCTAGAGCAGATGCCATGTTTGAAGGCGTCAGTTTGGACCCTCCTTCCTCTTAACCTGTTTGAACACTTCTGCCACCAGCACAGGGCAGGTGCATGTTTATCATTGTCACAGAGTTCCTAAGAAGACAGGCAGTTGTAGGCGGCATAGAGCCAGTCCTTGTCCCAGCCTGCTACTGAGCTTCACAGACTTCCATGCCCGTGAAGCTTTGCTTCTTGGGTTCTGATGCTTTTCTCACATTCTTTCTTCATTCCCTTCTCTCGTTCTCTTTCTCCCCCAGGTTGGCCTTGGCAGTCCTCCGGCTGTAGTTGTCTCCCCACCCCCCCGCCATGCTGGCCTGCCTGCAGAGGAGGCAGAACCCTCCCATCCCATCCTCCCAGCACCCCCTGTGTGCTAGCAAGGCCCTGGAGCCGCCTCAAGCCCTCAGCCGAAAATGTAAGTCCACGACAAGGGGGGAAAAAGAAAGGTCAAGGGTTTTGTTAGGTTGACGTTATTTGTTGTTTCCAAATGTACAGTGCCTTTAGAAAGTATTCACACCCCTTGATTTTTTACTAGGGCTGTCCCCGACTAATGAATTCTTGGTCGACCAAGAGTCGTCTGTTCTGTCAACCAATCGATTGGTCAAAATGTTAAAATGTGTATTTTTACATATATAGACACACAGTTTGAATAAATTCAACTATATGTAGGCTACTGCGCTTGTCTGATGCTTTATGCACTTCGATGAAAAATTAAGAAACCCAAATTACTAAAGAGGGAGCCAGAGATCAATATAGGCTAAATAGAAGAAAAAACCTGTTCCCGAATTCCCCCCCCTCCCCTCCGCTGCCCGTTGCTACTGGCCTTAGCAGATTCTGCCGTTACGCTCCTGAAGTTGCTGGTAATAGGCTACACCAGCAGTCTGTAACCTTTTCCAATTGGTGTGCCATGTTATCGTACCATTTCTACTGATCTGCATGCCAATTCTGATTTTCATATGCACATTTCTTTGGAACAGTTTCATTTAATTTATAATAAAGTCTAAATATCTATAAATCAATGTCATGTGGTTAATCAAAATTCTATCTAAATGAAAATGATACGAATCTAAGAGTAACTTCTATTGCCATTGCCAATATGTAAAAATAGCCTACGTTAAGCCAACAAGTAAAAACATTGCAGCCCGCAGGTAGAAAATATCCCGATAAAGATAAATATCCTATAAATCACATTGGCTACGCATAGCCTGTCTGCAAGGAACTTGGAACATTGTATCAACAATTAACTTGATCCAAAATCTTGTGATAGCAAACTTGACACATTGTATAAAATATTCTGGGTCCTCAGTTTCCTGCGCCATTAAGCTCTAGACAGACAGCCACAGCTTGTCGGCTATTTGTGCAAGGTATAAGAAATAATCAGATAGGCCTATTTTATGACGTTTCCACCGGATCAGAGCATGACATTTTTTCTCCTTTCATGCTGAGTGGTTATAGAAAGCTGGAAATATTTTTCAAAGGAACTATTGTCATTCTCAATGGAGGTCAAACAGACTTTGTTTACTTGCTGTTTGATTCAAATAAAAAAATACTTTGAGAAGCTCCACGGTGATGGTGAGTTAAGTCAATCAGAAATGGTATCAGATCCCCAAATGGGCACATTTACAAGCCTACATTTGCGTGCAGGCCAGGTAGCCTAGGCCTACTGTACTTCTATGTATAAACAGGTGCGTGTCCTTACTCAAGATTGACAGGAGCACTCCAAACAAAAGACAATGAATAAATTGACAACTCGACCAGTCGACTAACTCGGGTCAGCTCTACTTTTTACAAAAAAATGTATGTTAGAAAGTGAGATTAAAATGGATTTAATTGTCCTTTTTTGTCAATGATCTACACACAATATTCTAATGTCATACTGGAAGGAAAAATTATACGATTATGAAAAATAAAACATCTTGATTAGATACGTATTCAACCTCTTTGGCAATGATTACAGCTATGAGAGTTTTTTGGTAAGTCTCCAAGAGCTTTGCATACCTGGATTGTACAATATTTGCCCATTTAGTCTTTAAAAAATTCAAGCTCTGTCAAGTTGGTTCTTGATCATCGCTAGACAGGCATTTTCAAGTCTTGCTATAGGTTTTCAAGGAGCAAACTGTAACTAGGCCACTCAGGAACATTTGAATGTCGTCTTAGTAAGCAACTCCAGTGTATGTTTGTAATTTTCCTGCTGAAAGATGAATTTGTTTCCAGTGTCTGTTGGAAAGCAGACTGAACCAGGTTTTTTTGTATCCCCCAAAAACTCCTTAGTCCATGCCGATGACAAGCATACCTATAACATGATGCAGCCACCACCATGATTGAAAATATCAAGAGTGCTACTCAGTGAAATGTTGGATTTGCACCAAACAATGCTTTGTATTCAGGACCAAAAGTTAATTTCTTTACCACATTTTTTGCAGTATTACTTTAGTGCCTTATTGCAAACAGGATGCATGTTTTGGAATAATTGTTTTCTGTACAGGTTTTCCTCTTTTCACTTTGTCATTTAGATTAGTATTGTGGAGTAACTTCAATGTTGTTGATCCATCCTCAGTTTTCTCCTATCACAGTCATTAAACTCTATAACTGTTTTAAAGTCACCATTGGCCTCATGGTGAAATCCCTGAGCGGTTTCCTTCCTCTCCAGCAGCTGAGTTAGGAAGGACGTCTGTATCTTTTTAGTGAGTGGGCGTAGTGGTACACCATCCAAAGTGTAATTAATAACTTCACCATGCTCAAAGGGATAGTCAGTGTCTGCTTTTTATTTTATTTTCACCCATCTACCAATAGGTGCCCTGCTTTGCGAGACTTTGGATAACGTCCCTGGTCTTTGTGTACCTTACAGATAATTGTATGTGTGTGGTACAGAGATGGGGTAGTCATTCAAAAATCATTTTAACCACTATTATTGCATGCAGAGTGAGTCTATGCCACTTATTATGTAACTTGTTAAGCACATTTTTACTCCACGTTGACATTATGGGATATTGTGTGTAGATCAGTGACACACAATCTCAATTTAATCCATTTTAAATTCACTCTGTAACACAACAAATGTGGAAAAAGTCAAGGCACTGTATTTGATGTGGCGTGCACTTACAGTAAAGTGAGACTTTGGGGTTGCCGTCTTGTGTTGTTCCTCATTGTGAAGAGAGGGACTGTTTAGCTGTGCTGACTGTGCAGTCCTGGCAACGCCGCGTTTGAACAGTGTTAGTGTTTAATGTGCCTCCCTTGCCCTGGGTGACCCTCGGGGACCCTCGGGGTGTGTAAACATTTACAGTGTCTGGCCCCTGCCTCTGCGGCCCGGTAGGCTGGCTGTAAAGCACCACAGCTGCTCTGTTTGAGGCCAGAACACAAGCCTCCAACTTCCCTCACATGAAACACTGTATGTCCATGGGAAGTTATGTAAAACGGGAGGGGAAAGAAACTAGAAACTGGTTTGGACCAGCTAAGGATTAAAGAAAGCTGCCGTATTCCCGCTGGAAGGTGAATTTCTGCCTAAATTCCCTGAAGCCTCAGGATTAACCCTTTAGTGGAACAAAACTGTCCTGTTTGTGTGTGTCGGGGTGGGGGGGGCGGTGGTGGAGAGGGGCTGTTACGCTTTTAGGCCACTAAATACTCTGGGAACGTTCTACGTTTGCGTGGCAGTCCTAGTACCTCACAAGCCGATTAAAGGGGAAGTAGAGAAGGATCACACTGACCTAGCAGTTTCTACCTCAGCTTAGGGAAGCTTAAAGGAACTATTGTACATGTAACAATTTCACCTGCTAATAGCCCTACTTTTCAATAGCGTATCACTAGTAGTAAAGGAAACATATTTCTCTGACTTCCGCATGCCACAATAAAATAGCTTTATTGGTCTGGCCAGCTTGTGTACACCTTTCACTGTTGCATGATTGATTCTTGTTTGCAAGGTTGACAACTTGTAACAGATGTTTTTTAAAGTACGATAAGGTTGTAAAGCGATTCTCAGCTTTCTCAAGTTTTTTTTTTTTAACACAAATATTATGGCTAAAAGGTTACATGTTACTCCTTTAATGGGGATAGCAGTGCCTGCTCCCCTTCCTCGCCCTACCCAGCTCCCAATTGAAAGGCTGTCGACGCCCCTGATTGGCTGTAGGGCAAGAAATTAAATACTAACCTGGGTCTGACAGGCCAATTAGCTTTCAACAATGTCCTTCCCTTGTTTGTGTCAATTATCAAAGGGGAGAGGTAAAGAGAGGACCTGGTTGTTCAGACCTACGCTAGTGTTTCCTGGTTCCATGAGGATGGAGCAGACCTATAGTGGAGTGAAGCCCGTCCAGTTGAGTGAATGAGAAAGTGATTAAGAGGGGAGAAATGAAGAGTGCGAGGACAAAAGAGGTCGGGCCTCGAATGGCCATCTTAATCGATTCCTTCCAATTTGGACAGGATTAGCCCACTTCCTCCCCGGACCTCTTATTGAAGAGCAGCCAGTGGGAGTCGGATTTGGAATCAATAGATAAAAATAACAGTTTCTCCTTGTCCCCCCTTCTGTCTCTCTGTCTCTCTGTCTCTCTGTCTCTCTGTCTCTCTGTCTCTCTGTCTCTCTGTCTCTCTGTCTCTCTGTCTCTCTGTCTCTCTGTCTCTCTGTCTCTCTCTCTCTCTCTCTCTCTCTCTCTCTCTCTCCACCTGTTAAATCCGTTGATGGAAAGATTACCACCGTGGCCACATTGAGGTTTATAATGAGTGTATTTGAGAAGACTGGCCTCCTTTCTGTCCCGGCGGAGGTGAGACTGTGTGTTGGATTTCAGAATTGTACTATACTCTATAGCCCTTGCCCCTCAATGAGAGAGGGGATTGTTCAGCCAGGCTCAAAAGGGGTTCGGAGGGGCAGATGTCGGCTTTGGCCGGGGGAACGTGGGCACACACTGAGCCTCCCTCGTGCAAAGCTAGGTCATCGTCGATCGATCACCCTTGGCCCAGTTAGAGATGAGGGACGAGGAGGGGGCGTTGTGGGGTAAGTTGACCCGGGCTCTCAGTAGAACGCTGCTGCCTGCTCTGCCTGCCTGAACGATTCCAACCGCTCACAGAGAGAAAGAGAGTGTGAGGGAGATTATTACCTGGCAGTGACAGGAGAGGGGAGCTGCTCTCCCATTTGCATCTTCTGTCCTTTGCACAAAAGCAGTGAGGAGGGTGGGTGGGTGCTTAGGAAAGCGGTGGTGGGTAGGGGGGGTGAGAGGGTATTAGAACCCCCCCCCCCCCTACATGTAAATGCCGAGGGGCTGCACAGTTCATTGATGTGACTCCCATTAAAAATACCTCATACCCTCAATAAAAAAAGACTTAACTGGCGGGAAGCATTCAGATCGGCTCGCCAGACAATCAATTTCCCCTGAGAGAAACGGGAGGCGGGGAGGAAGGGGGGGGGGGGCCCTTAAAAATATCAGTGTGTAGGTAGTATCACTGAGGAAGCCAAGCCAGGGAAAAAAGCCATATTACAACCTATGTGTTTTGATAATTGCATTGTTTGCAATATAACTTATAAGTTCATATCCTTTGCCACCGTTATATATAGGCCTGAGGCTGAGACAATAAGAAGACACAGTGGCAAGAAATTCAAATTCGATGTTTACATACACTTAGGTTGGAGTCATTAAAACTAGTTTTTCAACCACTCCACACATTTCTTGTTAACAAACTATAGTTTTGGCAAGTGGGTTAGGACATCTACTTTATTTACTTTTAAGTAATTCTTCCAAAAATTGTTTACAGACAGATTATTTCACTTATAATTCACTGTATCACAATTCCAGTGGGTCAGAAGTTTACATACACTTAGTTGACTTTGTGACTTTGTTAACTTTAAACAGCTTGGAAAATTCCAGAAAATTATGTCATGGCTTTAGAAGCTTCTGATAGGCTTATTTACATCATTTGAGTAATTTGGAGGTGTACCTGTGGATTTATTTCAAGGCCTACCTTCAAACTCAGTGCCTCTTTGCTTGACATCGTGGGAAAATCTAAAGAAATCAGTCAAGACCTCAGAAAAAGAATTGTAGACCTCCACAAGTCTGGTTCATCCTTGGGATCAATTTCAATTTCGAAACGCCTGAAGGTACCACGTTCATCTGTACAAACAATAGTATGCAAGTATAAACACCATGGGACCACGCAGTTGTCATACCGCTCAAGAAGGAGACGCGTTCTGTCTCCTAGAGATGAACGTACTTTGGTGCGGAAAGTGCAAATCAATCCCAGAACAACAGCAAAGGACCTTGTGAAGATGTTGGAGGAAACAGGTACAAAAGTATCTATATCCACAGTAAAACAAGTCCTATATCGACATAACCTGAAAGGCCGCTCAGCAAGGAAGAAGCCACTGCTCCAAAACCGCCAGAAAAAAGCCACTGCACATGGGGACAAAGATTGTACTTTTTGTAGAAATGTCCTCTGGTCTGATGAAACAAAAATAGAACTGTTTGGCCATAATGACCATCATTATGTTTGAAGGAAAAAGTGGGAGGCTAGCAAGCCGAAGAACACCATCCCAACCATGAAGCATGGTGGTGGCAGCATCATGATGTGGGGGTGCTTTGCTGCAGGAGGAACTGGTGCACTTCACAAAATAGATGGCATCATGAGGTAGGACAATTATGTGGATATATTGAAGCAACATCTCAAGACATCAGTCAGGAAGTTAAAGCTTGGTCGCAAATGGGTCTTCCAAATGGACAATGACCCCAAGCTGTGGAAAAATGGCTTAAGGACAACAAAGTCAAGGTATTGGAGTGGCCATCACAAAGCCCTGACCTCAATCCTATAGAAAATGTGTGGGCTGAACTGAAAAAGCGTGTGCGAGCAAGGAGGCCTACAAACCTGACTCAGTTACACCAGCTCTGTCAGGAGGAATGGGCCAAAAGTCACCCAACTTATTGTGGGAAGCTTGTGGAAGGCTACCTGAAACGTTTGACCCAAGTAAAATAATGTAAAAGCAATGCTACCTATTACTAATTGAGTGTACAGTATGTAAACGTTTGACCCACTGGGAATGTGATGAAAGAAATAAAAGCTTAAATAAATCATTCTCTTTACTATTATTTTGACATTTCACATTCTTAAAATAAAGCTGTGATCCTAACTGAAATACGACAGGTACTTTTTACTAGGATTAAATGTCAGGAATTGTGAAACTGAGTTTAAATGTATTTGGCTAAGGTGTATGTAAACTTCCGACTTCAACAGTACATGACCTACTACAGCACGGTAAAGCAAGTTAATGTTTCAGACCGTTTCGGACTACTAAACAACTATTGATTTAGAACCACAGAGATTTACCGCAAGTCGCAAAGAAAACAGGAGCTGCCTCCACTATTCCAGCACCACTTCAATTTCAATATTTCATCATCAAATCACCTATACAGTGACAACTAAGATACTTTTAGTCATGTATGTGGACACCTACTCGTCGCACATCTCATTACAAAATCATGGGCATTAATATGGAGTTGGTCTCCCTTTGCTGCTATAACAGCCTCCACTCTTCTGGGAATGCTTCCACTAGATGTTGGAGCATTGCTGCAGGGACTTGCTTCCATTCCTCCACAAGAGCATTAGTGAGGTCGGGCACTGATGTTGGGCGATTAGGCCTGGCTAGCAGTCAGCGTTCCAATTCATCCCAAAGGTGTTTGATGGGGTTGAGGTCAGGGCTCTGTGCCGGCCAGTCAAGTTCTTCCACACCGATCTCGACAAACCATTTCTGTATGGACCTAACTTTGTGCATGGGGGAAACAGGAAAGGGCCTTCCCCAAACGGAATCGTCTACAATGTAATTGTATGCTGTAGCGTTAAGATAACCTAGCCCCACACCATTATTCGATATCCACTAAACTTTACAGTTGGCACTATGAATTGTGGCAGGTAGTGTTCTCCTGGCACCCGCCTAACCGAACTCCTCTGTCGGACTGCCAGCTGGTGAAGCGTGATTCATCACTCCAGAGAACGTGTTTCAACCACTCCAGCCTACACTTGGCATTGCGCATGGTGATCTTTGGCTTGTGTGTGGCTGCTCAGCCATTGAAACCCATTTCATGAAGCCCCCGACGAACAGTTCTTGTACCAACGTTGCTTCCAGAGGCAGTTTGGAACTCGGTAGTGAGTGTTGCAACCGAGGTCAGACAATCGGTACACGCTACGAGCTTCATCACTCGGCGGTCCCGTTCTGTGAGCTTGTGTGGCCTAACACTTCGTGGCTGAGCCGTTGTTGATCCTAGACATTTCCATATCATAATAATAGCACTTACAGTTTACTGGGGCAGCTCTAGCAGGGCAGATATTTGACGAACTGACTTGTTGGAAAGGTGGCATCCTATGATGGTGCCATGTTGAAAGTCACTGAGCTCTTCAGTAAGACCATTCTACTGCCAATGCTTTTCTATGGAGATTGGGTGGCTGTGTGCTTGATTTTATACACCTGTCAGCAATGGGTGTGGCTGAAATAGCCAAATCACCTAATTTGAAGGGATGTCCACATACTTTTGTATATATCGTGTACCAAAAACAATTTAGTTCAATGGGTTTCTGTCTGTGTGCATGCGCGTGCGTGTTAGAGGTCGACCGAGTAATCGGAATGGCCGATTTAATTATGGTCGATTTCAAGTTTTCATAACAATCGGAAATCGGTAATTTTGGACGCCGATTTAGCCGATTCTTTTTATTAATATTTTTTATATATTTTTTTTACACCTTTTATTTAACTAGGCAAGTCAGTTAAGAACACATTCTTATTTTCAATGACGGCCTAGGAACGGTGGGTTAACTGCCTTGTTCAGGGGCAGAACGATAGATTTTTACCTTGTCAGCTCAGGGATTCAATCTTGCAACCTTACGGTTAGCAAGTCCAACGCTCTAACCACCTGCCTCACGAGGAGCCCGCCTGTTACGCGAATGCAGTAAGAATCCAAGTTAAGTTGCTAGCTAGCATTAAACTTAAATTATAAAAAAACAATCAATTAATCATAATCACTAGTTATAACTACACATGGTTGATGATATTACTAGTTTATCTAGCGTGTCCTGCGTTGCATATAATCGATGCGGTGTGCATTCGCGAAAAAGGACTGTCGTTGCTCCAACGTGTACCTAACCATAAACATCAATGCCTTTCTTAAAATCAATGCACAGAAGTATATATTTTTAAACCTGCATATTTAGCTAAAAGAAATCCAGGTTAGCAGGCAATATTAACCAGGTGAAATTGTGTCACTTCTCTTGCGTTCATTGCACGCAGAGTCAGGGTATATACAACAGTTAGGGCCGCCTGGCTCATTGCGAACTAATTTGCCAGAACTTAACGTAATTATGACATAACATTGAAGGTTGTGCAATGTAACAGGAATATTTAGACTGATGGATGCCACCCGTTAGATAAAATACGGAACGGTTCCATATTTCAGTGAAATAATTAATGTTTTGTTTTCGAGATGATAGTTTCCGGATTCGACCATATTAATGACCTAAGGCTCGTATTTCTATGAGTTATTATGTTATAATTAAGTCTATGATTTGATAGAGCAGTCTGACTGAGCGATGGTGGGCACCAGCAGGCTCGTAAGCATTCATTCAAACAGCACTTTCGTGCGTTTTGCCAGCAGCTCTGCTGTTTATGAATTCAAGCCTATCAACTCCCGAGATTAGGCTGGTGTAACCGATGTGAAATGGCTAGCTAGTTAACGGGGTGCGCGCTAATAGCGTTTCAAACGTCACTCGCTCTGAGACTTGGAGTAGTTGTTCCCCTTGCTCTGCATGGGTAACGCTGCTTCGAGGGTGGCTGTTGTCGGTGTGTTCCTGGTTCGAGCCCAGGTAGCGGCGAGGAGGGGGATGGAAGCTATACTGTTACACTGGCAATACTAAAGTGCCTATAAGAACATCCAATAGTCAAAGGGTAATGAAATACAAATGGTATAGAGAGTCCTATAATTCCTATAATAACTACAACCTAAAACTTCTTACCTGGGAATATTGAAGACTCATGTTTGGAACCACCAGCTTTCATATGTTCTCATGTTCTGAGCAAGGAACTTAAACGTTAGCGTTCTTACATAGCACATATTGCACTTTTACTTTCTTCTCCAACACTTTGTTTTTGCATTATTTAAACCAAATTGAACATGTTTCATTATTTATTTGAGGCTAAATTGATTTTATTGATGTATTATATTAAGTTAAAATAAGTATTGTTGTAATTGTCATTATTACAAATAAATTTAAAATAATTGCCCGATTTTAATCGGTATCGGCTTTTTTTGGTCCTCTAAAATCAATATCGGTATCGGCGTTGAAAAATCATAATCGGTCGACCTCGTGTGTGTGTGTGTGTGTGTGTGTGTGATTGAGTAGAAAAAAAACATGTTGACTTTCCCAGAAATGCCATCCTCCTCTCTTTCATGACTCTGTCATATAGTACACGCTTTTAGTTTTTGTTGTCCTAGGCTACCTGGCTAAAATGCTTGCTCGCTAGCCTAACTTATGTTCATCGGTAACGATGCACTAGGCCAGCTAGTTAACATTAGCCTACTACATCTAAATACATATTGAACTGTCATCTTCTCAGGCCAGGGGCACAACAATGTATGAATTTATGGTTGGATCAGAATCACCGTTATAATCATTTGATCGTACGGAGAACTAAGTAAAACCACAAGTCTAAATCCCTACCTCTATCCATGGCTAATTCAGGAAAGGGACCATTTTAGCTAGCTAGCCAGCCACCGGAGGACAATGACAAAGAGACACAACAATTCAAGTTTTTCTGTAAATTATGTTTGGCTTGTGATTGGATTGGTGTGAAGCCAAATCCAAACTGGCTTCCCTTGACACTTTTTTTTGGTGAGCCAGGACCATTCACAGTTGAGCTCACTCACTTTAGCTCAATGCTGATCGGCTATTATTATAAAAAATAAATATCAAGGGAAGCCAAGTGGTCTCTGGCTTCCCCTGCATTCAATGCTATGGGCAGCAACAATGTAATACTCTTTTTGACCAGACGGCACTTTAGATAGATGGCCTACACATACAGAGACAGAGGGGCTCTGTTTCTCTCCCTCGGATGCTTTCTCCAGTGAGATACATTTAGCCTCTTGCGAATTGAAGGAAAGTTATGAAACACAGAGACGAAAGAAACTGAGTGAATGTTTTTATCTTTCTGGCCGTGGAATTAAAAGGAGTGTGGAGGCATTACTTAAATTATAAATCATAGGCACTTGCTTTCAGCATCCCCAAATTCCCAGAGTATGTGGCTGCACTCTCCCTGCGCCAGGCCCTGTCATTTTTTATTAAATCTCCCTTTGTAGGTGACATTTGTAGCGTCCACCCCCCCCCCCCCCCATCATGTCTGTCTGCAGCTAATGTATACGCTGCCCTAGATGGAGGGGGGAGGAGACGGCGGTGGAGCCAAGGTCTCTCGTCAAGCACTTCCCCAGAGAGGGGAAGCCCAGTCAGAGGAGAGCGAGGGAAGGCCCTGGGCTTTTCGGGGAGAAGGATGCCACTCAGCCCCCTACCCCTGTGGAACTGGCCTCTCCCTAGAAAGGGAGGTGTGGACAGAGAAGGATTCTGAGGTTTGAGTTAGTAGATCTAAGAGGGCTGGGCAGGAGGGACCGCAGCACGCAGCAGCCCTTCCATAGCACCTCTTTCTAGTCCCAGACAGAAGCCACTGTACTGTACTCTCTACAGCATTTCACCTACATGATTTCAGTCTACAATTTGACAAGGATGTAAGAATGTGTCCAGGCCATTTTATTCTCTGTAACGTCATTTATTTTCTTGTATGGTGGGTTTAATGTTGGCAAGATAAGCAGGAGTGACGATGACGCTCGTGGCTATCCATATGGTGTGTTTGTGACAGGCCTGTCAGAATGGGTTCTGTACGTTGGTGGGTTCTTCTTTTCCCCGGTCGGACCGCCGTAGGTCCTTCCCTCGTTAGACCGCACATGTCACAGCCGCTCCTGTGTCTGCCCCGTGATTGGATCAGACCTCTCGGGCTCTGTCCTGTGATTGGATCAGACTTCAGGTTCAATCTGTGTCTCCCTGTCATGCCTCCAGCCAACAGCAGGCCCTGGCTCTAAACCCAATGTCCAGAAGGCATGCTGACATCATCATCCAGCAGGCCTTGGAAGCCAATCGGGGAGGTGCATGGAGAATGAGTAGAACAAGAAATAAAAGAATGGGAATGTCAGTTCTAGTCATTCTTTTTCGATGCTGATATTCTGTGGGCCCTGGTCAAAAAGTAGTGTACTATATAGACACAGCCTATGTTCCAGATAATGACTCCAGTCTCTCGCTCTCTCTCTCTCTCTCGCTCTCTCTCTCGTGTTTGAGCCAGAGGTAGACATGACAGTAGAATTACCCTTCCATATCCAATTTGAGTACTGTACCTCCACGACCTGTTAAGTGGGGAGAGAAAGGGAAAGGGTTTCTGTAGAATATTTAAATGTGGTCACGAGTGGCAGCAGAAATAACAACCTTTTCCCTGATTGCCTGTGAGCCTGGAGGGAGAGAGGATTGGAGTGGAAATGGAGAGAGGAGGAGAGAGCAAGGGAGGGTATAGAAGAGGGAGAGAAGCAGCGGTGGACCCGGGGAGAATCTGCATGCACTTGACCTTTCCCCACTGATTGAACTGCCTCTCTTCCATCCCCTGTTTGGAATTCCACAGACTCACTGCACATTGCCGGCCTGCCGCCGTCATTATTCCACTTATTCCGCTTTAGCGGAAAGAGAGGTCAGAATGATTTTTTTCAAAATGAGAGGTGATTGACAGCCAAGCGTTCCATGCTCCACCCCCTGCCCACACTCCCTGATATACACTCTTCTCAGTATGCCTAAGTGTATCTCTACAACAGCCAACCATAAAAAATTGGTGCATTTAGAATGCACCAATTTGTTTTCATGAGGTAACAACTTTACCTACACTTGATTGAGCTTGCTTGGAACCAATGGAATAGTCCCAAAAGTTCAAACCCGCCCTAATTTGGCACTAAAGGAAGGTGTTTAAAAAAAAGAAAGATAACAAAGACTATTTGAACCCAGGTCTGAGCATGGTTTTGAGAACCTGCACAGTCTGAGCAAACAGTACAAGCATCAGCAGCCTGTCTCATGCTCACTGCCACTCTGTTGTGCCAGGATGGTGGAGGGCATCTCAGCGCTGGCACTCAGATGATCATTTCCGGCGGGCCGCATCCCACAGTGCCATGCCTCTTTGCTCTGCCCTCTGCCGTCTGTTAATGGGGCAAGTAGGTGGCGTGGGGGTGTGGAGTATTGTTACTGCATAGTGCGGTTAGGCTCTGGGAGGCAGGCCACCGCTCTAGTTTTGGCCACAGTGGGACTTGGTTTAGAAACATACTGTCGGCTCCCGTTCCAAGCCAAACCCCCTCCCAGCAAGCTGGCATTTGCGCATCGCAGGTGCATGACAGTGGCACCATATTACTAGTAGGGGAAGGAGTGTCCACGGCCCCTGCTGTCCCACAGGAAATGACATGGTAGCCCCCGCCATCTCTTGAGCTGAGCACTCAGTGGGCTGGAGCGTAGGATGCTGCGGAGGTGTTGCACATTGGTATCATGGGGGCTGTGAGATTCTGTTGTCACTGCCAAGATTAGGACTCTTTCTTCATAAACAATGTTGTAATGCTCTTATTAACGACACCATCTCTCGGATGAATCATTTTACAGTTGCTGTCCATATCCAGCACTGTCTATGGTGACTGAGACGGTTTTCCCCTGGCCTCTGTTCATTCAGTCCAGTTAAGGATGACAAAGGGATGGACTGAGAAGATGGACAGAGAGGAGAGGGTTGGACAGAGAGGAGAGGGTTGGACAGAGAGGAGAGGGTTGGACAGAGAGGAGAGGGTTGGACAGAGAGGAGAGGGTTGGACAGAGAGGAGAGGGTTGGACAGAGAGGAGAGGGTTGGACAGAGAGGAGAGGGTTGGACAGAGAGGAGAGGGTTGGACAGAGAGGAGAGGGTTGGACTGAGAGAGGAGAGGGTTGGACTGAGAGAGGAGAGGGTTGGACTGAGAGAGGAGAGGGTTGGACTGAGAGAGGAGAGGGTTGGACTGAGAGAGGAGAGGGTTGGACTGAGAGAGGAGAGGGTTGGACTGAGAGAGGAGAGGGTTGGACTGAGAGAGGAGAGGGTTGGACTGAGAGAGGAGAGGGTTGGACTGAGAGAGGAGAGGGTTGGACTGAGAGAGGAGAGGGTTGGACTGAGAGGAGAGGGTTGGACTGAGAGGAGAGGGTTGGACTGAGAGGAGAGAGGGTTGGACTGAGAGAGGAGAGGGTTGGATTGAGAGAGGAGAGGGTTGGACTGAGAGAGGAGAGGGTTGGACTGAGAGAGGAGAGGGTTGGACTGAGAGAGGAGAGGGTTGGACTGAGAGAGGAGAGGGTTGGACTGAGAGAGGAGAGGGTTGGACTGAGAGAGGAGAGGGTTGGACAGAGAGAGGAGAGGGTTGGACAGAGAGGAGAGGGTTGGACTGAGAGGAGAGGGTTGGACTGAGAGAGGAGAGGGTTGGACAGAGAGGAGAGGGTTGGACTGAGAGAGGAGAGGGTTGGACTGAGAGAGGAGAGGGTTGGACTGAGAGAGGAGAGGGTTGGACTGAGAGAGGAGAGGGTTGGACTGAGAGAGGAGAGGGTTGGACTGAGAGAGGAGAGGGTTGGACTGAGAGAGGAGAGGGTTGGACTGAGAGAGGAGAGGGTTGGACTGAGAGAGGAGAGGGTTGGACTGAGAGAGGAGAGGGTTGGACTGAGAGAGGAGAGGGTTGGACTGAGAGAGGAGAGGGTTGGACTGAGAGAGGAGAGGGTTGGACTGAGAGAGGAGAGGGTTGGACTGAGAGAGGAGAGGGTTGGACTGAGAGAGGAGAGGGTTGGACTGAGAGAGGAGAGGGTTGGACTGAGAGAGGAGAGGGTTGGACTGAGAGAGGAGAGGGTTGGACAGAGAGGAGAGGGTTGGACTGAGAGAAGAGCGGGTTGGACAGAGAGGAGAGGGTTGGACTGAGAGAGGAGAGGGTTGGACAGAGAGAGGAGAGGGTTGGACAGAGAGAGGAGAGGGTTGGACTGAGAGAGGAGAGGGTTGGACTGAGAGAGGAGAGGGTTGGACTGAGAGAGGAGAGGGTTGGACTGAGAGAGGAGAGGGTTGGACTGAGAGAGGAGAGGGTTGGACTGAGAGAGGAGAGGGTTGGACTGAGAGAGGAGAGGGTTGGACTGAGAGAGGAGAGGGTTGGACTGAGAGAGGAGAGGGTTGGACTGAGAGAGGAGAGGGTTGGACTGAGAGAGGAGAGGGTTGGACTGAGAGAGGAGAGGGTTGGACTGAGAGAGGAGAGGGTTGGACTGAGAGAGGAGAGGGTTGGACTGAGAGAGGAGAGGGTTGGACTGAGAGAGGAGAGGGTTGGACTGAGAGAGGAGAGGGTTGGACTGAGAGAGGAGAGGGTTGGACTGAGAGAGGAGAGGGTTGGACTGAGAGAGGAGAGGGTTGGACAGAGAGAGGAGAGGGTTGGACAGAGAGAGGAGAGGGTTGGACTGAGAGAGGAGAGGGTTGGACAGAGAGAGGAGAGGGTTGGACTGAGAGAGGAGAGGGTTGGACTGTGAAAACACTTGAGCGAATGTTGGCCACAGCACAATGCTAAAAGCATGGCTCCTAAAGAACCTTTAACTTGAATTATTGTGGCCCATCTTAACTGTGTTGTATATGCGTGTACGTGCGTGCGCGTGTACACTTTTTTATCCCATGTGTAACTCTGTGTTTGTGTCGCACTGCTTTGCTCTATCTTGGCCAGGTTGCAGTTGTAAATGAGAACTTGTTCTTAACTGGCCTACCTGGTTAAATAAAGGTGAAATAAATAAAAACTGTGTCAGAGGGTCAGCCATCCAAGCTATTAGACCTAGAGCAGTGTTCAGTAACTGTCAGAGGGTCGGCCATCCAAGCTATTAGACCTAGAGCAGTGTTCAGTAACTGTCAGAGGGTCGGCCATCCAAGCTATTAGACCTAGAGCAGTGTTCAGTAACTGTGTGAGAGGGTCAGCCATCCAAGCTATTAGACCTAGAGCAGTGTTCAGTAACTGTGTGAGAGGGTCGGCCATCCAAGCTATTAGACCTAGAGCAGTGTTCAGTAACTGTCAGAGGGTCGGCCATCCAAGCTATTAGACCTAGAGCAGTGTTCAGTAACTGTCAGAGGGTCGGCCATCCAAGCTATTAGACCTAGAGCAGTGTTCAGTAACTGTCAGAGGGTCGGCCATCCAAGCTATTAGACCTAGAGCAGTGTTCAGTAACTGTCAGAGGGTCGGCCATCCAAGCTATTAGACCTAGAGCAGTGTTCAGTAACTGTCAGAGGGTCGGCCATCCAAGCTATTAGACCTAGAGCAGTGTTCAGTAACTGTCAGAGGGTCAGCCATCCAAGCTATTAGACCTAGAGCAGTGTTCAGTAACTGTGTGAGAGGGTCGGCCATCCAAGCTATTAGACCTAGAGCAGTGTTCAGTAACTGTGTGAGAGGGTCGGCCATCCAAGCTATTAGACCTAGAGCAGTGTTCAGTAACTGTAAGAGGGTCGGCCGTCCAACCTATTAGACCTAGAGCAGTGTTCAGTAACTGTGTCAGATGTGTAACATGGATGGAGTGTTTTTGCTGACCCTGACTGTCACCTCTGCTCTGGGGGTCCCTGAGGGCTAAAAGGAACCATTCAAACCACACATCCAAATGAAATTCCTTACTCATATATCCAGACCACAGTATCCATCCATATTGGACAGTGATTTGAGTCAATGGAGGGTGTTTCTTTTCTGAAAAGCTGTAATCTTTACTGCTGCTTTCTATCTGTCGGTCTGTTTCGGCTCTTCCCCCTTTTTCTCTCTCTGTCGCTCTCCTAAATCTTTGGCCTTTCTCTTTCCCCTTCTCGCTCCCTTGCTCGTTCCCTCCCTCCCTCTAGCTTCCTCTCCTTCTCCCTGTCTCTCTCTCTTCCCTGGCTGCTGGTGTAGTGCAGACAGCCGGGGCCTTGTTGTCTGTGCAGTGTTAAATATTAATTGGGAATCAGTGGAGGACTTGTCTCCTAAATGATAGAACAGAAGGGCCCGGGCTTTTGCCTCAGGCAGCCTGCGGGTGCCTCTCTTCTCCCATTTGCGTGCAGGCCCGCGAACCAGCGCTTCCTCCAGTCTGACAGCCCTGCCCAGGGCCGCCTCCCCCCCCATCTCCCTCCCTCTCTCCCTTTCCCACCCTCTGCTGCTCCGTTCAGCTCTGCCTCATCTCTTACCTCTGTCTCTGTGTGCTCCTACAATCTCCAGTCCTCAGGTCCCGTACTCAAACTCTGGGTTTGGTTGTGTACGTGGAGGGGGTGTGTGTGTGCGCGCGTGCTGCCGCCAGCTCTCGGGTCCATTTCTAGGCTTCCGAGGGAATAGTGTAGCACAGTGGCAAATACTACTGAAGGACAGCGGCCAGGACAGGAGAGGTGCCTCGTTGTCATCACAGGTGATATAGACGGGTACAGTGTGCATGTGCGCTGCTTAACACAGAGCCTCCCTTTGTCCCTGTTTATCAGGGCTATCATCTGGAGAGGTGTGAAGAGATGAAACAAGTGCCCCAGTGCATGCTGGTCCGTTGGCTGTGGGTGACCCCTATGTCTCAGGGATCATTAGCGTATATATATATACATTTTAAAAAGGCCATTAGTACTGTTTTGGAATTGGAAACCAGTCTGGGTTGATATTGAATGTTGGCTCTTTATCCCTCTGCTCTGGAGTGCAGCTTCAAACACAGAACATAATGCAATGGGGGGGGCATTGTGTTGGAGGGGGCAGGGCTGGACGGGGACTAGAGAGGGAGATAAATAGTGCGGGAGGAAGAGACAGAGAGAGAGGGAGGGAGAGAGCAGGGGGCTGGGGTGACTTTGATGCCACAGGAATGAGTTCACAGGTTCCTGAGCACAGGCCTAATCGCACATGACAATATCGGCTGGTGTGCCAGTCGCAACACATAACCGCCCGCCGCTAGCTAGTGCTGCTGACTCGGGGTATTTGCTGATAACGCTCTGCATTCTAGACCATGCTGTGTGCACAATGAGGGTGGCCCAGGCTTGCCTCAGGGAGAGGGGCAGTCTCGTCACAGCCATACTCCAATCGAATCGAAGGACAGGCCGGTGAATAAAGTAATTTTCCTTTCAATTTCTAATTTATTATGTCACCCGTTGGGCCCCATAAATTATTGCAAATGGAAAAGAAAAAGACTGGCGAGGCTCAGGGCTTGAAATGAGATTGGGGCTACAGGCTTTGCCGGCGGTGTGAGATGAACCATTTTCAGTTGTTTTTTTTCTACAGGATTGATTGGAACACTCTTTTTGTCTTTCATGGGAACAAACAACGAAGCATAGCTCTTTTTGTTTGGCCTGTTTTGTTTGTCGGGTATCGCGTGAAGTGTGGGGGTTAACATGTTGCCCCAGATTCTCTGTTTGTTTGGTGCACAAGCCGCTGTCCCACAATAGAGCCGACATGGCTGCTGCTGCTGACAGACTGCATTCTTCCTCCCCAGCCAGCACAAAGAGGGACCGGCTCGGCCAGCTCTCACTCTCTTCTTTCTCTCTCTCTCTCTCTCTCTCTTTCATTCTCTCTCCTTGTGTCTCTTTACTCTCTCTCTGTGTGTGTGTCTCTCTCTCTCGCTCTCTCTCTGTCTCTGTGCCTCGCTCTCTGTGTGTCTCTCTCTCTCTCTCTCTCTCTCTCTCTCTCTCTCTCTCTCTGTCTCTCTCTCTGTCTCTCTCTTTCTCTGTCTCTCTCTGTGTCTCTCTCTGTGTCTCTCTCTGTGTCTCTGTCTCTCTCTGTATGTGTCTCTCTGTCTCTGCCTGTTGTTGTTGGTCTAGCTAGCTGCTCAAACAGGGAGATGGAGGGCTAGAATCGCTGTTTTAATATAGTCAGCAACCTCCTTTTTATCCTTAGGGATTAAACATAAATATTTGGCACAATCTGAAATGGCAGCCTACTCCCTATGTAGTGCACTACTCTTGACTAGGGCCCAAATGGAATAGGGTGCATACAGGCTGTCCATGACACACGACACACTGCACAAACAACGCTGAGCTTTAGTTTTGAGTACTTTATTAGGATCCACATTGGCTGCTGCTAACATAGTAGCTACTCGTCTTGGGGTCCACACGAAATGTAAAACTCGGCATGATACGAAACGTCAATAGACAGTAACAACTCAAGGGCAGAACTACATGGAGCCAAGATGACCAACAACAAGAAATATCCATGAATATTTAGCAAGATACGGCAACTTCATTGAATATTCAGCCATAGGAGTTCTTTGACCGTGACATATGGAAATGGTCTTTCTGTATATTAAAATGACTACAGAGGCACCATAATGACATGGCCACCAGCGCTACTAGGATTCGTCCTCCTTCTAATAATAATCCTATAAATGATAAGAGGAATGCCAGGTCAAGTGGAGCTGTAGCAGTGGTGTGTGCAGGGCTCTGCAGGGCAGGAATGCTGTGGTGCTTTCCCATGCTGTTGCTTTTCCTCTGCCGGCTGCGTTTGAGACGAGGCTCTGCTCTAGGCTCGGCTGGGCTTGAGACGAGGCTCTGCTCCAGGCTCGGCTGGGCTTGAGACGAGGCTCTGCTCTAGGCTCGGCTGGGCTTGAGACGAGGCTCTGCTCTAGGCTCGGCTGGGCTTGAGACGAGGCTCTGCTCTAGGCTCGGCTGGGCTTGAGACGAGGCTCTGCTCCAGGCTCGGCTGGGCTTGAGACGAGGCTCTGCTCTAGGCTCGGCTGGGCTTGAGACGAGGCTCTGCTCCAGGCTCGGCTGGGCTTGAGACGAGGCTCTGCTCTAGGCTCGGCTGGGCTTCAGACGAGGCTCTGCTCCAGGCTTGGCTGGGCTAATGCAGCCCGAGAGCGGACAAATGGAAAGTGACACTTGTGTGTGTAGAATGGTATTTGTGGTGACTCTTTGACTACAGATAATAAAGTGTTCGCCCGAGGTGATTTCACTCGGCGAGCACCCCCAATGGAACTCACTTACTCAGGGAGAGAGAAGAGACGTGGAGCAGGGGTAGAGGGAGGGGTGGAGACTGAAAGATAGGAGGAAAGGAGGTAGAGGGAAGGAGAAAATCCAGACTTCTTCAAATGATGCACGGTGTTAGTTACTAGAGGAAGTGAGGTTCAGCTGAAGCGCTGAGGTTTGGGGGATATGTTCTGAAAGGGATGGTGTATGTGCGTGCGAGCGTGCGCATGTGTGTTAGGCCCTGTGTACAGTGGAATTCTTCAGAAACAATCAATCCTCAGTCATTTCTCCTACAGCCCATAAAAAGCAGGTTGCTACATCAAACCAGCTAATTATACTGAACCAAAATATAAACACAAAGATTTGACTGAGTTACAGTTTATAGAAGGACATCAGTTCATTGAAATAAATGAATTAGGTCCTAATCTATGTATTTCACATGACTGGTGTCATTACACGTGGTCTGCGGTTGTGAGGCAGGTTAGACGTACTGCCAAATTCTCTTAAACGATGTTGGAAGCAGCTTATGGTAGAGAAATGAACATTAAATTCTCTGGCAACAGCTCTAGTGGACACTCCTGCAGTCAGCTTGGGTTGTGTGACAAAACTGCACATTTTAAAGTGGCCTTTTATTGCCCCCAGCACAAGGTGCACCTGTGTAATGATATTGCCGCTTAATCAACTTCTTGATATACCACACCTGTCAGGTGGATGGATTATCTTGGCAAATGAGAAATGCTCACTAACAGGGATGTAAACACATTTGTGCATAACATTTGAGAGAAATTAGCTTTTTGTGAGTGTGATTGTTTTTTAAATTTCAGCTCATGAAACATGGAACCAACACTTTACATGTTGGGTTTAAATTTTGGTTCAGTGTATTTTGATCTAGCGCTATATACAGTGCCTAGTGAAAGTCTTCACACCCATTGCACAATCTTCACATGTTGCTGCCTTAAAAGCTGAAGATGTATTAAATTGGGTTGTTTTCCCACCGATGTACACAACCTACTTCACATTTTCAAAGTGAAAGAAAAATGCAATAACATTTTCTTAAAAAAATTAAATATGTCTTGATTGCATATGTCTTCACTCCCCATAGTGAATACTTGATGGATGCACCTTTGGCAGCCATTACAGCTGTGAATAATTTTGAACCAGATTCTACCAGTGGCGCGAATTGATGGATGCCAAGGGAAGCCAGGCTCCCCAAATAATTGGCTATGTAATGTATCTTTCATATCACTGTGTTTCATAACTTTCCTTCAATTTGCAAGAGGCTGACTGTATCTCTCCGGAGAAAGCATCCGAGCGAGTGAAACAGCGCCCCTCTCTCTCTGTATGCGTAGGCCATCTATCTGATGCTGTCTGGTCAAAAAGACTATAACATTGTTGTCGCCCATAGCATTGAATGCAGGGGAAGCCAGCGAGCATTTGACCTCCCTTGATAAAAAAAGTATAAAAGAATAGCCAATCAGCATTGAGCTAAACTGAGTGAGTTCAACTGTGAATGGTCCTGGCGCACCAAAAAAAAAAGTGTCAATGGAAGCCAGTTTGGATTTGGCTTCCCACCAATCACATCACATCAAAAGCAAAACTTAATTGATGGAAAAAAGTATAATTGTTGCATCTCATGTTGTTTTCCTCCGGTGTCTAGATAGTTGCTAGCTAGCTAAAATTGTCCCTTTCCTAAATTATCCGTGAACGGCGATAGGGATTTGGATTTGGACACAATGTATACATTGTGCCCCTGGCCTGAGAGGATGGTAGTTCAATATGTAGCTTGATGTAATTGTCTAATGTTAACTAGCTGCCTTATCGTTGCCCATGAAAGGAAGTTAGGCTAGCGAGCTAGCATTTTAGCCATACCCATAACATGATGCAGCCACCACCATGCTTGAAAAGAGTGGTACTCAGTATTGTGTTGTGTTGGATATGCCCCAAACATAACGCTTTGTATTCAGGACATAAAGTCAGTATCTTTGCCACATTTTTTGCAGTTTTACTTTTACCTTGTTGCAAACATGAATGCATGTTTTGGAATATTTTTATTCTCTACAGGCTTCCTTCTTTTCATTCTATCATTTAGATTAGTTTTGTGGAGTAACTGCAATGTTATGATTCATCCTCAGGTTTCTCCTGTCACAGCCATTAAACTCTGTAAATGTTGTAAAGTCACCTCTGGCCTCATGGTGAAATCCCTGAGCGGTTTCCTTCCTCTCTGGCAAGGTAGGAATGATGCCTGTATCTTTGTAGAGACTGGGTGTATTGAGACACCATCCAAAGTGTAATTAATAACTTCACCATGCCCATCTACCAATAAGTGCTCTTCTTTGCGAGGCATTGGAAAACCTTCCTGGTCTTTGTGGTTGAATCTGTGTTTGAAATTCACTGCTCAACTGAGGGACCAGAAATCATGTTAATCACTATACAACTTATGTGACTTGTTCAGCAAATGTTTACTTATTTAAGCTTGCCATAACAAATGGGTTGAATACCCGACTCCAGAAACGATGTCTAAAAACATAATTCCACTTTGGTATTATGGGGTGTCTCATCTAAATTTGATCCATTTTAAATTCAGGCTGTAACATAACAAAATGTGGGGAAAGTCGAGGGGTATGAATACTTTCTGAAGGCACTGTATTTACAGACACTGTAGTAAATTATTGCCTAATCATATTTAAGTACATTTCCTTGAACAGTGATTGGCCACGTGATTGGCAGTTCGGCAGCCTACTCTATTTCATTGAGCCCACACATAGGCCTACTGTACTGTAGATGCACTTGATCTCGCAGGCCCAACTAGGGGAGGAGTGGTAGGCTACTGAACTTGAATCGGCGAGTTCTGAGAGTGTGTGAATAATGTGACAGAGGTGCTTTTAATATAACAGGTAGGCTGACGCATACAAAGCAGAATGACGGCCGTTTCCAAATAATCTGCGGGGGGAAAAATATATTTGTATCTCAAAGTTCTGTCTGACCGCCCGGTCCCGTCCTCAGCATGAAAAAATGCAGACCGCGCCGCATTGATCTCTGTCGGGAATGCAGCCCTCTACAAAATGTTTAGTCATTTTTGTTTCACTTTGAAAATCGGGAGTAGGTTGTGGACATCGGTACAATTCTTTTTTGAATTTATTCCCTTTAAATTTCAAGGCAGTAAAATGTGAAGACTGTGTACGGAGTGTGTAGACTTATTAGATGTTGTATCAAGATTTTGGGGGGGGGGAACAAATGCTAAAATGAGGAGAAAATGGTCTTGTCTACTTGTTAAAGCTAATGTATTACAGTGAAGTTTATCTCCCAGACCTAAGCTTATACAGATCAAACCAAGACTAACCTAAGATACTCCAGTATACTGAGACCCTGAGAAAAGGAAAGGTGCTCACAGTGTCCGAAGGCTAAAGCTTTTGCCGGGAAATTAATTGATTGAATCCGAGGCGAGAGACTCTAATGAAATAAAATATTACATTTGGGAGTCATGTCTGAGCTTTTTTCCATATTCATTTCTAAATCCATTTTTGACACAGCCCTTATGACTCAGTAGCTGGCTGTGATAGATCACGGTGGAGATTGCAGAGTGCCTCGACCGGCCATTAGTAGAACACTCTCAATTCCCTCCAAAGCCTTATAGGAAGTATGTCTATATCTCTGTTACTCAGTCAGGGTAACCATCAGGGACAGGGAGTACACAGATGGGGGTGGGGTTGTAGAACCTATGTATCATCATCATCATCATAATTCAAGATATCATCATCATGAGCTTTGATACAAATCTGCACAATTATAGCTAGCCTAATCTTTGAATCGTATATATAAAAATAAAAAAACTCTACGCCGTCTCCTAGTAAATAATCATCAACCTTGAGATGAACCTAGATAGATGTGCACCTGGAATGTTTTCCCCTTTTTCTGTTGCCGAGCAGAGCAAGCAGCAGGGTTCCTCCCCCCTCCCCCCCACATGGACTTGAATTGATTAGTTTCCCTAGCTGAGGGCATATTCAACGTGTCCCCCCCCCCCCCCCCCGCCAGGCAACTCTTCCCTGTTGATCGCTGGCTCACACATGCTCCTCTCTTCTGCAGTGTCTCTCTCTCCATCGCTCTCCTCAGAACGCTCCTGCGGGGGAGCCAGGTTTTTGATTGGCTGACGGCCGAGTCGGCAGAGCACTATTACTATTGTTTTTACCTCCGACGAGGAGGTGGGGGGGGGCTGTCCAACAGCCCCTGCTTTGTGTGCCCAATAGTCAATTAGAGGCGGCGCCCTGGCTGAGACGACAGGGATGCAGGGTTAATTGCAGAGGACCAAACAGCTGGCTCTATCAGGGCCCATTGTGCATTGCAGCAGTTGTCACGGCAATCCAGGGCCAGCCTGTAATCGCTAACTAGTCAGCCCTGTGGCAGATGACACCTCCATTAGCACAAGGCAGGTATTGTTCAGCGAGCAAAGCCGTCTCCAGCTCCCCCATACACCCCCGCCTGCGCCTCCTTTCATAGCCCAGCTTTTGTCCGGTGTTGGTAACAGAGGGTGGCGGAGAGGATGTCTGTCATAGGATCAGGGTCTATCTAGCCCAGGGCCAAACGATAGGCACGGGTCAAGGGTGTCCCTTCGCAACAATGCACTTTCAAATCGTTCCATTCCCGAACGGCAATGCATTTGAACAAGTCAAACTTTTTCCAAAGTAAGTGATTCAAGCATGAGGGATTCGAAGGCTGTTCTACACATGAATTATTAACTTGAGTAGCTCCATAACAATGAGGTGGAAAGGGCAAAGCGTCGCTTGCTTGCTCCGTGGAGACAGGATAGATTGAATATGCAGCAGGATGGTGGAAGGGGAAAAAAGTAGATTAGCATGGCTTGGCCTAAAAGCATTGTAATTTATAGGGACCTGTGGTTTTAAAAGGACACATGGGGGTGGGTGATGGGGCCCCGGGCTGCAGCGGATAATGCCCTCTCTGGGCTTCGCTAGTGCTGACAGCTCATGCACATTTAACAGCAGCTTCTCTTCTCTGGAGAAAAAGTTCCCGGTGAACCTGGTGGATGTTGCACTGCTGCTGACCTAGTGTTTTCTTTCATCCCTCTCTCGCTCTTTCTCTCACCACGAATCAACTCCTGTTGGAATTGCCCTAACCCTGTTATCCTCACAGCCTCTGCTTATTTGGTCAAAGCTAATGCGTGTTATGTGCTCATCGTTCTGTGAAGACATCATTGCAAACCGCTCAACCACATGGTCTTTACAACCCTTTTTTTTTTTTACTTAAATTGTATTTTCTTTGGCTTTGTTGCTGTAGAAGGAAAGAGGGGATGGATGAATGTGTATAAGTAAGCAACACATTGCTGACACTGGCTGAGAGTAAAGATTGAGAACATAGCAGATGCTCACATCTGATGTGTCGGTGTTACCCGTTGGTTTCACTACTAACTAGAAATGTCTCCAACCTGCTCCTGATTTTAGAACATTTGGAGCTCTAATAAATGGGAGAAAGGAGGGAGAGGAGTTCAGGCAGTTCTTTCCGGCTTATTCCTGTGAATATTCAATTAAGCCACTAATTAGAATGCAAAGCAGTTTTATGCTCCTCTGAATTTCATACTGCACTCTCTCTGCACAACCTCTGACTCCTCATCCCTGTCTGTCTCTCCTTTTCTGCTCTCCGATTTTCCCTCCCTCCCTCCCTCCCTCCCTCCCTCCCTCCCTCCCTCACTTTCTCCTTTGCCTCCACCTCGCCTAACTCTACGCTCTCCTGCTCACTCCATCTGCCACGGCTTCTATTGATCAACACAATTTGACCCCTCACTTGGAAGAAGTGCACCAAATTCAATGGATTTTTTAGAGTCTGATCCCGTTCCCAGTTCTCTCCTTATTGCTGTTTCGTACCCTTCCCTCCTCCAACCCCATACACAGAAAAATGAGTTCATCAGAATTCAGAGTACCGCTGGCTAATTAAAGGAGTGTTAATTGAGTGTTCAGGATTGAGCAACACACGCGCACACAAACCACCCACAAAGATGGCACAGGGCACCCCAAGGACGATGTGCTTGGGGAGCTCCACGTCACTCAAAAGACAGAGGGGAGAACAATTACATCCACCCCCTCTGCTTTGTTCTTTTAACCCGTAAGTGTCTAAGCCCTGTCTAAGGACTATTTGACAAAGAAGGAGAGCGATGAAGTGCTGCATCAGATGACCTGGCCTCCTCAATCACCCAACCTCAGCCCAAATTGTTTTTATTGTTTTTATTTAACTAGGCAAGTCAGTTAAGAACAAATTCTTATTTACAATGACGGCCCCAATTAAGATGGTTTGGGATGAGTTGGACCGCAGAGTTAAGGAAAAGCCACCAACAAGTGCTCAGCATATGTGGGAACTCCTTCAAGACTGTTGGAAAAGCATTCCAGGTGAAGCTGGTTGAGAGAATGCCAAGAGTGTGCAAAGCTGTCATCAAGGCAAGGAGTGGCTACTTTGAAGAATCTCAAATATATTTTGATTTGTTAATAATAAAAAATGGTTTACTACATGATTCCATGTGTGTTAAAAACCCTTGAATGAGTAGCTGTGTCCAAACTTTTGACTGGTACTGTATACTTCAATGAATGTTTTCAACTAGTACCAGGGGACCTTTCAGAGGAGTCTTGTGAGGCCTGAATATGAAAATATTAGTGTGTAGCCCGAACAGTTTGGAGGCTACAGACAGAAGTTGGCAGGTCGGCTCTACCGACTGACACTTGTGGAGGTCGTAGAGTAAAAGGGAGAACACTATTGTGTTTGTGAGAGTCTCATCTTTCCATAGAGGGATTTTGGGGATGTCTCATGGTCTGACACACTGCTCTAGCTCTGTTACCTTTCACCGCAGATGCAGAAGTGCGACATAGGCGGATTTGGTGGATTGAGACTCATCCAATGCAAAAAAAAACATATATTTCTAGCTTAAACTGACATTTTTATGGGGATTTTTTAAAATTATGCTAATAAACCTTAGGGGTTAAAGAGCTTCACGATTCTGTTGAGAAAGGCCCTCTGCTGTTCAGTTCACTTCAGTTCTGTCTTGCCATGCTATAGTGTATACACACAAACACATAGCCTCTCTCACTCGGGTGTGAGGCGCTAATGAGCCATGGCATTTCGAGATGTGCCTGCTCTGACACACAGGCATTGTGTGCCAGGCGCTGGGTGATTAAGGACGAAGGTCAGTCCGTTAATTGCCTCCCTGCCATCTCCTCTCCCTGGCGTGGGAGCCTAACCCAGCTCCCAGCTCTCACCACCATTAGCTGTATGGTGCTGGCTCTGCCACTTTTATCTTCACTGCTATAGTATATACGCAGTTGAAACGTATGGTATGAGGATGACCTCACTATGAAGTCTGGGTTTGGATCATGATATTGTAACATTACGCTATGAAGGCGTGCTTGTCTTTCCCGGCTTTTCTCTGTTCGGTGATGCCGTTTCAGATGTGCATGTGAGAGTGCTGGTCGTCACCTCATGCCTTGTTGTGGAAAATAAAAAGTGTCTTATTCCATCCCCAAGGGAAATAATTAATCCGTACAAGGCTGTCGTGTGTTGAAATGAAGCAAGTGTGAAGCATTTAGCCCAGGAGGCATTGCAGGCTGTCGCCTGCACAGGCACCTGTTGTCGTCCCTGCCCTACATTTCAGCAGAGCGCACAGAGCAGAGCATAACAACATGCTCCACTGATGCCACTGTGTTTGTGTGCGCATATGCACGTAGGTGCATGTGTGTGTACACGTGTGTGTGTGTGTGTGTGTGTGTACAGGAAACCCTAGCCCTGTGAGGAGGAGGTAGGGAAGCTCCGCGGAGGCAGTAGCGGGCACCTCGGTGGCTGTTTATCAGCCAGTAACATCTGTACGCTGTGATCTACTGTAGCTGGAGCCAATGAGTCCCGCAGCGCTGCAGAGCTGGCCTCAACACCGCTAGGCGCTCTCCTTTCACCTCCTCCATGCCCTTAGCTTCCTTATCCTGCAAACCCACAGCTCCTCCTGGGAGAAGACGGATGAAGATGCCCTGGCCATGCACGTCAAAGTGTGTGTGCCTGTGCGTGCGTGTCACATTTAATCAACTCTGCAACAAACAGAATAGTAGGCAACTAGAATCCGAAAGAGCACAGACGCTCATTTGCCTCCTCTTCCTCAGTGCCAGTAGGCTCTAATAACCAGAAGCCTTTGTGGGGCTGAGATGGGTTTTGTGGGACCTGTCAAGCCTCTAATCCCTGTGGCCTCTGAAGTGTGAAACCCTTTGATGCCAGGTCGCTCCCCAAAGGCTCTGCCTGTTGACAAACAACGGGCGAGCCAGGGAGAGATGGAAGGAGACTGAGGAGATCGGGAGTAGTGGGACTTTTCTCCGCAGCAGAAGGAGAGACAGCACAGTAAAGTCAGACATGGAAAATATGGACTCAGTCACTGACAAGGAATGGGAATTAGCCACCCTTGAATGAATTTTCTGGTTGTTTTGCAAAGTTTTTTTTATTCATGTGGCAGTAATTAGGGGGAATGATGGGCATGTTGCAGGGGGGTGAGGAGGGGCACAGCCCCTTGATATGCCAAAGCAGAATATCGCTCCTCATTTTAACCATGTGATGATCAAATATGTTTATTTAAAAATGCAGCCGGCCCATTTGCATGTGGACCGGCGGATGCCGAGATTTTTTTCCTTTGGAGCACATTGAATAAGTCTTCTGTCAGTTTCCCCTGCCTGTGGGAACATCAAAGCGTGGTGCAACCAACGCTGTCACCAGGGAAGGTTAGGTTGGGAGAATTGTGCCCCAGTCAGGCAGCCCCAGTCCTGCTGCCCACTGATCTGGATCTCTATGTTCATGCATGCAAGGTGTCCATATTAGGACATTCCTACGTATGTACTGTGTCCTTCTAAGGACAGTCACGCATCCTTGGTTTGAGTCATATATGACCCTTTCAGCACAACCCATTACAATGTGATCAGATTCATTTATAGCCATAAACATAACATTGTATTTCTTGTTTACCTTTTACTCCAGTGGGCTAAATCAGGGTCACAGTGTTTCTTAATAGTCTTAAACAAATCTACTTTGAAACAAAAGTATACACCTCACACACATGGTTATGGGTTTAAAAACACCTGGACCATGTCAGATATACAGTTGAAACATATTATATTTCGGGTTTGCATCCCAATATTACACGTTATATACGTACATCACAGAAGACTAAAATATAACAAAACCGTTTGACGTAGAAAACTGGATTTTCAGCATTTCAATTTGTTTGATTAATTATGAAATATATGAATAACATTCCCCTCATTAGGCAACTAGAGGGTGATTTGGTCATTTGACTGCAGGACAGGGATACTACATTGTCTCTCTTGTCTTATTTAGGACCAATTGTGATGCTGGAGTCTGATAGTACTGTCATTGACTATTGAAAAGGTTGTAATGTGTAGACCTAATATATTTGCTTGAAGCATCAATATGTTTTATTTACTTCAACAATCTCCCAAGTGGCACAGCGGTCTAAGGCACTGCATCTCAGTGCGTCACTACAACCCTGGTTCGATCTTGGGCTGTATCACAACCGGCCGTGATCGGGAGTCCCATAGGGCGGCGCACAATTGGCCCAGCGTCGCCCTGGTTAGGGGAGGGTTTGGCCGGGTTTGGCCGTCATTGTAAAATAACAATTTGTTCTTAACTGACTTGCCTATTTTTAAATAAGGGTTAAATAAAATTGTCTTTTCCTGTCTTGTAGTTGGAGCATTCACAATTTCACAGACACGAATAATATGCACGTTCTAACTCCCAATTTATTTCCTTTATGATATGGATCTTGTAGATTGAATCATTTTCACAGTTGGAGGCCCATTGGATAGTAGAAATGTACTTCCCATGCTATCAGTAATGGGAGCAGAAGAATAAGAGTTGGTGACTGCTTGGCTGTAAAGTCTCTTTAAACTGAAATGGAGTGAGTCACGCTCATACAGCCCCTTGCCTCAACTCCTCAGGTCACCACGGCCTTCGCTGACTGGCGCGTTTCTATTTTGTTTAGTCTTGGTGTTTTTTTTGTTCGCTTTTGCATAAAAATGTCATTTTTTTAAGGGGTTGCGAGTCATTGGTAGCAGATGATTTATTGAAATTTATGTAAAATTTGTGAAATTGAGTTCTTCCCCGATACCGCTCTTTTTGTTGCACATAGTTAAAGGTGACAGGCAAAGGTCTCCACAAAAACCATAACACTTAATAATTAATAAGTTTTTTGGCGACCCCGACCAAATTGACATAGAAATGTTAGGTATAGATCTGTAAATTCTCACTGAAAGCAAGTCTTAGAAGCGGTAGATCTGTTCTTTGTGCGCTATTTATATGCTTCCCGTTCTTAAGTTTCGTTTTTGCGTCTTTGTACACCAGCTTTAAACAGCTAAAAATGCAATCTTTTTGGTTATGGAAAATACATTTCACAGCGGTTTAGATGGTACAATGATTCTCTACACTATACTTGCTTGTTTTGTCACATAAACCGAAATTAGGCTAAATATTTGAAATTTAGCAACCAGGAAATGGTGGAGCGATTTCTGCATAGTGCACCTTTTTAAAGAAGCCTCAACAACATTTTTGCCTATGACTACATTTTAGTTGTCATTTCTACTTTTTGGTGAAGATGTCATTTTCTGGCCATAGAATGAATGGATGATGTTATTTGAGGGCAGAAAGGAAAGAGCAATGGCTAATACTGCAAGGAACACAAGCTACAGACATGGCTTTTATGAGTCATTTTCTGGATCAGAAATTAAACGAATGAAACTGACAGGATGTGAGAAGACACTTGTATATCTGGGAAATAAACATGTATGTCAATAATTATTCATTTTCAGATAATGAGATATAATCTAGATAGCTATAGCTAGACAGTGTATTGCCAATTAATGTGCTGAGGCTGCCATTCAAACAGCTAAGACTAGCTGGCTAACTAGCTAGCTAAATGTTTTAGGCGGTAAGACTGGTTGTATGAAACAACACATGTATAATGAATGTTAGCCAGCTAGTTACCTAGCTAATAAACTTAGTTTACTTCTTGGGAAACAATATGTATGCTATCTAGCTAGCTACACTGGCTGCAGCCATTGCAGACAGAAAGCTAACTAGCTAACCAAAATGTGGAAACAATGAAGCTATTTCTGATCAAATGTTACCATATATAGATAGCTAGACCCTTTCTTACTAATTGTACTGTGAATTCAAGGTTAGCTAGCTAGTAAGCAAACATTAGCTAGCCCAAGTGTGGTTTAGCTAGCCAATAACATCCATGATCATGATCTCTCCTGGTGAAATTGCTTTGAAAAGCATATACTCGTACACAAATACTCTTACTACTTTGAGCTGGCCCTTAAAATAAAGATCACTGTAAACAGTAGTGTCGTTTCAAGTGATTTATTATAGTTAGCTAGAAGGAGAACAGCCTCTTGTCTTCTCATTCTGCAGCATAAATCTGCTCCGACCACCGACTGTCACAGTGCAGCACGAGTGAAAAATATAAACTACTTTGAAATCCCAGTAGCTAGCTACAGCCAGACTATCAAGGTTATCTCTTGACAGATTAGCTTGATCAAATGTGAAATTGAGTTCTGATTATGTTCTCAACAGTACAATATCGAATATGTGAGCTCAGAGATATGTGGAATTTGAACATTTTCAAATTCTGGAATTTTCACAATGCCCTCCAATGACATCCTTTCCAAACATTCCAAAAGAGCATGTTGAGAGGTAGTCATGCCTGTTTTAGTGTTATGTCAAGGATACAACATCTACCCCGACCAAATTATTATTGCAGATCATTTTATGATGTATTTAGCTGTTGTATGAAGAAAGGTTTGGAAAAACAGGGAAACCTTTGCCTGTCAACTTTAAGTAGCCATGAAATTGCTTGAATATCATTTAAATCCAATCTCGGTACCCCACCCCCCAACACTGACAAATAATGGTTGGCTTTTAGAAAGGGACATTTTACTGATTTGCCACCTCATGTCTGGGTCGATTAAGCTGTTGCTACCTGAGTAAAGGCCAATAATACTAGTCTGTGTGACCGAACTCAGACGCTGTGGGATTTCATTTGGGGGTTGGAATGGCTCCAAGTACTAGGTAGCATACCACAACCACCATTTAGTTGTGAGTGACAGAGGATCTTGCTTATGATAGTGGAATTCTGGCACTAGGCATGATATCTAGCTGGTGTTACAGTCATACATATGTACATATGACTGCATATTACTATGTGTTCTAGTGAATTCTGTGGACCCCAATACTGAAATTACAGAGAAATAAAAACTAGATAAGCCATATGCCAACTTTAATCTAAACTTTACAATTCAGAGATTTTAAAACTAAACCTTTTGGAGTTACACTTTACTATGTTCATTCTTTATTGTTTTGTAACAGCAGAGTTGAAACACATTGTATTAAACGTGACTTGCTATTCTCATTATTTAGCTCACCCTAAAACCAGGTTAAGAATTCCCTACAGATGGTTAATTGTGATTTTAGTTAGGGTTTCCATCGCCCCATCTCCAAGTAGTCCTGGGTCGAATCATTGAGGAAGGGTAAAACCCAGTAAGCGATACTACTTATAAATCTCAACTGTGCCACTGCAATTAAATATGCTTCTATACCCCCTTCCCCTCCTCCCTCCTCTCCTCATATCAAAGGCTAACCCAATTCGACGCTAAAGAGAGTCTGAATTAATTTCACAAAGCACTGATTTAACAGTGCCTAAGGTGCCAGCCTTCAACAGAATTAGTTTTTTATTTTTTTAAGATCCATTCGTCGAGGGATATACTTTCACAGGAGGGGGTGAAAATGAGATGGAGGGGTCCTGGGGTCCAGCAACATTAAGGCAGTTATATACAATTTAAAATATTACATGATATTACATTTCATAACACTTCACAACACATTAAGTCTGTTCCCTCAGGCCACTACTCTCTATCACATATCTACAATACAAAATCCATGTGTACGTGTGTGTGTAGAGTGCGTGTCTTATCATGTGTCTGTGCCTGTGTGTATCTCTTTACAGTCCTCGCTGTTCCATAAGGTGTATTTTTTCTGTTTTTTAAATCTGATTCTACTGCTTGCATCAGTTACCTGATGTGTAGTAGAGTTCCATGTAGCCATGGCTCTATGTAGTACTTTGCCCCTCCAATAGTCTGTTCTTGACTTGGGGATTGTGAAGAGACCTTTGGTGGCATGTCTTGTAGGGTATGCATGGGTGTCAGAGCTGTGTGCTAGTAGTTTAAACAGACACCTCGGTGCATTCAGCATGTCAACACTTCTTACAAAAACAAGTAGTGATGAAGTCCATTCCTTCTCCACTTGGTGCCATGAGAGATTTACATGCATATTATTAATGTTAGCTCTCCTTTTACATTTAAGGGCCAGCCGTGCTAACCTGTTCTGGGCCAATTGTAATTTTCCAAGGTCCCTCTTTGTTGCACCTGACCACACGACTGAACAGTAGTCCAGGTGCGACAAAACTAGGGCCTGTAGGACCTGCCTTGTTGATAGTGCTGTTAAGAAGGTAGAGCAGCGCTTTATTATGGACAGAGTTCTCCCCATCTTAGCTACTGTTGTATCAATATGTTTTGACCATGACAGTTTACAGTAGTTTAGTCACCTCAACTTTCTCAATTTCCACATTATTTATTACAAGATTTATTTGAGGTTTAAGGTTTAGTGAATGATTTTTCCCAAGTACAATGCTTTTAGTTTAGGAAATATTTAGGACTAACTTACTCCTTGCCACCCATTCTGAAACAAACTGCAGTTCTTTCTTAAGCGTAGCAGTGATTTCACTCGCTGTAGTAGCTGACTTGTATAGTGTTGAGTCATCCGTGTACCTCGACACACTGGCATTATTCAAGGCCAGTGGCATTTCATTAGTAAAGATTTTTTAAATTAAGGGGCCTAGACAACTGCCCTGGGGAATTCCTGATTCTACCTGGATAATGTTGGAGAGGCTTCCATTAAAGAACACCCTCTGTATTCTGTTAGACAGGTAAATCTTTATCCACAATATAGCAAGGTGTTTAAAGCCATAACACATGTTTTTCCATCAGCAGACTAAGATCAATAATGTCAAAAGCCGCACTGAAGTCTAACAAAACAGTTCCCACAATCTTTTTATCATCAATTTCTCTCAGCTAATCATCAGTCATTTGTGTAAGTGTTGTGCTTGTTGAATGTCCTACCCTATAAGTATGGTGACCTGTACCGACTTTACATTGTCCCATGCTTAGCTCTGTCTCTTGTGCTCACTCCCATGTGTCTCTTGTCTATTTATCTTGCAGGTGAGATGGTGGTTCCCATGCATTCTCCCCGCTACCCCAGCGTGGCTGAGCTGGATGCCTTCGCCCAGAAGACGCAGAGCAGCCCACTCTCCATCAAGATCTTCCCCACCAACATCAGAGTCCCCCAGCACAAGCACCTTAACCGGACTGTGAACGGCTTTGACACCACAGGTAGCCAGCGCTACAGCCCCTACCCACACCTCCATACCGGCGGCTACACAGGCCTCCTGGCCATTGTCAAGGTCTCTTCCCCCTTCGCCCCCACTAAGGGCGTCCTCAAGAACTCGGAAGGCAGGCGAACTAAGCTCTCCCCAGCCCAAATAGCTGTCGCCCCGTACCCTCCCCCTAGCAGTAGTACTTTAGCCAATGGCCACTGCCGGATGGTGTACCACACTGGACCCTCGAAGCCCCCCGAGGCCCCTGGCCTCTCCCTCTCGGTGCCCCCTAACGTCACTGTGGCCGGCTCTGGGATCCCTGTGACAGGGGGACGAGGCCTGGTCCAGCTACCCCCACAGTCCAACCTCCCTTCCATCCAGAGCATCATCTATCAAATCAACCAGCACTGCCAGGCCCAGGCTCTGCAGCAGGTGTGCCAGGGTGCAAACTCCTCCACCGCACCCTCTACCAACCCCAGCCCCTCCAAGCAGGGTGCGGGGGGTATCATGGGGGTATCCTCCTGCTCCTCGGGAGGTGGCTACGTGGGCGGCATGGCGCCCCAGCCTAACCTGGTGTACACAGGGGCAGGGCTGCCGCTGGCGGTGCACAGTGGCGAGGCCATGAAGGCCGGGATATACTCGGACAGCATGGACTACATCCTGTGGCAGAAACAGCAACAGCAGCAGCAGGCTGTGCTTCGCATGTACAGTGGGGGCAGCGGGGGAGGAGGGGCCATCAGTAAGTCCCCTGAAAGCTGTGGTGCCCCGGGGGGAGCAGGGATCATGGCCCAGGCGCAGGTGTCATCCTCCTCCTCCTCCAGACCCTACCACCTGACGGGGGGAAGTGGAGGGGGTGGGGGGTACCTGGACAAGGTCAGCTCTTCCCCTCTGAACTGCATGGGGATGCATGGGAACTTCTCGGTGGGCCAGTACTTTGCCCCACCCTGGAACAGCGTGCTGGTCACCCCCGACAGTGACTGTTACAACCCGCACCAGGAGCTCCTGGGGACCACCACCCGAGGGCCAGCCACAGGGGGGCACAGGGAGATGGGCTACCCCCACCACCATCATCCCCACCACCACCACCATCATCACCACCACCCCGCAATAGACAGCGGGAGCGGGGGATGCCTGTGCTGCAGCTTGCCCAGTAAGAGCCAGCTGTGCAACACAGCGGTGCTGAGCAGCAGCCTGCAGTCTCTGGAGTACCTGATCAACGACGTCCACCCGCCCTGCATCAAAGAGCAGATGCTGGGCAAAGGCTATGAGACTGTGTCAGTGCCACGGCTGTTGGACCACCAGCACGCGCACATCCGCCTCCCAGTTTACAGATAGAGCGTGGGAGGATGAGGGCGAGAGCCAGGGGACACGAATGAATGAATGATGCGAAATCTGGATCAAAAGCTGAGGGACAGAGAAGAAGACCTTGATTTCCTGGGGACGTATAGGCCTGTTGAGACTGGCACTGCTTGAAGCAGCTCGGGGGCGCCAGGGAGGGAAGCGATGGTGTTAGAGTGGATCTTGTGTTGGGTGACGGCTGGGGGGTTTCTCCCTCCCAGCCCAGAGTGGTTATTTATCAGTCAGGGAGAAAAAGGGTTTCAGTGGTTTTGGGTGCCCTGACAGAAGATTCTCCAGATGTCCCATAGTGTGGTTTGCCAACAGGAATTTGGGGGTGATTTTATTTTGTATTTGTTCCTTTCTTGTTTTGTTGTTGTTGTTTTGAGTTGATTCAACTTTTTTTGGTGAGAATTCTAGCTTGATATGAAAGTGCATACAGCCACCTCTGTTGTTCCCCCATCCAAATACAACGCAACTGGGGTGCTATAGTCACAAAGAAGGCCCCAAAGGGCCAAAGGGTAGGGCTGCTTTCTAAAGTCCCTAAAGAAATACATCATACTCGCACACATTTTCATACATACACACACTCAAAAACTCATACACACATACACAAACACAGACGTGTACACACAAACGTCACAATGTTGAATGAAAAATATATGACAATATTAGTAATTATTGTTGTTATAATTGATCCCATAAATTGCACTGCTTGGAGTTTAAAAACTTTGTTAACTTTGGAGTTTGGAATTGGGTAGTTTGGATATGATATATTTAAGAAACTTGAAATCTTGAACCTATTTTTGTTGTTTTCTATATTTGTAGGTATATTATATGCATAGGCTGCTATGGGGGAAAAGTGTCTCAAAATGCTTTTTTATTGTTTCTTGTTATTCCTCCTCAAGCTGACGTGCAGTTTCTGATGTCCTGGTATAAGGCATAGTCGCTGCTCTGGTTCTGTAACCTAGCCAGAGAGCTATCTTCTCTAAACAACACTGGAATCTACAGTACATTTTGAAAACACTTACAAAAAAAAAAAATTGCAAAAAAAAATATATGATTTTTTCCCCCCCTCACTTTTGAAGATTGTTACTGTATGATTGGGAGGTTTTCCAGCATGACCTCTTGTGTGTGGTTTAGTTATACATCTTTTAATATATTTATTTTAATATATTCCTTTTAATCCCTAGATTTGTGTCCCCTAAACTCACCCATCCCCCCAAAACAAAGAAACCCCAGTTTAGGAATCTGAAAATGAGGCTGAATCAGCTTTTTGCTATGGGAGGCTTTTGACTTCGTTCCGTTATAGTGCTAATCCTGTCATGCCTCCCTTTTATAAGTATGGTAGAAGTGGGATATCCCTTTCACTTTTGGGCACTATCATATAGGAGGAGTGAGAGCTGGGACCAAAGGGGAGTCTTGATGTGTAACAATCATGCCCTGTTCTCTCGGGTGATGTGAGATGAGACAAGGTACACTGCTTTTTCCTGGTCCGTTTCAGCCCATGGTTGAGACGCGTTGAGCCCGAGTCATCCGTTGACTTTAGGATTCAGAACATTGAAATATTTATTATGACTGTGAGTTTCCCTTGAATGTACTGCACTTAAATTACTGAAATGTCTAATGCCTTGGCTTGAGGGACTCGAGTGAAAATATTTTTACAAATTATAATAATTGATCAGTGCAGCAGTCCTATGGTCCTAAATTAGCATTTCCTTGGTCAGTCAAATTTCACTGGTAAATTGAATTTATTAACTGGAGAGAGCGCTGAGGCTTTGTCACGTGGAAATGCTGGCAACAGTGGATATTTATGAAGTGCAATTATTATGACTGTATTAACATTTTTCTCTGAGCTTACACCAAAAAATGTAAACTACAGTTGTAAATACATTCCCAATGTACCACGTGCCCGATCCCCATACTTTTCTGTTTTGAGGTGTAAAATAAATCTTATTTAAGAATATATTCAGAAGCCACATTTTGGCTGTGAGGTCTGTCATTATTTATTTTTAATATATTCCACACAAAGAAATTGATAGAGAAAAAGATTGACTCATGCCAAATATCTATGATTCTCGAGAGGATCATATTTTTGGAAAGTCTCATCGTGGTGTGTATAGATCTGAGGTTTGTGTGTGGAATGTGTGTTAAAGTTTAACTGAAACAATTTAGGAAGCAAGGGTCCTTTTAATAACCTTATACGATCAACAACCACGTCCCAAAGGCTTCATAAATGCTTTTGTGATCACTGTGGAACCTCTTCCACCAAACTAACCTTTATATAATGGATTGATCTTCTTTTAAATTTGACACAATGTGTTCAAATAGCCGCATCCATACCATTGTTCATATAGGCCTACCACTGACAGAAAGTAGTTATCGACCGACAGTCTTTTCTATCCCAGGATTTGAAGATATTCCAACTCTATATCCTTAGCTTTAGTAGAGCCACAAAAAGGAGATGACTAACGGCAAACTGAAACTTTAATCGTTTTGCACCTCAACGCATCAGCAAATGTGATTTGCATTTCCCCCTCAAGATAACCCCCTTTACCATGAGCCTTAAAGAGGCAATCAGCAGTTGAAACATTGCCAAAGCGTTTCCCCCACCTCTATTTCGGTAAAAAGCAGGGTGATTGGGGCTGGAGAAATTTAAAGACAGAGCTATGGATGCAAGGACTGACCATCCATGATATCCAAATGATAGTTTTAACCATGTTATGAGGCTGTACAGTGTTAGTTTACATTTACAATGTTTTTCCAAAAATGGAGTAAAACAAGCTTATATTTTGTGTTCTGATGGGGTGCGACAGTTAACTAAGCTCATGGGGCATTTATAAGTTATACAGTGCTGGGGAAAAGTATTTGCCCCCTTTTATAGTTTTCTCTACTTTTGCGTATGTTTGATACTGAATATTATCAGATATTCACCCAAATCCTAATATTAGATAAAGGGAACCTGAGTGAACAAATAACACAACAATTACACACTTATTTCATTTATTTAATAAACCAAGTTATGCAACACCCAATGCCCCTGTGTGAAAAAGTAATTGCCCCCTTATACTCAATAACTGGTTGTGCCACCTTTAGCTGCAATGACTCCAACCAAACGCTTCCTGTAGTTGTTGATTATTCTCTCACGTCGCTGTGGCCAACTCTTCCATGCAGAACTACTTTAACTCAGGAACATTTGTGGGTTTTCAAGCATGAACTGCTCGTTTCAAGTCCTGCCACAACATCTCAATTGGGATTAGGTCTGGACATTGACTAGGCCATTCCAAAACTTCACATATGCTGCTTTTTATACATTTTCATGTAGACTTGATTGTGTGTTTTGGATCATTGTCTTGCTGCATGACCCATCTGCGCTTCAGCTTCAGCTCACAGACAGATGGCCTGACATTCTCCTGTAGAATTCTCTGATACAGAGCAGAATTCATGGTTTCTTCTGTTATGGCAAGTCGTCCAGGTCTTGAGGCAGTAAAACATTCCCAAACCATCACACTACCACCACCATGCTTGACCGTTGGTATAAGATTCTTACTGTGGAAGGCAGTGTTTGGTTTTCACCAGGCATAATGGGACCCATGTCATCCAAAGAAGAAACCATGAATTCTGCTCTGTATCAGAGAATTCTACAGGAGAATGTCAGGCCATCCGTCTGTAAGCTGAAGCTGAAGTGCAGCTGGGTCATGAAGCAAGACAATGATCCAAAACACACAATCAAGTCTACATGAAAATGGCTAAAAAACAACAAATTTGACGTTTGGAAAAGCCTAATCAAAGTCCAGAACTAATCCCAATTGAGATGTTGTTACAGGACTTGAAATGAGCAGTTCATGCTTGAAAACCCACAAATGTCGCTGAGTTAAAGCAGTTCTGCATGAAAGAGTGGGCCAAAATCCCTCCCCAGCGACGTGAGAGAATAATCAACAACTACAGGAAGCGTTTGGTTGGAGTCATTGCAGCTAAAGGTGGCACAACCAGTTATTGAGTGTAAGGGGGCAATTACTTTTTCACACAGGGGCATTGGGTGTTGCATAACTTTGTTAACAAAACTTATTTTATTAATTTAATTATTTGTAAACTCAGGTTCCCTTTATCTAATATTAGGTTTTCATTGAAGATCTGATAACATTCAGTATTTAAATAATATTCAAAAATAGAGAATCAGAAAGGGTCAAATACTTTTTCACGGCACTGTATTCAAGAACCAATGGGTACATATCATTCATTTATAAGTCCAAAAATGTATGTAGCAACGCTTATTGCTCCTTTAAATGAATACGGTAATACAGTAGTGTTTGTGGAAATCCTTGGAAGGCTGACAAAGCAAAGCTCTTAGACCGAGGAGTATCTAGACTTGCACTAATACAGTAAGTATCCTCCTTAACATTCCACAGTGAAATATTTTCATGTTGTTTCAACAGCTTAACATCCCACCACATGTTTCTGCCATCGTTTTATTCAGTCTTGTTGAAATATTTTGACAGATTTACAGAAGATGTATCAGATTCCAAATCCCTTTCCGTTTGGCTTCAGCACCCAAGCGTTAAACCATGTCACGTGATGTTGGAGGAGAGCTATAGTGAGACTACAGGCAGTGTGTGGAGCATTTGGTGTCAGCATTTTCCCACAAGGAGAGGTTATTGGTGTTGCGTCTCCCATCTAATGGGAGTATTGGATAACGCCAGGCCGACTGACAGTGGGAGTAGGGTACATTTGTCCACAGGATTGTAATGCAATTTACCCTGTTTTTCAGAGAGCAGGGGGACTATCTTTAGGGAAAGAATAATCTCTAAAACTGTTGATAAATATTTTAATATCCCTTATTAATTCCTGTTGTTTCCCATCACATATTTGGTCTATTAGTGTTTTTTAGATAATGACAAGATACATTAGAATTTAGTCTTTTTTTTCATCATTGGACAAGGATATGTTAGGAACAGGTCTGAACTGTGAGCTCACCGCCTCCGACGTCACTGTGGCAGACACTCAACACTCAAGTTAACCACACAAGTCCCTGGGGACTTGGCATTGTGACGGATTGTCTTTCTTCTTTTGGTCGTGTCTGTCAGATCGTTGTCACCACAAAAGGAACGTCTCGGAGCACCCTTCCAGGCGGTTATCTCTTCCGGCCTGGCCTGTCATCTTCTGTCTGTCACTTTTGGGAGGTTGTGTTTTAACAGTGGATGTGCAGGACTTTAGTACTCAGCTTGGTTCTTCCTTCCTGTCTGTACTCCATACAGACCTATATCGAGGCTTATATTATATCCAAATATAAAGCTCTGAACTCCATTATGGACACTATCCTCTCAAACTCTAGTCCTGTAGACAAGTGATTTATTTAATGTCCATTTGTAGCTCTGCTTTTTCAGAGTTGTCATTATGAGAGGGTAGAGGATAATACTGTGGTTTAGAGTTAAAGAGCAACTGCCCTTGAAAAGCAACTTCTCTTTTTGAAAATGGATTATGTGGCATCGATACGAGTCAGAAACCTTTATTCTAGTGTCAAAATTGACTCGGAAGTGTAAATAAGATCATTTTGGTCATAAATATTTGCGAGATGATAGGAGAAAAATGTGTCACGGAATGAAGGGTAGCGTAAAATTATTCTGCTCACATGCCAACAGTAAGTAGTTGTCAATTCGGAGCGTTGCACATGACCCTATCTTAATGCCCATGACTTGACATTAAATTTGACATCAATATCGGGCTAGTTTTTTATTTAACCTTCATTTAGATAGGCAAGTCAGTTAAGAACAAATTCTTATTTACAATGACAGCCTACACCGGCCAAACGCGGACGACGCTGGGCCAATTGTGCGCCGCCCTATGGGACTCCCAATCACGGCCAGTTGTGATACAGCCTGGATTCGAACAAGTGTGTCTTTTGTGACACCTCAAGCACTGAGATTCAGTGCCTTAGACTGCTGCGCTACTCGGGAGCCCGAGTGGGACCATCAGTAAATGAAACAATGTACATGGGACAATATCTTAAAAGGTCAATAGCTCCAAATGTCAATTAAATAAATAATTTTAAAAAGTCAAACCAACTTTGCCACACCAGCTAATTGGCTAAATGATTTGGCTAACTCTTCCCACCTGTGAACACACACGAGAGACACCCACATCAAACCACACCCTGAAACCAACTCATGTTTGAATTCAGTCGTGGGCGCTAACATTTCTTAATGAACCAAATCTAAACTGGGCCAAATCTTTAAACATTCCAAAAGAAAGTCTCTTCAATTTATCGTTCCATGGATAAAAATAGAGAACATTTCCCATGATCAATGAAAGTGATTATTTTGTATTGTTAGAATGGAGTAATACTATTACCATCATGTTGCTTCATGGAGTGGGATAGGGGGCTTTATTTTAGTTCCCACACAGCCTCCAAACCGTCTGTCCCAAGGGAGGTTACTGTTAGTGGAATATACCTCTGTTGCACTGGCCTCTATCTAGGATTTCTAGGCTCCTTTGCGAAAATGGATGCTCAGCCATTATTAGGATAATGGAATTACATTTTCAATAAGACTTGTGACCGCCCATCAATGGCTCAATCGGTGCAGGGCCTCTCGGCTGCAGAGTGGCATATGGCATGTCATTCACTACGCCCTCCCTCCCTCCCCCTCATCCAGGGCCAACAGGGTTCCCCAGTGCTTAAACAAACCCAGGGTAAGGAGGACTGACGAGATGGGGAAGTGTGGAGGGGGTGGGTGGACACTGAACCACAGCCACTGCAGCTCCATCTCGGATGGCCTTCCTCCTCCACACCACCCTGGGCTCCGAGGCGGCAAAGGCACCTTTGAAAGATGGCCTGCTGTTTTTGATGATGGAGGGGAATTTTTTTGTTGGATTACTCTATGTGCCTTGGCCCTGGCTGGCTGGCTGGCTGAGGGGCCCTTTCTGCTCTCTGTGACAGATCTCAGGGAGAGAGCGAGATGGCGAGGCAGAGCAGGCCCTTGAAGCATTTAGTAATCAGGATAATTGTCACGTTGCGGCTGGTGCTGCTTCTGGTTTCAGCCACCCAACCTGTGACTCTATGCATTGAGAAACAGTAGTGTGTGTCTCTGGGGATGTTATGATGCACACTGGTCGCACGCGTCAAAGCTCTTCTGCCTATCAATTAAGGTCTCTGGCCAGGATTCCAACAAACTAGACCAATATCATACTGTTTTTTTTACTGGTAAATTTCATTGGTCAATACTGCAGAAGTCGGCTCAAGCGTAAATTACCTTCATAAGTCAAGTGCAGTGTGATGTCGTCACAGTGCAGCTTGCTTGAATCCTGGCCTAGGTCTCTATTTTATTGAAGGTCAGTCTTCAGTGAGCGGTATTGAAAGGTTTCCATTTGTATGAAGCACAAATGGTATGTTCATGTTTATCACTTGCCATTTGTTCCTGGAAGCGCAGAGGTTAGTGGATATATAACAATCTCCCACTCCTTCACTACACAGAGAATGACCTCCACATCTTTTGTGCTATCTTCATGTGGCCAATGGCTGTATAGAGAAAAGTTATCCTCACAGAATGTCTATTGACGTATTCCTCCAGCGCTCTGTATCTCAGGTATCGCAACGGCACCATGACTCTGGGAAAGGGAAGATACTATGAGGCAAAGGGGAGAGAGGTGAAGAGGGATAGACTGGCTGTTAAGATATCTCAGTAAACAAAAAAAGGGCAGATGCTCTCTCTGTAGATCCTTGGCGCTGCCTCTATATACTGTACCTTGCACACACAGATGACACGGGTTGGGGTGGTTCTCCCCCCTACTAGACACTGCTTTGCCCAGACCTAGAAGGCTGGCTGAGACATGTCCTCTGACTTCCCTTATCCCCGGGACCTCTCCTGTCCTCCTCCATTTTCCCACTGCCGACTGGAACATCATATCATCAACACAGTCCTCTCCATTTCGCTCTTCTACCTGTTAAAAGCAAAGCATTGTTTCCGTTGATAATTCTGGTCTTCCTGAGGAGGCTTGTACAGGTGACGTAAGAACCTTATGGATGTTGCACATGATCTATACTAGGGATTGAATTGCCCACAGATTTGGAGCAGAGTGCTTACAATGACTCCTCGTAGGCACAGGTGATACAGTTGACAGACGGACGTGTGAATATCATTATGTTTGAATGTAAAGTACTGGTGATGTACTGTAGCGTCGTTATCTTTTGAAAATAATACAACATCAATAAAATAATCAAAACAGTTCATTTATAGCACAGATTAAAGATCAAAGAAGTGTAATCAGTGGGATGCCCGTGTCCCTGAGGAAAAGCTTAGAATCCCTTCTCTGTCAACAAAGTCCAGCTGGGTACAATTTCAGGTGCCTATGAAGTTGCATTTTCCTCAATGTTATAACTGTATGTAAGGGAGACTGTTGGCAATTTGAACACCTTGAATGTATCAAAACAGACACAAGCTAGAGTGATGAAACGCCCACAGTGCATGCCCATTTAGGTTATCTTCCTGCTTGAAAAAGCACAGCCAAATATCTCACTATTTGTTTTTTAGGGGTGAAAGTAGTTTCCACCAGCTATATTTTTCCTAAACTGCCCTGAGCATTAATATACAGTTATTCAAACTAGCAACATTTTCATCACGATATGTTGGCTAAACATTGACATGACTGTCGTGTCACTATTGTTGTCTCTTGCTGGGCACATGAGGTTTTGTCATGGCTGCTGGGTTGGGGGCAATTGTAACACAGTGTTAAAATGAACCTGAGCCAAGCAGTGAAATGATGAAAACAATTGATTTTAACTTTAATATTGTATGAATTATAACATAATATCTGTAACTAGCCTTGGGGTCCTGTAGAGTGCCAAAGAAGTTGTGGACAGATATGATCTGGGCACCTCCATCACCATTGGGCTGCTGAGTGGTGCAGTGGTCTAAGGCACTGCATCTCAGGGCTAGAAGCATCACTACAGACCCTGGTTCGATTCCAGGCTGTATCACAACTGGCCATGATTGGGAGTCCCATAGGGCGGAGCACAATTGGCCCAGCGTCGTCTGGTTTAGGGTTTGGCCGTCATTGTAAATAAGAATTTGTTCATGCCCCTCTATTCAGATGTTTTGAGAGGAAGCGAATGCTCATGCAAAAACATGAGTGTTACTGTAATTATTGATTACGTACATAGAAATGTTTCTTTCAGAATCATTACATTTGTCTATGATAATAGGATCATTCATCAACATTAATGTTTTTAGGCGATACATTTGACCCCAGCTACTTTTACAATAGCAGGGGAGAAGTATAACGTCCTGACTTTTAGGATTAACATCAATATTGTGATCCGACCGTCTTATGTACAGACATAAATGATATGAGTTATTAGGAGACATATGCAAGTTAATTTTATATAAAAATTACTGGCGTAGTTCAAGTGGTCTCTGAACGATAGAGTACAATACAAAAACTGTTACAATTGCCCCCCCGTCTCCCCTATTACAAGATTCATTCTAGAAGGACCCCCAAATCTCTCATCTATTTCATGGAGTGTCTATATGGCTGTGTGCAATCTAAAAGTCTGGGGGGTTTTGGTTTGTTTTAGTATCTATTTATTGTTTGTTTGGCACACAGAATGTTCCTGTAGACAAACAGGACTGATTCTACAATGATCTCCAATGCTGCCAAAGTATGAGGGTGCCACAACCTTGAGAAAATAATATATATGGAAATAGGAAATCTATAAAGCATCTCTCTTATTGTTCTCCCTGCAGTGTTGTATTTATGATTTTGCCTCCTCAGGATGAAAAATGTGTAAAGAATACCTTTAGTTTTTTGTTAGTTTTTTTGGAAACCGTAATAATATTTATTGATCTTGGATTTCAAACGGATGGTTCTGAATTTAAAAAAAATGAAAAAGCTGTCAAATTCTTTAGCCTTGGGATTTTCAACTTTTGAATGTGCCTACAGCCAAGCATACCTGTGATTGCTTACCCCCCTATATCCCAGCCCACCTCTACAATCTCACCATAATCGCCCCGACGTCCCCCCTCACCTCCCCTTCCCACCCCACCTCTACCACATCCAATCTTTTGTGCCGCTGTATGCCCTCTCCCTCACCCCTAATTTCAACCCCCTTCAGCCACCTTCCTCCAGCCCAGGTACCATAGTGGATAATCTAATATAACTGCTTTTTTGGGGGGTCAATCTCAGGACTGAAATGTCTTTATTATGATGTAGATGGTTAATTTATTCTCTCTGTTCTGTAATATTGTTTGACATTAAGTAAATAAAGTGGATGATGACTTCTATGTCCATGACTCTGGTCGTTTTTCCCTCTCACGGGAAGCTTTGCTATGATATAATGATCTGATTTCACTGCAATGAACTCGTTTGAATGAGTTGCAATCTCTCTCCTTATCTGTCCTCACTCTCTTTTTTTTTATCTCTCTCGCACTCTCTCCCTCGCACTCTCTCTCTCTCTCTCACTCTCCTTGCTAAACCTATTGTGTAAAGGACTTTCCCATCAGGTCCTAACTGATTACGGTAACCAAGGTAAGTTCATTAGTGGGAGGCCGAAGCTCCATGAACGACACTATGAGCACATACTGTAGTACCATATGCTGCCCTCTGCAATCCGCTTTGGTCTTTTCATCTGTTAGTGTGCAACTACATCTGAGGGACAGAATGTTTCTCTGTTTACAGGCAGGCAGCCTTTGGGTGACTTTGGTACTCGCTACTGCTTCTCTTTCTGTTATGTCCATGGTTTACCGTTACTGTTGCATAATTAACATTGATGCCCCACATGAGGAGAAAAGCCTTGCAGTGCTTTAAACTGAAAAGGGGGAAGCGAGAAAGTATTAGTATTATATAGTAGTACTGCAGTGATGGAAAAAGTACCCAATTGTCATACTTGCATAAAAGTAAAGATACCATAATCTAAATGATTTAAAACCAAATAAAAGTGAAAGTCGCCCAGTAGAATCCTACTTGAGTGAAAGTCTAAAAGTATTTGGTTTTAAATATACCTAAGTATCAAAAGTCAATGTAATTGCTAAAATATACTTAAGTGTCAAAAGTAGAAGTAAAAGTATAAATCATTTCAAATTCCTTGTATTAAACAAACCATATGGCACCATTTTCTTATTTTTTAAAGAAGAAAATGCCATGCTAATGCAGTCTTTTGGCCACTAGAGGACTCCATACAACTCCATGGCCAGGACATAGGTTTGGTTACAGTGGGTTTCAATTATAAATCTATCCTAATATGACTTGGATTTAAAGGGTATGTGCCTAGACTGGTACAAGAAATATGGTGGAGGGAATCTCTCTTGCACTGACTCACCCAATGATGGGCAGCTCAGTGGCTGGTGATGGCCGATGCGCTGATTGTGCTTTTGCCAAAAGCCGACATCTATCTCTCTTGTTTGACTGTGTAAAACAATATGCACTCAATAGGCCTATTTGGATGTTGAGCAAATATTTTGGTCATCTACAGCAGAGAGATTAGTCGTCTCTTTTCAGTAGGAGCCATTTGCTTTCCAACCTGCGTTTTCCCGATTGTATTTGCAACACTCCCTGATAAATAAGTAAAAATATATATCCCCTATATGCTACACACAATCCACAGCTAGACAATTTTTTAAAGAAGCTATTGATCCTTTGTGGCTAAAGTGTAGGCCTACTCATGGAGTAGTAAGTAGGCTATTCTGAATTATTTAATTTCTTCTGAACAAACAGCAGTAATTCTATAACTTCTGGGAAATATATTTCAATTAATCAGCTGCAGCACCTCCGGCACGATGATTCTATAAGGAAATAAATGACTAAGTGTTGCTGCACATATGCTATCGGCCAACCAGACCGAATATTGATGATGATGTAAATCAAGTGTTAATCAAATGTTATTCTGATGTGGCAGTACTGTCAATATTTAAACGAGGTAGCTTGCTACACACACTCGACAGTAACCAATACAGGGCGGGTGCAATCTCTGTACAGGGCAGACTGGGAAAAGACACAACCGGGCACATGTAAGCTCTGTAGGCTACAGGGCAGACCAACAAATGGGGTAGGGGTAACGTAGCAGGCGTAAAAGAAACACATGAAACTAGATCCCCTCTACATACTGATCTTGATTTATTTTGTATTTATTTTTTAATTGGGGGAGGTTCTCTTCTGCGCTGTTCAACCAATCCAATAAATGTGGCAAGTGGGATAGGGCAAAGAGGCAGCTGCTTGAGCACAGGTAGACCCTTATCTGTGCACGAGCAGGAGAGCAGCGCATTACATTTGACTTTATAGATGATGTACGCTTGAGCTGACGTGCAATGTTTACCGTGAAATACCATATCCGCAAATGTTGAGGAAAACGCCTTTAAAAGGCGCATTGCGTTGTCAGCTGTCCAGTGCGCTGCTCTATAACGCACCTTGGATTGAATCCCGGCCTCAAACTACAAGCACTCCGTTTAAATGTTTAATGACACTGTCACCTTTAACCCCAGAAAGTTGAGCTGTGGTTGTTTTTTTTCCATTCCATCCTCCCCACCACCACTACACTCCACTCCACCCACCTAAACCCTCTGATAAGCTCCCAGGCTGATGAGGCAGCCGCCTTCACCAGAGCCTGTGGATATGGGAGACTCACTGCACACTGATTTCATGCACAATGATTTCATGCACGCTCACTCACACAGTAAAGAGGGGATCTGTAAAGCAGAAATGCTTCTCTTATTAGCAAAACTCATCCACCAGCACGCCACATTGAGTCCCTGGCAATTTCACAAGAAATCAGGAGGACAGATGCCCATAGAATGGGCCTCCAGTGGGTTGCTGTAGCTCTGCTGTCACCATAACATCAACCTGCTATTTAGGCTTGGTTTACACAGGCAACCCAATTCTGATAGTTTTTCACTTATTGGTCTTTTGAACAATCAGATCAGCTCTGAAAAAGATCTGATGTGATTGCTCAAAAGGCCAATTAATGGAAAAAATATCAGAATTGGGCTGGCTGTGTAAACGCAGGCATAGACACTCAATTCTAGTCCAGGGCCCGGTTTCTCAAAAGCATCTTAAGGCTAAGTTTATTGTTAAAATAGTGGACCAGGTTCAGAGCTTCAAGTTCCTTGGTGTCCACATCACTAATTCCTTATATTAAGCAAATCAGACAGCACCATTTTCTAGTTTTTTATTTATTTACGGATAGCCAGGGGCACACTTCAACACTCCGGAGGACAGATGCCCATAGCATGGGCCTCCAGTAGGTTGCTCAACTATTTTAACAATGAACTTAGCCTTAATTAAGATACGTTTTGGGTATTGTGTGTAGATTGCAAAAAAAAGATATTGAATCTATTTTAGAATAAGTCTGTAACATAACAAAATGTGGAAAAAGTTACAAGGTACTGTGATAATGTGCACACTAATTAAGCAGGTCACTGTTTGCCTGTCCTCATTTTTTTCCTATGACAACTGAGAAATGCAGGGCAGGAGCAACTAGGGAATAATTTGTAATGTGAGCACCGAACATCCTGGGATTGAGGATGGAAGGAATGAAAGATTTGGGACAAGGGAATCGGGAAATGTGAGTGCATCCAAGTAGTTAAGATTTTAGAAGTCACGTAGTGTATGCCCAGCATTAAAAAGTTGTCACATAGATAACAATGCATCTTGTATGATCATCGTAATGCTTAAATTACATTGCAACTGGAAAACGAGGCCCTGGTCCCTATTCCCAACTCCCCCAATGGTTATATTCATTCAGAAATGTCCCACCCAGGTGAGGTATTTCACAGGTGCATATGAAAAGCTTTTTAGGGAATTACTTCAAAGGAAAGCCTAATTACGTTTGGCAGAATAAAATGTCTGAGGGGCAATGAGTGATTCTGAGATAAAGATGTGTCAGCATGGCTCTTATTCTCCTTTCTGTACTCTATAATCGATCTTCCCACTGGGCAAAAACTGGTTGAATCAAAGTTGTTTGCACTAAATCAATGTGCAAAACTGATTGGATTTGCAAAAAGTCTTAAAGAAAACTGTATTTTTTTCACTTTTCACCAAACCTTTAACCTAAATCCTATGACAAAGTGGAAATGTTGGTTTATTTCACACTGAATTCTAGTTATTTGACAACTCAACCAAACGTAAATCAAAACGACATTTAACAGATGTCTGTGCCCAGTGGGTTTCAATGGTTTCTGGACTCTACCATCTATCATCTTTTAATGGTTATGAGGAATGTGGTAAATATGTTAGTTGTGGTTCATTCCGTTGATGAAAGACTTATAGTTCCCTTCTCCGCCACATTCTGATCCATGATGATCAGTATCTGTGGATATGTTGTTTTAAAGCTGAGTTGGTTCATGCGTTTAAAGTACAGCCAGAATGTCGATATCTTTCATTTACCATTGAGTGTCTTTTTAAAAAACAAAACAAAAGTGAATGTGTGGAAATATCTGACTGATATTCAATATTGTAAAAGTAATCAATAACCTTAGCAATCGGCTGGGCCAACCTGGTCTAAGAGCATTTTGTATTATTCTGTACGTAAATCCGCAGACTCCATTTTGTATAATATGTTACATTTTGTATGGTATGTATAAATTAATAAGGATATGTTACGAATTATAATTCTCAGGGATCCTGAGTGTCGCAGCGGTCTAAGGCACTGCATCTCAGTGCTAGAGGTGTCACTACAGACCGGGTTTGATCCTGGGCTGTGTCACAACCGGCCGTGATTGGGAGTCCCATAGGGCGGCGCACGATTGGCCCAGCGTCGTCTAGATTAGGGGAGGATTTGGCTGGTGTAGTCCGTCATTGTAAATAAGAATTTGATCTTAACTGACTTGCCTAGTTTAATAACATTTATTTTATGAATTTGCAAAACATACAATATGTTACGAATTTTCAAAATGTATGATATGTCACGAATTCTATCTAGGCTAGGGGTTAAGGTTAGGGTTAAGTTTAGGAGTTAGGTTAAAGGGTTCAGGTTAGATTTAGGGGAAGGGTTAGCTAAAAGGATTAAGGTTAGGCTTAGAGCATATATGTCAGAGTCAAGGCCCGCGGGCCACATCCGGCCCGCGAGAAGGTTTTTTACGGCCCCTGGGATGATCTTGATTTATTATTAGAACCGGCCCGCAGACCGCAGCAAGCCGGCAGCCCGCAGATCTTTTACACGCACCAATACTACATTTCCCACAATGCAACGGTGACGCACCGAGCAGTAGGCTGCTGTGTAAATGAGATGGAGCTGCCTTGGGAAAAACTCGTGGGTTTGACAACCGACGGAGCACCTGCGATGTGTGGACACAGGAGCGGACTGGTGGCGAAGATACGGGAAAAGATGCAAGAGGAAAACGCGACAGGTGAGCTGACAGCTTATCATTGTATCATACACCAGGAAGCGTTGTGCGGTAAAGCCTTGAAAATGGAGCATGTAATGAGCATCATCACACGCACAGTTAACTTTATCAGAGCCAAAGGTTTGAATCACCGCCAGTTCAAGGCATTTCTGACGGAGTTAGAAACGGAGCATGGTGATTTGCCTTATCACACAGAGGTGCGATGGCTAAGCCAGGGAAAGGTGCTTCAAAGATGTTTCGAGCTTCGTGAGGAGATTTGTCTGTTCTTGGACAGCAAAGGGAAAGACACAACACAACTCCGAGACGAAATGTTTCTGTGTGAAATGGCTTTTCTGTGTGACATTACGAGTCATCTGAATGCAATGAACTTGCAGCTGCAGGGTCGGGATCATGTCATCTCTGATATGTACAGTACAGTGAAGGCATTTAAAACCAAACTGACTCTGTGGGAGACGCAGATGCGGAAAGAAAATTTGAGCCACTTTCCCAGCTGCCAGACCATGAAAGAGAAGCTCTCTACCAGTGCGTTCCCGAGCGCACAGTTGGCTGATAAAATAGGTATGCTTGCCGCTGACTTTCGACGCCGATTTGCTGACTTTGAAGCACAAAAAAGCAGGTTGGAACTGCTCGGTAACCCATTTGCTGTTGACGTGGAAAGCTCACCACCAAACCTCCAAATGGAGTTGATTGACCTCCAATGCAATGATGCACTGAGGGCAAAATATGCGGCAGTGGGTGCTGCGGAGTTCGCCCGTTTCCTCCCCGACACAATGCCCCAGCTGCGCATCCAGGCTGCTCAAACGTTGTCTATGTTTGGCAGCACATACCTGTGTGAACAACTGTTTTCTTTGATGAACCTGAACAAAACATCACACAGAAGTCGACTTACTGCTGAACACCTCCACTCAATTCTGAGGATTTCCTCAGCTCAGAGCCTTACCCCGAACATTGATGAACTTGTGGAAAAGATGGGACACCACCAAGTATCACCCTCAACCTCAAACAAGTGAACATTACTGTGCAATCACATATTTAGAGTTTTTACTCAGTTCAAGTTTAAAAGTTAAAGTTTAATATTTGTTTTCACTGCATGTTACTTCTCCTTAAACAAAGTGTTGTTTTTGATTAATAGATTTTTGCACTTTATTTTATTGTATTTCAATCCAATTATATTTTAAAAATATTTCAGTTGAGTGGATGATAGAAAATTGCTATTATTGTTTTTTTCTTTGAAGTAAATTTAGCCCACTTTTGCTAAAATAGAAAATATAGGCTACTGATGGTGCCTTGAATACCGGTTTCTTTCATTTAATGTTCATGTTATGGGGATTTTTATATAAAGGAAATTTGTCTTTTGTGTCTGTTGAAAATTAAAGATTACTGACAGAGCCATAAGAAAATATTGCTTTATTTATCTGATCATATTGGAATATATTTGTTAGGTTTTCAGTAGGTTCAATTAGGTTCACTAGACTATATGCGTCATTTAAAATTTTTTCAATGAACATTCGAACAGTCCGGCCCTCGGCTTGTAGCTAAATTTTTTATTTGGCCCTCCGTCCATTTGACTTTGACACCCCTGGCTTAGAGGAAGGGTTAGCTAACATGCTAAGTAGTTGCAAAGTAGCTAAAAAGTAGTAAGTAGTTGAAAAGTTGCTATTTAGCTAAAATGCTAACGTTGTCCGTGAAGAGAATCAAACTAGCAACCTTTGGGTTGCTAGATGTTCACGTTATATGCTCACCCATCCACCCCGACCAACCACCCTACTTTTGTTTTTTTGCCTTTACTAACCATCTGTCTTACGTAACCATACCAAACAAAACATATCATACGAATTCGAGTGTCACGGATTTACGTAGAGAATAATACGAGATGCTCGAGACCAGGGTGACTGGGCAGGACACTTGATCCAAGTTGGATGCTGCCTATATCATAATGTAGGCACACGGAAATAAAAGAAAAGCCGCAGTGAGTGAGAAAAGTAAGCATGAGTGGATTGAGCAATATCATCAGACTCATCAGGCTCTACTTCTAATGGCCTAATTGGCTGGGTGACAATATTTGGACAAGGTGTGCTGCCAAAACTGCAGCTCAGGCTACCCATTTCTGATGTATATTTTTCCCCACTTATTGGTCTTTTGACCAATCACATCAGATCTTTTCACATCAGATCTTATTCAGATTGGTCATAAAGACTAATTAGTGGGAAAATATATTGAAATTGGGCTGCGTGTGTAAACGCAGCCTAAGAGGCTGCAGAGGGGAGGGCAGGCCAAGTTGTCAGGTGCTCACACTACTTAGATAAACCTGAAGGATTAGTGGCGTAGTTAAAGTTAGAGCAGATTAGTCTTTCCTCTGTGATGTGGCAAGAGATTCCCAGTGTGCTTCAGTAAGGCTGGGAATGTAGGGAGGGAGGGGAGGAAGGAAGGTGGGGGAAGTGATGGAAAGGTGAGAGGTGAAGCTCTGGGCCATATTCACAAAGTGCTATAGGGAACAGATTTCCCTTTTAGACCATAATTAATACGATTATATATCAGCACTCTGGAACTCTTTCTGAATACAGTCCCGGGCATCATGGTTGGAGGGTCGTGCAGCACTTATGCCTACAACGTATCTGAAACACATGACTGTTCAACTAGACGGCAGGGGAAGACAAAGGAGCAGGTTTGCTGGATGAAGGGGAAAATCTTGGAGGTGCTTTCGGGGGTAGTGGGGCTTTGACTGATGAATGAGGATGTGTTTAGATTAAAAAGTAATTGGTCAGGGTTGTATTCATCAGGGAAACACCGTAGCAAAACATTTCCAATGGAAAAAGAGGATTTCTTATTGGACAAGCTCAGGTCAGGTGGTCTTTTTTCTTCCTTTTGGTGCCTAATGAATACAACACGGGTGCTTTTGCGACGTGAGGGCACTGACTATATCATTTAGGAATTTAAACATCTGCTTCCATCTGCTGGCCAACATAAGGATTACAGTAGATTGCAGCTTCAGAACAGAAATAAATTATTTACCGTAGCCCAGAGTTCACCAATTTGTGGTCCCGCAGGCCAAATTGGTTACATTTAGTAAAAAATATTATTTTATTTTTTATTGTTGGACATAAAAGACTGTAAAAACACCAGGAAATCAGCTTCAAGTGATTTTAATTTTGGAAAACTGTTCAAGTATTCCCACGCACAATATATTTTATACAAATGTAAGCAAGGTTTGAAATGATTATTTTAGTCAAATAATATATCTGTTTGGGTAGTCTACAAATGATTTGTAATTATGTCACGGCCACCGGCTCAATAAAATAATCATCCCGTGGCTGAATCTATTTGATGATCCCTGCTGTAGCCTATACAATATAATAGTATATAATGTGATTTTTTTTTCAGAAAAAGGCAAAAAGACCAAGAGTTAACGTTGTCGCAAAATTTATTAGGAATTGTATAAAAGAAAATAAAAACATTTTGAAACACATAGGAAGCTAATGTCCATTATGAATCAAAATGCCTCAACAAAACATGATGGAAAAAACAGCTTACATCTCCAACACCATTCCCTGGGTGATGTTGGATCAGTAGCATATGTTTCAGTTATAATTGAAGGCATATTTTCATTTTGGTATAACACCCAAAGCTTAAGAAAATCCACATCCACGTAAATACTGTTGGGGAGAATATATCTTCCTCTCAACAAATAAATTCAGTGTTTGTTTTTCGATATGCTTTGCAATGATATACACACTTCATAAAACAAGTAAAAATTGCAGTTATGATAAAAGCAATCCTATCCAAGCATGAATAATAAAATTAGGGCCCTGTGCTTCGGACTATCAACAGGACTAGACTGATGGAAATGAAAAACAGTGGGCCATATAAAGCTAGCGTTCTTTTTTGTTGTTGTCATTTAGTACATAGCTACATACATACAGTACATATTGTGCTTGAACATCCCATCCCAAAATGGTAGTTTGAACTTTAATCAGTTCCTCTCAGTCCTTTTTCCAGATACTAAAAACAACAACGATATGTGTAAGAATATAATAAATATTTTTGGCCTTCTTGAACTCCCTGAGCAAGGTTTCTTAAATACAGAGGTACAATATGCTTTCATCAGCAGTCTCCCAATAGATCACATCGACGTACGTCTCATCTATGGTCAACTCTTGAAAACACACATTTGGATATGTTGAAAGTTGAAGCCAGGGCATTCTGTCAGGTAACAGCTTCCCGAGGGTCCTTCCTCCTGGGTTAAAACCACCACGGTAGAGGATACTTATAATCAGAGGTATGACCACCATTCACAACTAGTTTCATAAAAAAGCATTTGATAAACAAATGAATGGTTTCCTTTGACCATACACTACATTCCTATAATTTCTAAATTCTTTCTATTGTCTTATAATACTTTGTACATATCTTTGGTTCTAATCTCATGCCAACAGAGTTTTGTGCAAAGTGGCAAACTTTGTGGCCCAACTCTTCTTTGTCAGTCTGAGTACTTCCGATCTGCAGGGTGTTCTTAAGGACCCGGGCTCCTGGAGGCCCCCAGAGCTTGGGCCATAGCCCTAGCTGGGCTTTAGCCCTCTGCACAGGGTCTGTGTCTGGGGGTCAGTGGCTCCATCTCCAGTACTAGGTCTCGTGGTCGTGGCCCTTTATTCTGCTCCACAACCCGTGGCACCACTGTGGACCAGCGATCTACATGGGTTGGGGAAAGAAAGTCAAATGTTGGCTGATGTGATTTGGCTTGCCCTTATACACTGTGTATTAGCCTTAGTGAACTGTACGTATGCATCAGTGCATTTTTTTTTAGAGAACGCCGTAAAAGAGTCTCACCTCTCCTCAGGCCACGGACGGTTTGATGCACTGTACCAGAGCATTGCTGGGTCTCTGTTATGTTCTTGCCCGGGTCTTCGTTGATTATGGCCAGGTTCTGATTCCAGTGGCACCAGTTGACCTCGTCCACCCTGAAACGACCACAGAAGATGGTTTGCATTTGACTTACCAATCAGACACGTTTCTCTGACGCAGAGAGGGGTGAGAGTTCAGGGAAATTAGCATGTGTACCTGAAGCACCAGCGACGGTCAGGGGTACCGTCCCAGTTCTTCCCCACTGTCACCATCTCCCCGGACCGGAAGGACTTCCGCAGACACACAGGGAAGGAGCGCTCGATGTCCAGGATTGTCGTAGCCCACTGTTGTTAAAACATAACGTCAACCAACATGCAGTAATGTTTTTCATAACATACTAATGTGACGGTGAACTAGAGGATGCACTGTGCATAAGGCCATCACCAGGGGTTCCCAGGGTCCTATTTACTAGGTACCAAACGTAAGAAAAATGACTGAAACAGGGAGGGACTACCTGGACTTCCAATAATACATGTTTATTTTTGTTTTCCGTGACAACATTTGCTGCGTTGTGCTTTCATGAATAGTGTTTACTGCATAGGGGACCTAGCTGTTCATCAGCTGTCCTCCTCACTCACCTGCAGCTTCCAGATCTTCTTGCTCTCCTTGGACACCTGGCTCACTGTCTCTCCCATCAGAGCGATCAACATGTTGAGCAGCAGCACGAAGGTGAGGATGATGTAGGTGACCAGCAGGATGAGGAAGACAGCTGGGTACTGGGCGCTGCTGACCATGTCCAGATCACCCATTCCGATGGTCAGCTTGAACAGGTCCAGCAGGAAGTTGCTGAAGGTGTCCGTGTCCCGGCACTGGGGGTAGGTGGGGCAGCCGCCTTCCTCCGGACACACCTCGTCAGGCCCGGGGCACACCGCCAGGAGGGACACCAGAGCTGGGGGGTGACATGGGAAACAGGAGGAGATGATAAGGTAGGTTTCTCCTCTGTTTCAACTGGTCGACAGACTGCGGAGAAGAAGTGTGCAGTAGGGGACACTGTACCTGACGAGTATCCAATCATGAAGAGCACGTAGACCAGCAGAAACCGGAACAGGTCTTTGAAGAGAATCTGAGAGCCAAGGAAGAAGGATAAATTGTGATCAGGTGTCTAGTGTCCAATTTGATTTCAAATTCAATGTGATGGATGAAAGAGTGAAGGAGTTGATACCTTCTGTATCATGATGCTGTAGGTGCCGGTGAGCTTCAGGCCTCTGGTGAAGTATAAAGTGTTCATCCAGCCCAGGACCAGTGCAAACACCATCACAGACACATAGGCCTCGATACCCGACAGGTAGAGGGCCGCAGTCACTATCACCAGCACAGAGTAGATGAAGCTAGAGATATAGGAGAGTTGGGCCGTGTTCATTAGGCACAAAATTGAAGAAAACGGACCGAAACCCCTAGGTACTAACTGAACTTGTCCAGTAAGAAACCCGTTTTCATTTTCCGATTCAAAATGTTTTGCAACAGTGTACCCTAATGGCCCTGGTGTTCAGATTCCAGGAAACAGCAATAATCCTTATCCTTTCCTACGTGTTAGATACAGGGAACATTCCCAGTACACAGGAATGCCATTTGGGATTTAACGGACACCATGTTGGCTCTCGCAGATGCAGCACTAATGATGCAAACAAAACACCCTTCGGAGCGGCGCTCCACATCCTCCGCTCTTTGTTGGGATCGTGAGTTTAATTAAAGAAGATGTAAACTAGAAAACGTGCCAGGAAAAGGGGGGGCTTTAATGTGGAATTAAATAGAAGACTCAATTAAGAGAGGATGATAAATTAGCCTCGGGTACAAGTCAGAGGGTGTTACAAAGGAGCTGAAGGTTAAGGAGGGGGAGCTGGAGTCTTACTAGAGCAGTTGAAAGGAGCCGTCGACAAATAGAGAGTTCACCCCGGGGCATTTCTTCAGGAAGAGGTCCTTAATCTACAAAGAGGGGACAGGGAGAGAGAGATTTTGGTAATGGCTGCCCACAAACATACTGTATTTTAATTTTGGGGTTTGACACAAGAAGAAAGAAAGAGAGAGAGAGAGAGCGAGAGAAAGAGAAAGAGAAAGAGAGAGAGAGAGAGAGGCCAATTTACAGGGGAGATCGAAGATTTATAGTGAAAGTGTGTGTTTGTGTACACATTTTGAGGCCTCTTGTAAAACAAGTTGTTAATTGTAGAGTCAACATTCAAAGCTGTAACTCTGATTGGATGGTTCAACCGGAAAGAAGATGTAGTGGCTGCAGGCTGCAGACTTACGTTGGTGAGAAAGAAGAAGACTCCGGAGCCCAAGGTGATAACCTCCCCTCCCAGACGCAGATAGTCTGTGGAGGTGGTGTAAGGGTACGGAGGCTGGGCAGGGACAAACAGAGTTAAAGCTTTGCTGATCATGGCACCCATACTGTTTGCACAATACACATAATAATGCCACTTGGCAGACACTTTCATCCAAACCGACATTGAATAAGTGCATATATTTGTTGCATTTGTATTTGAGTTGTTGGTCATGTCCGTACCATTCCCTGGGATGGGCGGTAGTAGGCCACCAGGGTGAAGATTATCATGGTCACCAGGTAGGAGACAACACTGATGTAGAAGGTGACGGCAGCAAACTTCTGCCACTTGGCCCTCAACAGCTCGTTGATGGGCTCCACAGCCAGCATCTCATGGCGATTCTACGGACAGTGCAGGAAAACTCACAATAATGATAGGAAGAGAGTATGGTGTGAAAGAGAAATCACACTCCATCTTTCCTACCATGCTGGCTCTCCCTTTATCACAGGTAAACAAATCTATTACAGGTAAAAAGGCAAAAATCCACACTTGGCCTCTGCCTGCCCCATCCCACCTCACACTCTCAGCCACAAAAAAATACACTGTAGACTTGCGTTAGCTCCCAGAGCTTTAGAGTCAAGGCTTTATCTAAGCGGGCTTTCACGCACCTCGATGCGGCTGTTGTAGACCAGGATCTCCAGCACGGACACCTCCTCTCCACAGGTGTCCAGTGAGGAGAGGTCGTACAGGGAGGAGTACACGGGGCCGTACGCCCAGTCCTTGAACTTCCGTGAGAGGTGACGCGCTTCCTCGTCCTTGATCTCCCTGCGAATTATGTGCTGGAAAACCTGGGAGAAATAATAATAACAAAAGCTGACCTTGGTTGTCTGTTTTACAATGCATGCGATTATATCTTCTGTCAATAATATAATATATAATCCAACAAGGCACCACACGATAGCATTTCCATGTGTTATACAAACTATCCAGTTAAGAGTATGATTCCTCATACACGTGATACATGAGTTCGTTCTCACCCCAATTTTTCCCAGCTTTGCTGCCATCATAAGGGGCGACATGCCGTCGTTGTTGAGAACGTCCTCCAGGCTGCATTCTGGGTAGAGTTTGGCACACTTGGTCAGCAGCAGGTCGTACATCTTGGTGAGGAAACGGGTGTTGTCCCGGGTGTTGTCGGCGATGTGCACCAGGGCGTGTAGCACTGTGTTGCCGCGCGAGTCCTGCCGTCGAAGGTCAGCCTTCTTATGGGCGTTCTCGGTCAAGTAGTGCACCATGTTCGGCTGGTTGGTGCACGCTGCCAGCGACAGAGGCAGCTCGCCTGGTCAAAGAGATACAGTCAGATACACACAGCAACAAGCACAATCAAGGGTATCCCATTTTACAACCGAAGCAATAGAAAAAGACCCAAACGTGCAAACCCTGCCCAACTGGCACTCAGGCAGTCTCTTTCCACTCTGGGAAGTGATGTAAGTTCATATGGAACAGCAAACCACTTTCAACATGTCTTTGAAGGCTTTCTTTGCCTGGCTACCCAGACTTCTTACTCAGGCCAAACGCTACACCGGGCCTATGGACATGGCAGACAAAAATATGTAGCGAACAACAGAGCGGCGGAAGAATTAGGTCTGAGTCATCAGGCTAAGCCTACCTATAAGTGGATCAAAGATTGGATTTAAAACCTTGCAACGAAAAGGGCACAATTAGTACTACTTGTCTGGGGGAGTGGCCTGTGCATTGAAACCAGTGTGCCAAAAGCAGCTACTGAAAACGAGCCGTTGCCACGGGTGACAGATTACCCTGTCATCTCGCATGGGAAATGTTCTTCTTCATGGATTTGCACGGGAGCTCGTGGAGTGTTGGAGTAAGCACTAAATCACATTAGCTGCCGCCCCTCTGCCAGGTTTCCTGGTCACCTTAGCACAAAGCTCCAGAGTGAATGACTTGCACTGTGCCACAGACACGCCAGGAGTTTGGAATGATTTGGGAATGACAGTCGCACTTAGTGCAACTGGATATAATCCCTCGTGTGATGGAACATAACGCATTAATACAATAACAATGGCAGTAGTGAGTTTCTTGGGGAAATAATTGCCTACTCAAATCTCCTGTCTTTTGCATGTCTCTCTTTCTCTCCCTCTATCTCCTTTATATCCCTTTCACATTCCTGAGCAGAGCTGTAGGTTTCTGCACTGGCCTGGTAAAGCATTCACCATAGTTGCAAACACAGTGCCAGAAAAGACAATGTCAAAATGAAATATCTTTCAGCACAGTCTAGTTCGGGTCAACATGAAAGTGTGAAAATGGTATTAGTTTTTTGAACTTGAGGCTGGAAGGGCTGTTGAGGTGAATGGGATGTAGGCTAGTCTACTCCGGAGGATCTTAATTTGTGCCAGTTTGCTACAACAGGAAAATAATCCTGCAGCAACAGAAAATGTGAATTATTATGTGGATTATAATTAATGCCAATTTTTGTAGGGGTTGATACATTTTTCGTAAAGGGAAAATCAAGTCTTAAATTTCAAAGTGTACATTTTTAAACCTCAAATACACTACAAGTTTTACATTTCCTGCATTGCAGGAAAGTTCTCCTGCAACAGGGTGATCAATTAAGATCCTACACCTGTAGTGGGATGTTTGGTTCAGGGATAAGAGTTGCAGGGATACTCTCCAATTAGCAGAGGGCAATATGGAGTGGCACGTTTTATTTGGAGGCTCTCTGTCAATGGACCAGCAACCTCGGTGAGGTCAGCAAAACAGAGGCAGCCCGCCCATTTAAAGGGAAGAATGTATGTTGGGTTTTTTTCAGCAGCAAGACACAGACACCTTTCATTAAACAGTTCGGAAATACTTGTTGAACTTGTGACATCATTGTTTTCTTTTCTTTTTTGGAGAAGCCTCCTACTAATAATGACATTTCTGATGATATGACTTCAGACTAGTTTTGGGTGGTTATATGAGTTTATCATTAGCCTAGCGAACTGTTTTGACTGCGTTTTCCCAGCCCAAACCTGCCATGTAAAAAGGGAAGGGTGGGCTCTAATGTCACTTAATCTTACCATCAGTGGTGTAAGGTACTTAAGTAAAAATACTATAAAGTACTAAAGTCGTTTTTGGGGGTATCTGTACTTTACACATTTTTTTTTACAACTTTATACTTTTGATACTTAAGTATATTTATAACCAAATACTTTTAGACTTTTACTCAAGTAGTATTTTAATGGGTGACTAACTTTTACTTGAGTAACTTTCTATTAAGGTATCTATACTTTTACTCAAGTATCACAATTGGGTAATTTTTCCACTGCTGCTTACCATGGTAACTGAGAAAATTTTCCAAAAGATGCTTAACACTACCTTAGTAGTGGTATAGTACTCCAAGTTATCCAACTGCGCAGCGATCCAGTCTTTGTAGCCCAAACCTCTGGGCATGTAAAATAAAGGCACACTGAGGTAGCTAGAAACCACTTTTCAAGTGCACTGCTTTAAGATACACTGACATGACCTCACAATGTCGGGAACTCAGGCACCTGTCATGGAAAACTACAGACATGGAAAACTACAGACATGTCATTAAAAAACCAAGAGGAATAGAATATGACTTTAACAGTATCAAAATACTGCCAAAGTTCAATAATACAATGCTAGGGCAAGAATGTTACCATAAATAGGACATGTATGAAGTCTCATCATGTGCTTAACTCTTAAATGTAACTACATGTAATCTAAAATGTAAACTACGTGATCCCGAAAGTAATTATTTATCATGAGGACCATAAACAATAACTAGTAACGCTGCATACTCCAATAAAGGCTAAAATCTCACCTTTCTGGTAAAAAAGTTTGAAATTGCTGCGGTGTAGTCACTTTTGAGGACACAAGCTCAAGTAAACAGTGCAAATATGATAAAAATATGAAAACATGAAATATTTCATATGACGTATTTCCTATTCAACAAAACTGTTTGAATAAGGCTTGAAATGACTTATATGCTTTCTAAATATAGTATCATCAAATTATAAAATCACTAACTATAAGATTTCACCTTAAAACTTTAGAACACCTACTCATTCAAGGGTTTTCTTCATTTCTACTATTTTCTAAATTGTAGAAAAATAGTGAAGACAATTAAACTATGAAATAACACATATCGAATCATGTAGTAACCAAAAAAAAGTGTTAAACAAATCAAAATATATTTTATATTTGAGATTCTTCAAATAGCCACCCTTTACAACCATTGAATCTATATGTTTGACCATGACAGTTTACAATCGAAGGTAACACCAAGTAATTTAGTCTCCTCAACTTGTTCAACAGCCACACCATTCATTATCAGATTCAGCTGAGGTCTAGAGCTTAGGAAATTATTTGTAACAAATACAATGCTCTTAGTTTTAGAGATGTTCCGGACCAGTTTATTACAAGCCATCCATTCCAAAACTGACTGCAACCCCTTGTTAAGGGTTTCAGTGACTTCATTAGCTGTGGTTGCTGACACGTATGTGGTTGAATCATCAGCATACATGGACACACTGGCTTGTTTAATGCCAGTGGCATGTCATTGGTAAAAAATAGAAAACAGTAGAGGGCCTAGAGAACTTCCCGGTGGTACACCACACCCTTCATGTTTGACATTAGACAAGCTTCCATTAAAGAAACCCTCTGAGTTATCTTAGATAGATTCCTCTGAATCCACGAAATGGCAGAGGTTGAAAAGCAATGAAACATTCACAACCGTTCAAAAGTTTGGGGTCACTTAGAAATGTCCTTGTATTTGAAAGAAAAGCAAATTTTTTTGTCCATTCAAATATCTTCAAATTGATCAGAAATACAGTGTAAACATTGTTAATGTTGTAAATGAATACTGTGGCTGGAAACAGCTGATTTTTTTTAGGGAATATCTACATAAGCGTACAGAGGCCCATTATCAGCAACCATCACTCCTGTGTTCCAAAGGCACGTTGTGTTAGCTAATCCAAGTTTAGCATTTTAAAAGGCTAATTGATCATTAGAAAACCCTTTTGCGATTATGTTAGCACAGCTGAAAACTGTTGTTCTGATTAAAGAAGCAATAAAACTGTCCTTCTTTAGAATAGTTGAGTATCTGAGCATCAGCATTTGTGGGTTCAATTACATGCTGAAAATGGCCAGAAACAAAGACCTTTCTTCTGAAACTCGTCAGTCTATTCTTGTTCTGAGTAATGAAGGCTATTCCAGGCGAGAAATTGCCAAGAAACTGAAGATCTCACACAAAGCTGTGTACTACTCCCTTCACAGAACAGCGCAAACTGGCTCTAACCAGAATAGAAAGGGGAGTGGGAGGCCCTGGTGCACAACTGAGCAAGAGGACAAGTACATTAGAGTGTCTAGTTTGAGAAACAGATGCCTCACAAGTCCTCAACTGGCAGCTTCATTAAATAGTACCCGCAAAACACCAGTCTCAACGTCAACAGTGAAGAGGCGACTCCGGGATGCTGGCCTTCTAGGCAGAGTTGCAAAGAAAAAGACATATCTCAGACTGGCCAAAAAAAAGAAAAGATTAAGATGGGCAAAAGAACACAGACACTGGATAGAGGAACTCTGCCTAGAAGACCAGCATCCCGGAGTCGCCTCTTCACTGTTGACATTGAGACTGGTGTTTTGCGGGTACTATTTAATGAAGCTGCCAGTCAGTTAACAGGTTCATGTTTATCATCAATTAGAAAAAGACATTTCATAAATTCATCATGTGCAGCGTCTGGATGCTCCTTGCTAATCAAATCAGACCAACAAATATTTTTTACATCATCCACATAAGAGTCACAGCAAAAAAAATTGTAAGATCTCTTATACACTATTTTAGGCCCATCTTTTGGAACCTTGGTTCTCCTAGATATAGCCGCTATATTGTGATCACTGCATCCAATGGGTACGGATACAGCTTTAGTTCAGAGTTGTACAGTATTAGTAAAAATGTGATCAAGACCTGAATGATCTTGTTCCTGTAATGTTAGTAAACACCCTGGTATGTTGATTAATAACAGGAACCAGATTACAGGCATTGTTACAGTGAGAAACTTCCTCTTGAGCGGAGAGCTTGATGAAAACCAGTCAATATTCAGGTCCCCAAGAAAGTTGACCTCTCTGTTATCGTATACCCTATCTAGCATTTCATACACATTATTTAGATACTGACTGTTAGCACTTGTTGGCCTATTGCGAAACACCCCAAAAGAATAGGCTTTAGATGACTGTAAAATAGATATATGTTCCCCTAAAATTCTTGGCTTTTTCCAGAACCGCAACCTTGTCCTTGAACCTCAGGATGTCACACCCTGATCAGTTTCACCTGTCTTGTGCTTGTCTCCACCCCTCTCCAGGTGTCTCCCATTTTTCCCTGTGCATTTATACCTGCGTTTCTGTTTGTCTGTTGCAAGTTCGTCTTGTCCCGTCAAGTCCTACCAGCATGTTGCCGTGTTTCCTGTGCTCTAGTTTTTCCTACTCTTCCCCTGACCTTTCTGCCTGTCCTGACCCTGCCTGCCGTCCTGTACCTGCCTGACTCTGATTTGGACTACGACTCTTTGCCTGTGTCGTGATGTTGGTACGATTAATGCGATGACGATTATTTTATAAAATTAATGAACTATGTTTAATTATTACGATGATTACATTCATCATGTAACAATTAACTCACAAGCAATCTTGGGGCACCACGGAAAAAGTTTGTTTAATGAGTTACCGTTTCCAGAATTAACTCAAGAATATCAGAATATATCGTTATCATCTTAGCCATTCATTTATTATTATTACCTCATATCAGTCTCATTCTGAACGTCGCATAAACCGTTAAATCTGCACGAACCCTAGTCTAAATGATGACTCAGCGATACACAAAGTGTCCTAATTATTTATTTACTAACTAAATAATCACACAGAATTACATAAACACACACACACACAGGATTGATTATACATTGATTACTAACAATGCAATGAAAAGTCCCTGGTAGACAAACCCGATATAACGGCTTAGAAAGAGTGGGAGAGGGAGAGACAAAGGAATTCAACTATCGTACATACAGTTGAATAATACGCTCATTGTAAATATGGATATTTAGCACCCAAACAACCGCTCATTCGGATTTAGAAATGCAATGTACATATTTATGCTTGTATGTCTTTGTCGTCTCTCTCTGTTGAAATCACCCAATCAGTATGTGACGAATAGTTTAAAAGGAAGTCTCTGGTTGTTCACCAGAGGTCACCATGTCCTTAGTAGTAGCTTTCTTTGCTGGAAGTGTTCATTAGACTGGATACAACACGTTCCAATGGTTGTTTGATAAGGAAATGTTCTTCTTTTCTCAACTTCAGTTGAGTTTCCTAGACTACATTTCATGCAGAGCTGCATGTCTAGTCTTCATCTTCTCTCTGTTGAGTTACCCGTTCCTGGTCTGGTAGAGTCTAACCATTTTACCATCTAACCATAGCTCTACACTTTCTGGTCTAGTAGTTTTCAACCATTTGTGACGTCTGGCTTACCGTCCGTATAGGAAAGGTGGATACCTAGTCAGTTGTACAACTGAAATGTATCTTCTGCATTTAACCCAACCCCTTTGAATCAGGGAGGTGTGGCGGGCTGCCATAATCAACATCCATGTCTTCGTTGCTCGGGGAATAGTGCCTTGCTCAGGCAGTTCGACAGATTTTTACCTTGTCAGCTCGGGGATTTGATCCAGCAACCTTTCGGTTACTGGCCCAATGCTCTAACCACTAGGCTACCTGCATGCAATCATTTCCATGTGTAGCCACCACTCCACGTTTTCTGGTCTAATGTCAATTTCGTTAGGAGTCGTTTTATAAGCACTCTGGAATAAGAGGCGTTCCATCCTTTTGGCATAATGTCTGTGCTCACGTGGGCGTGGTTACTAACTGGGTAAAACTTTACATGAAAAACAATTCTCATTTAGAAGGATAAAATCACATTTCATCTTCTCACAAATAGTTTCATATTTAATCATATGAGTTTTACAACATTTAGACGTAACTCTGACATATACATTGTGAAAGATCTTAAAGTTACAATGTCTCCGTTACAACATCTTTAATGATACCACAAAATCACAAATGATACATCATCATTGTTTGGATCCCCACCGACCATTTCCCACAATCTTTATGTTAGGAATATTGTTTCATTATCCACTTTTGGATGTTGAAGTTCTTTGGGCAAGAATTTCTCTATACCACTCAGACATTCCATTCGTGGATACTGAGAGGCAGAGGGGAGAGAGTTAGAAACCATTTACGACTGGTCGTTAAGTCATAAAACCGACCGAGGATCAAAGAGAGAGGGGGGGGGCTCTCTTTGATCCTCACCCAGGAGTGAAAGTCATGGCACCATCCTTGACCTACCGATTGTCTGCCATCATGTACCTGCCTGACTCTGATTTGGACTACGACCCTTTGCATGCCTTGACTTACCTTTTGCCTGCCCCTTGTACTTTAATAAACTCAGAGACTCGTACTATCCACTTCCTGTGTCTACATCTGAGTCCTGATACAGGAGCTTGACGACTATCAACCTGGGCCTGTCACCTGGGCCGGTGTTGGGTTCTCCAGTCCTGTGGGTCCATTCTAACTCAATCTTCATGTGGTCCGTCTTCAGTTTCTCCGAGATAATTTTCCTCACTTTGTCCTCAAACTCCGTCCAGATCTCATGTGTAGATTCTGCAATTCCATCTAGAACAATGTTGTTCCATTTTGATTGTCCCTCGAGATAATCTGATTTCTCTGGAATGGTTATCATGGATTCACATATAGAACTAATGTCCTCTCTCAATGACTTATAGACTTTTGCCATCTTGCCGTTTTCTTAAACTCATCTAGCTGACCCTGTGAGAACTGCAAACTGTTCTTCAGGTCCTGGACTTCTCTGCTCAAGTTGTCCATTATTTTATTAGTTGACTGCACTAGTATTTGAACACAATACTTGAAGCTATTTTCTTGTTGTAACAACTGCTTGTAGAACTCTTTTTGTTTGTTTAAAAGATCCTTTACCTGTGATAGAGAGACACCACTGTCCTCAACGGTACTCCCACCGGCTTTGGTCTTTGTCATGGTAGCAACGTAGGCTACGCTGTTACTCCCTGCAATTCCAGACAGGGCAGGTCGCAGGGAAGATGGAAACAGCAACAAAATAGGGATCTAGACAACCACAAGCCTGGGATAATCCGCGGTCCCAGCCACAATGGCTAATCGCGTTGTAGGCTGCGTTCAAGTCCTCAAGGAAACCCCTCTAGCTTGATAGGCAGCTAACAGTGGCAGCTAGGTTAGCTGCTACGCCAAGCAGCTCATCATCAGACCCTTGGTCGTCAGGATCCCTGGACAGATAGCAGCGGTCCCAGCAACTGATGCCAATCGTGTCGCGGGATCCAAAATCAAAAGGTACAGTAGCTAGCTAATAACCAAGCTTTTCCAATCAAACACTTTTTCAGACGCTTTCAACCTTTCCAAACCAATTTACAGAGCGCTGCCTCATTCCACGTTCAACAGGAAGTGACCTGTTGATTGCAGGCCTGCGCTTTGTCAGTGGCTTTGACGTAGGGTTCAGCCAGGAGTTGGACAGTTGGAAGAGCGAATGAAATGGTAGGAGAGAAGCTTCAAATGGTTTTTGATTTCACATCCCAAGTCACACAGGCACAAAAAACATACTACTGTGTCCGTGGGACGATTTATAAGCAAAACTGTCAGTCGGAACCGGTACCAGGACCACGCAGGTCCCCTAAACAGGGGACTTTAAATCCAAGAGGTTTTAAACTATACTCCTACACTTAATGTACTGCCACTTTAAGCCCCTGATGACTGAGGACTTAAAAATATTGAATCTGAATCTTGCGGTTTCTGTAGACAGAAGAATGGATCAGATCTGATCCTAACGTTATGGTGTCTTACCAAAGTAGAAGTAGCCCCCCTCGTCCCTGGGTTGGAAGAAGCGTCCGCGGGCCTGGGCGTGAACATCTGCCCCTTTCTCCACCAGCAGCTCCACGTACTGCTTACAGCGCCTCTCAATGGCGATGTGGAGCGCCGTCTGGCCTGTCAGACCACACAACAGTCAGTCAACACATTGGGTAAAGGGACAAGTGGTTAAATTGGGATTCTTAGATCATTCATATATTCTCTATTCCAGCCTTGACTGAGAGGGATTGAACTCTACAGTGGATTTATTGCATTGTTTGGTCTCTCACTGTCTGCTGAGTTCCACCTTCAGGAGTGAGGAAAGGTGCATTGACTAGAGGTCTCGGACAAAGACGCAAAAATCTCCATTCCAAGACTGGGTCGAAGGTCAACCGCTTTCCTCTCCTATCCACATTTCAACAACGGTATTGTTGTAACTAAGGCGATACCACATTCACTAAGTCCCTGTATCTCATCAATAAATGTATTTTTTTTTTTAAATGTTCAACAAAGGTGGCTTGGTTCTGCTGCAGTGTCAAATCTGTGAACAGTCATGGCATACAGGCATACAGACATAAACACATTCCTTCTGGCTTGTATGTTCATTAAAGGGGACCTGTACCAACAGTAAGTAGACCATATGGCTGCCATGGGCTCCTCAGCAATCACCATCTGTCTACTACTTCATTACTGTGTGGAGGTGGACTATGGTTGTGTCTGAAATGGCATCCTATTCCCTATATAGTGCACTACCTTTGACCAGAGCCATATGGGGAAAAAAGTGCACTACATAGGGAGTAATTTCAGACGCACAGAATGTGAGATATCCTGGCAAAAGTGTGAAATCCCATTCTAACAGCAAATCTTAAAGTGGCTGACAGTGTGATGAGGAGTGAAGTTTTTTTTTTTTAGACAGGGAGTTTATTGTGCTTAGACCTAAGACAGTGGATGGAAGAAATAGGTGTGCTGCACTGCTGTTTCCAAGCTGTAAAGGCCAATCGTGGAGGTGTAACAGCCACATCATCCAGCCTTCCTCTGGAAATAGAAGCCCCATAGAGCAGCCCTGTGTTGGGCCGGAGACTGGGATGTGTGGTCTCTTTGTGCAGAAGGGGCAGTGGAGGACTCGGTGTAGGTAAGGGCGTCTCTATTAAGCCTGCCTTCATGGAAGTAGTACTGGGCTACGTGTGCATAGTAGGCCCTACATTTCAGGTAGGTACTTTTATCTGTGATAATATCAAATTATAAAACACAGTCCACGTTTGAAATAATCTTCTTCAATCCTAGTCAAATGATTGGTTAATACAGTACTGGGTCGTGTTCATTAGGGCGCACAATTTTTTTTAAATAATCATTATAAAGGTTCACGGTTCATAACAGAAACCAAAAGTGAGCATTTCAGTCTGTGGTACCTATTGAACAGGACCCTGGTGTTTTTAGCAGCTAAAATGTGAAGAGAGTTTACCTCTGTAGTAGACGTCTCTGAAGGGCGTGTTGATGAACTCATGGAGGTTGACTGTCTGCTCTGCGATGTCCATCAACATAGGAATGGTGTCATTCTGACCACTGTACAGGTTCAGAAGGGCTTTGGGCAGGCATGTCTTCCCTGTAGAAGGTTCTGGGAGAAAATAAAACCAAATTGATGGGGGGAGGGGTACTCAGAAACAGCATGTACATGTATAGTTCTGGACATAAAAAAATTACTTTTAAAATATCCTTTGAGGCAGCAAGGTACATTGTTCATGTGACAAACGGTCTTGCAGCCACGGCGACACCAAGTGCCAAGTTCATAAGCAATCACCTAATAAACAATGTAATGAAATGCATTTCTGAAATATACCCTGCACCTCTGATTCAGAGGGGTTGGGTTAAATGCGGAAGACACATTTCAGTTGAATGCATTCCGTTGTACAACTGACTAGGTATCCCCTTTCCCCAGACGGAGCAGGACCCTCCAATTTGAAGCAAATGCTTTTTCACTGTGCTGCAGTACAGGTGAACTTTATGATACACAGAACTGTGCTTAGAGAGGAACATCCAACAAATCACCCGAAACACAGTTGCCAGTTGAGAGAAGAGAAAGAGGTTAGGGACACAAACATTTTTATGTTTGTTGAAAAAGTAAAAACTGGTGATAAATCGTTAGTGATAAAATAAGAAAGGAAAGGGAAGCAAGCAAGACATTTCACTAAACATGAAAATGCCTCAAAACCAGGAGAAACAACAGCCAAACTAAACGTGGTGGTAAAGTAAGTTGTCTGCTTCTATTGTTTACTTTTAGTCTGAGTTTTTCATGTAGTCTGTCAAGCCCACTTTAGTCATTTTCTTCCCAGAAGGAGACAGTTTGCTGTGATTTCTCTCTGCTCTCTGTTATAAAGCACACACACACACACACACACACACACACACACACAAACACACACACACAGGCAACAGGAAGCTGTCCTTGGACCAACCCTTGGCAGGACAAAATCTCTGACATCACAGTAGTTTCCTTCTCATTACTCTATGGCAGGGGTGTCAAAGTCATTCAATGGAGGGCCTAGTGTCTGCAGGTTTTGTGGTTTTCAATTAAAGGCCTAGACAACCAGTTAAGGAGTTATTTAATAATTAGTGACTTTAATTCATCAATCAAGTACAAGGGAGGAGTGAAAAGCCACAGACACTCGTCGCTCCGTGGAATGAGTTTGACACGTGCTCTATGGAGCCAAGAACAACAGGGAAAAGAGGACGGTGGAATACTGAGAAGTCAGAGACAGATAACCAAGTCACAGGACATGCCAAAGAGTTGAAGCCATAAGGGCAGAAAAAGGTCTGTTTAGACATCGATTCCTATTATCAATACACAAAGTCATGACAAAACTCCAGGATGACACATTAACTGAAGGTGTTAGGCTCAGGGCTAAGTGGACTAAAAAGTAAGGCTTCTCCTTTAGTAAGGCAACTGTAACAGACGTGAGATGTTTTGTTGTTCCATGACATCCAATTGGTAGTTACAGTCTTGTCCCATCGCTGCGACTTCTGTACGGACTCGGGAGGTGGCGAAGGTCGAGAGCCACGCGTCCTCCGAAACACGACCCTGCCAAGCCGCACTGCTTCTTGACACACTGCTCGCTTAACCCTGAAGCCAGCCGCACCAATGTGTTGGAGGAAACACTGTACAACTGGCGACCGAAGTCAGCGTGCATGCACCCAGCCCAACACAAGGAGTCGCTAGAGCGCGATGGAACAAGGACATCCCGGCCGGCCAAACCCTCCCCTAACAACGCTGGGCCAATTGTGGGCCACCTCATAGGTCTCCCAGTCGCGGCTGGCTGCGACACAGCCTGGGATGGAACCCGGGTCTGTAGTGACACCTCTAGCACTGCGATGCAGTGCCTTAGACCTCTGTGCCACTCAGGAGGCCAGATGTGACATGTTTGAGATAAAGTTCTGATGCTATCTTAGTCCCACCCCTTAAGCCCCACTCCTTGGGGCGGCAGGTAGCCTAGTGGTTAGAGCGTTGGGCCAGTAACCGAAAGGTTGCTAGATCGAATCCCGAGCTGACAAGGTAAAAATTGGTTGTTCTGCCCCTGAACAAGGCAGTTAACCCACTGTTACTAGGCCGTCATTGTAAATAAGAATTTGTTCTTAACTGACTTGCCTAGTTAAATAAAATAAAAATCAACAAACACACACTTTCTCTCTTTTCCGCCGACCTTTCTGCGTTTGGCTGTGAAAGCTGAGACAAGAGATATTTGGCACCACAGCGCTCCACCCACCACACTACCAATGGGGTTGTCTCACCTTTGAACTCCTCGTCGGTGAGCCTCTTTTCTTGACCCTGTAGGTACTCCAGCAGGCCGGAGAGGGCCTCTGGGTCGGCCCGTGACACGCCATCGAAGAGCAGCATGCGGTTAAACACCTTCAACACCTTGGGTGGGTCCAAGCCCGGAGGGTCCAGACTTTCATTGCAGGACGTCTCAGTCTTACTATGTAGGGACCATTGACATACATATACTCACATACACTGAGTGTACATTAGGAACACCTGTCTTTCCATGACATAGACTGACCAGGTGAATACAGGTGAAAGCCATGATGTCACTTGTTAAATCCACTTCAATCAGTATAGATAAAGGGGAGGAGACAGGTTAAAGGAGGATTTTTAAGCCTTGAGACAATTGAGACGTGGATTGTGTACGTGTGCCATTCAGAAGGTGAACAGGCTAGCGAAAATATTTAAGTGCCTTTGAACGGGGTATGATAGTAGGTGCCAGGCGCACCGGTTTGAGTGTGTCAAGAACTGCAACACTAGTGGGTTTTTCCACACTCAACAGTTTCCAGTGTGTATCAAGAATGGTCCACCGCCCAAAGGACATCCAGCCAACTTGACACAACTGTCAACATGGGCTAGCATCCCTGTGGAACGCTTTCAACACCTTGTACTGTAGAGTCCATGCCCCGACGAATTGAGGCTGTTCTGAAAGCAAAAGGCGGAGCAACTCAATATTAGGAAGGTGTTCCTAATGTTTTGTACACTCAGTGTATAACACATACTCTAAGTGTTTATAGACATCATTGGTAGGGACACAGAAATCCCTGTGTTACATTACTGATCTGAAATGAAAGATGGCAGCTTATTCCTGGATCATTTTTTTAAATGGTGATTTCTGGCGTCAATAGGCCTAGAGGTGGTGGGACTAAACAGTGGGGTTCAAGAATGGCAGTTGGGCCAACGCTTTATTTAAAGCCAACAGTAAAATAATGCTTTATTACTTGTTATGAGCATGTATGAGCCTTTTAAATATTTTAGCAAATGTTTAATACACTCAAAATGGCTGGTATTTAGTCAGGATCATAATGAGATGATAAAAATATAATATGGGGGTCATATATGCTTATGACAAGTCTAACAATGCATTATAACTCCATCATAATTCATTATACCTGTGGACTATGTAAAATGTTACCAGTAGTTGTAGCCTAGAAAAAAAGTTGAACGTTAAACCATATAAAGTGAACTGCTGTCCAAATTCTACTACTGAACTACTCAATAAATAGACCTCACTGTGAAGCGGGTAGCCGGGAACAAGCTCCAGCCTAAATATTACCTCAACGGCTGTGAGGACGGAAACAACAACACACTCTCTGTTAGATGACTGAATGTCCCTCTGACTAGCCCTTCTGTTTATGAAGTTCCACATGAGAGGGGCACACCTCTGTGACTAAACAGTGGCAGTTGAAGGAGTTTCTATATTTTTGCAATGAGCCATTTTTTCCCAAGCCGGGCCTTTGATTAATAATGAAAACTGCAATGTATTGTAAAATAGAATATTAATACAACTCTCAGCTCAGAAACCAAGCCAATTTGATCAACATTTTTAGGGGAAATCTCTTATATGGTAGAAATATATAGCCACAATCATAGAGGTAGTTTTTGAGTATCTATAACCCAGACCATCTCTAACGGGAATTTGTCTTTTATATTATATGGTGAGGTGTTAAACATGTCTAACAACCTTTGGTTCCAAGTACAAACCCGATGCTGTGGTCTGTGTAACAGAGATAGTTAGGTGAATCACAATTGTGTGATAAACAACCTTGCCTGACACCTGAAGACTTGCGTTCACTCTCCAAGCCGATGCCTAGGTTTTAAGCTCAGGGGGTTAACACAGTCTTGTGGCATGCAGGAGAAACCGAGTTCGAACCCAGTCGGTCACATTTACACCCCAGAAGTGATCTACTATGCTGCTTCTAACTCCACATGTTGTTCAACAATCTATGCATCAGCATGCCTCAGCTCATAGACTCATGAAAGCCACCATAACGAATGAGTCACGTTTCTACTTCAAAACAGAGGGCCCTCCTCACCCTCGTGGGAGCTTCTTCCTGCGTGGCTTCTTGTTGTTGGTGTGCCTATAGGTACCATAATCAAAGAGAGAGTCCATGGGGGCTTTCTTGGGCCCGGGCGCCACGGGTGACTCGTAGATGGTCGACTCCAGCAGGTCCATGGGGTTAGAGATGCCCTTCTTAAAGGCACCATGGAACTTCATGCGGAGGTTTTGTCGGCTGTCCCCTGGCTGCAGCTGGCCTGGCCGGTCGACGTCCGGAGCCGGGTCCTGAGGTGACTGGGAGCCCTCCTCACTCTCAAACAGGTCGGCCAGTGCCGACAGATCAGGACAGGTACCATCGGCATCAGGCTGTCCCTCCCCACTTCCTCCTCCCTCCCCTGAGCCCGAGGACAGGGCAGCCTTGTTCGCGGCCGAAGGAGCCGTGTCCGTCTCTGTCATGGCGATGCGACACCTTCTTAGTAGAGTGGCAGGGGAGCGGTCCTAAAAAACACCATAGCAAAATACACAGGTTATAACTCCATCTGGGTCATAGGTCAAAGGCACGGGAGAGAAACTTAGCAGTCCAATCATAGACCTTGTATTTGGTCTCACTCAACTGTGAATGACCTGGGTCGTGTTCATTTGGGCACACAAGCGGGAAATATTTTTGCCACAGAAAACAAATAAAAAGGTTCCTGTTTCAGTCTCTTTTCTTCTATCTGGTGCTTAATGAACAGGGCCTTGAACAACTATCACTGATTGCACGACAAACAGTCACTTGAATAAAATGAGCCTTTGGGTGATTGGACTGTGTATTTCAAGAAACAGAAAATGTATGTCTAAAAGTGATGCTCCTGTATGTAGCCTTGATCCTGAAGTAGCCAGGGCTGAAATGGTACCCTATTTCCTTTATAGTGCACTATGGGGGTAATACCCTATAGGCCCTGGTCAAATGTAGTGCACTGCAACCCAGATGTGTGTGGGCAGAGCTCTGGCATCCTGCTCATCTTGTGGGCCGCGTTGATGGCACAGAATGTCCACCAGTCAGCCATTTGCAGCCGCTGGCAGCCTGGGAACGTCATCTGTAAATATTTAGCAATGCATTGCCTGACCATTACTGGCCCGAAACTAGTGCATGGTAGTGGTGCCCAGATTTTCCATTTGGGGTAGGAGAACAGAGTGGGATGCCTCTGAATTTCCAACCAGTTTACTGACCAGACAGAGAACACAACAGAGGATGACTTCAAATACACTTTTCCCATGGCTGAGTATTTTCTCTTCTTCCCAACAGACACTGGAAGACGAATTCACCTTTCAGCAGGACAATAACCTAAAAGGCCAAATCTACACTGGATTTGCTTACCGAGACAGCAATATTTCTGAGTGGCCTAGTTATGGTTTTGACTTAAATCAGCTTGAAAATCTATGGCAAGACATGACAATGTTTTTTTTTTTAGCAATGATCAACGACCAACTTGACAGAGCTTGAAGAATTTAAAAAAGAATAAATGGGCAAATATCTTGAGACGTACCCAAAAAGACTCCCAGCTGTAATCGCTGCCAAAGGTGATTCTACCATGTATTGTCTCAGGGGGGGTGAATACTTATATAATCAAGATATATTAGTGTAGATCGGTTATACAACAAAATCTGGAAAAAGTAAAACGGTGTGAATACTTTCTGAAGGCACTGTACGCAAGTAACCCATTACTACATTATAGTAATGCTATGGAGTATGTATCTCCCTTTCTTTTGCAGATGCTAAACTGACTAAAACAGAGGGGGAACTACCTGGTTCAATAAGGGAAAAAACGATGTGTTGCAAAACATTTATTTAATGGCCACGACCCAGAAACCCAGAAGCCTTTTCAAGTGGGGAAACATGCAACCACCACCTGATCAATTCTGAATGACTACACTGCTAATGGTGCATTTTCTACTCGGGGATGACAGAAACAGAAAGCTGGTAAAGACCTATGACTCCTGCGATTGTAAAGGGCAAACCCCTTGTGTGTTCTCCTGGGGTCCTGGGTTCTATTCAGATGGTCCCTTAATCCCTCCGTACCTCATTCATCCCTTATGTCACGCTGAGGTGCTGAGTTCTTCAGGGGAAACTGGAAGTGACGCTGGGGCATGGGGGGGGGGGGGGGGGGGGGGTCCTGTTTAAGCGAAAACAAAAAGTGTGGTATTTATTAACAGCATTAATACAGACTGGTTGACTGGCAGGAGAGCTTGATAAACTGATGAAAGAGAAGGGTGTCAGAGTAAGTAGAGGTTAGTCCACAGTCACTCCATTGGAAGCTCTATTTGTCACTATGGGCAAAATGTGTGTTCTGGTTGATCTTTTGGTTACTAAACATACACTACATGACCAAAGGTATGTGGACACCTGCTCTTCGAACATCTCATTCCAAAATCATGGGCATTAATTTGGAGTTGGTCCGCCCTTTGCTGCTATTACAGCCTCCATTCTTCTGGGAAGTCTTTCCATTCGGTGATGCTGCGGGGACCTGCTTCCATTCAGCCACAAGAGCATTAGTGAGGTTGGGCACTGATGTTGGAGCGATTATCCCTGGCTCGCAGTCGCCGTTCCAATTCATCCCAAAGGTGTTCGATGGGGTTGAGGTCAGGGCTTTGTGCAGGCCAGTCAAGCTCTTCCACACCGATCTCGACAAACCATTTCTGTACGGACCTTGCTTTGTGCATGAGGGCATTGTGATGTTGAAACAGGAAAGGGCCTTCCCTAAACTGTTGTCACAAAGTTGGAAGCACAGAATCACCTAGAATGTCATTGTATGCTGTAGCGTTAAGATTTACCTTCACAGGAACTAGGGGTCCTAGCCCGAACCATGAAAAACAGCTCCAGACCATTAATCCTCCTCCACCAAACTTTACAGTTGGCACTATGCATTCGGGCAGGTAAAGTTCTCCTGGCATCCACCAAACACAGATTTGTCCGTCAGACTGTCAGATGGTGAAGCGTGATTCATCCCTCCAGAGAACACATTTCCACTGCTCCAGAGTCCAATGGCGGTGAGCTTTACACCACTCCAGCCAACACTTGGCATTGTGCATGGTGATCTTAGGCTTGTGTGCAGTTGCTTGGCCATGGAAACCCATTTCATGAAGCTCCAGAAGACCAGTTCTTGTGCTGACGTTGCTTCCAGGGGCAGTTTGGAACTCGGTAGTAAGTGTTGCAACCGAGGACAAACAATTCTTATGCTACGCGCTTCAGCACTCGGCGGTCCTGTTCTGTGAGCTTGTGTGGCCTACCACTTTGCGGCTGAGCCGTTGTTGCTCCTAGACGTTTCCACTTCACAATAACAGCACTCACAGTTGACCGGGGAAGCTCTAGCAGGGCAAACATTTTACGAACTGACTTGTTGGAAAGGTGGCATCCTATGCCTGTGCCATGTTGAAAGTCACTGAGCTCTTCGGTATGGGCATTCTACTGCCAATGTTTGTCTATGGAGATTGCATGGCGGTGTGCTCGATTTTATACACCTGTCAGCAACGGTGTGGCTGAAATAGCCGAATCCACTCATTTGAAGGGGTGTCCACATACTTTTGTATATATAGTGTCGCTTTGTACAAAACAAGCTGTATCCTGTTGGGGAATCATTGGAAACCCAAATTAAGGTCTCCTGTCAGAATCAACCATACAGTTGCGGGCTGTGTCTGGCCTTTACTATGACAAATCCAACAACACCTTTTTGTTTCACAGAGATACACACGCATGCACTTGCACACACACACGCACACACAGAGAGAGAGACAGCAATGCTATGTCATCATTCTGGATTCCCCAGGATGTAGTCACCTTGTCTAGGCATTCCTTTAACAGTGAGTTATACAGTACATCCTTGGTATCAGCTACAAACATCATAAACTGTAGCATGTCCTTGGTTGTAGAATGTTCTCACTCTCTCTGACAGCACATGGGGTTGACATGTAAACTTCCTCCAAGAGGAGCAACACAAATAGAGAGACTGCAATCCAGTCAGGGAAAACAGAGTGCCTCTAGCACACTCCAACATATAGGATTATCAGACTTTACTGTGGAGGGTGAAAAGATGAAAGGATGAAGAGGCTTTCTTTGATAAACTCTCCAAACAGAGGGGTGACAAATGAATGAGTCATCGGCCAGGCGTGTTTGAGACTACTCTGTTTGAGTTCAAACACAGAATGAGTCCAGAACCAGGAGCTAATACTATTGTGTTCACACCAGTGGAAGCTGACTTCAATTTAATGGTTCAATGCAGCCGTTTTTTAAAATCTCAATATCAAAGCATTTCAGGGTAACAATATAAGTACCTTAAAGTGATCCTTTTCAATTAAAATGGTCAAAAAAAATAACAAAAATGGTTTCTTAGCAGCTTCTTCAAGCAAGAATTATGCTAGGACTGTCTGGGAGTGGTCTGAGTGGGGATGGGAAAACTGAAAATGTGCTGTTATTGGCAAAGAAGTTTGTAACTCTTCTTATTGGTCTATTAACTAATTTACTGCATGGTGATGTCACCATGGAAGGCTAAAACTCCATCCCACGAAAACAGGCTGAACCTTCAGGCAGACTTTTCAAACAGCTCTTACACTAAAAGGGGATCATTATAAATTGCACATATTCATATTATTATTCCAACCTCATAGTATGGAAATATATATAAAAAACATAGGGAAATCACGTTTTTGACTGCACTGGGCCTTTAAATCAGAGGACAGGCTCATTAATGCAATGGAACTGTGTCAAATACAAAATGTATAACGTTCCATTAATTCAATTCCAGCCACTACTATGAGCTGTCCTCCCTTCATCAGTCTCCACACATTCACACACTCCTCCAACATATTGGTAGTAGTAATGATTTATGATGACATGTCAGCTGGGTCAGACTGAGGATAACTATCCCCTTAGAGACACAGTGTGACTTCCTTAATCCTCCTCTTGGATTTAGTGGATATGATCCAGACCACTGGGGAATGTCCGGGTGCAAATATGGTCGTGGGAAAATCGGGGTTAGCAAAACAAGTTCCACTATTGTTTCGACCACAGCCCCCAACTCTACAATAGGTTTCACATTCATGTGGATGCATGCCTGACAGCAGAGGATATGTCCATAACCTCAATGTCTTAAAGCTACAATATGTAACTTTTCAGGCAATCTGAGCAAATTCACATAGAAAAGTGAGTTGTAGATCTTTCATTACCGTTGAAAGCAAGTCTAAGAAGCGCTAGATCTGCTCTATGTGTGCTATTTCTATGCTTCCCATTCTGAAGTTTCTTTTTTGTGTCTTTTACTTTCAGTTTTGTACACCAGCTTTAAACAGCTGAATATACAAATATGTTTGGTTATGGATATATATTTCACAGCGGGTTAGATGGTACAATGATTCTCTACACAATGACTGAAATTAGGCGAACTATTATAATTTTAGCAACTAGGAAATGGCGGAGCGATTTCTGCATTTAATTGTATATTTTGGCCTTTTTACCCAAATCTGAATAGAAAAATTCAAATAAAAAGCAATTAAAGATGCACTATGCAGAAATTGCTCTGCCATTTCCTGGTTGCCAAAATTCTAATAGTTCGCCTAATTTCAGTTTATGTGACAAAACAAACAATCATTGTGAAGAGAATCGTTGTAGGCCTACCAACTAAACCACTGACATATTTTCCATAACCAAAAATATTGTATATTCAGCTGTTTGAAGCTGGTGTACAAAACCAATTTTAAAAGACACAAAAACTTCAGAACGGAAAGCTTAGAAATAACACACATAGAATGGGCACAATATGCTAGATACCTTCATAAAGTGTTCTTCAAATGCAGTTCTAAAAATATGAAATACATAGTTTAACACAAAATACTCTCTGTTGAAAATAGGAACCATTAATGGGGTAAAACGTGTTCGTGCTTACCTTGTCCTGTAATCAATGGACCTTTTGTGCAGCGCAGTTTTTCATTCTTAAAGATAGGAAAAGTTCTAAAAAGTTTGTGGACACAACATTTGGATCGACTTCCTCCCGACTTTAGTACCCTAGTTACTTCTTTCTTCAACTATTTTTGAAGAAATTGGTGATCTGATTTCGCGTGTAGCCTAGTCCAGTCATTATTCAGCTCTCCAGGCAGTGTTCCCAGTTAAATTTACACACTGCTACAGCAGCATACCTCAGTCCTTTGCTTTCCATGTTCACGCATCCAACTCACCGCCCACCTAAACAAGGGGCGCTTTATTAAAAGTGTTTGTGTGGGGACTACCGGTACAGTGACTACTCTTAACGTCAGTCCCACAGGATGACTTTTTTGTTTGTAAAACTACAAAACTCTTTGTAGTGGAGTTTTTCCTAATTCCCTTAATTGTCTATAATCACATGCCGTCTAAATCAGATAGGCTACTGTAATAACTCAGTCTGAAAACCGCCAGAAAGTAACCCAGACGCACCCCAAGTGGATTATAAAACAACTTGACCTGTTTATTTTACCCATAAATGTATCTAACTGAACAAAAATATAAACGCAACATACAACAACTTCAAAGATTTCACTGAGTAACAGTCAATGAAATAAATTCATTTGCCAGCAGCATACTGCCCTGCATCCCAATGCTAGCTTGCTTCTGAAGCTAAACAGGGTTGGTCTCTGGATTGGAGACCAGAAACTGCTGGAGTGGTGTTGGAGGGCCAGTAGGAGGCACCCCTTCCTCTGGTCGAAAGAAAATATCGCAATGCCCTGTGTAGGGTGCTGTCTTTCGGATGGGATGTTAAACGGGTGTCCTGACTATCTGTGGTCACTAAAGATCCCATAGCACTTATTTTAAGAGTAGGGGTGTTAACCCTGGTGTCCTGGCTAAATTCCCAATCTGGTCCTCATACCATCACGGTCAACTAATCATCCCCAGTTTACAATTGGCTCATTCATTCCACCTCCTCTCCCTTGTAACTATTCCCCAGGTTGTTGCTTAAATGAGAATGTGTTCTCAGTCCTTACCTGGTAAAATAAGGGTTAAATAAATAGAAAATAGGACCTAAGCTATTGATTTCACATGACAGCGCAAGGGTGCAGCCATGGGAGGCCCACCCACCCACTGGGGAGCCAGTCCCAGCCAATCAGAATATGTTTTTCTCCCACAAAAGGGCTTTATTACAGACATAAATACTCCTCAGCACCCCCTCAGAAGATCCCTTAGGTGAAGAAGCCGGATGCGGAGGTCCTGGGCTGACGTGGCTACACGTGGTTTGCAGTTGTGAGGCCGGTTGGACGTACTGCCAAATTCTCTAAAACAACGTTGAAGGTGGCTTATGGTAGAGAAATTAACATTCAATTCTCTGGCAACAGCTCTGGTGGACATTCCTACAGTCAGCATGCCAATTGCATGCACCCTCAAAACATCTGTGGTATTGTGTTGAGTGGCTTTTTGTGTCCAGCACAAGGTGCACCTGTGTAATGATCATGTTGTTCAATCATCTTTTTGATATGCCACACCTATCATGTGGATGGATTATCTTGGCAAAGGACAAATGCTCCCTAACAGGGGTGTAAACAAATTTGTGCACAACATTTGATAGAAATAAGCTTTTTGTGCGTATGGAAAATATCTGGGATCTTTTATTTCAGCTCATGAAACCAACACTTTACATGTTGCGCTTATAACATACTTTAAACCTAGGCTGCTGTAACTGAAGTGTGTGGCCATGCACCATTGAATATCACAAAATACGCACACACATTGTCATAACAATGCACGATTCAATATGAAATTACAAACAATTGGTCATTGTTTGTGAAAATTAGTTTTCAATATTAGTTGAATATAATGTAAATTATCTTGCAGTATTAATGCACTGCAATTAAATGATTTTCATCACACAAATGTTTTCAGAGATAAATAGATTTTCATAGCCAGAAAATGAAATACTGTTCAAATAGGCAATACATTTTCAGTGTATTTAATGTTTGCTTGAAATTTGCTATAATTCCATAGTGTCTTATTACATTCTTTGAAGTCCAGGCAACCACACAAATTCCTATTGCATAGGCATAGGGCATGGAAAGGGAAACATCTCACCTAAACCTTCTTCATCTTATAAGATTACACTATTTAAAGATTATCTTGAGGCACATGAGATGGTATTAGGAAGACATTCAGAATTGAAACTGAGGCATACCAAGCAAAGATACATGACATGGAGTATGATGGAGCAAGACTAACTATCTACAACCGTAATAAAACGTTTTGGAACCGGAATGGAAAACATGCATTTCTTCCGTTTGGTGATGAACATGACCCAACTCAAGAGGCAGCCATTCAGTAAACTTGCACTGTTGGATGAAGACAAAGATAGTGAGTTCACCCTCTCCCCTGTGTCACTAGCAGAAGGCACAGTTAGGTTAACTATATTAGAGGGCAATAGTCTGTGGCTTGAATCACCCACTCCAATTACAAAGCACACTTCAAATAAACCTGGTTTACTATTCATATTGAACACGGCATCATGATTTTATTTCACAATTAATCACATTTATTAACCTCTACGGGATCGGTGTCTCCCCCCGCGGGACAGTTAAGCTAACGTAGGCTAATGTGATTAGCATGACATAAGTAACAAACAAAAAAAATCCTAGGACATAGACTTATCTGATATATGCAGAAGGCTTCGATTCTTGTTAATCTAATTGCACTGTCCAATTTACAGTAGCTATTACAGTGAAAGAATACCATGCTATTGTTTGAGAGTGCAGAATTATTAACTTGAAAATGTATTAATAAACCAATTGGGTACATTTTGGCAGTCTTGATACAACATTTTGAACAGATGTGCAATGGTTCATTGGATCAGTCTAAAACTCTGCACACACACTCTGCACATACACTCTGCACATACACTGCTGCCATCTAGTGGCCAAAATCTACATTATGGTCTTTCTCTTGCATTTCAAAACCCCCCCCAAAAAACGTATCTTTGTATTATCTTTTACCAGATTTCACACTTCCACAAACTTCAAAGTCGATGCATATCCTTGCTTCAGGTCCCGAGCTACAGGCATATTTGGGTAGGTCATTTTAGGCAAAAATTGAAAAAGGCTCATATCCTTAAGAGGTTTTAAACAGACTAAAATTAAATGTTCCCATGGATTGATTTCAATGTCACTCATCAAGTAATGGTTATACAATATTTCCTTTGTAACAAATGGTTTTATTTTTACACAACACTTTAAAAGTCTCACTTATTTGAATCTTAAACTTATAAAACAAATCATCACTTTGACTTGTGTTTACTTTTGCAGGTTTATTGACTATATGAATACTAGTATCTTGTGACAAGACTGTTTCCGCAAGACAGATTTAGTTTTGAGTTCCAAGATGTGATTATGTAAAATAAAAAGTAGATTATATAAGACACTAATCAATAACACAATATATTTAATAACACACAATCACATTGATGTACCAATGGAATCAGCTCTTAGGATGGAAATTTAACAAAGAATAAATAATTATATTTACTGTCCTAATGATACGGAGTTGCATTATCAAAGTCAGAAAATTCTAACATGTAAACAAATAAGAAATAGATGACATTTTCAAGTAGATAGAATCAATAAATCACATACCAGCAGAGTTAAAAAGGTTCATTAATATAAAATACAAATATTTGTATATTATTATTCAAATATCATAAGAAAATACATAATTATGAACTAAATATATTTTTGGTTTTGATTATTCATTTACCACAATCCTCGAAAACATTCTCAAAGTGCATAGGTTACTCATGTGACTACAAACAATTACCAAATAGCAATTACTAATACAATCATTTCCTCCATCTCTACTGTTAGTAGTTTTAAAAGAGTACTATGGAACTGCCCGCTATGCAGATGTGTATAATAAACTCAATGAAACGTACATACACAAAATAATAATATCTAAGTTACTTGGGTAAGATGAATTTATAATTACAGTAATTCTAAAAAATATGTATTTCAGTGAAAATAAATTACAGTTGACCGAAATGTTTATCCATAGACTATACTTTCGACAGTTCAGATGCATCTGCAGTTTTGCTCTATTGGGGCAAGAAATGGCAAATGTTTTAAAACGATTTGCAGTGGAAAACAAAAATGATAATTCCTTATTGGATAAGTCCAGGTAGTTCCTCCCCATTTCAGTACGTTTTCTTTCATTTTGTGCCTAGTGAACCTGATAACAATCAAACACAAATCGCCATGTAAAGACTCGGGTCCTATTGAAAGCTATTCCCTGTAAGAAAGTTTGAGGCATTGAAAATAAGCCACTAAACAGTTGACAGAGAAACATACTGATTAAGAGCAAGCAAATGCACTCAAAGGAGATCTTAAAAAGAGCACAGACTGGATGTGTGACACAACACCGGATCTAACACACACACAAACACAAACCTGTAGGAAAGCATAGCAACTCTCACTGCTTGTAATTGTCCCAATGGGGGGCAGATCATTGAGGGAATCGGGGGTTAGCTTGCGTGGTCACACGGTGTATTCTAGCTCGGCATTCATCTTGGTGTACATCTCATAGACGGCATCATTAGCGGCAGTAAAGTTGACTAGAAACTGTCGGATTTTGTCCAGGCAGTCCTCTTCCTTGACCTTCCGCCCCTTGGACAGCGCCGTCAGGAAATCTGCCTTGTAGGGAGCTGCGAACACGGCTGCCTTCAGTGGAAGACATTCAAGTAAAGTCAGTTCAAAATGCAGACTCGTCAGAATCATAAACAAAAGTTGCCTTTTAGATCTCAGTGAAGGTGACATCACTTGAACGATAGCCACTACTAGCACAACTAACTATCAATCGATTTATTTGAAGAAAAAAACTATATATAAATTTAAAACATCTCTAAAAAAAAAACTAATAATAAAAAATAAAATAAAAATCAGCTACACTTGCAGTTTAAATGGCAACGGAGAAGCTGTGTAATCAAGCAGTAATCTAAAGCAATCGTGCTATGGTGAGACGCTTACCTTGAAGAGCTTCTGCACCAGCCAACCATGGTACTTCTTCAGGGCCAACTCATAAGCTTTGGTGCAATTTACACGGATAAGGTCAGGGTTGTTCTCATCCTTCTCTCCATCCACCAGACTCTGCAGCAGGACCTGGATGAACCGGAGTCCCCTGGTCAATGAAGAACACGGAAACAAACAAATCAGACAGACAATACAAACGTGGAGCAACATACAGTATATCGAAGTAGACAGACTCAAGGGTAACACAGAAATTTCAGGTAGAACGCTTTATAATAAAGCGACTAGGTACATCCCTTTATTACTATGAGCAGATATGAGGCTTTATAATGTCTTATAATAAGGATGATATTAATATCCCTCTATTGAAGTTTCTACTGAATCAAAACGGCTGGTACTTATTAGAATCATTATGAGATGACGCAGAGATCGTATGCTCATGACAAGTCTTATAATGCATTATATCTGCATCATAATGCATTACAGCTGTAGGCATTAAGTACCGACTCAAAGAATCAAAAATACAAAGTTGTCTGACCTCTTTAGCCACATAAGTGCCAGGGTGGCTCCCACTTTGGGCCAGTCTGCTCCATGCAGCTCCTTCTCCGCCTCCAGGATTTTTTGGAGGGTCTTGAACCTGCTAGGGTTGCTGTCAAAAACTGCTTTGATTGTCTAAACAGGGATAGTACAGTAATATAGTCGTTTGTTTCAGGTTACCAGTTTCAAATTTGACCGTATAAAAATGTTGCTGTAGGCTACTTACTGTGATGTTCCCTACAATGTCTGCTTTAATTGGAGCAAAAACAGTAGAGCCAAGGCAGTCTGTCGAGAGATGTAAAAATACCATGTTTGCCCGTACTGGAGAAATAACATCCTCCACAATTCACATGTCAGCTTTGTCTACATTCCCAAGAGCTAGGATAAGAGCTAGGATAATACAGGAGAGAGGGGTACAATTAGCATTACTGCAAAACTATTTTGCTGAAACTTCTTTGTAACTATCAGTAAGACATGAATCCCCCCAAAATTGTCAAAAAGCCATCCATGGACATCCCACACCAATCCCAACAACAGGCTGCAGTATCTCTATGTCTAACGAGTAGTATGGAGCTGCGGGTCAAAGTATTGTTTCTTCAGCCTATGTAATGTATTTGGTGATGTTTTTTTCCCCCTACTGTTCAGAGAAATTAGTTATTGAAGTTGTTAGGCTCATGCCCCATCCTGCATCCTGATATTTTTTATTTTTTTATTTCACCTTTATTTAACCAGGTAGGCTAGTTGAGAACAAGTTCTCATTTGCAACTGCGACCTGGCCAAGATAAAGCATAGCAGTGTGAACAGACAACACAGAGTTACACATGGAGTAAACAATAAACAAGTCAATAACATGGTAGAAAAAAAAGAGAATCTATATACAATGTGTGCAAAAGGCATGAGGTAGGCAATAAATCGAATAATTACAATTTAGCAGATTAACACTGGAGTGATAAATCATCAGATGATCATGTGCAAGAAGAGATACTGGTGTGCAAAAGAGCAGAAAAGTAAATAAATAAAAGCAGTGTGGGGGGTGAGGTAGGTAAATTGGGTGGGTGGTTTACAGATGGACTATGTACAGCTGCAGCGATCGGTTAGCTGCTCGGATAGCAGATTTTTAAAGTTGTTGAGGGAGATAAAAGTCTCCAACTTCAGAGATTTTTGCAATTCGTTCCAGTCGCAGGCAGCAGAGAACTGGAAGGAAAGGCGTCCAAATGAGGTTTTGGCTTTAGGGATGATCAGTGAGATACACCTGCTGGAGCGCGTGCTGCGGGTGGGTGTAGCCATCGTGACCAGTGAACTGAGATAAGGCGGCACTTTACCTAGCATAGCCTTGTAGATGACCTGGAGCCAGTGGGTCTGACGACGAACATGTAGCGAGGGCCAGCCGACTAGGGCATACAGGTCGCAGTGGTGGGTCGTATAAGGTGCTTTAGTAACAAAACGAATGGCACTGTGATAAACTGCATCCAGTTTGCTGAGTAGAGTATTGGAAGCTATTTTGTAGATGACATCGCCGAAGTCGAGGATCGGTAGGATAGTCAGTTTTACTAGGGTAAGTTTGGCGGCGTGAGTGAAGGAGGCTTTGTTGCGGAATAGAAAGCCGATTCTTGATTTGATTTTGGATTGGAGATGTTTGATATGAGTCTGGAAGGAGAGTTTGCAGTCTAGCCAGACACCTAGGTACTTATAGATGTCCACATATTCTAGGTCAGAACCGTCCAGGGTGGTGATGCTAGTCGGGCGTGCGGGTGCAGGCAGCGAACGGTTGAAAAGCATGCATTTGGTTTTACTAGCGTTTAAGAGCAGTTGGAGGCCACGGAAGGAGTGTTGTATGGCATTGAAGCTCGTTTGGAGGTTAGATAGCACAGTGTCCAAGGAAGGGCCGGAAGTATATAGAATGGTGTCGTCTGCGTAGAGGTGGATCAGGGAATCGCCCGCAGCAAGAGCAACATCATTGATGTATACAGAGAAAAGAGTCGGCCCGAGAATTGAACCCTGTGGTACCCCCATAGAGACTGCCAGAGGACCGGACAACATGCCCTCCGATTTGACACACTGAACTCTGTCTGCAAAGTAGTTGGTGAACCAGGCAAGGCAGTCATTAGAAAAACCGAGGCTACTGAGTCTGCCGATAAGAATATGGTGATTGACAGAGTCGAAAGCCTTGGCCAGGTCGATGAAGACGGCTGCACAGTAATGTCTTTTATCGATGGCGGTTATGATATCGTTTAGTACCTTGAGCGTGGCTGAGGTGCACCCGTGACCGGCTCGGAAACCGGATTGCACAGCGGAGAAGGTACGGTGGGATTCGAGATGGTCAGTGATCTGTTTGTTGACTTGGCTTTCGAAGACCTTAGATAGGCAGGGCAGGATGGATATAGGTCTGTAACAGTTTGGGTCCAGGGTGTCTCCCCCTTTGAAGAGGGGGATGATCGCGGCAGCTTTCCAATCCTTGGGGATCTCAGATGATACGAAGGAGAGGTTGAACAGGCTGGTAATAGGGGGTGCGACAATGGCGGCGGACAGTTTCAGAAATAGGGGGTCCAGATTGTCAAGCCCAGCTGATTTGTATGGGTCCAGGTTTTCCAGCTCTTTCAGAACATCTGCTATCTGGATATGGGTAAAGGAGAAGCTGGGGAGGCTTGGGCGAGTAGCAGCGGGGGGGGCGGGGCTGTTGGCCAAGGTTGGAGTCGCCAGGAGGAAGGCATGGCCAGCCATTGAGAAATGTTTGTTGAAGTTTTCGATTATCACGGGCTTATCAGTGGTGACCGTGTTACCTAGCCTCAGTGCAGTGGGCAGCTGGGAGGAGGTGCTCTTGTTTTCCATGGACTTTACAGTATCCCAGAACTTTTTGGAGTTAGAGCTACAGGATGCAAATTTCTGCTTGAAAAATCTGGCCTTTGCTTTCCTGACTGACTGCGTGTATTGGTTCCTGACTTCCCTGAACAGTTGCATATCGCGGGGGCTCTTCGATGCTATTGCAGTTCGCCACAGGATGTTTTTGTGCTGGTCGAGGGCAGTCAGGTCTGGAGTGAACCAAGGGCTATATCTGTTCTTGGTTCTGCATTTTTTGAACGGAGCATGCTTGTCTAATATGGTGAGGAAGTAACTTTTAAAGAATGACCAGGCATCCTCAACTGACGGGATGAGGTCAATATCCTTCCAGGGTACCCGGGCCAGGTCGATTAGAAAGGCCTGCTCGCAGAAGTGTTTTAGGGAGCGTTTGACAGTGATGAGGGGTGGTCGTTTGACCGCGGACCCGTGGCGGATACAGGCAATGAGGCAGTGATCGCTGAGATCTTGATTGAAGACAGCTGAGGTGTATTTGGAGGGCAGGTTGGTCAGGATAATGTCTATTAGGGTGCCCATGTTTACAGATTTAGGGTTGTACCTGGTGGGTTCCTTGATGATTTGTGTGAGATTGAGGGCATCAAGCTTGGATTGTAGGACTGCCGGGGTGTTAAGCATATCCCAGTTTAGGTCACCTAACAGAACAAACTCTGAAGCTAGATGGGGAGCGATCAATTCACAGATGGTGTCCAGGGCACAGCTGGGAGCTGAGGGGGGGTCGGTAGCAGGCGGCAACAGTGAGAGAATTATTTCTGGAGAGATTAATTTTTAAAATTAGAAGTTCGAACTGTTTGGGCATAGACCTGGAAAGTATGACAGAACTTTGCAGGCTATCTCTGCAGTAGATTGCAACTCCTCCCCCTTTGGCAGTTCTATCTTGACGGAAAGTGTTATAGTTGGGTATGGAAATCCCAGAATTTTTGGTGGCCTTCCTAAGCCAGGATTCGGACACGGCAAGGACATCAGGGTTGGCAGAGTGTGCTAAAGCGGTGAGTAAGGCAAACTTAGGGAGGAGGCTTCTGATGTTGACATGCATGAGGCCAAGGCTTTTTCGATCACAGAAGTCAACAAATGAGGGTGACTGGGGACATGCAGGGCCTGGGTTTACCTCCACATCACCCGAGGAACAGAGGAGTAGTAGGATGAGGGTGCGGCTAAAGGCTATCAAAACTGGTCGCCTAGAGCGTTGGGGACAAAGAATAAAAGGAGCAGATTTATGGGCGTGGTAGAATAGATTCTGGGCATAATGTGCAGACAGGGGTATGGTGGGGCACGGGTACAGCGGAGGCAAGCCCAGGCACTGGGTGATGATAAGAGAGGTTGTATCTCTGGACATGCTGGTCTCAATGGGTGAGGTCACCGCATGTGTGGGGGGTGGGACAAAGGAGGTATCAGAGGTACGGAGAGTGGAACTACGGGGTCCATTGCAAACCAAAACAATGATAATGATAACTAGCCTGAACAACAGTATGCAAGGCATATTGATATTTGAGAGAGACATACAATAAGGCATAAAGTGATTGCAGGTCTTGATTGGGAGAGCTAGCTAAAACAACAGGTAAGATAACAGCAGCAATAACAGGGTGCTAGTCTAACACAGCAACAACAGGTAAAAATGGCGACGACTAGGCAGAGAGGGTCGGATTAACTACACACAGATCCTGAGTTAAAGCACAGAGCCGACAGATAAAACACAAATAAACAGAATGGAGTACCGTGAATTAATGGACAGTCAATCAGGCATCAGCTATGTAGCCAAGTGATCATAGTGTCCAGGGGGCAGCCGTAGATGGAGCAGGGAGGCCTCCACTAAGCTAGCACGCGGCGTTTAAAGTTAGTAGCCCGGGGGGTGGTCTGCTCAGACGGAGGGGGTCTGCTCAGACGGAGGCCGGTTGAGGGCACAGCGGGTGGGGTATACGTCTGCAGACCAGACGTGGTCGTGTCGACAGAGAATCCAAGCCGGATGGCGATGGCGAAAGAGAGGTTGTGAATTGTAGAATTGTGTTTGCTAACTGGTGCTAGCTTCGTGGCAGTGGCGCTAGCTGCGCTAGCTACAAGCTAGCTGTGAGGATCAGAAGTAGTGGCTCAGGGATTACGGCAGGAATCCGGCGTTGTTGTCGAGAGACAGTCCGATACTGGTAAATTGGTGAGTAATATCCAGGCTAATAACAGGGCTGGTGTCTGTGCAGAAGGTGGCTAAATTAGCTTGTAGCTGATTTAGACCAGTTGTGATGGATTGGCAGGGCTCTGTGTCGGCAAAAAAAGGTCCAGGCCAATTGGCAAAATATGTATTGTAGCACAAGAATTAGCCGGAGGACCTCTTCGGCTAGCCGGGAGATTGGCCTAGCTCGAGGCTAGCTCAAGGCTAACTGTTGCTTGCTTCGGGACAGAGACGTTAGCCAGGAGTAGCCACTCAGATTGCAGCTAGCTATCTGATCCGGTGTAAAGGTCCAGAGCTTGCGGTAGTAATCTGGAGATTTGGTAGAGAAAAAGCAGTCCGATATTCTCTGGGTTGATATCGCGCTGTGCAGACTGGCATGTATTGACCAAGCTGAGGCTGGCTGGTGTCCGAGTTAACGGTAAAGACCACTAGCAGTGACTAACTGATAACTAGCTAGTAGTTAGTTAGCTGGCTAGCTTCTGATGGGGGTTCCGGTTCTAAAGTATAAAAATAGCAGATCCGTACCACATTGGGTGTTGGGGGTTGCAGGAGAGTATATTCAGTCCGTAGATGGAAAGTGAGATTAAAATATAAACGGAAAAAAACGAGGAAAACGATTATTTACACGGGACAAGACAAAAACACACGTCCGACTGCTACGCCATCTTGGATTCAATATTACCAGGTTCTGACAACTAAAAGTAACATCATGGAGTTACACAATTCAATTTTTAGGCCTACCGAGTGGCGCAGCAGTCTAAGGCATTACTACAGACCCGGGTTCATTCCTGGGCTGTGCTACAACCAGCCGTGTTCGGGTGTCCCATAGGACGGCGCACAATTGGCCCAGCGCCGTCCGGGTTAGCGGAGGGTTTTGACGGGGGAGGAGAGCTTTACTTGGCTCATCGCACTCTAGCGACTCCTTGTGGCGGGCCGGGTGCCTGCAGGCTGACCCTGGTCACCAGTTGAACAGTGTTTCCTCCGACACATTGGTGCTCTTGGCTTCCGGGTTAAGCTGGCGGGTGTTAAGGAGCGCGGTTAGGAGGGTCATACTTCAGAGGACGCATGACTCCGCCTCTACCTCTCCTGAGCCCGTTGGGGAGTTGCAGCGATGAGACCAGATCAAAAATTAGGGAGAAAAAGGTGGGTGAAAATACAACAAAAATTAAAATGCTAATAGAGGTACAATTTATTTGCATTGGATTTGTGCCACAATTGCTTAAAAGTTAGCAGTTTAAACAGTGACCAACAAAACCAAAGCATGGGTGGCTGTCATACCTTGTCTATAGACTGCTTACAGGGTAAGAAAACCAATGTAATTTGGGTGAACTATCCCTTTAACATTGAAAGGGGGGGGCTTCAAACTTGTGGTCAGAACTTGGTAATATCAAGGTGTAGGATGGAACACGAACCTAACAACTTCAATGACATTTCTCTGAAATACGGAAAATAAACGTCACCAAATTCACTGGGAATACATTACATAGGATGAAGGAACAAAGAATACTTTGAGGGGCAGCTCCATACTATATACTTGTTGTTGGGGTGGGATTGGTGTGGGGCGTGAGGGGTCCGTGGGTAGCTTTTGACCACTCCTTTGGATTCCTTGTCTATTTTTTATTTTATTTTTTTAAGTTTGGTCCAATTCAGATGTTTGTTACAATATTTCTTGAATATTATATGGATCCTATACATTTTTAATTGTCAATTTGGATGCAATCAATTAGATCAAATAATATTTCAACAAATTAATCTTCTGTTTCTAATAACATGCATCATTTCAGAACAATTTGAGATGGTGGGTGTGCTTTGAGGTGGAACGAGAGCGAGAGAGAAAGAGAGACAGGACTACCTGTGGCCTCAATGGATCACGTCCCTTGAAGATTAACAATGCAGCCTAATAAACCCCTACGCTCTGTCAAATACTTTTGGCAAAACAAAGCCTTTTCATTAGAACTAGAAAAACACAGGGTTGAGACAAACAGAGAATAGCATTCTGAGCTCTATGACTATGACTGAGCATGACTTGAATGCTTTTGATACAAAATGGTAGGTCGACAGCAAACTCTTATTGAACTTGAAAATCAACAAAATGCTAAATAATTCACTCTGCTCAGAGCACCTGACAGATTTCTGAAAGCACCAGAGAGACTCATAAAACTTTAAGTAGGTCCTAGTATCGTGCCAAATCCAATGGGTCTAATCCAATGCATCGGCCCTAGGCCTATCTATGCAACCGGAAAAGGAAATATATCCTCACATCATCTGTCTCTTTGAACCTTGGCGAGACCTCCAACAGGACCAACATTTTGCCCCACATTTTCAAACAGTTTTTTTTCTCTTCATAGCAAGGTATAGGCTAGTTCTGTATAGTAACCTACATGTGCACATTCAGTTTAAAGACTTAACAGTTTGTCACAATGCATTTCTTCGCTTAGCCTTGTCTTTCCCCAAGCCATTTACATAACTACATAAAAGGGGGCCTGGCTGTTCATTTGGGGTAGCCCAGTGGACGACTTACATTCCGACCACACACGGCTTAAAGTGGAATGCAACTGACAACTGTTAGCCCTCAGCCCCAGAAGGCTATCCATTGTGCAAGTGGTACTGGTATCTTCTCTAGTTACAGAGAAGCCCCACCTTTGTCCTTATCATTTAGAGAGAGACATGCCTCTATCTATCCTGAATGTTATTCATTCATGACTACCACCAAAGATGCCCATCTCTCATTTTCCACCCCATACAAATAAAACCCTTTTCTCTCTCTCAATTGCTTCCACATAATGCTTTTGTGCGGTTGCTTTGGAAGGTCCAGGCTATGTGATGAAAGCAGAGGTCATCAATTGTATTATCGATGAATCCTAACATCAAGTGTAAACATACAACTGAGGTAAAGGTTGGTGGAAAAACAAAGAGAAGATCCTATCCTAGGCATATCCTCCAAAGAGATTTGAAATTCCAACATTATATAGGCTAGTCACAACTCAATGTAGCAGTTATGTATAATTGAGTTGCGACTGATTATATCATGACACAAAATTCGTTACAGCATTAAAAAAAAAGATAGAACACAAAATAAACCATACAAACACATATCCAGTTTCTTGAGTTGATAAGGTCAAATGGAAAGTTGCCTAAGAAATTATTAGGTCAGTTGGATCAATGACAACAAAATGGAAAGATGTTAATTTCAACACCAGACTTGGGTGTTTTCAGGGGTTTCACCTGCCTAATTCAGTAGAGTATCTTTGGCATACAGGATGAAGCCACACAATGATGCCCGGTGGGCTACACAGTCAGTGAATGGCCAAGGGGAACTCAACACCGCGCTAATCAATTTTAACAACTTCAAATCGAGGCCAGTGAATTAAATTATTAATGCAAAAGGTTTGTTGACTGCTTGATAAAGAGACATACGATCCCAAAAAAAGATTGTCCCTTATGGCATTTAATTGCTTGGGATTGACAGAGGTGTTTTTGACAGATTGCTTCTCACATTCTGAAATCCCAAAAGCAAACTATCCCACAGGCAAATCAGACTATGAAGTTAATTTAAGTCCGTTTTCTACACATATGAATGCTTCTCCTCACTCCTGGCATTGTCAGGTCAATCAAATGTTGATAACTCCACCCTTGCAGGCATACAAAATATTCAGAGAAAAGCAATTTGCCTATGACAAGTTGATGGCTAGCCACAAGAGTGTGATCATAAATTGTCTTTATCCATGATGGGCTGTATTAAATGGTGTGGCTTAACGGACAATATGTTGTTTGTTGCAACAAAATAGCGAGCAATTTGGGTGGTCGTCTATGCACAGACTGTGGTTAGAATTCATGTAGCAAGCTGAAATCATAGTTTGCAAGCTACTTACCAAAGAATGGCGGAAGATATGACACCGACTCCAAGAATGATCTAGTTTCCACTTGTTTATCGGCTGGAAGCTGTTTAAATTGGTGCTCCATAAGAAGAGCCATCGTTAACACTAGACACAATATCTCTGACAATAACCGCGACCAGTGAAGTGATTTGTAAAACCCGGAACTGCCACCGAAGTGAGTTTGTGAGCCTCTCCAACAGTGCACGCCCCTTTCTGGTCCGAAAGATGCCTGGAAAGCACAGAAGCTGACTCAGAATGCTCATTTAAATAGATGGGAAGCAGTGCACCAATCAAGTGAAAAATGAGGGTTATTAAAACACTACATGGAATTTTGCATAGGTATCTATCTGACAGCAGAACGTCTCAACATGTAGTACATTATGTAATAGTAGCCTATGCAACTTGTAAAAGCTGCCTTTTTAAATGCTTAATTGGTCAGGGAGCTGGGTACTTTTTATACATCATTATACGGCCAAGTGGATTATATCCCGTGGTGTAATCATTAGCCAAACAGTTGCAACTAAAACACGAGTTTCTATTGGACAAATTCAGATAGTTTCCTCCCAGTTTCGTTTCGTTTAAGAAACGTTTTGCATCAGAATCGGCGTAATGAATATGCCCCTGTTGTTTGCTGTTTTGGTGTCAGAAGATGGATGATGCTCACTCATGTGGTCATTGGAAAGGACTTGTGAAAGTGATGTAGGTATTCCTGCAACTGTCTAGTAATCAACAATACAATTAGAACAAAATGAGCATACTATATTCAAATTGAACTCATTGTGCGCTGCTAGACGTTTCGCAGAGAAAGGAAGATAAAACCTTGTACTTCTGGTCTAATTCCTTGATATAGCAGATACAGATGACAAAGGCCGAGAATGATCTGTTCTCCATTAAAGATTTAGCTATATATAAATAATTCATCAGACAATTATGTCTCCACTTAAGCCTACTCCTGGTGTGCTTCTTTATGCAATGTGGAATCACAACTTGGTGACAGTGGGCCAAGAACGGATTTGCATACAATTACTGCAGGAAATGTACTCCCGAAAATTCTGAGGGTTACCTCTACCCAGGTCACTGCGACTGTCAGTCCAACACATTACCTGCTATGCAAAGACATCTTGACATGGTCGCTAGGAGTTGTACTTATAGGTGTATACACACAACCCCTGTCTTCAGAAAGCTCGTCCCGTCCCACATTTCACTCTAACAAGTCCCTTGATCTTGCTCCTACGTTGGGATGTGCTGTCGAAGACTACCCATGTACGTTTCTCACACTGAACGCTTAGAAGACATTATCGATGTCTGCAACCAAGGGTCATCCCTCTTCTAACACCAATGTAGCGAAGTCAGAGGGCACATTGAACCACATACATTGAACTGTCACCCAAACCTTAGCCGTTACGGAGAGATCTGAACACTCATGGTGAGGTCGCTAGGTGTTTGGTTAGTCGCTACAGTAGCATACAGTATGTTGCACTGGCCAATATGAAGGCATGCGCTGTTCCTTTCGCTGATTTGTCCCAATCAGGGATCCCATCTACCCATCACCTCACCAATCAATCAATCAGCAAATTCACTAGTTTCAGTTTTTGGCTAAATTCAATACCACCAGCTGGTCTAAAGCAAAAACGCTGAATTAAAATCATGGATTTGGGTTGAAGTGCTGCGTGTATGCTTGGCATACATTCATCAATCGCCAATAAATTACAACGCCATTCTCGTTGCGCTGTTTGACCCTTGTGATGCGCCATAGTGTAACTAGGAAGAGAATTGGTTACTAAGTGAAACGGGAAGAGAAAGAAATGCAAGGATTTTCTCCAGTTGCAATCTAACATAGCTAGCTAATTTATATGAAATTATATTTTGTAGAAGGAACGTAGACCGGTAAGCAATATTATTCAAAAATATCTCTGTAAATACAGATGCGAATTTTACGCTAGCTAACGTTTGCTACGACTTGATAATGGTTTGCTAGCGTCATGACACGTCATGATATTTTGAATCTACGTTAGCTAAATTAGCAAACCTAAAGCGTTAACTACCTAGCCAGTAACGGCTTTGTCCATTGCGATTGTCTTTAACACCAGCAGTTTTGTCTATTTCTAAATAGCTAATTAAATAGGTGAGTTTTTCAATCTGGATCAATGGCTCTACCAACCCTCTCTGCCCACATTGGCCGAGTCGAGTTCGTTCTCTGGAAAGCCAGATGGTGCGGCAGGGGGAACAGGAGGCACGTTGGCGGCAACACTGGGAGCTGCACGCAATACACTAAAGACAACAACAGAACATTGTAAGCATTAAGCAGGCACACTGGAGTTCTCGTCAATCATACCAGATGAGGCAGGCTAATTAACAACGCAACTGCATTTTCTGTCCACTGTTTCGTTGATACTTTTGAAACTGATCATTGCCTGAGATATATATATATATATATGTGTGTGTGTGTATGTATATATATGTGTGTACAGTTGAAGTCGGAAGTTTACATACACTTAGGTTGGAGTCATTAAAACTCGTTTTTCAACCACTCCACAAATTTGGCTGATTTCTTTTTGCATGACATCAAAGTAAATCAGCCATATTTGTTGAGTGGCTGAAAAACGAGTTTTAATGACTCCAACCTAAGTGTATGTAAACTTCCGACTTCAACTGTGTGTGTGAGTAACCGAAAGGACTAGTAACCGAAAGGTTGCAAGATCGAATTCCGGAGCTGACAATGTAAAATCTGTGGTTCTGCCCCTGAACAAGGCAGTTAACCCACTGTTCCTAGGCCGTCATTGAAAATAAGAATTTGTTCTTAAATGACTTGCCTAGTTAAATAAAAAAATCTCTCTCACTCTCTATATATATACACTGCTCAAAAAAATAAAGGGAACACTTAAACAACACAATGTAACTCCAAGTCAATCACACTTCTGTGAAATCAAACTGTCCACTTAGGAAGCAACACTGATTGACAATAAATTTCACATGCTGTTGTGCAAATGGAATAGACAAAAGGTGGAAATGATAGGCAATTAGCAAGACACCCCCAATAAAGGAGTGGTTCTGCTGGTGGTGACCACAGACCACTTCTCAATTCCTATGCTTCCTGGCTGATGTTTTGGTCACTTTTGAATGCTGGCGGTGCTTTCACTCTAGTGGTAACATGAGACGGAGTCTACAACCCACACAAGTGGCTCAGGTAGTGCAGCTCATCCAGGATGGCACATCAATGCGAGCTATGGCAAGAAGGTTTGCTGTGTCTGTCAGCGTAGTGTCCAGAGCATGGAGGCGCTACCAGGAGACAGGCCAGTACATCAGGAGACGTGGAGGAGGCCGTAGGAGGGCAACAACCCACCAGCAGGACCGCTACCTCCGCCTTTGTGCAAGGAGAAGCACTGCCAGAGCCCTGCAAAATGACCTCCAGCAGGCCACAAATGTGCATGTGTCGGCATATGGTCTCACAAGGGGTCTGAGGATCTCATCTCGGTACCTAATGGCAGTCAGGCTACCTCTGGCGAGCACATGGAGGGCTGTGCGGCCCCGCAAAGAAATGCCACCCCACACCATGACTGACCCACCGCCAAACCGGTCATGCTGGAGGATGTTGCAGGCAGCAGAACGTTCTCCACGGCGTCTCCAGACTCTGTCACATGTGCTCATGTGCTCAGTGTGAACCTGTTTTCATCTGTGAAGAGCACAGGGCGCCAGTGGCGAATTTGCCAATCTTGGTGTTCTCTGGCAAATGCCAAACGTCCTGCACGGTGTTGGGCTGTAAGCACAACCCCCACCTGTGGACGTCGGGCCCTCATACCACCCTCATGGAGTCTGTTTCTGACCGTTTGAGCAGACACATGCACATTTGTGGCCTGCTGGAGGTCATTTTGCAGGGCTCTGGCATATATATATATATACACACACACACACACACACAGTTGAAGTCGGAGGTTTGCATACACCTTAGCCAAATACATTTAAACTCCGTTTTTCACAATTCCTGACATTTAATCCCAGTAGAAATTCCCTGTCTTAGGTCAGTTAGGATCACCACTTTATTTTAAGACTGAAATGTCAGAATAATAGCAGAAAGAATGATTTATTTCAGCTTTTATTTCTTTCATCACATTCCCAGTGGGTCAGAAGTTTACATACACTCAATTAGTATTTGGTAGTATTGCGTTTAAATTGTTTAACTTGGGTCAAATGTTTCGGGTAGCCTTCCGCAAGCTTCCCACAATAAGTTGAGTGAATTTTGGCCCATTCCTCCTGACAGAGTTGGTGTAACTGAGTCAGGTTTGTAGGCCTCCTTGCTCGCACACGCTTTTTCAGTTCTGCCCACAAATTTTCGATAGGATTGAGGTCAGGCTTTGTGATGGCCACTCCAATACCTTGACTTTATTGTCCTTAAGCCATAACTTTGGAAGTATGCTTGGGGTCATTGTCCATTTGGAAGACCCATTTGCGACCAAGCTTTAACTTCCTGACTGATGTCTTGACGTTGCTTCAATATATCCACATAGTTGTCCTACCTCATGATGCCATCTATTTTGTGAAGTGCACCAGTCCCTCCTGCAGCAAAGCACCCCACAACATGATGCTGCCACCCCTGTGCTTCACGGTTGGGATGGTGTTCTTCGGGTTGCAAGCCTCCCCCTTTTTCCTCCAAACATAACGATGATCATTATTGCCAAACAGTTTTATTTTTATTTCATCAGACCAGAGGACATTTCTACATAAAGTACAATCTTTGTCCCCATGTGCAGTTGCAAACCGTAGTCTGGCTTTTTTATGGCGGTTTTGGAGCAGTGGCTTCTTCCTTGCTGAGCGGCCTTTCAGGTAAATGTCGATATAGGACTCATTTTACTGTGGATATAGATACTTTTGTACCCGTTTCCTCCAGCATCTTAACAAGGTCCTTTGCTGTTGTTCTGGGATTGATTTGCACTTTTCGCACCACAGTACGTTCATCTCTAGGAGACAGAACACATCTCCTTCCTGAGTGGTATGACAGCTGCGTGGTCCCATGGTGTTTATACCTGCGTACCATTGTTTGTACAGATGAATGTGGTACCTTCAGGCGTTTGGAAATTGCTCCCAAGGATGAACCAGACTTGTGGAGGTCTACAATTGTTTTTTCTTAGGTATTGGCTGATTTCTTTTGATTTTCCCATGATGTCAGGCACTGAGTTTGAAGGTAGGCCTTGAAAGACATCCACAGGGACACCTCCAATTGACTCAAATGATGTCAATTAGCCTATCAGAAGCTTCTAAAGCCATGACATCATTTTCTGGAATTTTCCAAGCTGTTTAAAGGCACAGTCAACTTAGTGTATGTAAACTTCTGACCCACTGGAATTGTGATACAGTGAATTATATGTGAAATAATGTCTGTAAACAATTGTTGGGAAAATTACTTGAGTCATGCACAAAGTAGATGTCCTGACTGACTTGCCAAAATTAACAAGAAATTTGTGGAGTGGTTGAAAAACGAGTTTTAATGACTCCAACCTAAGTGTATGTAAACTTCTGACTTCAACTGTACATATATATATATATATATATACGCACACATACATACACACATATATATATACACACACACACACACACACACACATAGATCTATATACACACAGTTGAAGTTGGAAGTTTACATACACCTTAGCCAAATACATTTAAACTCAGTCAACAAGCAAGGGAGTCCACACGTTGGCAGCTATTTATTAAATAAAGTATAAAACTACAAAGGAAAACTAACCTGTGACGTGTGAAAGTAGGCATGTGAGGGGTGTAATGGAGATATAGGTCAAATGTGTGTAAGTGTTGAAGGGTGCACCTAATCAAAAAACAATCAACCAAATCACAAAACAAAATGGTGCTTATGGAGAGAGCCAGGACTGGGCACCAGGAACTTTGATATTGTAGATGATCCCAAACCCAGGCACAACTTGTCACCTTAATGACCCAATCAGCTCCACCTGTCCCCAATCTGCAAAGAAGAGTCAAGTGACACAAGCCTAATTTGAGGCTATTGCACTGTCCAACTAAAGAGAGCCCAGGATGAGCTCTCATGTCCCCCTTGTTTTTTTTAACTGCATGTGAATTGACACAATGGGATCATCCCCCTTCACCAAAGGGACCTCTGCTTGTAATGTCTGTGTTGTCCACCAGGAGGAGTACTGCAGACTCCTGCCAGACCTGTTGTAGTAGGAGCAGGGGGACCAGAGGCTGGAGAGGGCGGTGGCAGACGCCGCCAGGAAGAAGCATGTCATCGAGGAATAGCTCCAGTTGGAGAGGTGGTGGGAGGCTGTTTGCTGTCCTGTACAGGTTAGTAGTATCACCACTTATGACTCCCGCTGCCAGTCTAGGTCTGACTAAGGGGTGGAGATCTGCATTTGTGTTGCAAAGTGAATTGAATGTCTTGTCCTGCCAGGGAGAAGTCCCAGCGTGTTTGGGAGAAGTTGGAGGCAGAGTAGGAGAGGAGAGCCAGGGAGAGGCTCATGCAGGAGGTGAGTGGACTTGAGGGGAGGGCATGTGCAACACACCAAGGAGTGCCAAGCTTGTCTTTGTAGTGACAGCAGACTAGAGAATCCCAGCTCTCTCCCTTTGCTCCCTGAAACCGTCAGGCTCAGAATGAGTCTCTGAGGAGGCGGGGGGAGGGCTGGAGGAGGCAGACCAGACGCCGAGAGGGAGGAGGAAGAGGGCCAAAAGACGGCTCGGATACAGGAATGGCCTGTGTTGACCGGGGTCAGTTGGCCGGGTTAGATGGAGTGGAGGGAGGCCCAATGATGTAGCTCATTGTTCTCTCTCCCCTGCAGGTGGCGCAGTGGGAGGAGCAGCGCCAGAGGGGGCAGGTGAAGGAGAGGGATGCTCTAAGGCTGCAGGAGGAAAAGCGGAGGCTGGAGACTCGTAGGATGGCCCAGCAGGGCTACCAGGACATGGTACTGGTCCAGTTCCATTAGGGCAAGCAAAGCCAACGTTTTTACCTGGTAGCTAAACAGATGACAATCAATTTGGCAAATATACATGCCCCTCCATATGTATTTGGAGGTAAAAATGGCTCATTTCTAAACAGTAAATCAGATATGCATGAAAATACCTTAATAAAAGGTGACATTGTGTACTGTTGTCTTATGACACATTTGATCTTAAATCCAAAATGCTGGAGTATAGAGCCAAATCTTGCATCACTGTCCAAATGCATGCGGAGTGGGATGTAAGCCTATTGCAGTCGATTTGCATTGCTATGTTTTTTTTGTGTTAATTGCTGAAGCATTGGATTCGTTTTGTCCCCTGTATTTACTCTTGCCTTCCTCCGCTCATAGATTTTTAGCAGACCTGATCAGCCTGGACATGAGGATACCGTGAGGCCAAAAGACACTCCTATCATGTTTTTATACACAATTATTCTTAACGGGTTTAAGATGTGTCAAGTATTCCTACACCATGCTTATATCAGCTGCTGCATGTGGTGGTTGTAAGGTATGTTACATATTTAGCAAACTGGTTTAAGGGTGTTGTAATCCTGGTGTGGTTTTATGTTTTTCTGATGGAATAGTTCTTTACATTAACATAATTTCTTTCTTTGCACGTTTCTCTACACATCACAGTTGCACAGTACGTGTCCAAATACGACATGGCATGAGGTTACAATTATAAATTAAGTTTATTTAAAAAAGATAAGGCTTCCCTCCCAACTGTAGCTATGATTACTGCACAACTGACACCTGTTATGAAGTCCATTTAGAACAAGAGTCAAGCAGAGGGACATTTCCGTGATTACATTTCAAGTATAACACAGCTCTGAACCATATGCTGACGACAACCAGCCACTTGTGGAAATATCTACAATCCAATTAGTTGCACATGTCATAAAGCTAGCAGCATTATAGAACGGAGCACAAACACACATGGAAGAGGGCAAATTATTATTTGCGCTGCAAATCTATCCACTGTCACAGTACTAACACTGTTCTAGCACAATACTGTGTCTAGCATCTTAGCTTATAAATAAAAAAATCACTAGAACTCAATACAAGTACAACATATTGCTGGTGAAGAGCATCATTTGCCCCCCTGAACTAGTGTTGAAATGCAATAATAGATGGTTCTAGTAGATGCAGTTTGAAATGAAAGCAATTACACTTGAACGGGGGAGACATGGGCATTGCAGGGATACAAAAATGTGCACAGATGAGTGATGGTTCATCAGATCCAACATTCCTCCCTACGCTTGCTGGAATTATATTAAATGATACATTAGAATTCCATAGTTATGTAGCTCCAAGGTGAGTAAAGTTTGTTATACACTTACGGCTTATTCATAGCTTTCACCACATCCTTAACCATGTGGAATACTATACTGGATCGCATTTGGCCTGGGGGCTGCCAGTGTGAGACCCCTGGTTCTGAGAAGGCGCATCAAAGTGGATGAAAGGCATTTCTCAGGAGCAGGGTATAGGTGTTAGGGAGCTAAAAAAAAAAAAATGGCTTCTTCGTTGGTGTGAGAAATACTGTATCTGGACGTATGTAGAACCACAAAACTAAGAAGTGTGGTTAGGAAACTGCATATTAGCAACAAAGGATCTCCTGGAAATGCCCAATCATCTTGTCAGTATTTGGCTGTACTGTGGATTCCTGTAGTAGCTCACGACAAACAGCTTCTCCCTTCCAGTTAGTAGAGCTACGGATGATTTCCCATAGCTGTTCAGTCTTTTTGTCCCAATATTTATACTCTCATTTTGTACATTTTGTATTTAAATAAATTACATGCAAATACCACAGTAAAACAATGCAAAAAAAAAACATAAGTTAATGGATGAACAATACATTAACAAAATGGAGACGTTACAGGGCCATACGGTATCTAAAAGCCCTGCGACGGTGGCCATGATGGTCAGTTGCTGTTCTCCTTGGTGGTGATGGTGACAAGCTGCTTGGCAGCTTTGGCAATGTCATAGGCACACTGGATAACCTGCTGGGTGACCAGCTGCAGGTCGGGCCCTGGGCCTTCCTCGGGGGGCGCTGCCTTCCGACACTCACCCTGGAGCCGGAAAGAGCTAGACGTCAACAGGCGCAGGGGGCCTCTCACCATCTCCGAATGGGGTCTCTGGAAAGCGTGAGATGAGGTTAAACACATCATGCGACTATGAGCTGGGTTGTGTTCATTAGGCAATAAAACAGAAGAGAAAGTTATTTTCCGTTGCAAAACATTTTTAAATGTGAGTGATGGAACCATGGAGGATTTGTAAGCTTACCTTGGGAAAGAGAGCGGCCATCTCTGTCACGGCCACATATATTCTTTCGGAGCATGGTATAAAGCTGTAAAAGAAAAGGCATCAGGAGAGTGGTTAATAAGACAGTCTCTTAACATCATTATTTCATGGAGGAAATCCAAAACTTGGATTAAAAAGTTACCTTTTGCGATCCCAAAACAACACTATTCAAAACAAGTCACAAATAAAAACTTTTTAGTCTGGGTGAGGAGGGGAGGCAAAACACAAAACTGGCCAAGCTACATGCTGGAATACAAACCGCAGTCCCAGGTTAATGCTTGGTTAATCTATTTTACTATTCCAAATATTGCATTCTGACATGGTCAGACAGCAGCTGCCACAATTCTTGTAGCCTGGATGCCAATCTGTTTCTGCACTATGGAGTAGGCAAGAGGCAGTGGCAACCAAGCTACTGTATAATTCACGGTTAAACAATAGGAGTGAGGGATTAGAGCTGATCATGTGATGAACTATCAGCTACACCAAAACAAGAAAATATATTTTTAATAATTGCTCATATGGATATTAGACTACAGTGCACAATTCCTTAACCTAAACGCATACATAAATGATCTAAAATTGATAAGACTGCTTGTATTCATTATGCGCTTGGTGATGGACTACTATGGATGCAACTAGCTCCAGCTCTACTCTAAACACAAGGAATACCACACATGGGTACCTTGAATATCAAAGCTCTTTGATGGGTTGTCTGAGTTTAGTTGAGGTAGTGGTGTTTGCACTGATGTTTGCAACAGAAGAAATGAAGAGAGTAGGTGAGTGAGAGTTCATTAAGATCAGTCTTTCACTCTAATGCCTAGCAGACAACACACCATAGCAAAAGGAGGAAATCATCGGAATTGGGAAACAGCAGGGGCAGGAGAGAGAGAGAGAAAAGACACTGTGCCTGGGAGGCAGGGACAGAGGCTAGTAGAGTACCGGGAGGCAGGATCAGGGGAGCACAGGCTGAGGGGCTGCATGGGAGAGGGGGCCTTCTCAGCCCAGGGCACCAGGGTGCTGAAACAGCCCAGACTGTGCCTGAGCCGGCGCACACCCTCACAAGGTCTGCTTACAGGAATAGGATAGGGGAGGGGGGCAGAGTCACCCCCACCCCCGAAAGAATGAAATGCCAGCACGAGGAGGGGAGAACACAGAAAGTGGAAGAGGTGAAATCATAGGGAAGATTATATTTTTAAAAACTGAACCGAGAAGAACACATACTGTAAAAATGCAATAAACAGCGACAGTGGGGGAACTGAAGAAGAATCTAGAAAGTGGAAGTACTTTGAATACAAAAAAGGGAAAAGGCGACGCTGCTATAATGAATTCGGTTAAACAAAAGGGGGGGTGACTATCTGGAACTTTTCAAGAAACACAGAAAAAGCCTTGTTTTATCTCCATAGAGATAGTTACAACAGAGTTTTATTTAATTCGGCTTCATTGTTCGAGCTTGTGGCCTGTCACTTCTTCCTCACCTGTCGTGCTTGTTCTCCTGCGCGGCACGGAGCAGCTCCTGGATGTTCTTGGTGATCTGCTCCGTCTTGCGGATGACATCCTCAGTGCTGGGGAGCGCTGAGTCCGGTTCTGCCCCCAGGTCATCCAGCTCAGGGATGGAGCTGCCCTCCCCCAGCCAGCCACTGCTCCTCAGCCTCCCACGTCTACTAGGGGGTAGACAGGATCATCCAGGATGTTACTACAACCTCTGCACCCCTACATCCAGCCCTAACTGTCCACCTGATGTGCAACACAGAAAGCAGTGGCAACTTCAAAGTGACACAGTGTGTGTTCCTACCCAGAGTCCTTCATCTCATGGTCATTGGTTGTGTTGTCATAGTCACTGTCTGGCATGCTGCTCTGCTTGTCCAGCTTGGAGGCCTAACATGAGGGAGAGAAAACGAGAGTAACAAAAATGTGTCACAGTGACAAATGCCAATGATAATGCAAGCAGAAAGAGGATATAGATTTCTAGATAAAATCCCAATTTCAATGCACTGCATCATACTCACAACATACAAAATAGTTTCTAGCAGTGTAGCACAAACCATTGCATTATATCTATCCCTAAAACGTAAATAGTAGCTGACAAAAATTTGACTTTGAAACAGTTTTACATCGTTGTATGGCAGTGACAAATGAAACTAACTAAAACCACGGGAAAGCAACATGGAGAACGACAACGCATTAAACAAGTCAACAAGCAAAAGCATGGAAGCACAACAGAAAATCATAGTAAAGCCTTTTCAATTTCATTGCCAGGGTTAGTAAAAAGAGGTTATCCGGGGGTTAAAAACATGTTTTTCTACCCTCACACAATTTGAAAAAGTTGCAAGTTCAATGTCTATAAGCTAGTGTGACAGAAACCACACTGGACAAATGGAATGGCTGATTGATTGGTACCATGCCAAGTGGAGATGCAAGGCTGGTTCAATGTCTATTGCGTGTAAAAGATGGAGACTTTTGGACGATATTAAACCATGGCGATGAATCAAGGGCCAAATGCATAGTCCAGGAAAAGCTTCAAACACTGCCACGCTGGCTGCACCCCTTTTTAAAGCCATATGCCAAGACAGATGAAGTCAGGGATGTTTGAGGAGAGAGAAATCGCTGGATAGCTATCACACAGAAAGAAACAACCGCTACTGAATTACATCAGAACCATGATCCATTCCAGATCTCTGATCCAAGACTTTCATTAAGAGTCATAATAACTTTCATGACATGGAATCAAGGTTCCGATGAATTCGGGTCAAAAGTCAAGAGGGGGGAAAAAAAAGCACTGTGACAATGGACAATTGTGTGGCACAAATTCAACGTAAGTCATTGGCTAAGACGATGCTGATGGAGATACTGCTTAACAAACGTGTATTTGACCATCTAAAGTTGGCTGTACTCAATACGCAATACTGTGTGGTGCTCCACCCAGCCTGTAAGCGTTTGTGCTGCGTCACAAGACTGGTGCACAATATCGCTTGAGCTGTACTCTAATATCAGATAGGAAGCTTTGGGTGCACAGCACTGACCCCGCACTGTCACATCCGCGCAGATCCCGCCCTCTTTCTGCACAGAAGAGAAACTATGTAGGAGGAGGTGCGTTTTCAAAGAAAGGAGCAGAGACAAACACCAAGAGGGACACAGGCCACATACCGTACAGTTACATACCCTTTCCAGCCTAGCCCAATAGACCCGCTCAAACAACATCCTCTTCCTGTCTGCAGGACAAGATGCCAAGACCCACACAAACTACAGCAAACTGCCGAAAGTGGGATTAGCTCATACAGGTGTTTTGTTGATTTCTCTCCCACTGGGCTTGCAGTTCTGCGCATGTCAGTCAAAGGCCCAGTCCAGAAACAACCCCTAGCCCCTACCCCCTAGACACTTGTGGAGCTTTGATAGGTTTGAGCAATATGGTGATAGCTCCACCTTGCCCTCTGATAGGTTCGGTGGAATTGTTATCATATTGCTTTAAATCTTCTAAATCCTCTCAGATCTTCGACATGATCTCAGCAAGTGTCTAGGGGGTAGGGGCTAGGGGTTGTTTGCTTCTGGAAAGGTCCACAGTCTCAGTGAGGAACAGACTCCTGGATAACCGGAGAGTTTGGGTGTTACTAGAGGGGAGGGAGGGCGTGCTGGATGAAGCTCACTGGGCGACAGCCGTGTGCTGATTAGAGATGGAGAAAAGATGTCATCAATAAAAAAAATATATTAAAAAAAGTACAGCAAAATGTTGGCTATGGAGGTGGAAGGAGCCCAAGGCTTTTTTTTGGTTAAAATTAACAGCATGAGGAATTTGGGAAAATGTAAGAAAGAAAAATCTCAATAGGCTGAGCGCTTAACCTGGCAGCTGGTCTCACGGAGAGTAGGCAAACCTTTACATCGAGATGGGTGTGTGATCTTGATGCATTGAAAACCTTCTAGCTGATTGTAACAGGCATGAGGATGAGGACAGTGATGGTGGAGATGCGTGTGGGTGGTGGTGCTTAAGAAAAGGCAGCCCATGGGGGGGGGGGGGGGGGGGCTCATGCAGCAGGACAGGTAGGGAGCAGCATATGGAGGGAGGGAGGGAGGGGCTCCCCCAGTAGATTTGCTGCGTCCCGAGAGGCACGGACCAAGTGAGGAGGTACTTAACCCTTAGAGCACTTTTGTCCCGAGACCAGGACATGGTGGATGGGAAGGAGGGGAGGGATGAAGAGGCCACAAAAGCACCCCTTCCCATCTAGAAAGGGGTTCAAATGATATGTTTTAAAGAAATAAAACAATGGGTTTTATAAAAACTAGTTAGTGCTCTCAAGAATAAAGTCTTGTTTAAACCACATCATGGAAATAACAGGGTTTGGGAACACTAAAATAAAAATATAATTCAAGAAAACAAAACCATAGTAAGAATGAAGAACACCATAAATTGTGATTATGAAAAGGAATTACACTTAAATGACTGCATTTCAATTCCTTGTTGGATCTGAGCATACTGTACCTCAAATCCCATACCTTGAACGTTATAAACATCTAGACAATGAACATATTTTATCATTTGATATCGCATAGTACACGTTTGTTTCATAGACATTGAAAGGTGCAATCCGAGATTCGAACGGCAACAAAGCGTTACCCACCACCTGTTTTGGTGAACAGCTGAGGGAATGGGGCTGGAGAAATGCAAACCCTCAAATTCACAGAGCTACAGATGAAAGGACAGACCATCCATGAGATTGCAGGGTAAAGTTTTTTATTTTATTTTTATTTTAAGCTATAGACTATTGTTTACAATTACATTGTTAACAAACAATGGCGTGAAACAATCTTACACTTTGAGTTCTGACCGTGTAGAACAAATATATGTGCCAATCCCGAATTGCTCCTCTTGAAATACTGTACCAGAACTAAGAGATTCGTTACAATTAGAAAAACACAAAATTCCCATATATGTTTAAAAGAGAAATGACAATGCACCTGGATTTAGAACCAGAAATGATCTTGTTAGTCAGAGACAGAATCAAATAAACACTGAACAAATTTGAATGGGATGTTTAATTCTTAATTGAAGTTACATGACAAAACTTCAAAATATTTCAGATTCAACCTTGAAATAACATTTGTCTATTGTCTACCTGAGAAAATGTTTGAACAGAGTACTCCGAATACCTTCAAATGCACCCGGCCTTTTCTTTGAGGAAATCGCTGATCTAAACACATTAACATTGGTGAAAGCAACAGAGTGGAAATGTTTGCACACGTCCATTCACGTAAAGATCAGGGATTATCTCAAGGAAGAGAGAGGAAGGATGCATGTTAAAGGTATTGGAACAGGGGCCAGGTGAACATTGTGGAAACCAACAGCCCTGAGAAGAATCCTATGAGACTGCAGCCATTCAGAGCAGACACCGAGTTGAGAGTGGCTATGTGTGACCTGTGTGACCTGTGTGCTTGGCATTGTATTGGCTGATTATCACCATCAGGTTCCAAATAACAGCTACAGGCAAACACTACCAGTACACCAAAGAACAACAGATTTTAGTAAAAGTAGAAAGGAAAGGGAACAATCAGAGAGGGGAAAAAAGGACTGCAGAAACAGACACAATGAGAAAAAAGAGGAGGAAGAGGAGAAGACGCCTAAAAGATGGAAATGGGAGAGGAAATAGCAAAGGCTGGATGCGGGATTTTTACTTACATGAGGTGGGAGGAAGGGTTGCAGGGTGGGGACACCCTCCTCTGGGTAGGGGGTGTCCCCCTTAGGGAGGTGGGGCTTCAGACCTGAGCCAGTCTCATAAATAGACATGGACATGGGCCGGCTGGCCCGCGCCGACTGCCGGCGCTTCATGGCCGAGGGACTGGAGGAAGAAGGGTCAGTGTACTCTGACCCGCTGCTGATGGGGACCTGATAGATATGGGTGGTTGGGCCCTGCCGCCTGAGAGACGTGTTCTCGCTTTGCAGAGAATGCAGCTGGAAGAGACGAGTCAGCAAATACACTAAGAGGACGCTTTTCTTATCAGCGAGCAAGGTGACTTGTTTTTCTAGCTTTAACGCATGCTTTATTCTCTACAGGGCGAATCCTGACTTTCACTTAAGTTGAATTTCACTTGTCATGAATTGATGTCAATAGGAGACTAAGTGAAAATGTAACTAAAGCGGATGTTAGGATTTATCCCCATTTCCCCTTCCTCTAAATGTTTACTTCAGGTGTTGGGAACTGTCAGCATCCATCTGTACGAAGCTAAGGCCAACGCTACTACTCATGTCTTTAGAACATCGTCTTGTTAAGCATTTCCCCGCTGGTGTTACTCATGCTAGGCATCCGAAAACTCCACTCAAAAAGCAAGGGGTAAGAGCAAGTAGAAAGTGTTGCAGGCAAGCCAAACAGTTCAGATAGCTCGTCTCTGTCTAATCTATCTGAACTAGATAGATAGATAGGTCAGATAGAAAGCCCTCAATGGCGCCCTCTATCCAACTCTATGGTCTGTGCTATTTATTCAGAGAGGGCAACAGGGAAGTTCTCTGACGGCTAAGAAAGACAATCGAATGTGCCATCAGTTCAATCAATGCCAGCCCACACAGCTAAATCACATACTGTACACGTCCACCACTGAGGAATGCCAGTTTGACTTCTACTGTCTGTTCCATAGAATATTATTGAGAGCATTTTTTTTCTTTCTTTAAAAGGATGCACGACCCAGGATAAAGAAGGGGTTCAAATGCACGATCCGGAGCCTACATGTCTGCAACAACAGCTGTTCAAACCACGACAAGAGCATCTCACCACCTTGTAGAGTCATACCCTATATTTCTATGGTTACTCAATCGTTCTCGTAAAAGGCGTTTGTCACCATTTATGCCTTTTAGGTTGAACAGAGGCTGTTGATTGGGGCAACGACAGTTTGGTCTATTGCCAAATCAAGTGGTGGGCCTGCTGTTGGGCTGAAACACACACTCCGGATTGTGACTTGAAAATCATTAGGGATTCCGTATGATAAATCATAGGGGTCATATGGATAAGAAGACTCCAATTTAGAGTCAAACGATAGTGTAACACTTTGTGTGGACCGACTGTGGAGGAGAACTCTGGAAGTGACAGTACTCCTGAGCATTTAAGATTATTATGAATGGACACAGGGGCCCTGATCCTAAATCAGCACTCCTACTCTGAGACGCTTTATAAATACAGCTTTGTTAGGAAACAATCAGACGTAAAGAGTCTTACTAAAACCACAGCAGAGGACCATTGGAATGTTTTCGAATGACAAAGGCAAATGCTGCGCCTGTGTAGCAATAAGAGCTGTGCTATCGAACACCTTCAAGGAGGAGTCTTCTGATGAGCGAACATCAAGGTTAAGAAGAAAATCCCGTATAATTGATAAGCTTGTTGAAATCACAATGCAGGGTCACACAGATAGAACACAAGATAACAACAATGCTATGCTTACTATGTTAGTCACCATACAAACGACTAGAGGAGGGAAATTCACAGTGCGAGTGATGTCATGCTGTTTACTTGAGCATGCCTGTTAGTCGTACCATAAGAAAGAACACCGCTTTCAGTGTATGATACACTGTATCCAGGGGGAGGGAGATAGTTTCCCACAATAGAGTGGAGCAAGAATGCATCTCTTGAACACAAGTAAAAAAAATAAAAATGCGAAGAATTTGTCAAGCCATAGAAGCCATTGTCTGAACATGGACTGAAACATGCTGGCCCAAATAGTGGAGCTAGATGGAGAGCAGTCTTGCCTTGCAGGAGAACCTTCCCAGCAGCCTGGTGGTTACCGGTTAGGATCCTCACTCGAACCAGTGTGTGAAGGGAGGTTACCGTGAGGGGAGGGACCAGAGCTCAGCTGACCAACCGCTGTGCCCCCCTCAGTCCAGCCCTCCGTCCCATTGGTCGAGTGGCAGACGGACCGAACGGTGTTAGTGATCTGATTGGTGGATCTCTGCAGTGGGCGGTACCTTTTTCTGCATCAGCCGCAGCTCGTCGCTCAGGTTGCTGTTGACCTTCATCAGCTGCTGGATCTTGGCCTCCGAGGCCGACAGGGCGTTCTTCACCTCCAGGAACTCCTGCACCGTGACAGGCCCGTCTGACAGGTCCGAGTCCAGACTCTGTAGGGGGAAAAGTCAGAGAGGGTGGGCTTTAGGACTTGTCTGAGTCCAGACTGCGGGTGCTCATTTTCAGGTTAAGTAAGTACTACTTCAAACCCTTTACTAGGTTTGCGTGCCAAGAGATCACATTAGTCACCTTGGTCCGGTCCTTGCCCGAGAGTGTCTCCTTATCCGTGTCCTCGTCAGAGGCCACGCTGTCGTAGTCCGGTTGGTCGTTGTCCAGACCATCGCCACCACTCCGGCTTTTTAGGATGAGTTCAACGTTTTCTGTAACCACAAAGCAAATGACCCCTTTCTCATTTCATATAAAGACATGCAATTTTATTTATGACCATAAGCCATGTGTGTCTGAGATAGTAGGTCCATTATCTTCCAGTACTTTACCTTTGGGACGTATCGTAGAGTTCCCCAGCTGTCGACGTTTCGAGTCGCTTAATATGTCGATGACAAGAGTTGCAAATTCATGTGCGTTAAATCTCGCAAGCTTTTGCCGTCCCTGGAGAAAAAATAAAAAAGCCTAGCAAAATGCATCCTCTCCTACTGCATCTGTTGAAACGTCACTGAGGGAACCGAGAATCAGTCATATTTAAAGGGAGAGAGAAAACCAGCAAGGGGGAATGTATTTAACTAAAGCAATCAGTATCAAAATGTTAACTAGGGAAGGAGTTATGCAGCAGACTTGCCTGGTTTCGTGTGGATGAGTACTCTGGGTTCACAGGAAGGAAAGGCACCACTGTGGTCTCTGTCACCAGGGTGCTGTGGTTCTGTGTCGCCAGCCATACTGTGCAGAACATAGAGGAGTGTTGCATCAGGGCCATATTCATTAGGAAACGCAAACGGAAAACGTTTTGCAACGGACAACAAAAATGTGTGTTTCTTATTGGATAAGTCTAGGTAGTCCCTCCCTGTTTCAGTCCGTTTGGTGCCAAATGAACGCCACCCAGATGTTTGACTGGACATGGTGGACCGAATGCTTAAAAAACATGCACCGACCATTACTCCGCATCACTGTCTGTCCGTCTTACCAGCATCGGTCTCCCTTCGGTCCACTTCGTCAAACACGTCCATCGCCAGCTCCTCAAATAAATGATTACTGAGCTGAAATGAAATGTGTGATTTGTAGAAAAATCAACCCAGAACTAGTTGTATGAATACGTTTTTGATTACATAGGTCTCTAGATTGTAATATCATACAACTTATCCATTCAAATCTTAAAGTGAACACTTACAGACTGGAGTTTCTTCTTTGCCGCCTTTGCCAGTTCTGATAAATCTAAACTGCTATACATGGGGGAAAAATAAATCTGCTTAGCCTCTCATGTTGAATGGGAGGGGAAATGGTCAAACCTAATTATGGTAAAATACTTACATGTTCCTTATCCATCAAGACAGCAATAAAAAAGAGAACATGTTTTGAGTTCAAATATCAGAACTATGCTATAATAAGTTAATAATATGCTGTAATAAGACCAACCAAACTGTAGCAATTTAGCTCAGATATGTATTATTAATATTATGGTGCAATAACAATACTGGGTACATTCACACTAGTCATATTAATAAAATAGTTTGACTAAAACGTTTACATGCTTTGCAAGAAGAACAATTTCCCTAATAATCCGGTTTACATGGACACATCTGAAATCAGGCTACCTGAAGGGACTTTGATAAATGCAGAAAATTGTCAATCAAAATAAATGTTCTACCACAGCGACCATGTTCTTTTTTGGAAGCCATTTTGATTCTGAGTTCGGACATATGAAGTATGTACGTCAAAACCATTTCTAATATGTATACTTTCAGTTTTTCCCCAACTCACTTCCCTCGCGCAAAAGGAGGTAGGCTTGCGCTGCTGGTGCTAACACATTCCCAGACCAAATACACCACTGGAACTCAGATTAAGGTGTTTATATGTCCTAATAATTACAACAATTTCCCAGAAAACCTAGTGTTTTAATTGGCGTATGCTTACTTAAATGATGACCTTACACCAATTAATATAAGCAGAGTAAGGTGTTTACATGACTAATGCCATACTCGGCCTACGGCCATAATCGAATAATTAGTGCGCATGTAAATGTACTCAATGATTTAAGGGGAAGATTATGATCTTGACAACATGTAACAATTGCTTCAGCCTGTTTCATCTCATGCCTGTTACAAAAAGCCACAAAATATATGTCCTAGCAGGCTCTAGAGTTGGATTGCACTGTCAAACAGCTCACGTTTTCTTTGCCCCCCCCAAAACACATTTAAAACTTCACCCACTTTACTTATCCTAGAACAAGCCCCCCCCAAAGTGCTATTTAATTAGTCTGGTCCCAGATTGGTTTAAGCCGTCTCGCCAACTCCTACGGTCATTGTCAGTTGGCAATGACAACGACGAAAGGGTTCGGCTATTTTTCATTATACCTTTATTTAACCAGGTAGGCAAGTTGAGAACAAGTTCTCATTTACAATTGCGACCTGGCCAAGATAAAGCAAAGCAGTTCGACACATACAACAACACAGAGTTGCACATGGAGTAAAACAAACATACAGTCAATAATACAGTAGAAAAATAAGTCTATATACAATGTGAGTAAATGAGGTGAGATAAGGGAGGTAAACGCAAAAAAAAAGGCCATGGTGGCGAAGTAAAAACAATATAGCAAGTAAAACACTGGAATGGTAGATTTGCAGTGGAAGAATGTGCAAAGTAGAGATATAAATAATGGGGTGCAAAGGAGCATAAATAAATAAATAAATACAGTAGGGGAAGAGGTAGTTGTTTGGGCTAAATTATAGATGGGCTATGTACAGGTGCAGTAATCTGTGAGCTGCTCTGACAGCGGGTGCTTAAAGCTAGTGAGGGAGATACGTGTTTCCAGCACAAAGCCTGGGACCAGGCTACTATTTTATACATTGAGCCACACAATGCTTCCTTACCTGTCGGCCATCTGTGGGACGATGAAGTGTTGGCCATTTTTATGATCTGAAAGCAAGCACGGATGGGTTGTGGTGATAAGAAACCTCATGGGAGACACTGTATGCGATCAGTTGAGTAACCCCTGAAACTAGGCTGCAAGCGTTGCGTGTGCATTGTTTCTTGCCTGCTATACCAGAACCGTAGAGGCAAACATCTAAAACGCATGCCACTTCTGTGTGTGCTTCAGAGAGGCATGTCTCTGGCCTAGACGTGAAGCGGAAAAATGAAATGTTTAGCGACCCACGAGTTGCTTCGCTGACGTGCTGCTTCTGTGGCTGGTGTAGCATTTCTCACTGATTACTGTGGGTTTGTTTCAGCTGTGGCTGACGGACGCTAGGATAAGCGGACACGCAACACTTGCAGTCTAATTTGAGCAGGCGAAAGCCTCTCCTCACTTACTAGGCTTTCTCCCACAGAGATAGAAAGCCAGTCTGTCAGTAAGTTCATACTGGATCTCTACCAGCCTATCAGCCAGGTCATGGTAGCCAGCTTGCCTGAGAAAGAGACACACAATAGAAATCAGTTAGGCCTCTTTTCTTGCCCATTAAGCCTGCCTGGTCACACAGCCACTAAAACATGAAAAAAATGACTTTGATAAAATAAGTTAACATCCTAAATGTTAAACTATCCCTTTAAAAGGCTGGATGTTGCAGTACCTTGCATAGTTGATGGGGGTCTTGGCGTTGGAGTCGGGGGCGCCGGGGTCAGCCCCGTAGACGGTCAGCAGCTCTGCCTGAGACACCTGCCCTGCCTTTGCAGCCACATGCAGCGGCGTATTTCCTTTTTCCTGGAGAGAAGGTAAGACACCACCCATACGTGAACAATTAAAACTGGGGGGGGGAATACTAAAATACATAGATAGGGTACGAGAAAGGGTAAGGGTCGGTTCACACTGCTTGCGGACATTTAACTTGTTGTAGTACAAGGTTGCAATTAATCCAATGAAAAGGTTTCCTTTTTGGCATAGTTTTTTTCCACAAGCAGTGTGAACGGTCCTTCCCTCTTTCTATTAAGTTGCTCTCGTACCTGTGTGGCAAAGCGGTATTTATGGAAGTAACACTGTTGTATTAACATGTTGTTAAGGATATGTTTAGAAGCTGGATGGGGGAGAAATGAGATCTCTTACTGGGTCAAAGAAATTGGCCTGGGCTCCAAGAGAGAGTAACCTCAGACATGTCTCCAAGTTACCAGTGCGGACGCTGGAGTGAAGTTGCTGAGGAAAAATAAAATCAACATTTATTGGTAAAATATTGCTCATTCAAGCTTGATACACCTTCATTAGGGAGTTGTGTGGGCACAGAGTGGCAGATGTCTCACCTTGCTTAAGTCCTTGGCTGTGAAGCTGTCGTCATCTCGACAAGGCATCCGGTGGACAAAAGCCAGCATTTGGTATTTGGCCTTTATGAACTCTGTCTTGTTTGGGCTTTGGGAATAACATAAAACAGACGGGGGTTAACAGAACAGCAGAGCATTGTAGGAGGATTTCAATTGAAGCACTTCCAACTTCAAGCAACAATCACTCTTAGGTTCAGGTGAATTGACCCGACCATAAGTTAACTGAAGCAATTCAGGTTTCTCCAGCATTGTGTGTTCCTGCTGAAACCCATACACTTTTCATGCTATCATGCTGAACCAAACCAGTACTTTGGTGGATGTGTATCCAGGCCAGTGCAGTTCAGCCAGTTAATTTCTCATTTGGGTCTCGAGCTGAAAAAGCTTAAGAACCTATGTACTAGTGTAACTGGGCCAATTGCCTTTCCTTCACTAGTGAACAAGGCTGCACTCCTGGCTCACTCGGCAGCCATCAAAAATACATGACTCACTGCACTTTGTCCTGAGGGTTGGCCTTGCGTTTACCACTCATCATCGGGTCCAGTAGACAGTGCTCCCATATCGAATTTGCACCGTTGTTGTATAACGTCTGAACCATCTGATTAAAAGACAAAGAGATATTATCCATTAAATGAAATATACAGACAGCCTATTCTATCACAAAAGCAGAAAAGGGGATACCTTTGACCAAGGTAAAGAATAGTGTGTGTGTGTGTGTGTGTGTGGAGATCTTACTTGTAGCTGTGTAGGAGCCCATGGTGTGTGAGTCAGGTGACGCACTTGGGAGCTGTGTCTGCCCAGACTCCGATGAACACTACAGCACTCGTCGCAGATCAGCACGCCCCTGTTCACAGAGGCCCAGCGAGGCTCTAAGCATAAAGGAAACAAATACGTATACTAAATAAATACAAAGACATTCATCTGAATATTTCATCACCTCAATTGCAAAGCCTTATTTAGCTTTCGTTCATTCATTTGTAATGCCACGTAGTAAATATACTGCGACGGACATGTGGGAGTAAATACACTGACAGTGCGTGTAACCTATTCTTATAACCTATTGCTTAATAGTCACTCATTTTAATAACTGGGCAATTCCACAGTAACAGAATTGCAAAAAGACAAAAAGATATTTCACTTAAAATATATTCCAAACAAAAAAAACATTGATTTCAAAGTGTAACTCTACGCACAAGGAGTACTTTTAACAATTTACACTGAACATTTAACAAAAACACATTGTAACGGCTGTCGCTCTCCTCATCCTCGGATGAGGTGAGGAGAGAAGGATCTTCAGACCAAAACGCAGCTTCAGGGAAATAAGCCATCTTTATTATAAATACGACGGCAACACGAAACAAAACAAAACACTTTCAAAACTACAAAAACAAGAAAACGACGTAGACGACAAAACCTGAACATGAACTTACTTAACTGAAACGTAAAACTCACGGACAGGAAACAGACTACATCGAAATGAAACAAACCGAAACCAGTCCCGTGTGGTACGAACAGACATAGGAGACAATCACCCACAACGAACACTGTGACAACGCCTACCTAAATATGACTCTTAATTAGAGGAACGCCAAACACCTGCCTCTAATTAAGAGCCATACCAGGCAACCCAAAACCAACACAGAAACAGAAAACATAGAATGCCCACCCAACCTCACGTCCTGACCAACTAACACACAAAAACTAACATAAATAGGTCAGGAACGTGACACACATTTACTGGAACAACTGTGCAGATGCAAAGTTTGGCAACAGAATATCTGTCAACTTCTCTTTTTTGTTGTTGTGTGTGTGTGTAAACAACAAACTCAAATATCTTCTCTGAATTAAGATTCAAATATGTCGGCAGAAAGAATGGGGCTATGACTTGACATGCTTGACTCTGAAAAAGTTTTACACCAGGTAACGGAATTGCAGTAACGGAATTTCGTTGTGGGTCCCTTATCTGTAAGACACATAAATTAATAATTATGGAAAGGAATGTCATTACCTGCATAGTAATGTCCTGTACTTTAAATAGATACACAAATGTAGAAATATGCAATATCCACATTTGCATATTATTCTACACACTGGCTATTATTTTAATGAGCTCTCCTCCAAACAAGACCAAATTTGGTTGGTCCGAACGAACCAAATCTGAACCAATCATAGACATCTATGTTTCACAAGTTTGGACATCAACGTACAGCACAGTAAGAGTTCAGTGGAGTACAGTACAGTAGAGTCAGGGTTTCCATTAGGAAAATGTTGCCTGTCAAATGTCCAGCGCCACATATTCATTTACAGGACTTTTGGCGTAAACTAATTAGGGCGTCCACCCACGGTGCTCAGAATTACATAATTTCCCATTTAGAATATGGTAGGCTAATTCATATTAACAGAACATGCAAGTCTAGGATGCAACCATTCTTACTGAATTGTGATGTGCACTTTGAACATGTTAGAATAACTGCCGACACTTACTTTTCCTCGAGTACCAAAAAGCAAAATCACTAGGCTACGTCAATCTACTATAGTAGAAAAGTTTAGGCTATTCTATTGGTCAGTTTGTCGTGAAAAAAATTGCCTATTGCAAACACTCTGGGAAAGTTGTGGGACGACAGATCCCAAATTCATACAACCTAGAACCATTAAAAAAATTAAAAAACACCGTTAAAAGAAATAAGTTTGATGCAACAGATCAGAACGTTTAGCTTAACATGTTGATAAACTATTATTTCTTCACATTATATGCGCAGCAATGCACACAAGGCAGTATGTTACACATGAATGTTCGTTCTATAATGCAATTAGCGGGAAAACGCCGCTGTCAAAAGGGCACCGCACACGCGAGTGGTTTCACGTGACAGAGGTGAAAATATCTGTAAGAGATTTTGAAAGAGAGTAGACATAATAGGCATTCCTCATAATATGTATGAAAACGTTCAGGTTTCAAAACAATTAAGTATAGGCTATTTGTATGCTGTACGCTTCTGATTAATAAGATACATAACTAATATACTGTACACGCACGCCAATTTAATGCCACAAAATTATGCAAACTACCTAAAGACGGATAAGCATGACCTGTCAAATGTATTTCCATCGACTGGTATTTCCATCAATGAATAAGCTAAAAAGCATTATTTCGCAATGGGATTTATTCTTCTCCCAGACAGTTGGCCGGCGCCTATTTATTTAAATCGGCTTTTCTATATATCCTTTTTAATTTGTTAAAATCAGACAAAAGCCGGCTATTACCGGCTAATGGAAACCCTGAGTAGAGTATAGTACAGTATAGTAGATTTCAATACATTAGTGTACTCAACTCTAATGTGCTCTACTGTGTACTGTACTGAACTCTACAGTACTCTGCTTTAATTTACTGTACTCTACTGTGCTATCCAAACTTGTGAACGCAACCGCAGTTTGCAGACTACTATGATTTCCCATCCCCCCCATTTTCAAACAGTCCATTTATATTTTCCAACTGGCCTATACATTTGGGTGAGTTTTTTCTCTCTCGCCTGAGTAGCCTCGTTTCACTGCCAAAAATAAAATTAAACCATCTAGTGTTCAGCGAAATAACAAAAATGTTAAATACAGGTAAAGCCTAGTCAAATAATTAACATCCAATCACATTAACCGGTACTCTCTCGCAGGAATTCCACTAACGGTCTGTATGTAGCTGCTGCTCATTCCGTTTGCTCGAAAATTGATAAATGGTTAAAAAAAAAAAGTAAGGCCCGCGTCCTGCTACTACCAGCAGTACTACACCTGCACCTGTTGACGACACAAGTTTTTCTGCTTCCACGAGCACATTCAATGCTAGCATCAGTAATTCTACATTTGTTGTTAGCCCAGCTAGCATGGACACTGACAGTTGTGAATCTGATGCAGCCGAAGAGCTACTGCCCCCTTACCCGGGAAAACACCGAACAACAGACAGGGACGTTGGACCATCGAAGAGGCGCAAATATGATGGGAACACATTGATTTGGGGTTTACTTGGAGTAGTGCCTTTCCTCAGGCACAGTGTGTTATGTGCAAAAGTACTCTCACAACTTGATGAAGCCTTCATTCTTGCGCAGACATTTAGAAACAAAACATGCCAATTTGAAAAATAAGCCACGGGAGTTTTTTGGGTGAGAATTAAGACGATTTTCGAGTAGTTAGACCTGTATAAAAGCAACAGATACCATTAATAAGTAGGGTCTAGAAGCGTCTTATATGGTGAGCTACCGAGTGGCTAGGACAGGCAAGCCCTATACTATTGTGGAGGACTTAATTCTTCCTGCTGCTGAGGATATGGCTGGGACAATGATGGGGTAAAAGGCCCCAAAAAACTATACAGACTAGAGGTCAACCGATTAATCGGATTGACCGATTAATTTGGGCCGATTTCAAGTTTTCATAACAATCGGTAATCGGCATTTTTGGACACCGTTTATGGCCGATTACATTGCACTCCACGAGGAGACTGCGTGGCAGGCTGACTACCTGTTACGTGAGTGCAGCAAGGAGCCAAGGTAAGTTGCTAGCTAGCATTAACCTTTTCTCAATATAGGGGGTGCTGTTTCAACGTTAGCATTTATCGTCTCCAAATTAAACTGCCTCATACTCAATTCTTGCTCGTACAATATGCATATTATAGTTATTATTGGATAGAAAACACTCTCTAGTTTCTATAGCCGTTTGAATTATGTCTCTGAGTGAAACAGAACTCATTCTACAGCACTTTTCCTGATATGGAGTGAGATTTCAGAAATTTTGGCCTCTGGTCCCAGGTCAGTTTTAAAGTCCCTGTAAATCCTATGAGGATACAAACACTGCCCATGCCTTCCTCTAGATGTCAGTAAGAGGTGACAATTGGAGGAGGTGAATGGAGTCGATTGCGCAATCAGGGCCAGTATAAAACGCGAAAGACCGGATGTACCGTTCTTTTCCTGCTGCGCCTCACGCAAGATGGACGTCGGACTCTCTCTCTTTCCAAGCGTTGGTTTAGCCACTTATATATCGCCGGTCATATTTTTTACTCGTTATAGGTGTTTAAAACATCATAAGGTAGTTAATTTAAACCGTTTTATAGCAATTTATAACCGTTTAGTGCGATTTTGAGGCATTGCTTTGTGATGCACTTTGAAGCGCCGGGCACGTTTCGGGGTCCCGGTCGAACGTTAGTGGGCATTTCGACGGACAAGAGGACAGCTTTCGACCAAAAGAAGATTAGACCCAAGAAAGGATACATTGCCCAAGATACTGATGGAAGAACAGCTCACAGTAAGAACTATTTATGATGATAAATCGCTGTTCTGTTGAAAAATTTTAAACGCATATGTCGCCATTTTGTTATGTGTAGCTTCGCTTGGCGGACCCGGTATTGCACAGTAAGGATAATTTTACAAATGTAAGTCAGCGATTGCATTAAGAACTAATTTGTCTTTCGATTCCTGTCAACCCTGTATTTTTTAGTCAAGTTTATGATTAGCTATCGATTAGACTAGATCACTCTCAAATATAGCGCCCGACATTTTCAGGGCAGTTTTGCTACTATTCTCATTGTATAACCACGTTTTTTTGTGGCTAAATATGCACATTTTCGAACAAACTCTATATGTATGTTGTAATATGATGTTACAGGACTGTCATCAGAAGAATTCTGAGAAGGTTAGTGAAAAAATTAATATATTTTGGTGATCATAACGTTATCGCTCCCCTTGCCTTGGATTCATGCTGGGGTAACGTTTGCACATGTGGTATGCTAATATAACGATTTATTGTGTTTTCGCTGTAAAACGCTTAGAAAATCTGAAATATTGTCTGAATTCACAAGATCTGTGTCTTTCCATTGCTATGCTTTGTCTATTTTTATGAAATGTTTTATGATGAGTAAATTGGTAATACACGTTGCTCTCTGTATTTATTCTAGTCGAGTTGTGATGGTGGGTGCAATTGTAAACTATGATTTCTACCTGAAATATGCACATTTTTCTAACAAAAACTATCCTATACAATAAATATGTTATCAGACTGTCATCTGATGAGGTTTTTTCTTGGTTAGTGGCTATCAATATCTTTATTTGGCCGAATTGGTGATAGCTACTGGTGGAGAGAAAAAATGGTGGACAAAGAAAAATGGTGTCTTTTGCTAACGTGGTTAGCTAATAGATTTACATATTGTGTCTTCCCTGTAAAACATTTTAAAAATCAGAAATGATTGCTGGATTCACAAGAAGTGGATCTTTCATCTGGTATCTTGGACTTGTGATTGAATGATATTTAGATGCTACTATTTACTTGTGACGCTATGCTAGCTATGCTATTCAGCTTTTTTACTGGTGGGGGGTGGGGAGTGCTCCCGGATCCGGGTTTCTGACTCGGTAGAAGTTAAACTTATCTTATAAAAAACAATCAATCTTAACATAATCACTAGTTAACTACACATGGTTGATGATATTACTAGTTTATCTAGCTTGTCCTGCGTTGCATATAATCGATGTGGTGCCTGTTAATTTGTCATTGAATCACAGCCTACTTCGCCAAACGGGTAATGATTTAACAAGCGCATTCGCGATAAAAGCACTGTCGTTGCTCCAACGTGTACCTAACCATAAACATCAATGCCTTTCTTAAAATCAATACACAAGTATATATTTTTAAACCTGCTTATTTAGTTAATATTGCCTGCTAACATGAATTTATTTTAACTAGGGAAATTGTGTCACTTCTCTTGTGTTCTGTGAAAGCAGAGTCAGGGTATATGCAGCAGTTTCGGCCGCCTGGCTCGTTGCGAACTGTGTGAAGAACATTTCTTTCTAACAAAGACCGTAATGAATTTGCCAGAATTATACATAATTATGACATAACATTGTAGGTTGTGCAATGTAACAGTAATATTTAGACTTAGGGATGCCACCCGTTAGATAAAAATATTTTACTGAAAGAATAAACGTTTTGTTTTCGAAATGATAGTTTCCGGATTAGACCATATCAATGACCTAATGCTCGTATTTCTGTGTGTTATTATATTATAATTAAGTCTATGATTTGATATTTGATAGAGCAGCCAGACTGAGCGGTGGTAGGCAGCAGCAGGCTCGTAAGCATTCATTCAAACAGCACTTTACTGCGTTTGCCATCAGCTCTTCGCTGTGCTTCAAGCATTGCGCTGTTTTTGACTTCAAGCCTATCAACTCCCAAGATTAGGCTGGCAATACTAAAGTGCCTATAAGAACATCCAATAGTCAAAGGTATATGAAATAAAAATGGTACAGAGAGAAATAGTCCTATAATTCCTATAATAACTACAACATAAAACTTCTTACCTGGGAATATTGAAGACTCATGTTAAAAGGAACCACCAGCTTTCATATGTTCTCATGTTCTGAGCAAGGAACTTAAACGTTAGCTTTTTTACATGGCACATATTGCACTTTTACTTTCTTTTCCAACACTTTGTTTTTGCATTATTTAAACCAAATTGAACATGTTTCATTATTTATTTGAGACTAAATAGATTATGTATTATATTCAGTTAAAATAAAGGTGTTCATTCAGTATTGTTGTAATCGTCATTATTACAAATATATTGAGAAGGGAAAAAAAATCGGTATTGGCGTTGAAAAATCATAGTCGGTCGACCTCTAATACAGACAATGCCTTCATCAAACAACACTGTTTCACGACACATCAGTGACAATGCAGGAGAAGTTTTGAAACAATTACTGCTTCGCATACAAGCCAGTGAACTCTATGCGTTACAGCTGGATGAGTCAGACGAGGCGGGCCTGGCACAGCTCCTGGTATATGTCCGTTACGTTTATGGGGGGGTCAATTAAGGAAGACATCCTCTTCTGCAAACCACTGGAAACCAGGACAACAGGAGAGGATATTTTTTAAGTACTGGACAGCTTTGTGAGATCAAATGGACTTTGGTGGTCTAGATGTGTTGGTATCTGTACTGATGGCGCAAAAGCCATGACAGGAAGACATAGTGGAGTGGTAACAAGCAGTTGCTCCCGACGCCACTTGGGTACACCGCAGCATCCACCGAGAGGCTCTTGCTGCCAAGAGAATGCCTGACAGCTTGAAAGACGTTTTGGAAACTACAGTGAAAATGGTTAACTTTGTTAAAGCAAGGTCTTGAACTCTCGTGTATTTTCTGCATTATGCAATGATATGAGCAGCGACCATGTAACACTTTTACAACACACAGAAGTGCGCTGCTTATCAAGGAGCAAAGCATTGACATGTTTTTTTTTTTTAATTGAGAGACGAGCTTAAAGTTCTTTACTGACCATCATTTTCACTTGTCTGACCGCTTGCATGATGACAAGTTTCTCACACGACTGGCCCATCTGGGTGATGTTTTTTCTCACCTGAATGATCAGAATCTAGGATTACAGGGACTCTCCGCAGTTATATTCAATGTGTGGACCAAAATTGAGGCTATGATTAAGAAGTTGGAACTCAAGCTTACAGACAATGTCAAATGTCATATAGAGCAGCACCTGAGTGAGTTTGGTACGCAATTACGCAGGTACTTTCCGGAAACGGATGGCACAAACAACTGGATTCGTTATCCTTTTCATGCCCTGCCTCCAGTCCACTTACCGATATCTGAACAAGAGAGCCTCATCGACATTACAACAAGCGGTTCTGTGAAAATTGAATTTAGATCAGAAGCTACTGCCAGATTTCTGGTTTGGGCTGCGCTCAGAGTATCCTGCCTTGGCAAATCACGCTGTTAAGACACTGATGCCCTTTGCAACCACGTACCTATGTGAGAGTGGATTCTCGGCCCTCACTAGCATGAAAACTAAATACAGGCACAGACTGTGTGTGGAAAATGATTTAAGACGGAGACTCTCTCCAATACAACCCAACATTGCAGAGTTATGTGCATCCTTTCAAGCACACCCTTCTCATTAACCTGTGGTGAGTTATTCACAATTTAATTTAAAAAATAAAGTTTTAAATGTAAGATGGTTAAATAAAAAGAGCAAAATTATTGATTATTATTTGTGCCCTGGTCCTATAAGAGCTCTTTGTCACTTCCCACGAGCCTGGTTGTAACAAAACCTCACACACATTTTTATGTTTAATAAATATCGTATATTGTGTGTGTGTGTGGCATGCTAACAATGATGGCAAAAAACAACATTTGAGAGTGCGCTGACCCTGGTGCTAGAGGGGGTACGCAGCTGGAGGTTGAATGTTTGAAGGGGTACGGGACTATAAACAGTTTGGGAATCACTGCCTTAGACCTATCAATTAGTTAGTGTTTATCTTTACTTGTTACTTCTGTGAACTTTCATTATTCTCACTCATGAGGGAGAGAAATTAGAAAATATCTTAAAGATGTTGGTTTTGGTAACGGAATTTCATGTTTCTTAAAACTCACAGAAGGCAGGGGTCTATTTACTTCAACATTGTGTTTTGATGTATTTGTAAAACTTTTAAAGACTTAGTCCTGGTAGTTGTTTACCAAGACTCCTTTTCCATCTATTTGACCAGAAATCAAAGTATTTGCTTACTCCACATTTTTAGGATGGAAAATGGTTGAAAAATGTATATGCGCCTTAACTTCTCAAAACGTATAAACTCTTATCTTTCATTTGACACCAAATTTGACATGCACTTCATGTTAATGCTCATGGGTCCTTTTACATGGAAATGACCAAACTGCCACTTTTAATATCATCAATATTCTACAGTACATCAGCAGTCAAGCTTTAAAGGAATAATTTGGATATTGGTAATAAGGCCCTTTATCTACTTCCCCAGAGTCAGATGAACTCATGGATACCATTTTTATGTCTCTGTGTGAAGTTTGAAAGAAGGTGCTAACCAGCGCTAGCGCCATTGCTAACTAGCGCTAGCACAATGACTGGAAGTCTATGGGTATCTGTTAGAATGCTAACAGACACCCATAGACTTCCAGTCATTGTGCTAACGCTCAATAGCATTGGCTTGCAAAACTACCTCCAACTTCATACTGGACACAAACATAGAAATGGTCTCCACAAGTTCATCTGACTCTAGGGAAGTAGAATTAGGGCCCCATTGCCAAAATCCCAAAGTGTCCTTTTAAGTCCAGAGAAGTTTCTGAAATCCATCTTCAAGCTAACACTTAAGGCGTCCACATGCTTCCCAGCCGAAACAGTTCGGAAGTTTGTGCATATAGCATGACAACATTTTGTGGCGTTCTCATTAGTTTTTTTTTTACTTCGGTAAGGGTTTTTTCGGGTTGTTCAGGCACAAAACATTTCTTGAGGCAAGCCGGAGTCGGTATCCGAAGTCTACACCCCTTCGTCAGTGATTGGTCAGCAGTAAGGATTCTTCAGTAAAGTCTTTGTCATTCAACGAGAGACGACTCGTTTTCATGCACGTTTTTTCATTGAGAAATACTGCACCAAACATTACATTTACATTTTACATTTAAGTCATTTAGCAGACATCAGTCAACCGAGAGTTTGATGTTCTGAAACTGGGTATTTACAAAGTGTAGCAATGGGAATGGAAGGTTTTTGCTTTTGAGTCCTTACTAAAAAGACTAACAAGATAAACTAACGGAATATGATAAGTAAAATTGCGTGACTAAGATCTCCTCAGCAAAAACATTATAATTAGTGACATATTTCTTGAATTATCTTAGATTATTTCTGACTATTTTGAGGAAGTGTATACTGTCTATGGCGTCTCAAAAGGAACAAACAGTGCAATTGCCACTTGAAAAAATATATATAGTTTTTCAAGCAAAGGTCTTTTAAGAAAGTATCCAAGCACACTTGTTTGGTTCGCCTAGCCGTCTTCGGCTAGCTGATCTGAAGCATGCTGATGTCTTTACACAATCACAGCTTATCTTGGTTTCTTACACCTTCCTTATGACTGGGTTTTTCCACTGCTCCTCACATTCATTATTCAAATTTCTGGCATGCCGCCTTTGGCATCTAGGCCACTTCACGTCTCACTCAGCTGCGAACTCACTCTGGCCCCAGCCTCTCCATTCTTGTGGCATCCCAGTTAGGCTACATTGACGGGACAGCCGTCCCAGACACACCTTTGGAACCTATACGCCTGAGGTCTAACTGGTCCTGTTTAGATGCCTTTGTTGATTAAGGAAACCCTATTTAGGCTCATGTAACCTGGAGACAACCTCGGGGAAAACTATTCTGATAGCAGATAAGAGTGAGGCATCTAGTCTGGTCAGTTAACTTATTGTGACAGTTTTTTTTCACAGCTGTCATATGCAGTGCATTCAGAAAGTATTACGACCCCTTGACTTTGTCCACATTTTGTTACATTACAGCCTTCTTCTAAAATGCATTAAAAAAAAATTTGTCATCAATCTACACACAATACCCCATAATGACAAAGAAAAAGTTATCTTGTGCAAATGCAAGTATTCAGAGCCTTTGCTCAGGACTTTGTTGAAGCACCTTTGGCAGCGATTACAGCCTCGCGTCTTCTTGGGTATGACGCTACAAGCTTGGCACACCTGTATTTGGGAAGTTTCTCCCATTCTTCTCTACAGATCCTCTCATGCTCTGTCAGGTTGGATGGTGAGTGTCGCTGCACAGCTATTTTCAGGTCTCTCCAGAGATGTTCGATCGGGTTCAAGTCCGGGCTCTGGCTGGGCCACTCAAGAATATTCAGAGTCTTGCCCCGAAGCCACTCCCGCATTGTCTTGGCTGTGTGCTTAAGGTCATTGTCCTGTTGGAAGGTGAACCTTCACCCCAGTCTGAGGTCCTGAGCAGATTTTCATCAAGGATCTCTATACTTTGCTCCGTTTATCTTTCTCTCAATCCTGACTAGTCTCCCAGTCCCTGTCGCTGAAAAACATCCCCACAGCATGATGCTGCCACCACCATGCTTCACCATAGGTATGGTGCCAGGTTTCCTCCAGACGTGACGCTTGGCATTTAGTCCAGAGTTCAATCTTGGTTTCATCAGACCAGAGAATCTTGTTTCTCATGATCTGAGTCCTTTAGGTGCCTTTTGGCATACTCCAAGCAGGCTGTCATGTGCCTTTTACTGAGGAATGGCTTCCATCTGGCCACTCTAACATAAAGGCCTAATTGGTGGTGTGCTGCAGAGATGGTTATCCTTCTTGAAGGTTCTCCCATCTCTACAGAGAAACTCTTGAGCTCTGTCAAAGTGACCATCGGGTCCTTGGTCAGCTCTAGGAAGAGTCTTGGCGGTTCCAAATTTCTTTCATTTTAAGAATTATGGAGGCCACTGTGTTCTTGGGTACCTTCAATTCTGCAGAAATGTTTTGGTACCCTTCCCCAGATTTGTGTCTCGACACAATCCTGTCTTAGAGTGCTACGGACAATCCCTTCGACCCCATGGCTTGGTTTTTTGCTCTGACATGCACTGTCAACTGTAGGACCTTATATAGACAGGTGTGTGCCTTTCCAAACCATGTCCAATCAATTGAATTTACCACAGGTGGACTCCAATCAAGTTGTAGAAACATCAAGTATCATCAATGGAAACAAGATACACCTGAGCTCAATTTCGAGTCTCATAGCAAAGGGTCTGAATACTTATGTAAATAAGGCATCTGTTTTTAATTTTGTATAAATTAGCACTTTTTTAATATTTTTTTTTACTGTTTTCGCTTTGTCATTATTGGGTAGTGTGTGTGTAGATTGATAAGGAAAAACATTTATTGAATTCATTTTAGAATAAGGGTGTAACATAACAAAATGTGGAAAGAGGTCTGAATACTATCCAAATGCACTGTAATTACAATGCTAGTAATAAGAAATAGCAAATAGCTCCCATATAAACTGGACACTGAGTGTATTAGGTATACCATCCCGTTCACAAAAATGGTTTGCTCCTACAGACAGTGAGTCACGTGGCAGTGGTTTGCTATATAAAGCAGCCATACAGGCACCCGGTTACTGTTTGATTGAACGTTAGAATGGGCAAAACGAGGCTGTAACTGTGTGGAATGTTTTCCTGGCACACGTTAAGTCCCTTGATGCCAATTGAGTAACGTTTCCATGCCCCAGAGAATTCGGGCTGTTCTGGAGGCAAAGGGGGGTCTGACCCAGTACTAGATGGGTGCACCTAATAAACTGGCCACAGTGTATAGGCCTATAGCCATATATATACAGTGGGGAGAACAAGTATTTGATACACTGCCGATTTTGCAGGTTTTCCTACTTACAAAGCATGTAGAGGTCTGTAATTTTTATCATAGGTACACTTCAACTGTGAGAGACGGAATCTAAAACAAAAATCCAGAAAATCACATTGTATGACTTTTAAATAATTAATTTGCATTTTATTGCATGACATAAGTATTTGATCACCTACCAACCAGTAAGAATTCCGGCTCTCACAGACCTGTTAGTTTTTCTTTAAGAAGCCCTCCTGTTCTCCACTCATTACCTGTATTAACTGCACCTGTTTGAACTCGTTACCTGTATAAAAGACACCTGTCCACACACTCAATCAAACAGATTCCAACCTCTCCACAATGGCCAAGACCAGAGAGCTGTGTAAGGACATCAGGGATAAAATTGTAGACCTGCACAAGGCTGGGATGGGCTACAGTACAATAGGCAAGCAGCTTGGTGAGAAGGAAACAACTGTTGGCGCAATTATTAGAAAATGGAAGAAGTTCAAGATGACGGTCAATCACCCTCGGTCTGGGGCTCCATGCAAGATTTCACCTCGTGGGGCATCAATGATCATGAGGAAGGTGAGGGATCAGCCCAGAACTACACGGCAGGACCTGGTCAATGACCTGAAGAGAGCTGGGACCACAGTCTCAAAGAAAACCATTAGTAACACACTACGCCGCCATGGATTAAAATCCTGCAGCGCACGCAAGGTCCCCCTGCTTAAGCCAGTGCATGTCCAGGCCTGTCTGAAGTTTGCCAATGACCATCTGGATGATCCAGAGGAGGAATGGGAGAAGGTCATGTGGTCTGATGAGACAAAAATAGAGCTTTTTGGTCTAACTCCACTCACCGTGTTTGGAGGAAGAAGAAGTATGAGTACAACCCCAAGAACACCATCCCAACCGTGAAGCATGGAGGTGGAAACATCATTCTTTGGGGATGCTTTTCTGCAAAGGGGACAGGACGACTGCACCGTATTGAGGGGAGGATGGATTTGGCCATGTATCGCGAGATCTTGGCCAACAACCTCCTTCCCTCAGTAAGAGCATTGAAGATGGGTCGTGGCTGGGTCTTCCAGCATGACAACGACACGAAGCACACAGCCATGGCAACTAAGGAGTGGCTCCGTAAGAAGCATCTCAAGGTCCTGGAGTGGCCTAGCCAGTCTCCAGACCTGAACCCAATAGAAAATCTTTGGAGGGAGCTGAACGTCTGTATTGCCCAGCGACAGCCCCGAAACCTGAAGGATCTGGAGAAGATCTGTAGGGAGGAGTGGGCCAAAATCCCTGCTGCAGTGTGTGCAAACCTAGTCAAGAACTACAGGAAACGTATGATCTCTGTAATTGCAAACAAAGGTTTCTGTACCAAATATTAAGTTCTGCTTTTCTGATGTATCAAATACTTATGTCATGCAATAAAATGCAAATTAATTACTTAAAAATCATACAATGTGATTTTCTGGATTTTTGTTTTAGATTCCGTCTCTCACAGTTGAAGTGTACCTATGATAAAAATGACAGACCTCTACATGCTTTGTAAGTAGGAAAACCTGCAAAATCGGCAGTGTATCAAATACTTGTTCTCCCCACTGTATATAAATAACTCTAAACTGTGCAACCCCCAGTTCACTACATTTAGGTAGTGACGTCATGCAGAATGCAAAGGCGAAGTTAAACCACACACTTCCATATATGGACAGTGTCAAAGAGACTGCACCAACATCTCATCCTCTTATGTTTTGTAGCTGAGAGAGCAAAAGAGACATTTCCTCTTTCACTGACTTCCGTACAACCAGCCACAAAATATATGCACTTCACAGGCATGTGCACTCCACTAACCAATATATGGGGATGGTAGTCTCATTCTAGGCTCATGGTGTATTGCAGGGGTCTGAGTGGATATAATGACAAAAGGACTGTGCAAGAGACATTCAGCGTAGATCACACAGGGCTTCAAAGAGGATCGCTAACTGCAGAGAGAAATGAAACTTGTTTGAACTTGTGCATACCGTGCTGCTGGTAAAGTAACAGCAAACACACAGAGAGACAGAGGGATAGGCCTTCTGAGACAGACAGTCTCTACAAAATTTAAAAAAGTCAGTATTAAAAGGCTTGTCATTAGATTTCTCTGACTTCTTACTTGAAGCAACAGTCGTTCCCCTAATTTAATTTCTTTGAAGGTGTGGCGCAAAGGCATCCAAAACATGCTAATGTATGCTAATCTTTATTTGTCAATTGAAACCAATAGAAAGCAAGCTTCCTTTGAGGTAGGGGGCAACAGAATTAACACGAGGACTGCCTCAACGCCCCAGGCATGCATTCTCCTCATGTGACCCCATAAGCCCAAGGAGAGAAGTGATCAACTGATCTGCATCTCCATTTAGAGAACTCTCTGTATTCTCTACAACTGAGCCCTAGAGTCAAAACTAAATAGGCTAGGCTGTGGTTTCCCTGCTAAACCAGTTTATAAAAATACTGAACAAAAATATGAATGCAACATGTAAAGTGTTGGTCTCATGTTTCTGGAGCTGAAATAACAGATCCCAGAAATGTTCCTTAAGCACAAAATGCGTATATCCACCTGACAGGTGTGGCATATCAAGAAGCTGCTTAAACGGCATGATCAATAAAAGGCCACTCTAAAATGTGCAGTTTTGTCAAACACCACAATGCCACATATGTCTCAAGTTGAGGGCTGACTGCAGGAATGTCCACCAGAGCTGTTGCCGGAGAATTCAATGTTAATTTCTCTACCATAAGCCGCTTCCAACGTCATTTTAGAGAATTTGGCAGTACGTACAACCGGCCTCACAACCGCAGACCACGTGTAACCACACCATCCCAGGAGTCTGGACCTCCGCATCCGGCTTCTTCGCCTGCAGGATCGTATGAGACCAGCCACCCGGACAGCCGAGGAAGGTGTGGGTTTGCACAACCAAATCATTTCTGCACAAACAAACTGTCTCAGGAAAGCTCATCTGGGTGCTCGTCGTACTCACCAAGGTTTTAACCTGACTGCAGTTTGGCATTGTAACCGACTCCAGTGGGAAAATTCTCACCTTTGATGGCCACTGGCATGCTGGAGAAGTGTGCTCTTCACAAATGAATTCCGGTTTCAGACGTACCGGGCAGATGGCAGACAACGTGTATAGCGTTGTGTGGGCGAGCGGTTTGCTGATGTCAACGTTGTGAACAGAGTGCCCCATGGCTGCGGTGGGGTTATGGTATGAGCAGGCATAAGCTATGGACAATGAACACAATTGCATTTTATCGATGGCAATTTGAATGAACACAGATACCATGACGAGATCCTGAGTCCCATTATCGTACCATTCATCCGCCGCCATCACCTCATGTTTCAGCATGATAATCTACAGCCCCATGTCGCAAAGATCGGTACACAATTCTTGGAAGCTGAAAATGTTCCAGTTCTTCCATGGCCTGCATATTCACCAGATATCACCCATTGAGCATGTTTGGGATGCTCTGGATTGATGTGTACGACAGCCTGTTCCAGTTCCCGCCAATATCCAGCAACTTCGCACAGCCATTGAAGAAGTGGAACAACCTTCCACAGGCCATAATCAACAGCCTGATGAACTCTATGCGAAGGGGATGTGTCGTGCTGCATGAGGCAAATGGTGGTCACACCAGACACTGACTGGTGTTCTGATCCCCGCCCATACTTTTTTTTTTAAAGGTATCAGTAACTAACAGATGCATATCTGTATCCCATCATGTGAAACCCATAGATTAGGGCCTAATACGTGTATTTCAATTGACTGATTTCCTTATATGAACTGTAACTCAGTAAAATCTTTGAAATTGTTGCAAGTTGTGTTTATATTTTTGTTCATTGTATGTTTTGAGATTAGACGTTCACCTTCCCTGGGTGACTTGCTCTTTCACTTCCTTGTGGTTCAATATAGAGATGTAGAACCTTCAGTCAAGAATTTTGGCGAGTACTGCAATGAATGTCTAAATACAATATTGGTGGCAGTGTGTTAGCTTAAAATACTGTTTGTGGCATTCTATTGAGCTGAATGTTGCTAGCTCAAGTTACACTAACAAACTTACCAACATATACTGTTGGTTGGCTGCCAGATTGACCGACAAACTAGCAAACAAAATTGCAACTCATAAACAGACAAGCAAAAATTGCAAATGAGTGGCAGTGGGGTTGTCATGTCTCCCTGGCCACAGCTGAAGTGTGTGTGTGTGTTAGGGGAGGGGGACATGGGCCGAGGACCAGGCTCTGACACCTGGTCCACCGTTCTTTTTTTATTTAACTAGGCAAGTCAGTTAAGAACAAAATATTATTTACAATGGACGGCCTACACCGGCCAAACTCTCCCCTAAGCCGGACGACACTGGGCCAATTTTGTGCGGCTCTATGGGACTCCCGATCACAGCCGGTTGTGATACAGCCCTGGATCGAACCAGGGTGTGTATTGACGCCTCTAGCACTGCGATGCAGTGCCTTAGACCGCTGCGCCACTTGGGAGCCGGAGTTCTGTTTGTCTCTTCGTCTTCATATCCAGTGAGAGATTGGTGTTGTCAAGCCCAGTCAACAACTGGTAACAGCCCCACAGAGGGGCAGTCCAGGCCAACTGGTGTTGGGAGGGAGGAACCTTGACAAATTAATTGTGATGGTCAGAGAAATGGATATAGAAATATGCTGAAATGGATGTAATGAACTGCAGTGAGTGGTAACCCTATCTGTTGGTAAATACATTGGGGAAAACCCATTAGAAACCTTTTTTACAGCATTTATTTTCTATGTTTTTGCTCATGGAAGAAATGGTCAGAATGTGACTTTTTGGAACTGAATGCCAAAACATTCCAGAGATAAAAGTGTTCAAAGTTGACCCATTTTGCATACCCCACCATGAGATCCATGTCTTCATCACTGGAAAAGATACACTGTTGACTTTGATATAATTTAATAGCTTACCAACAGGGTATGCAAAATGGGTCAACTTCGAGCATCTTTTGCCATTCAGGTCCAAAAAGTCACTTTCTGAGCACTTTGGAGTTGTGGCTGAACAAAGACATGGATATTATACATCTAGCTGTTTTTTCTATGCATAGTCAAGACTGAACGGCAGCTTCGGGTAAGGAGGGAGGTGTGTGTGTCTCTTTGTTAACAACATTAGAGATTGCGCACCAGCTGTTAAGGAAGACTAAAGGTTTTGCTTGCCTGTGTTAGAATACCTCGTGATAAGCTGCAAACCATACTATTTATCAAGAGAGTTTATCTATATTTTTCATAGCCGTCCATTTACCACCTCAAACCAATGCTGCCACTAAGACCACACTCAACGAGCTATATAGGCCCATAAGCAAACAAGAAAATGCACATCCAGAGGCGGCGCTCCTAGTGGCCGGTGATTTTAATTAGAGGTCGCCCGATTAATCGGAATGGCCGGTCATTTTGGACGCCGATTTCGCCAAATGTATTATTATTATTATTTTTACACCTTTATTTAACTAGGCAAGTCAGTTAAGAACACATTCTTATTTTCAATGTCGGCCTAGGAACGGTGGGTTAACTGCCTTGTTCAGGGGCAGAACGACAGATTTTTACCTTGTCAGCTCAGGGATTCAATCTTGCAACCTTACGGTTAACTAGTCCAACGCTCTAACCACCTGCCTCACGAGGAGCCCTGCTAGCTAGCATTAAACTTATCTTATAAAAAACAATCAATCAATCATAATCACTAGTTATAACTACACATGGTTGATGATATTATTAGTTTATCTAGCGTGACCAGCGTTGCGCATTCGCGAAAAAGGACTGTCGTTGCTCCAACGTGTACCTAACCATAAACATCAATGCCTTTCTTAAAATCAATACACAAGTATATATTTTTTTTAACCTGCATGTTTAGCTAAAAGAAATCCAGGTTAGCAGGCAATATTAACCAGGTGAAATTGTGTCACTTCTCTTGCGTTCATTGCACGCAGAGTCAGGGTATATGCAACAGTTAGGGCCGCCTGGATCATTGCGAACTAATTTGCCAGAATTTTACGTAATTATGACATAACATTGAAGGTTGTGCAATGTAACAGGAATATTTAGACTGATGGATGCCACCCGTTAGATAAAATACGGAACAGTTCCGTATTTCACTGAAAGAATAAATGTTTTGTTTTCGAGATGATAGTTTCCGGATTCTACCATATTAATGTATGTATTTCTGTGTGTTATTATGTTATAATTAAGTCTATGATTTGATAGAGCAGTCTGACTGAGCGATGGTGGGCACCAGCAGGCTCGTAAGCGTTTCAAACGTCACTCGCTCTGAGACTTGGAGTAGTTGTTCCCCTTGCTCTGCATGGGTAACGCTGCTTCGAGGGTGGCTGTTGTCGATGTGTTCCTGGTTTGAGCCCAGGTAGCGGCGAGGAGAGGGATGGAAGCTATACTGTTACACTGGCAATACTAAAGTGCCTATAAGAACATCCAATAGTCAAAGGTATATGAAATACAAATCGTATAGAGAGAAATAGTCCGATAATTCCTATAATAACTACAACCTAAAACGTCTTACCTGGGAATATTGAAGACTCATGTTAAAAGGAACCACCAGCTTTCATATGTTCTCATGTTCTGAGCAAGGAACTTAAACGTTAGCTTTCTTACATGGCACATATTGCACTTTTACTTTCTTCTTGCATTGTTTAAACGAAATTGAACATGTTTCATTATTTATTTGAGGCTAAATTGATTTTATTGATGTATTATATTAAGTTAAAATAAGTGTTCATTCAGTATTGTTGTAATTGTCATTATTACAAAAAATATATATATATAAAAAAAAAAAAAATCGTCCAATTGATCGTATCGGCTTTTTTGGTCCTCCAATAATCGGTATCGGCGTTGAAAAATCATAATCAGTCGACCTCTAATTTTAATGCAAGGAAACTGAACTCCATCTTACCTAATTTTTACCAGCATGTCACCTGTGCAACTAGAGTTGAAATAACTCTAGATCATCTTTACTTTACACACAGAAAGTCATACAAATCCCTCCCTCGACCTCCATTTGGCAAAGCTGACCATAACGCTATCCATCTGATTCCTGCTTACAAGAAAAACTGAAAACAGGAAGTACCAGTGATGTGCTCAATACGTAAATGGTACGATGAAGCGGATGCTAAGCTACTGGACTGTTTCGCAAGCGCAGACTGGAATATGTTCCGGGATTCATCCAATAACATTGAAGAGTTTACCACATCAGTCACCGGCTTCATTATTAAAATGCATCAACGACGTCATCCCCACAGTGACCGTACGTACATATCCCAACCAGAAGCCATGGATAACAGGCACCATCCTCACTGAGCTAAAGGTTAGAGCTTCCGCTTTCAAGAAGCGGGACACTAATCCGGACGCTTATAAGAAATCCCGCTACGACTAAGATCGAATCCTACCACACCGGCTCTGACGTGCGTCAGATGTGGCAGGGATTGCAAACTATGATAGATTATAAAAGGGGAACCCAGCAGAGAGCTGCCCAATGACGCAAGCTTACCAGACAATCTAAATTTCTTCTATGCTCATTTCGAGGCAAGCAACACAACCATGTATGAGAGCACCATCTGTTCCAGACAACAGTGCGATCTCGCTCTCCATAGCTGATGTGAGTAAGACCTTTAAACTAGGGCGGAATACCGGTATTGATGCACAGACTGGTTTGGGTTTTAAATTGACCTTGACCAAAGATTATAGGGCCCCCTAGGAAACATTCCTACCCTGTCACAATAACTCCTCCCTGGCATTTCCATTCATTGTCATGTCAAACAACACTAAGTGCCCACTATTATATTCTAACTATTTCCATGAATTCTACAGTCCACCCAAGAGTTTGGCTCTAAATCACAATTGCAATATTTGGTTAAAAATAAGGCCTAAATTGTTTGCCCATATCGTGCATGGCAGTATGGAAATGATCTCAAATGAGAGCAGGAAATGCAGAAATGGATCAATTATTTTTGTTTGAAGTTGAATTGAACAGTATAAAACAATCAGAATGTAGAAAGACCCATTGAAATCACATAAAATGTATGTGTTGCCACCCTAGGGTCACGCACTACTCATAGAAAATGTATAACTTTTATTATTCAAAAACATAAATACAGTCATACCGTCAACTTCTTTTTAAATACCGTGATAGGACATTTTGGCCATGTCGCTCAGCCCTACTTTAAAACAGGTTAAGATTGACAGATTACTAGGAAGCGTACTCAGAGCATGCGCTGACCAGCTGGCAAGACCCTTCACTGACATTTTCAACCTCTCCCTGACACAGTCTGTAACACCTACATGTTTCAAGCAGACCACCATAGTACCTGTGTCCAAAAACTCCAAGGTAACCTGTCTAAATGACTATCACTCCGTAGCACTCACATCTGTAGCCATGTAATGCTTTGAAAGGCTGGTCATTGCTCACATCAACACCATCAAAGACCCACTCTAATTCACATACCGGCCCAACAGATCCACATATGACGCAATCTCTAATGCACACCACACTGCACCACTTCCACCTGGACAAGAGGAACACCTACGTGAGAATGCTGTTCATTGACCATAGCTCCGCGTTCAAAACCATAATGCCCTTCAAGCTCATCACTAAGCCCAGAACCCTGGGACTGAACACCTCCTCTGCAACTGGATCCTGAACTTCCTGACGGGCCACCCCCAGGTGGTGAGGGTAGGCAACAACACATCCGCCACGCTGATCCTCAACACGGGGGCCCCTCAGGGGTGCGTGCTCAGTCCCCTCCTGTACTTCCTGTTCACTCATGACTGCATGACCAGGCACGACTCCAACACCATCATTAAGTTTGCAGATGACACAACAGTGGTAGGCCTGTACAGGGAGGAGGTCAGTGACCTGGTAGCATGGTGCCAAGACAACAACCTCTCACTCAACGTCAGAAAGACAGGAGCTGATCGTGGACTACAGGAAATGGTGGGCCGAGCACACCCCCATCCACATTGAAGGGGCTGTAGTGGAGCGGATCGAGAGCTTCAAGTTCCTCGGTGTCCACATCACTAAGAAATTATCATGGTCCACACACACTTCCCCTCAAGAGGCTGAAAAGATTTGGCATCCGACCGCAAGGCGCTACAGAGAGTAGTGCGTACAGCCCAGTACATCACTGGGGCTGAGCTCCCTGCCATCCAGGACCTCTATTTTATTTAACTAGGCAAGATAGTTAAGAACAAATTCGTATTTACAATAATGGCCTACCCTGGCCAAACCCGAACCCGAACGACACTGGGCCAATTGTGCGCCGCCCTATGGGACTCCCAATCATGGCCGGTTGTGATACAGCCTGGAATCGAACCAGGGTCTGTAGTGATGCCTCTAGCACTGATATGCAGTGCTTTAGACCGCTGCGCCACTCAGGAGCTCTATACCAGGTGGTGTCAGAAGAAAGCTCAAAAAAATTGTCAAAGACGCCAGCTACCCAAGTCATAGACTGTTCTCTATACTACTGCACGGCAAGCGGTACCATTCTACCAAGTCTGGAACCAACAAGACCCTGAACAGCTTCTACCCCCAAGCCATAAGACTGTTAAACAGTTAACCAGACTATTTATATTTATCCTTTTTTTTAATCAAAATTGGTGCTGTCAAAAAGTGAATGAATTGAAGTGTGGGGAATTCCATTGGGAACAGGTTGGTATGGGCTAGCCTACTTCAAAATGACCCTAGGCTAATGTATACAGCTTAACCTTGTACCCAGGTTCAATTGAGAGAGCCGGCTATAAGACAAGACTACATACAGCTAGGCCTACTTATTGTCACAATAATTAGGTTAGGCCTATTTCCCAACAAGGATATCCAATATTCTAACCAAGCAGTGTTCCTCTTTTAACTAAGAACATCAACCATTGACAAATTACATCTAACCTCCATGTTTAAAAATAAATAAATAAAATGTTTTAGACAAATATTTCACAAAAAGGAAACGTGAAGATGCTTGTTCAATAGGCCTAAACTGATTTAAAACTCCCTATGATAGAAGAACCTACTGAGAGCAGTCACGGTCCCGTGTGGCTCAGTTGGTAGAGCATGGCGCTTGCAACGCCAGGGTTGTGGGTTCATTCCCCACGGGGGGACCAGGATGAATATGTATGAACTTTCCAATTTGTAAGTCGCTCTGGATAAGAGCATCTGCTAAATGACTTAAATGTAAATGTAAGTACAAAAATAGCTGAGGCACATTTTATACTAAGTCAAATACAATAGCCACAATTCTCACTGCATCCTCAGCATCCAGTCAATTCACTCAACATCCTGTTTTTCTTCCTGTGCTCATTGGACATCAAGTCATTCCTGTACAAAATAGTCTAAACATTATGCAAAACAACCCTCATAACACTTAGCCTAAATCTCACAGCTAAGCAGGAAGTTACATGATTTCTACACATTTTGGATGAGCTCTAAATTGTTAGGAAATTTTCATTATTCTATCAGATAAACAATGTATGGTATTTGTAGTGGATTTCGTTTACTAACCACTGATAAAGAGCCTCTTAGTGGAGTGACAACATCAAATTGGACGGCACACCAGCATCATTCTTAAATCGCAGGTTGACAGTTGGTTCATTTCCCCAAAATGAACAGCAGTGTGAGGCTGTAACTAGGGGACCCATCCACAGTTCAGATGTGGAAGCAGTGTGTACCTGGTCAGCTGTTCTCCTACTCTTGTCAAAACTCATACCAGAAGGCAATTGAAGGGAAGCACCTCTAGGTAGTAGAATCTAAAACCATGACCACTGTGGCAAATTTGAAATGGTTTGAAATGGTTATTCCTGCAAAATCAAAACACCACTACATTGAAATAACCGCACCGTGATCACATCACGCAAAGACTTGTATGACTCACGCAAGGACTCAGGAGATATCTTGATGGTTTATTTTATAACCAATGACCCAGCAGTAATTACATTTTACACTGTAGTTGATAATGTTGGCTTCATAGAGAGAAGACACCGCTTGTAAAACTGTCATAACTAGCTAGTTTAGTTAACCTAATCGCATGCTTACGTTTGAGCTCAGTGCTAGCTTCAAACACCAACACATCAACTATTTTACTGATCAACGCTGGGTAGCTAGAAGCTAGCCAAGCCATACAAATAGATCTATCAGCTATTACTTGCTAGCTAGCAAGTACGCTCACTAGTAATAGCTGATAGATAGATATATTAGCCATGTTAATAGAAGTATTCTGCCTGAATAATGTATGGCGTGGCTAGCTACCCACCTTTGATCAGTAAGTGACTTACCTGGGACACTGCAATCCGCGCAAACCTCACTATTCCTTAATCGTTTAGACATCCTTTGCAGAGAAAAAAAAGGCCTTCAAAAAAAGTCAAGGGAATTGATGTGCTTCTATACTCATTTGATAACCGGAAAGAATTTATCTAAGCGAATTACATATGACCAGTTGTTTAAAAAAGCAGTTGATTGGCGAGGAGCAAAATAGTTCCCTCTTCAATCTTAGTTTCTTGCCCCAACCAAGCTACCGCTAGCTAGCTTGCGCACAACAAGCAGCTGCGATTGTCAGGAAGGAAACTCTTGCCGCAAGTGGTCTGTAGCCGGATTTTCACTAGTTACTCCAGCCACAGTCAAACCTCGTCTATTTCTCAAATATATCCTCTAAAAATCTGATTTTAAACCAAAACATAATCACACTGCTAACCTTATACCCAACCCTAACCTCGATTGAAGACCCAAAAGCACATTTTTGTTTTCATGAATTTTTACGATATAGCCAATTTTGTTGGCTGTGGTAACTAGTTAAAACCATGTAGCCGAGTGGTTACGAATTATCCGTGGACAGCAGTAACACTAGATAAAACATACTTTGTAGATTGTGATCAATCGGCAGTCGCCCAATGTTAAACGACTAGTCAACTACTGACATTCGTTTAATTTAAAAAAATAGATGTAAACTGGTAGAGTGTGCCAAAGATTTGCGCAAACTAGTACCAAAGACGATGGACAAATTAAGATAGTTCACTCAGGCCGTTAACCATTGACAAAAATTGTCAATTCCGGGGTACTTAACTCGGCGTGTCCATATACACCAATGTAATAGCAACTGGGTCTAGTCTACTTAGTTCATTGACTTGCATTGAACCAGGAGAAGAAAAACAGCGAGTGGGGTGTCTCGCTTCCTCTTCCCTCTCTGCTAGTACTAGCTGTGGTACAAGTAGTCGGAAGAGGAAGCGAGACATCTTACTCCCTCATTTGTTTCAGTGGAAGTCAAGGAACTAAGTAGACCAGTCCCAGCTGTTATCACATTGGTGTCTATGGGAGAGCCACCCCTTAACTACACCGGCATTTATATTTTGTTCAATGGTAAACGGCCGGAGTAAACTATTTTCATTTATCAACCATCTTTGCTATTAGCTAGTTGTTCAGTGGTCATGGCTAGAAGGCATCCAGATTTTGTCAAATTCATTTCAGATTTGACGTTATGTAGCAGGTTAGGAAAATGAATGTAGCAGGTTAGGATAATTAGGTTAAGGTTAGGAAAAAAGTTGGGGTTTGCTATACTGAACAAAAAAATATAAACGCAACATGCAAAGTGTTTGTCACATGTTTCATGAGCTGAAATAAAAGATCCCAGAAACCTTCCATATGCACAAAAAACATTTCTCAGAAATGTGCACAAATGTGTTTACATCCCTGTTAGTGAGTATTTCTCCTTTGCCAAGATAATCCATCCACTGGACAGGTGTGGCATATCAAGAAACTGATTACAGCATGATCATTACACATATGCACCTTTTGTGAAAAATTTAAAATGTGCAGTTTTGTCACAATGCCACACATCTCAAGTTGAGGGAGCATGCAATTGGCATCCTGACTTCAGGACTGTCCATCCGAGCTGTTGCCAGAGACTTGAATGTTAATTTCTCTACCATAAGCCAACATTGTTTTAGAGAATGTGGCAGTACATCCAACTGGCCTTACAACCGAAGACCACTTGTAACCACGCAAGCCAAGGACCTACACATCCAGTTTCTTCACCTCCTGGATAGTCTGAGACCAGCCACCCAGACAGCTGATGAAAGTATTTGTCTGTAGTAAAGACCTTTTCTGTGGTGAAAAACTCATTCTGATTGGCTGGGCCTGGCTCCCGAGTGGGTGAGCCTTTGCCTTCCCAGACCAACCGATGGCTGCATCCATGCTCAGTCATGTGGAATCCATAGATTAGGGCCTAATTAATTAATTAAAATTGACTGATTTCCTTATATGAACCTTAATAGTAAAAACACTTGACGTCCATTTGACAAAAGCTGGATCCCTTCTAGCCATGACCTTCGTAAGTGCTTGTTGTGGTTAAGGGATGTGACGTCGATGGTAAATAGGATCACAGAAATTGTTGTCATTGATTTGCAGTTTAATTGCGCAAATATGGACTACTTGAAGTAGCTTTCTATATTTACAATACTTAAATTATATGTACGAAAAAGTATTTGTGTTTGGCACAAATTAGTAAAGCCTCGCTTCCCCCGGCCATAGCGTAACATGGTCACGTCCTTGCTTGAAAAAATATATATTTTCGCGAGGATTTTTATTTTTTTAGCAAATATTGAACTTAAAAACGTGTCTTTATTTAAGAAATATATACATGTAATAATATGTATTCATAAATATAGTCATATATTGGTCTTTATCCTCAAATAGTTTATCTCAAACACCCCTACCACAAGTCTCAACGTGACACTTCCTTGTTTTTCGAAAAGTTTTATTTGGTAGTAGTTGGCTATCTATGGCTAGCACAATTTGACATGGATCCTATTGGAATATGAGATGAGGTGCATTGATTAACATTTATTCAACTTTAAGGTTTAGCTTTTAGGCTGTCCATGGCTGTAAATATAAGCTAGATAAATTGAGAAGTTTAAACTAGTAGGGGAAGATGTTATCCGCGGGCAACGAAGATTTCAGGGTGAAGTTTCCACTACATTCCTTAGTCTGGGAAAATGATTACAGGAAATTGGAAAACGACTCAACAAAGGTAGCTATGTCAAAATATGGACAATGAGCTGGCTATAGGTACTTTTCTGTTTTGCCGCCTTTAGCTAACTACCGTAACTACAGATTTATCTGCTTCAAAATGTCTGAAGCTAGCTAGCACGTTACTAACTTGGCTACCTTGATAGCTAACGTTAGCTACTTGGCCTGACATGGGTAACCATATACTTTGATTGGCGTAATTCCTAGGCTATGTATGCTCTGCCAGTTTAACCGTTCATGGAATGCCATGTTACATTATTGATCATATTAACTACAGTACACATTTCATTCAGCATAGCTAGCCGCCTTGTTTACGTTACTACCTGGCTACTTTGTTCGACATCTGGCACAGACTGGCCACTGATTCTTGAAGAATATAAACGCCTTAAGAGCGTAGAAACTGTATTTTCCTACTATAATAACCTAGCTGAGAATTGATGTGGAGTGGATAATTATCAGCAAATCATAACCCAAAGATATGGTTGCTTTACGCCATTCTAAATGTTTTTGTGGTCAGTTGAGTATTTGTTATTAACAGGAAATGAGGGAGTTCTTTTAACCTGAGCCGCGGTGAACCGGTCTATGGCCCGTGGAGTGCAAAAGTGGTGAGGGAGGAGCGCCCTCACAAATGAACAGTAATCTGAGCTGCTCGGTCAATGCAGCATTTAGCCTCTTTTAGAATAGGAGAGTGAAATACACTCTCGTCTCTAACATGTAGGCTCAGCATTCCGGAACAGTCTCATTACAAGTCAGAATGTTGAACAAACTCCATTTCAACTTACTTCACCTGTTGTCTTCCGATTTTGCCACTATGTCTGAGGTAATCGGATACAAAATATCCACAGGGAAGTGTTATTAATCAGACCTTCAGTATGCTGGTCTGTATATTGATTTGTATTTCCGGTTTTTATTTTCAATACTGACACAATTCGCACAAACACTTGCACAATATGGCCGAGCCAAACCGAACCACAGGGTGCATGTTGTCCCGCACAATCAGCTGGCAAATTTTACTAACACTTCCAGATTGAGGAAACGTGCTTCGGATGATACGTTTGGTTACATTTGGCTATTGTTTACATATTGTGCAATGCGTCAGGAGATTGAAAATAAAAGCGGCAGAACCTACCGGTGCTGCAAAAAGTTGGGTAAACAACACTTTCCTGTGTATACCCTATCTCCACCTCCTAACTTCAAAAGGACCAACAGCATGTACAACCGGTAAAGTAAGTGTAAATATAATTTTATTCAACATTCTGGCTTGTAGATACTCGTTTGTAAGCAGATTTCTTTCAGACTGAATATCCATGGGGAAATCTAATTCAATCACTTTTCACCCGGTGCAAACTCCTCCCACCTGGGTAACCTGGGCCAGATGATTGAATCTCCTCAGTGTAGCTATAACTTCCAGTGTGTATGATGTCGATCTCGAGAGATTCTCTTTAGGTAGCTAGGCTATTTGTTTTTGAAGGCATTGCAATGCTTGTTTGTTTATTTCTCTCAGAACGACGTCGAGGCTGTGGATCCCAGGGGAAGGACACCGCTCCACCTGGCTGTGTCGCTGGGCCACCTGGAGTCGGTGAGAGTGCTTCTGAGACATGGCGCTGAAGTTACCAAAGAGAATGCCAAGAATTGGACAGGTTAGGCCGGCTATCCTCCATGACATACTGCAATTCAGACCTCTGTGCTTTGCCTTCATTAGCCATATAAATAGTATGCCAAATTCATGATATTTATAATAAACATTTACGTGTTGATATTGTCTTTTTTATTTATGTAATGAATAAAATATAACGTATATCCAAATGTAAATGTTTATTAAAACCTGTTGAGGATAGAGGGCGCTATTTTCACTTTGGGGGGAAATCGTGCCCAATTTAAACGGCCTCGTACTCTATTCCTGCTCGTACAATATGCATATTATTATTACTATTGGATAGAAAACACTCAAGTTTCTAAAACCGTTTGAATTATATCTGTGAGTAAAACAGAACTCATTTTGCAGCAAACTTCCTGTCAGAAAGTGAAAAATCTGAAATCGAGGCTCTGTTCCAGGGCCTCCCTATCAATTTGCTTGAAATGTATGACTATACATGCACTTCATACGCCTTCCACTAGATGTCAATAGGCAGTGAGAGGTGAAATGGGGAGTCTAGCTATATCTATGGTCAAAAGAGAGGTCTTGGAATGACAGGACCCCAATTTCCTTTGTTCAGGAAGACGCGGGAAGGACATCAGCGTTGGCTTCTGAAAAGCTTTCCTTATAGACGGCTAATATCTCCGGCTTTGATTTTATTTGATAAATGTGATAATATCATCGTAAAGTATGTTTTTTCAATATAGTTTTATCAGATTATTGAATTTTTTTCGGGAGTTTTGGCGTGTTCCGTTCTCTGCGTTTGGTGACGATGGACAGCTTCGCGCCACTTGGCAAGTTTTGGTTGCTAATTCGAGAGGGAAAAAGGACATTCTAAAACCAAACAACGATTGTTCTGGACAAAGGACCCCTTGTGCAAGATTCTGATGGAAGCTCAACAAAAGTAGGACCCATTTATGATGTTATTTCATATTTCTGTCAAATGTTTACTATTAGTTTCCGCCCAGATTTTGGGCGCTCTCTCGCTATAACGTAAGCTGTATGTCATACTAAAGTTATTTTTAGAATTCTAACACGGCGATTGCATTAAGAACTAGTGTATCTATCATTTCCTGTACAACATGTATTTTTTAGTAAAGTTTATGATTAGTTATTTGGTCAGAATAGGTGAGTGTCAGAAATATATCCGGAGATTCTGGAAAATAGTTGCTACGTTTTCACAATGTATAACCACGGATTTCAGCTCTAAATATGCACATTTTCAAACAAACCATATATGTATTGTGTAATATGATGTTATAGGACTGTCATCTGATGAAGTTTATGAAGGTTAGTGAAATAATTAATATATTTTGCTGGTTTTGTCGCTATCGCTACTGTTGCCTTGAATCAATGCTGTTGTGTGGTTGGCTATTGTAGTAAGCTAATATAATGCTATATTGTGTTTTCGCTGTAAAACACTTAAAATCTGAAATATTGGCTGGATTCACAAGATGTTTGTCTTTCATTTGCTGTACACCATGTATTTTTCATAAATGTTTTATGATGAGTATTTAGGTATTTCACGTTGGTCTCTATAATTACTCTGGCTGCTTCGGTGCTATTTGTGATGGTAGCTGTGATGGTAGCTGCAATGTAAAACTATGATTTATACCTCAAATATGCACATTTTTCAAACAAAACATAGATTTATTGTATAACATGTTATAAGACTGTCATCTGATGAAGTTGTTTCTTGGTTATTTTGGTTGGTTTTGTGCAAGCTACCTGTGCTGTGAAAGAAATGTCTGTGCTTTTTTCTATTTGGTGGTGAGCTAACATAAATATACGTGGTGTTTTCGCTGTAAAACATTTTAAAAATCGGACACGTTGACTGGATTCACAAGATGTTTATCTTTCATTTGCTGTATTGGACTTGTTAATGTGTGAAAGTTAAATATTTCTCAAAAATATTTTTTGAATTTCGCGCTCTGCCTTTTCAGTGGAATGTGGGAGGAGTTCCGCTAGCGGAACCCCGGGGCTAGACAGGTTAATACCATTACTTTGGCAAACTATTTATATGGCTATGGCTTCATCGGACGCGCCTTGGTATAGGTCTATTTGTTGGTTGTTAAATTGTGTGATCAAAGTCACTTCCACAAATTGACCTTGGGGGTTTCCGTAACAATTTCACACAATATGTACGCTTGAATCAATAGGTGTCTTTTCCAGTCGGAGTGGGACACTATTTCTTTCTACTGCTTCACACAATACCTCTTGTTACTACACACACAGCTTACTAGTTGATGCTGGCCATAACAAATGTATACAAAAGTAAGAATTGTTATCACAGAAGATGTTATATGTTAAAAATATCTTGTTGTAAGCATGTGTTTGTGTGTAGTGCTGCAGGAGGCAGTCAGCACCGGCGACCCAGAGATGGTGCAGCTAGTGCTCCAGCGGCGAGACTACCTCAAAGCCTCTACAGCTCTGGGAGGAGTGCCTGAGCTTCTGAGCAAGATCCGTGAGGTGTTCTCTCTCTCTGTTTGCTCCCCTCTCTGAAATGTTTTTCACTCATCACAAAAAACTAAGAACTGCAAACTCAAGCCTCTTTTCAATCCCCCCCCAGTCCCCAGATTTCTACATGGAAATGAAATGGGAGTTCACAAGTTGGAGTAAGTTCTACTTGAAAATCCCCCTTTACAATTGGCCATGTGTGGATGTTTGCAACGTTGTAGTTTACATTGCTTTCCCATCCTTTCCCAGTCCCTCTCGTTTCCCGGGTTTGTCCCAGTGACGTGTGTCGGATCTGGAAGAGTGGGGCCAGCCTGCGTGTGGACGCCACTCTGCTAGGCTTCGAGAACATGACCTGGATCAGAGGTCGTCGGAGCTACATTTTCAGGGGAGATGGTGAGTCCCTTTTTCCCTGAGTGAGGCTTACACACAGCTGTGTCCTCCTGACCTCTGTTTTAGCAGGCCGTCTCATCTTTGATCTCGTCTTTTGCTCTGTTGGCTTATGTTTCATAGTGTGTGTTTGTGCCCATTGGCAGATGCCTGCACAGAGTTGATGGAGGTGAACCATGATGAACAGGTGGTGGACACGGAACGCTTTGACATCTCCAGGGAGATAGAAGACGTAACGCTGGACTCCATGCAACCTGCAGAACAGGAAGTGGCCAAGCGGCTGACCACGCCCGTTGTCAATACCTTTCTGGACACCAGGGACATTGCTTTTGAGAGGCAAGACCCAAACCGTACTTTATCTTGTTTCTCTATTGTGTAGTATAATGTGTCTGTTGAAGGATGTGTAAACTTGTATAGGGATTTATAGTAACATGACATTAAATTGTTTTTCACAGAAATAAATCTGGGTTTTGGGGTTGGAGGAGTGATAAAACGGAAGTTGTCAATGGTTTCGAGGCTAAGGTTTGTGCATTTATTAAAGCATTCTTGTGTTGATATTTAATTATTTTGTCGCTTGTCTATGTTTGCTGACCTTACGCAAGTCCCTTTCTTTAATTTGACAAGATCTACAGTAGATTGCCAGCTTTTAAAAAAATTGTTGTTTTCTTTTAGTACCAGTAAACGGAAGAATAGTATGCGGTATACTGCACGAGTTGTTTTTCTTTTCATTGCAGGTTTTCACTGTGAACAATGTAAGCGTGGTGATCCGGACGAGGACAGAGCATCTCACCGATGAGGAGAAGGCTAGAATAAAAAGTATACACTCTTTGATCCCTCGAGGAGGTGGTAGAGGGACATACCAGTTAGTCTGTATCTGAAATGGCACCCTGTTCCCTACGTAGTGCACTACTTCTGACCTAAGAGACATGGTCCATATCTCAATGTTTAATAAGCAGAGTTTCAGTTGCAGTGTAACGCTGGGAGACTCTTGCACAGCTATAATAACCCAGAGAGACCTGTCTCGGTTTAGAAGGGGACTTGTTGGAGACCAGCGCTCTGTCAGACACAATAACACTTTGTGTGGATTGTCTCTTTTTTTGGCTTCTAGGTGAGAGGAATGTTCTGGAGGCTCTTCTGGGCACAGTGGAGCAGCAGATAAGTGCTCAAGGGGTAAGAGATCAGCAGACCTGAATTTGAGGTTATTGCGGGATTATCCCATCAAATTTCTGTAATACCTACATAGACAGAATCTTACTTGCCTATTTGGTTTATAATGGCTTCAATAAGAATGCTCTACTCTGGTCATATTGTGGATAGGACCTCACGCTGGAGTACGCGACAGCCAACAACCCCACCGCCATCACACCGGAGGAGTACTTTGACCCTGCGTTTGACCTTGAAGACCGAGACATTGGCCGGCCCATTGAACTTACCATCCGAACCCAGAAGTAAGAAAATTATGCTGCAAAACCCAAGAGAGAGCGAGACTTTCTGATCAGTATTCATGTCATCAGAAGTCTTGATTGTTTTTATAACAGGTTCCCTCTCAGTTCATATGAAGGTGTTGGTGTTGAGGTTTTAGCATAAGGGTGGTTGTATTGAGATGGGACTACTTTGCAGTGTGCATAATCTACAAATCGCCATATCTACAAATGACTACTCATGATGGGATCAAGATTAGCGATTCTGCGCTTCCTCAAACTGATCCCTCAAACACGATGAGAGTGTTTTCTGGTTCGTATTCATTAGGCACCAAACAGAAGAAAACGGGACTGAAACAGGAGGGACTACCGTAACTTGTCCAATACGAAATTCTTATTTTCATTTTCCGTTGCAAAATGTTTTGCTACGGTGTACAATAATGAATACCACCCTGATGTGTTCAGGTTCAAGGGTACATTGTGGATGAGCGAGGAACACCCCCTCTCCCTGGTGGAGCAGGTCACCCCCATCATCAATCTCATGGCCCGGACCAGCACCCACTTCGCCCGGCTGCGGGATTTTGTCACCCTCAAGTTCCCTCCAGGGTTCCCTGTAAAAATAGGTACAATCACGCCTCTGGAACAGCGTGACGAAATGAGAATGTTTACACAAAATGCTAGTGCCAATCAGCTCATTCAAGCACAACTGTATCAAGCGTCTCAGAGGAGGTCTGCTGATCAAGGATCAGTCCTGTCCATATAACCTTATTCCTTGTGAACTAAAAGGCAAAATGGACCCCAAATCAGCACTCCTACTCTGAGACGCTTCATACATACAGGGCCTGATTGAGGGAAAAACTGCACATACACATACAAGGTATCACAATGAAAAGCCCACCATAGAGACGTTTGCTTATAGATAATGGGATCTGTGGAGTGACCCGTCTTTGTTTCCTCTCACACAGAGATTCCCCTATTCCATGTGCTCAACGCCCGCATTTCATTTGGCAGTGTCAACAAATGCAGCACGGGCGAACCCTTGGAGACACCCCCCTCCGCTGCCACACCCGAGGAGGAGGAGGAGGCGGAGGAGGTGGAGGAGGTGAGGGAGGAGGGCGGCTGCAGCGAAGCTGCAGGTAGGAAAAGCACACCCATGCCGCTGACCAGGGTGACTCCGGCATTCGTCCCCATGGGGTCTGAACAAAACAAATCGCACATTTAGTCATTTCTCAAATGTATTTCTTCAGTTGCATCTAACAGATGAACAACCAATACTAATGTTTCTATCCGTATCACTTTTGGTCGAAATGTCAATATTAACAGCCACCACTAGTAACATCATTCTGTATGACTGTTCCCTCCACCCAGTTCCCCCTCTATTCCAGGTGTGCCCGTCGGTGTTTGAAGTGCCCTCACACTACCGCCACCGAGGAGGGGGTGGCAGCCGCCACACGCCGGTGTCAAATCATGACGAGGAGCTACTGCAGTATGCCATCCACCAGAGTCTGCTGGAGTCCGGTGGTGGAGCCCTGGGACAGGTCCTAGATGCCACACACACACACCCCTCCTACTCATCTGTTTCACTCCCTATCTGGTCCTCTTGCGCTCACGGCCATCCGCCTTAGTGTTCATCTGTTCGACCGGTGGGCGGTCTGTTCAGGAAGCTGCAATGTTGTAAAACTTCCAGATAGAATGTATTGCGTGGAAAATATATTATTGTCTGACATAAGGAATCGGGAACTCTGTCCGTTACATTTATGCAAGTTTTATTTGCGACGTGCCGGGAGTTTCACCTCGCTAACTCCACCTTTTTGTTTTGTCCTCTAGGAAGTGACCTGGGAGGATGCCAATGGTGACCTCACAGACCCCATACTCAGTAGCCAGAGTGACGGGTACACCAAGTATTCATGCATATCATTATCTACACTTTTCACTTTTGTCCAAAGTGACTTCCAGTTAGCGCATACAAGTATATTCAGACTATATCCATATCCCTCTGTTGTTCCAGAAGCATCCCAGAGGGGGTGCTGGTGGACTTGGGAGACACCACGTCGAGTCAGGCGAGCTCGGGCACCTCGGCCTCCAGCCCCGACACTGACCTCCGCATGGCCATGGAGCTGTCGGCCCGGGCCCAGGCCGAGGAGGAGAGGAGGAGGAAGGAGGAAGAGGAGGAGCTGGAGAGGATATTGCAACTCTCGCTCACAGAGAAGTAAAAAAAGGAAAATAGGAGGGAAAAATAATAATAATTAAGGCCATGCCTTGCCATAACTGCATTAACTTTTCATTGATCAAGAAGCGGCCACCACCACACCCCCAATCCAGCCCCACCCCACTCTCCTCCTTCACTACAATCTGCCATGACACCGGAAAAACATCCATGTAACATATGTCAAACACAACCATCTGTATTTAATACTTTAATACCTATTTTTGTTTAAAAAATAATAATTTAACAGATGTATTGCTAGATTTGTATTTCTGTATAACACTTAGGCTCTGTCTTAAAAGTGTAGAAGCTGTCAAATCCTTGATTCCTCCCGTCCTTTTAAAACAGAGCCAAAGCCACTCCGCTCTCCCGAAGAGGTATCCAGGTATTCTTTGATATTATTTTGGGAAGGATTTCCATTGGAGTGTAAGGGTTCCAACAAGTGATTGTGTTTGTTGGGTGTTGTGAAGAGCAGGTTAAACTTGGGACCGGTAGCTGCTTTAGTTGTGGCTCTGGAAGGTTGTTGTTTTAGAGCCCTGGGTCATGTTCATTAGGCACCAACTGGAAGGGAGCAGAATGAAACCGGGAGGGGCTACCTGCACATTTTCAGTTTCCTGTTGCAAAAAGTTTAAAACATGTGTTATTTTTTTATTAAGATGACCCTGGAAATGGCATTCCAGTCACACAGCCATTTGGAAAAATTGAATATCTCAGGGTTCCATTGTTCTACAGTTCCTCTGAAACTAGTGAAAGTGCAGTATGTTAGTTTATTGTAGACACATCGAACATGGTTTTCTGGTTATCAATATGGATTTTTTTCAAACAATATGACTTGCTGGTGCTTCCAACCCTTTTTCTTCTCGTGCTGCAAGAATTCATGTTTTGGATTTGTGTTGTCATTGACGCAATGTTAAAATGAAAGTGAACTACATGATCATTCAAACAGGTTTTGACTTGCCCCAGAAACCAGGTTTTATTCAATTGGGCTAAGGGCTTGTTATGTAAGAGGGTTTGATCTTGTTGGCCATGGGCACCATCAAGCATCAGAACCTCAACAAAGCAATAGCAGAAGCCTCTGTGCCTACCTGTGGATGACAAAGGAGCATACACACGGTTCAGTGGTGCTCGCAAACAAACAAGGTCGAAACATTGATTATCGTAGGCTATCCATTGTATAACACGTTTTCCTTTCTTAAATGTCAAAGAATCTGTCCATTAGACTTCAAACTCAGCAGGGTTCTAAGTTCTCCTGTTAGGGCTGTCTTTTTTTAATTTTTATCTTGAAACTACAGAGACCTGTGAACTGAGTGACGTGTGAGATCTGCTCCATGTAGCATCATCATTTTGTACTGAAGGAAGCGATTCCCTCTAACGTTCCCAATCCCAAATGGATCTTACCTACAGTGCCTTCGGAAAGTATTCATACCCCTTGACTTTTTCTACATTTTTAGTTACAGCCTTATTCTAAAATTGATTAAATAGTTTTTTTTCACTCATCAATCTACACACAATAACACATAATGACAAAGCAAAAACAGTTATTTATAAATAAAGTATTCGAACCCTTTACTCGGTACTTTGTTGAAGCACCTTTGGCAGCGATTACAGCCTCGTGTCTTTTTGGGTATGACGCTACAAGCTTGGCACACCTGTATTTGGGAAGTTTCTCCCATTCTTCTCTGCAGATCCTCTCAAGATTTGTCAGGTTGGATGAGGAGAATTGTTGCACAGCTATTTTCAGGTCTCTCCAGAGATGTTTGATCGGGTTCTGGCTGGGCCACTCAAGGACATTCAGACTAGCCCCGAAGCTTCTCCTGTGTTGTCTTGGCTGTGTGCTTAGGGTCGTTGTCCTGTTGGAAGGTGAACCTTCGCCCCAGTCTGAAGTACTGAGCGCTCTGGAGCAGGTTTTCATCAAGGATTTCTCTGTGCTTTGTTTCGTTCATCTTCCCTCGATCCTGACTAGTCTCCCAGTCCCTGCTGCTGAAAAACATCCCCACAGCATGATGCTGCCACCACAATGCTTCACCGTAGGTATGGTGCCACATTTCCTCCAGACGTGACGCTTGGCATTCAGGCCAAAGAGTTCAATCTTGGTTTCATCAGACCAGAGAATCTTGTTGCTCATGGTCTGAGAGTCTTTAGGTGCCATTTAGCAAACTGCAAGCAGACTGTCATGTGCCTTTGACTGAGGAGTGGCTTCCGTCTGGTCACTCTACCATAACGGCCTGATTGGTGGAGTGCTGCATAGATGGTTCTCCCATCTCCACAGAGGAACTCTAGAGCTCTGTCAGTGACCATCGAGTTCTTGGTTGCCTCCCTGACCAAGGCCCTTCTCCCCCGATTGCTCACCTTGGCCCGGGCGGCCTGCTCTAGGGAGAGTCTTGGTGGTTCCAAAATTCTTCCATTTAAGAATGATGGAGGTCACTGTGTTCTTGGTGACCTTCAATGCTGTAGACATTTTTTGGTTCCCTTCCCAGATCTGTGCCTCGGCACAATCCTGTCTCGCTCTGCGGACAAATTCTTCGACCTCATGGTTTGGTTTTTGCTCTGACATACACTGTCAACTGTGGGACCTTATATAGACGTGTGTGACTTTCCAAATAATGTCCAATCAATTTAATTTAACACAGGTGGACTCCAATCAAGTTGTAGAAACATCTCAAGGATGATCAATGGAAACAGGATGCACCTGAGCTCAATTTTGAGTCTCATACCAAAGGGTCTGAATACTTATGTAAATAAGCTATTTCTCATTTCTAAAAACCTGTTTGCTTTGTCATTATAGAGTATTGTGTGTAGATTGCTGAGGATTTTTTTTGTATGTTATCCATTTTAGAATAAGGCTGTAACGTAATAAAATGTGGAAAAGTCAAGGGGTCTGAATAATTTCCAAAGGCACTGTATGCTCTTGTGCAGACCTGAAGATTTGATAGGTGTACGCGATATGGTAATACATTTAACTTGCCCTCTGATGGGCTAGGGGAATAAAAAAAAAAAGTCATATTGCCAATTACAGTATATCACAAAAGTGAGTACACCCCTCACATTTTTGTAAATATTTGAGTATACCTTTCATGTGACAACACTGAAGAAATTACACTTTGCTACAATGTAAAGTAGTGAGTGTACAGCTTGTATAACAGTGGAAATTTGCTGTCCCCTCAAAATAACTCAACACACAGCAATTAATGTCTAAACCGCTGGCAACAAAAGTGAGTACACCCCTAAGTGAAAATGTCCAAATTTGGCCCAAAGTGTCAATATTTTGTGTGGCCACCATCATTTTCCAGCACTGCCTTAACCCTCTTGGGCATGGAGTTCACCAGAGCTTCACAGGTTGCCACTGGAGTCCTCTTCCACTCCTCCATGACGACATCCCGGAGCTGGTGGATGTTAGAGACCTTGCACTCCTCCACCTTCCGTTTGAGAATGCCCCACAGATGCTCAATAGGATTTAGGTCTGGAGACATGCTTGGCCAGTCCATCACCTTTACCCTCAGCTTTAGCAAGGCAGTGGTCGTCTTGGAGGTGTGTTTGGGGTCGTTATCATGTTGGAATACTGCCCTGCGGCCCAGTCTCCGAAGGGAGGGGATCATGCTCTGCTTCAGTATGTCACAGTACATGTTGGCATTCATGGTTCCCTCAATGAACTGTAGCTCCCCAGTGCCGGCAGCACTCATGCAGCCCCAGACCATGAAACTCCCACCACCATGCTTGACTGTAGGCAAGACACACTTGTCTTTATACTCCTCACCTGGTTACCGCCACACACGCTTGACACCATCTGAACCAAATAAGTTTATCTTGGTCTCATCAGACCACAGGACATGGTTCTAGTAATCCATGTCCTTAGTCTGCTTGTCTTCAGCAAACTGTTTGCGGGCTTTCTTGTGCATCATCTTTAGAAGAGGCTTCCTTCTGGGACGACAGCCATGCAGACCAATTTGATGCAGTGTACAGCGTATGGTCTGAGCACTGACAGGCTGACCCCCCCACCCCTTCAACCTCTGCAGCAATGCTGGCAGCACTCATACGTCTATTTCCCAAAGACAACCTCTGGATATGACGCTGAGCACGTGCACTCAACTTCTTTGGTCGACCATGACGAGGCCTGTTCTGAGTGGAACCTGTCCAGTTAAACCGCTGTATGGTCTTGGCCACCGTGCTGCAGCTCAGTTTCAGGGTCTTGGCAATCTTCTTATAGCCCAGGTCATCTTTATGTAGAGCAAAAATTCTTTTTTTCAGATCCTCAGAGTTCTTTGCCATGAGGTGCCATGTTGAACTTCCAGTGACCAGTCAGTATGAGGGAGTGTGAGAGCGATGACACCAAATTTAACACACCTGCTCCCCATTCACACCTGAGACCTTGTAACACTAACGAGTCACATGACACCGGGGAGGAAAAATGGCTAATTGGGCCCAATTTGGACATTTTCACTTAGGGGTATACTCACTTTTGTTGCCAGCGGTTTAGACATTAATGGCTGTGTGTTGAGTTATTTTGAGGGGACAGCAAATTTACACTGTTATACAAGCTGTACACTCACTACTTTACATTGTAGCAAAGTGTAATTTCTTCAGTGTTGTCACATGAAAAGATATACTAAAATATTTACAAAAATGTGAGGGGTGTACTCACTTTTGTGATATACTGTATATCTCCACAAGTGCATAGTAGGGTCTTGATTCCATTTGGGCTTGGGCCACAGACATGATTTGGTTGGGAGGGTCAGTGTTCTACTGCTACTTAGGCCAGACCTACTAAAGACAGCAGAGAACATTTGAAATGTCTCATCTTTAAAGCTGTGATCAAGGGGCTTAAAAAAATGTTTCCCGTCCAGTGGTGTTGCTGGACATAAAATGAATTAACCAATGTAGTTAATTACACTGATAACCAACAGCACTGTGGGCATGTTACTGATGCGTCTTTTTGTATGTTTTCTGGGGGCTTGAGCTCAAAACGGCTAATGATCAAGTTGCCAAACAGCAGAACATTCTCTAAAGTACCAGAGTTCACTTTGATTAGATTTCTGGGGAACAGTCTTCGTACTGCTTTATTTGCTAGCAGGTAGGCTTATTTTTTTAAACAGAATTCAAGAAAGCATTTGTTAACTGATGTTGGTTTCAAATTGTTTTCTTTCTTAAATAAATGCACTTTATTTCAATTTGGGTGAACTATGGCTTATTCTTTTACAAGTAGCTGTTTCCTAGCCTGCCTCTTGCTAAGAATAACAGCAGATGGCGCAAACCCATTCCTTTTTCTGATCATAAAAACACAATCGTTTTTCAGACACAAATCTGCCCTGATCATTGACTGGTGAATGACCCCTGAATTGCTGTAAATTTTCAGATTTCACCGTTTTACAGGACTGGATTAATTGGTCACAGCAATGCCCTTTGTATTGTTTCATCAATAATCCTTGGTATATATGGTTAGATTATCACATAGATCTACGAATGGGTGGTATGTTTTGTTTGGCTAAATATAGTCACCGCCTTCATTCAAATCCTGACATCTGCTCTGTGCGTACCACACTGACCAATTAGAGCATCTGAACTGTTTACCGTAATCCAATTGGATGCTATAAAAAATATTATGGTGGTTATACACGGGCACCATATTGTGTAAGAGGAATCAACTCTGAAAATGGAATCGAAAATTCTATTAGCCCTCTCCATGAACTGAGCGATTATTCATAATCAGATACCTGTCATCTTTCCAAATTTCACATTTAAAAAACGAAATTAGACACAAAATGAGCAACAGGGAAATGGTTTTGGTGTCTTCAACTATTTCTATTCTAAATTGATTTTATTACAATTTGACATTTTAGTCGAGGGATCTGGTTTGAGGTAGATTTTCATTTTAGATGCTTGTAGTAATGCTGTCACCTTGTGTATTATTGACCTTTTCTAATCTTGACAGCATGTGAGTGAGTACCAATTGTGAATCTCTTTGAAAGCGACAGCTACATCATGGTGTCATATGTTTTAAGCACCATGCAACCAGTCTCACTTCGATGTCTCCTGTAACACTTAAAAAGGGAAAAACAGGCAACAACAAAATATATAGGCATTTGAACACTAAGAAGGTGATTACACACTGATGTAGCTTCAAAATGGTGAAAAAGTACTGTGGATAATTGCACTATTTACCTTGTTTACCTTTTTGGCAGCTATGAGAAGTCCCTTTTTTTTCAATGATCCATTTAAGTGTATTTTCTAGCCAACTGTTACCTGATAAAGGTGTGCGTGCTAACTTGTCTAACAATGAGAAGCGGTCCCATTTTGTAAGATACCTTAATGCTCTGTCACAGCTTGGTGTTTGGGGTTCTTTTTCACATGCATTAATTCTTTAACTCTCAAGCCACCAGATGGCCCATCTCTAATATGCTTCTCTACTATTCCAAATTATCTTTTTTCTCCCAATTGGGAAATTTGTTGTGCAGTCGGGGTTCAACACTAAAAAACATTCAAAACAGTGACAACCGTACAACCGATATAAACACAACATGAAACAATGAGATGGATAAAAAGGAGTAATTGTGCAGAAGTGCAGCAATAGATAGACATTTCATGTGCAGATTCAGAAAGTTAATGGCCTGCGGGATAAAAGAGTTATTGTATATGTTGCTATTGAGTTTGGGAAGTCTTTGATGACCTGAGGGGAGAAGCGCAAAATGGTCAAGGAGGGGGTGACCAGGACAGTCTGATACTGTTAGTTCTCTTCACCACTTGCTTTCTGAACGTCACTGAGCTGTGCTTGTTGCCTTCTGATGACCTTGCTGGCCACCTTAACCACCCTGTACAACCTATTTCTGTTGCAAACATTAAGATTGCCAAACCAGGCCCCCTTTGAGAACATCAATACGGATTCAATAAAACTCCTGTAAAACAGTGTCATCATTGTCTTGCTGACATTAAAAGAGTTCATCTTTCTCAGATGGTATGTGTTCTCCTCAAACGTCAACTTGTTGTCCAGCACTGTTCCCAGGTACTGACCAGCTCAATGTCATGTCCCATGACCACAGTGGGTGTGGGGTTCAGTGACAGCCTTATAAAGTCAATATCTTTAGTTTGGTAGACATTGAGTTGGAGGAAGCCGTTCTCACACCATGACACAAAGTCATCTACCACAGGCCCATGCTCAGACTCTCCATCCTGTAGTAGACCGACGATGGCAGTCATCAGCAAACTTGATGTGCCTCTTTTCATATTCGCTACGACAGTCATTAGTGTAAAGTATGTACAGGAGAGGAGAGAAGACACAACCTTACCAACCGGTGGAGGAGCAGAGCTGCTTTGACATGACGCCTTTTACTCACACTTGTTGGGACTGGTCGGTAAGGAAGTCTACTATCCAGCCCACAATGCTCACATCCAGCTTGATGTGGGAGAGGAGCTTCTCTGCTAGTATGTGAGGCTGGATAGTATTGAAGGGAGACGAGAAGTCCATGAACAGAAGCCTTGTGTGTTTTTTTTGGCCCTCCAGGTGCTTGTAGAGGAAGTTTGGCCCTCCAGGTGCTTGTAGAGGAAGTTGAGTAGGGTTAGAGTGGGGTCCTCCATCCCTCGCTTGGCCCTGTATGCAAACTGCAGGGGGTCCAGGGTATACTCAACCTGACGCAGTACATCCTTCTTGATTAACTTCTCAAAATGATTTCATCACCGAGGACGTCAGTGCCACTAAAGTCATTTAGCAACTTGGGGAATTTGCTTTTTTCCACAGGAACAACAGTAACATGCTTCCAGAGTTTAGGCACCTTCTGCAGCTCGAGTGAAAATGTGATGAAAAATTCCACTGAATTGTTCGGCACATGACGTAGGTACCTGTCCATCAATGTTGTCTGGTCCTGCGCTCTTTTTAACTTTGGTCTGTCTGAATAGGCTTGTGACACTGGATGCTAAATTCCATTTTGGGAGTAGCAATTGTCCTCATACGCATCTCAGTAATTCCTCCACTAAAGGTCTGATTGTCAAATCTGAGGTAAGCTAAATGGTTTTATCAGCCAGAGTCCTTTGAGTTAAAACCATCAACCTGTATCATCTTGTTTCCCTTGTCTTGTAGCCCAACCACAGTTCTCATTCCATTCCAGGCAGCCCTCAGATTGTTGCTACTGAGTTCATCCTCAATCTTCTCATATTTCAGTCTAGATTCCCTTTTAGCAGTCACATAGCCCTCATAGAAAGCAATATTTATTTTACACAATAAGCCCTTCAAGGGATAAATAGTAAACATTTTGCTAGGATTGCTGTATTTTCACAGAAGGAGATGTAACTGCACACCACATTAGTGAGTTCATCTATATTGGCGCTATAGAGACTCAGACTCTGGGATTAAAAAGGTTTAATCCAGAATATAGTAAATATGCTAAATACAATTATAAAGATGACCTAATGTAGAGGAATAAAGTTCAGACAACTTTTAGATTTCTAAATATATAGCCCTGGGAAGGTTAGTATTTGACTCAATCCCCATCTGGTGGTTTGAATAGAGAGCCAACAATGGGGGCATGTGTTGATCCCTCCCTCGGGCTCTCGGCACATGTCCAAATTGCTTGGGACATGATCAGAACTCCTACTCTACTCTAAGCTTTATGAATATGGGCCTGGGTCCCGTTTTCCACCACTTTAACATGATAGAAGGGACCAGATCCAACAGAGCACTCTGTTTCCATGACTTTGGATTAAGGGGATGAGTTCACTCAACCACCTTAACCTGTTTTTTAATGAATGTAAGAACGAATGTAAATCTGATGCTCATTGATGAGTGGTGCACATGTGAAAAGAGGCTTTGTTGAGTGGCATGCCCCCAAAAATTACTGTTTGTCTGTTGCCCTCTCATTCACATTTACACAGATGCTTCAGTCCATGTCTCAAACCTGAATTCTGTTTTTATTTTTTATTTTTAAGTAACTCGCTTTGGACTCAAAAATGCCTAACTCTTTATAATAACTTTAATGAATAAACATGAATAGACTATAAACTATGAATAAGTAACATTAATAATCTGTTAACATTTTTAAACATGTATACGCAGTTAATAAGCATATAAAATATGTAAACCATTTAGAATGGATTATTCATGAGTTATATTATACTGAACAAAATGAGGAACGCAGCATGTAAAGTGTTGGTCCCATGTTTCATGACCGGAAATAAAAGATCCCAGAAATGTTCCATATGCACAAAAAGCTTATTTCTCTCACATTTTGTGCACAAATTTGTTTACATCCCTGTTAGTGAGCATTTCTCATTTGCCAAGATAATCCATCCACCTGATAGGTGCGGCATATCAAGAAGCTGATTAAACAGCATGATCATTACACAGGTGCACCTTCAGCTCTAAAATGTGCAGTTCTGTCACACAACACGATGTCACAGATGTCTAAAGTTTTGATGTAGCATGAAACAGGCATGCTGACTGTAGGAATGTCCACCAGAGCTGTTGCCAGAGAATGGAATGTAAATTTTTCTACCATAAGCCGCCTCCAACGTTGTTTAAAATAATTTGGCAGTACGTCCAACAGGCCTCACAACGGCAGGCCACTTATAACCATGCCAGCCCAGGACCTCCACATCTGGCTTCTTCACCTGCAGGATCGTGTGAGACCAGCCACCCGGACAGCTGATGAAATTGTGGGTTTGAACAACCAAAGAATTTCTGCACAAACTGTTAGAAACCGTCTCAGGGAAGATCATTTGCGTGCTCGTCGTCCTCACCAGAGTCTTGACCTGACTGCAGTTCTGCATTGTAACTGACTTCAGTGGGCAAATGCTTACCTTCGATGGCCACTGGCACGCTGGAGAAATGTGCTCTTCACAGATGAATCCCAGTTTCAACTGTACTGGGCAGATGGCAAACAGCGTGTATGGTGTTGTGTGGGCGTGAAACAACTGACGCCGGAGACAAGAAGCAGGTACGGAGAGTTGATATTTAATTAGGAACCCACGGATATACAATGACAAATGATAATCAATGCAGCAGCGGGGAACCGAGCTGGGGAACTGACAAATATAGGGGAGGTAATAAACAGGTGATTGAGTCCAGGTGAGTCCAATAATCGCTGATGCGCGTGACGGGGGGAAGGCAGGAGTGCATTACGCACACCTGGTGGTAGGAGTGTGCAATGCTGGGGAGCCTGGCGCCCTCGAGTCCCGGGGGGGGAAGAGCGGGAGCAGGCGTGACAGTGCGAGCGGTTCACTGATCTCAACGTTGTGAACAGAGTGCCACATGGCGGTGGTGGTGTTATGGTATGAGCAGGCATAAGGTACGGACAACGAACAATTGCATTTTATTGATGGCAATTGGAATGCACTAAGATACCGTGACGAGATCCTGAGGCCCATTGTTGTGCCATTCATCCGCCATTATCACCTCATGTTTCAGCATGATAATGCACGGCCCGATGTCGCAAGGATCTGTACACAATTCCTGGAAGTTGAAATTGTCCCAGTTCTTCCATGGGCTGCATACTCACCAGACATGTCACCCATTGAGCATGTTTGGGATGCTCTGGATTGAAGTGTACGACAGCATGTTCCAGTTACCGCCAATATCCAGCAACTTTGCACAGCCATTGAAGAGGAGTGGTACAACATTCCACGGGCCACAATCAACAGCCTGATGAAGGTGTGTCGCGCTGCATGAGGCAAATGGTGGTCATACCAGATACTGACTGGTTTTCTGATCCATGCCCCTACCTTTTTTTTAAGGTATCTGTGACTAACAGATGCATATCTGTATTCCCAGTCATGTGAAATCCATAGATTAGAGCCTAATGAATATATTTCAATTGACTGATTTCCTTATTTGAACTGTAACTCAGTCAAATCTTTAAAATTATTGCATGTTGATTTTATATTTTTGTTCAGTGTATATAAAGTGTTACCCAATAATTTGGGTCATTTGCATACAGCATGCCTTGAGAAATGGGAGTCTTTAAGTAAAGGAAGCTAATGTTCATGTCACTCAACACCCACACACAGTATTTCATTCACTTAATGAATTTTGTCAAAATAAAAACCTAAATAAATAATTACTTATGTTTGTTTTCCCTTTTAAAACTTCTTATGGCTGAGATCCCGTTAACGGGATCGACTTGACAACAGCCAGTGAAAGTGCAGGGCGCCAAATTCAAACAGAAATCTCATAATTAAAATTCCTAAAACATACAAGTATTTTACACCATTTTGAAGATAAATTTGTTGTTAATCCCACCACAGTGTCCGATTTCAAAAAGGCTTTACGACGACCATCTGATTATGTTAGGTCAGTACCTAGTCACAGAAAAACACAGCCATTTTTTCCAGCCAAAGAGAGGAGTCACAAAAAGCAGAAATAGAGATCAAATTAATCACTAACCTTTGATGATCTTCATCAGATGACACTCATGGGACTTCATGTTACACAATACATGTATGTTTTGTTCGATAAAGTTAGTTTACATTGGCGCGTTATGTTCAGTAATGTTTTGCCTCCAAAACATCCGGTGATTTTGCAGAGGGCCACATCAATTTACAGAAATACTCATAATAAACATTGATTAAAGATACAAGTATTATACATGGAACTTTAGATAAACTTCTCCTTAATGCAACCGCTATGTCAGATTTCAAAATAACTTTACGGAAAAAGCACACCATGCTATAATCTGAGTACAGCGCTCAGAGACCAAAACAAGCCATACAGATATCCGCCATGTTGTGGAGTCAACAGAAGTCAGAAATAGCATTATAAATATTCACTTACCTTTGATGATCTTCATCAGAATGCACTCCCAGGAATCCCAGTTCCACAATAAATGTTTGTTTTGTTCGATAACGTCCATAATTTATGTCCAAATACCTCCTTTTTGTTTGCGCGATTAGTTCCAAAATCCAAATTGATGATGCGCAGGCCAGACGAAAAGTAAAAAAAATCCATTACAGTTCGTAGAAACATGTAAAACGATGTATAGAATCAATCTTTAGGATGTTTTTAACATAAATCTTCAATAATATTTCAACCGGAGAATTCCTTTGTCTGTAGAAATGCGATGGAACGCAGCTACCTCTCATGGGGGCGTGCCTCGTGGCACTCTGCCAGACACCTGACTCAATCAGCCTTAATTCCCTCATCCTTCACAGTAGAAGCATCAATCCCATAGAACATTTGTGGGCAGAACTGAAAAAGCGTGTGCGAGCAAGGAGGCCTACAAACCTGACTCAGTTACACCAGCTCTATCAGGAGGAATGGGCCAAAATTCACCCAACTTATTGTGGGAAGATTGTGGAAGGCTTCTCGAAACGTTTGACTCAATTTAAACAATTTAATGGCAATGCTACTAAATACTAATTGAGTGTATGTAAACTTCTGACCCACTGGGAATGTGATGAAAGAAATAAAAGCTGAAATAAATCACTCTCTCTACTATTATTCTGACATTTCACATTCTTAAAATAAAGTGGTGATCCTAACTGACCTAAGACAGGGAATTTTTACTTGGATAAAATGTCAGGAATTGTGATAAACTGAGTTGAAATGTATTTGGCTAAGGTGTATGTAAACTTCCGACTTCAACTGTACATGAGACAAAAGTCCCTAGAGGACTGACAAGATATGACGGCTTATTACACAAAGATGGTAAAGGGGGTGGGGAAAATAGAAAGATAGGGAGAAAGGGACATTTTTCGTACATTTGGTAACTACGCTCACAGTAACCATATACTTTGCACACGAGCCGCTGCCCGTTTTGGTAAGAAATGCAATGTATTTACGTGTAGATGTCTTTATCTGTCGTCTCACTGCTGAAACCAATCGATCCTTCAATGGGGAATGGCTCGATGGGTGTAAGGCTCTGGTTGTCCACCAGAGGTCACAATGTCCTTCTTCTTAGTTTTGGTCTTGTAGTGGAGTGTTCAAATAGATCAGATACTCTGTGATTGTCTGAGATGGGATTTTCTTCCTTCCCACCTTGTGTCTTTAGTCAAAGTTCTAGATCCCTTTACATGCACAGCTGCAAACTCAATGTTTTGGTCTAGTGAGTTTTTCTTCACCCCGTGTTGAGTTTCAGAGTTTCCAACCATTTCAACGTGTGGCCACGGCTTCACGTCTGCTGTTCTCAGTTCAAAGTTTCGAACCATTTCAACGTGTGGACCACAGTCTCACGTCTTTTGGTCTACATGTTCATTCTTAACGAGTCCTTTTAAGCACTCTGGTTGAAAAGAGCGGTTCCATCACACTGACACGCTCTTCTGACCTCATTCGGGTGTGGCTTAGTTAATGTGCAAGGGACATGAAAACTATGACCTCGTTAGAAAACTAAAATCACATTCCTATCTTAACAAAAATAGGCTCATCATTATGCATATTGTATTAACATCATAATGGATGGGGTTACGTTTTTTAATAACACCACACAATGAAAAGCAATATGACATGATTATTCTTTAGATCCCCACTAACCATTCTTAACATTCCTATCTTAGAAATATTGTTCCAATATTCACTTTTTGGACGTTATAGTTTTGGTGGCAAAAGTTACCTGGAGGACAAAGGCGTTCCTTTGGTTGGTACTGAAGAGCAGGAGAGGGTTCTTTGCTGCATAAAATGTACGATTGGCGTGAGATGTCATACAACTGGCCCAGCACCCCCCTCTCCTGTGAGAGAGAGGGGGTCTGGCTATCTGCTTGCCCTCGACCTGCCCTGGCCTGTCCCCTCATAAATATTATGAGAACTGTACAATCCGCCTCCTGTGTCTGCATCTGAGTCGTCATAGTCCGGGAGGTGACCAAGAACCCAATTGCTCTCTACAGTAATTCAACAATCTTGGCTTTATGGGAGAGTGGCCAGACAAAAGCCACTCTTGAGAAAAAGGCACCTGACATCACGCCTGGAGTTTGCAAAAAGGCATGTGAAAGACTGAGACCAAAAGGCAAAAGATTCTGGGGTCCGATGAGTCAAAAATGTAAGTCTGGCCTGAATGCAAGGTGCTATATCTGGAAAAAAACAGGCACAGCTCATCACCCGTCTAACACCATCCCTACCGTGAAGCATGGTGCTGGCAGCATCATGCTATGGGGATGTTTTCAGAGGCAGGGACTGGGAGATTGGTAAGGATAGAGGGAACAATGAATGAAGCCAAATACAGGCAAATCCTTGATGAGAACCTGCTTCAGAATACAAAACGACAGACTGGGGTGTAGATTTACATTCCAACAGGACAATGACTCTAAGCATACCGCTAAAGCAATGCTGGAATGGCTTCAGAATAACAATGTGAAAGTCCTTGAGTAGCCCAGGCAAAACTCAGACTTGAATCTTATTGGAAATCTGTGGAAAGGCTTCTTGATTGCTGTTCAATGCCGCTCCCCATCTAATTTAACAGAGTTTAACAGAAAATCAGCAAGGAAGAATGGAAGAAAATCACTAATCCAGATGTGCAAAGCTGATACAGACATACCCAAGATGACTCCCAGCTGTAATCGCCACCAAGGTGGTTCTACAAAGCATTGACTGTCACGTTCCTGACCTATTTCTGTTAGTTTTTGTGTGTTAGTTGGTCAGGACGTGAGGTTGGGTGGGCATTCTATGTTTTCTGTTTCTATGTTGGTTTTGGTTTGCCTGGTATGGCTCTTGATTAGAGGCAGGTGGTTTGCGTTTTTCTCTAATCAAGAGTCATATTTAGGTAGGGCATTCTCACTGTTTGTTTGTGGGTGATTGTCTCCTGTGTCCGTATGTCTGTTCGTACCACATGGGACTGTAGCGTTTGTTTGTTTCGTTTCGATGTCGTCTGTTTTCCTGTACGTAAGTTTATGTTTAGTTATGTAAGTTTATGTTCAGGTTGCGTCAACGTCGTTTTCTTATTTTGTAGTTTGGAAAGTGTTTTGTTTCGTTTCGTGTGCCATCGTAATTTATAATAAAGATGGCTTATTTCCCTGAGCCTGCGTTTTGGTCTGAAGATCCTTCTCTCCTCACCTCTTCCGAGGATGAGGAGAGCGTCACCCGTTACAGAATCACCCACCACGCTAAGACCAAGCGGCAAGGGAAAAATAAACGGAGTAAGGGACAGGAGAAAAACAAGGATTTCTGGACATGGGAGCAGATAATGAATGGAGAAGGTCCCTGGGCTAAGGCAGGAGAAAATCGCCGTTCCCAGGAAGAGAGGGAGGCAGCTAAAGCCCAGGAGCGGTGGTTTGAGGAGGCAGCAAGGAGACGTGGCTGGAAGCCCGAAAAGCCATGGGAACAGGTGGAGGCACTGAGGAGAGCAGAGGCTACCGAGGAGAGGAACCGGAGCTATGAGGGAACGCGTCTGGCACGGAAGCCAAAAAAGCCCGTGAGTAATTCCCAAAAATTTCTTGGGGGGGGGCTAGGAGATAGTGGGCCAAGGGCAGGTAGGAGACCTGCGCCCACTTCCCAGGCTTACCGTGGAGAGCGGGAGTACGGGCAGGCGCCGTGTTACGCAGTAGAGCGCACGGTGTCTCCTGTACGAGTGCATAGCCCAGTGCGGGTTATTCCACCTCCCCGCACTGGTAGGGCTAGATTGAGTATTGAGCCAGGTGTCATGAGGCCGGCTCAACGCGTCTGGTCTCCAGTGCGTCTCCTCGGGCCGGCATACATGGCACCTGCCTTACGCAGGGTTTCCCCGGTTCGCCTACATAGCCCGGTGCGGGTTATTCCACCTCCCCGCACTGGTCGGGCAACCGGGAGTATTCAACCAGGTAAGGTTGGGCAAGCTCAATGCTCAAGAGTGCCAGTACGCCTCCACGGTCCGGTATTTCCGGCACCACCTCCCCGCCCCAGCCTAGTACCTACAGTGTCTACACTACGCACTAGGCTACCAGTGCGTATCCTGAGCCCTGTTCCTCCTCCACGCACTCTCCCTGTAGTGCGTGTATCTAGCCCGGTGCCTCCAGTTCCGGCCCCACGCACTAAGCTACCAGTGCGTCTCCAGAGCCCTGTACACACTGTTTCTTCTCCCCCTACTAATCCTGATGTGCTTGCCCTCAGCCCGGTGTCACCAGTGCCGGTACCTCGCACCAGGTATAGAGTGGGCTTTGAGAGTCCAGTGTGCCCTGTCCCTGCTCCCCGCACTAGTAGGAAGGTGCTTATCATTAGCACGGTGCCTCCAGTTCCGGCACCACGCACCAGGTCTACAGTGCGCCGTATCCGGCCAGAGCCATCCGTCTCACCAGCGCCATCTGAGCCATCCGTCTCCCCAGCGCCATCTGAGCCATCCGTCTCCCCAGCGCCATCTGAGCCATCCGTCTCCCCAGCGCCATCTGAGCCATCCGTCTCCCCAGCGCCATCTGAGCCATCCGTCTCCCCAGCGCCATCTGAGCCATCCGTCTCCCCAGCGCCATCTGAGCCATCCGTCTGCCAGGAGCCTGCAAAGCCGCCCGTCTGCCATGAGCCTGCAAAGCCGCCCGTCTGCCATGAGCCTACAGAGCCATCCGCCAGACAGGAGCCGCTAGAGCCGTCAGCCAGACAGGAGCCGCTAGAGCCGCCCGCCAGACAGGATCTGCCAGAGCCGCCAACTAGACAGGATCTGCCAGAGCCGCCAACCAGACAGGATCTGCCAGAGCCGCCAACCAGACAGGATCTGCCAGAGCCGCCAACCAGACAGGATCTGCCAGAGCCGCCAACCAGACAGGATCTGCCAGAGCCGCCAACCAGACAGGATCTGCCAGAGCCGCCAACCAGACAGGATCTGCCAGAGCCGTCAGAGAGCCATGAGCAGCCAGAGCCGTCAGAGAGCCATGAGCAGCCAGAGCCGTCAGAGAGCCATGAGCAGCCAGAGCCGTCAGAGAGCCATGAGCAGCTAGAGCCGTCAGAGAGCCATGAGCAGCCAGAGCCGTCAGAGAGCCATGAGCGTCGAGAGCCGTCAGCCTGCCATGAGCGTCGAGAGCCGTCAGCCTGCCATGAGCGTCGAGAGCCGTCAGCCTGCCATGAGCGTCGAGAGCCGTCAGCCTGCCATGAGCGTCGAGAGCCGTCAGCCTGCAGGGAGGTGAATAGTTATATAAATGAGTTTTCTTTCTTTATTTTCCACTAAATTGGCAAAAATGTCTAAAAACATGTTTTCACTTTGTAATCATGGGGTATTGTGTGTAGATGGGTGCGGGGGGGAAATCAAATCCATTTTGAATTCAGGCTGTAACAACAAATGTGGAATAAGTCAAGGGGTATAAATACTTTCTGAAGGCACAACTAATCATCCAGTATCTCAGGGCAACTAAGCAAATATCTTCAAATAAATACAACAATGTTATGAAATAAAGATAAATAACGTGAACAATCATTTAACAGCAGCAGGAATATTACGTCACATAAAAAAATACATCAAATCATATCAAATAATATGGTCTAACCGAGACAAACAATCCAGTGGTATGAACTTTATTAGGCTAAACAAAACAAAAAAATTCAAATGAATAAAAGGTTTATACAAATGATGGACCCTGTCCCTGATGTTTTATATTCCCGTTTATCACATCACATGCTGACTAGACCGGGCATGCGTGTGCGTCCTCGTGCGCATGTTGATTTTGTCCATCCACACCAGACGCGATCAGGACACACAGGTTGAAATCTGACCAAATTCTATTTTAGCGCCTGAATACGGTTGTTGACTCACGTGAGCAGTTTGGATAAATTGATTGAATGACATGTATGTGTAAATGGCTTTCGCAACGCTCACTCACGCAACGCGGGCGGTGTGGTCAGCATGTCAGACAGATACAGCAAGCTATGCGTATGGATTTTTGATTGTTGAATCCCTTGGTTGTTGATTCCCCTGGATCCAGTCGGACAGGAGGTACCTTAGCATGACGTCGCTGCACTGCTTCACCAGTGATGCAATGGGTTATATACACAAACTGCCATGACAATCGTCACCACCAGGGAATTTGTGTGACCGGACCTTCTCAAATAGTACTTGAGTAGCCCTGGGCAACAGTAACCCGCATAAAAACTTTACACAAATGTTGATTCTGTAGGACCACATATGCCCTGAAAAAAAAGTCCTACAGGAATCCTGCAGGAATTCAACCATTTGTGAAGGAATTGTTCAGGTGTCCTGCACGGATCCTGTAGGATTGACAAAATCCTGCAGGAAAAGTCCCTGATGCTCCTGCAAGAGTATGACTTGTCCTGCATAAATGTTGAAAATCTTGCACAAACATGACAATTCATGTAGGAATCCTGCAGGACCGAACCCTGCAGGATTTTGATATTCCTGCAGGATATGGCAATTCCTGCAGGACCAAGTACATTCCTGCAGGAATCATGTAGGAACAAAACGTGCAGGATATGGCAATTTCAAGTTAACTATAGGATTTGAGATACAGTATGTTGTGATAACAGAGAAAATAGACTTTTGAAATATGGTGCAATATCAGACACTTCAACTCAACAAATGAGAAATGTAATAAATGACCATGTCCAAACGCAATAAATATAGTGTGTTATTTGTATTTGATAGATACCAACACAATTGATAATGGTTTCAGTAGGCCCACAGTTCAGTCAATGTAATAATGCATTTATATTTGGGTTCCCAAGTGGCGCAGCAGTCTAAGGCACTGCATCTCAGTGCTAGAGGCGTCACTACAGACATTACAGATTCCAGGCTGTATCACAACTGGCCGTGATTGGGAGACCCATAGGGCGGCGCACAATTGGCCCAGCGTCTTCCGGGTTAGGGTTTGGCCAGGGTAGGCCATCATTGTAAATAAGAATTTGTTCTAAACTGACTTGCCTAGTTAAAATAAAAATATCATGCTGCCAGTTTAAGAAACACCTTCATTCATACATACTCTGAATAAATAAATATAATGTAAAGAAAGTTGTATACAGTTAACTCCGTTTTATGTATTTGTTCGAGGGCCTACTGTATACATGAGGCCAACTTACCATATTATACCGGAGGCATAGCTACTAACACACCCAGTCTCATTACTTTGCGTGAATGATATCTCTCAACTTTAAACAATGCAAAATTCGAATACAAAATCATTTGTTTCGCTTCTTTCTTTTCAAACACAAAGGAGAATTCAGTGATTACAATTGTATACTTCATCTTTGTGGGTTCCTGAGGAAACGGTAACATCCATTACTGTAGTTAGGTTAAGTCAACCAGTACTCTATGGCTCAGCGGTGTGCTGATTCCAAGATCCAGACATGAGCGAGTGCTCGGCTCATTCTGACACTGTGTGCACCCGTACGCATGCTGAAATCTACACCCCAAATGACATGTATTTAAGTATTTTTTGTTGTAGTGGGGACAGCGACAGAACTTTGAAAAATGTTTTTATATTCTTATTATTATTATTACATTTTTTATGTTTAGCTCACATAGTAAAGGTATGCATTAAGGTGTCTGTACTAGAATAAGTGTTGCAAAAACAAGTGTAGACATTAAGAAATGCATTTCTATACCTTCAAACTTATTTTATACAATTGTGGGGGATTGCCAAAATGGAGGCACGGTGGCTTCAAAACACAGTATTCCAGTTGCGTAGCCTATCTATCACTCAGTATCCTCTAGTCGAGTAATTCTACTCAGATTCTTATTTAATTAGGCCTAGAGTGTGACTTGCGGTTAAGATATTTTTTGCTTCATTGTGATTTTACATTAGATACTGAATAGGAAATTGTGTACAGTAGGGTTATCATATCGGATAGAATAGCCGTAAAGAAAATGCCAGTTATTTGTACTATACTGGATAACTTTGCAAGACTAGCCTATTCTGTGTTTCTCTTTGAGTATGTTGGTCTCTTTTCTCTTATATTATGAATTCTATAGCCTACTAAATATCCGTTAAAGAAAGAAAACAATTCAGTAATTATAGATCATGTAAGTGTGGGCTCCCATCATTACATTCCCTACATTGATTAATGTCAACGAACCAATGGGGTGATGTCATAAAGGTCAAGATGCTTGGGGTTACAGACTCTAACATAATAATGCGAATGACTGATTTATTTGGATTTTACCACTTCATCTGTTGCAACAAGTAAAGCAGATGTACCATTACAAACACTCTTTTCTGCTCTTAATGACGAGCCCCAGAAGCGTAATGTGTTCTGGAGAGTGTCTCTACCACATAGGGCTGGAAATGAAATTGGAGGCTTCCTGGCCCCATAAATCATCACTGCAACAAGGAACCTCGGAAACAGTAAAGAAGCACTCTGGAACTAGACTTCTCCACCAGTGCAGCCATGCTGCGTGATTTTGTGGCAGGGTTAAGATATTGTTCAGAGACAAACGAGTTGCTGAGTTGATGTTATATTTTGCAAGGACCTGGGTGATTGTGGCAATTATACATTATGCTCGCTTGCTCTCGCTCTCTCGCTCTCTCTCTCTCTCTCTCTCTCTCTCTCTCTCTCTCTCTCTCTCTCTCTCTCTCTCTCTCTCTCTCTCTCTCTCTCTCTCTCTCTCTCTCTCTCTCTGTGTTGTTCACTGTTGCTTTCGTGGTTTGACCGATGATGAGAAGGCAGGCACTCAGGCTCTGGACTAGATTATCCATTTGCAAGCAATCACTCTGTTTTTGTTTTTAATGTTGTTATTTTTCTATATTTGGAACATGAACTTAGATCTCAGGTTAACATTGTATCTCTCTTCTTCCCTAAAAACCAGATGGTCCATCTACTCTGTACATGCGCTTCATATTGATTGACAGCCTTGAAATGGAACTTGAACAGATTACATATTGGGTAGCCTAGAGGTTAGAGAGGCTGGTTGCTCGTTCAGATCTCAAGAGTGATTTCCCTGATCTTAAAATGACAAGAGACAAAGTATACTCCTTGTGTGTCCGATTTTAGTCTGACATTGTGTCACGCTGTGTAGATCCTCTGGTTACAGTGTTGCCCTTATGTTTCTCTGGTGTTTCTTCATCGCACAGTGAAGTTTGCCGAGCTGTTCATTTCTGATGGTAATAAAAGAGCAGCCATTGAGCCAGCGCTCCTTTCATGTGTCTCCTCTGCAGGTCTGTTTGAGAGACAACTCTACCGCAACGGTCCACACAAAGGAGCTTTGATGTGTGTCACTCAGCTTCCCTCTGTAGAAATACCCAAATGAGCAATTGTCTAATCCCATTGATTTTCTCTGCTTCTCATACCAGAGGTCCTTGACGTGATCAAGCCTTGCTTAGCAGGGTTGTGTGCGGGGGACTATGGGTTCTGGGGGGGTTCTGTTTAATAAAACATTTCATTAAAACCATTTGAAGCGGTTCTATTACCTTGCATTTTGATCGTTTCTGGATATTGCAAATCAGGCTGTTAATTAGAATCTCTCATTGAGGTCTACAGCGACAGCTACCACAATGACATGAGAGGGACAGCTATCGGTAATGGACATCCCTACTTCGGGCACACGTTCGGCTCTGCGCATTTATTTACATTTACTGTTTCAGTCAAGTTGAACAGCAGCAAGCAATCGAATCGGTGGCAAATGTGGTTTGTTGAAATGTGGCACGTTAAGATGGTTTTGTTGTTCTAAAAATGAATAGTTGGCTCAAGAAGGACAAAAACATGAGGATGTAATACACGTTTATATATTTAGTATCTTTTTAAACTTCTCATTACATGTATACGAGAAAGTTGCCGTCACATCCTACAAATACAGGGACCTGCTTCCTTTTTTATTTAGAAAGGTAAGACTGAAATCACAAAACATTCCAAATATTATATAGCATAATTAAAACGACTCGTCACATTATTCTCTGGAGATAAATGAAACAAAGGTTGAGAGTAAATGGAAACGTGTTACAATCCCTGATAGGCTTTGATTTGGGATTGACTAACAGTTCAAACAGTCTTATCACATAGAGAAAATAAAACCTTTTTTTTGTTTGTCTGGAGAGGCATAATATCAATACAGAGTCTATAATGCTTTGACGTATCTACAATATTTAGGCAGATTTAAGGCAGAATACACCCGGAAGTTGTTTATCCCAACAACAAACACTTAGGAGAAAATAAGTTAACAATTTATTTTGTAGTCCCAATGTAACTGGGAATATACCAGAAACTGCTAAAAATGGGTACCAACCAATAATGTATATAAACCCTGGATTGCTGACGCTATGTATTGGCCATTAAGCGGCTTTGAAGCCACCAGTCAGCCATATTGGCACTCCCCAGTAGGAGCAATCCTCCATAGGAATGAATGGAATTCTACAGTATTTCAATTCAATGTTTAACTGACAAAATTACATGTATTTATGTATTTTTTGTTGTAGTGGGGACAGTAACTAAAAATGATACTTTCCGGGAAATGTATGAATTTTTTAAACGTTATGTTTAGCTCACATAATATAATTTAAAAGATTGCATTAAGGTGGGTAATAGAATAAATGTTGCAAAAACGAATGTAGACATTAAGAAATGCATTTAGAATATTTTTTTTCTCAACGGTGGTGGAGTGCCAAGATGGAGGCACAGTGGCTCCGACACAGCGCCCACAATTAGACATCTAGTGTATATCTAAATAATTGGTACCAACTGGTTCAAAACAATTGGTAAACACCCAGGATACCAATTACGTAACAATAATTATGTCATTACCATTTTACCTTCATTTCCAAGAAAATTACAGGTAAATAGCGGACTATGAAATAAAGCATAACCTAAAAGGAAAGACTTTTAGCAGCGTATTTGGTCTCATCCGCTAACTGCATTCTTTGAGGTAATCCTTTTAACTTGCATGTTGGTGAGGAACTATGGTCGGTTAAAATCTGTTCAAAAAACCTTTAAGACATCAACCATTCGTCAGCCACACAGTGTAACTTTTTACTTATCACACAGAACAAATGACATTATCTGCTATACTTTGTATGAAACCCAGTTATTAATAAAGGTTTTTCTGGTTATTGATCTTATCTTCAACACACAAGATACTTTTCTTAAAAAATCTCCACTGCATGTAATGTTTAGGGATTTTAATGAGACAATTTCCAAAGCTGATTCTCACTGTGGTTGCTTAAAAGGGTACATCATTAAAAAGAAAACATGCAAGGGTAATTTAATGTGACTGGGTCATGTTTTTTGACTGTTAATAATGTAGCAGAAAGAAGTATGGATGGCAGGTAGCCTAGTGGTTAGGTTGTGATCAAATCCCCGAGCTGACAAGGTAAACATCGGTTGTTCTGCCCCTGAACAAGGCAGTTAACCCACTGTTCCCTGGTAGGCCATCATTGTAAATCAGTATTTGTTCTTAACTGACTTGCCAGGTTAAATAAATAAACAAGTAATTGGTGAGAAGTGACTGCCTTATCTTAATAGCTGTAGAAGTCTGTCTTGTGATCAGACCTACATTTTTCTGTCCAAAATAAACTGTATACTGACAGTATTTGAAGGACGCGTTCACACTGAATATTAATTCATATGAAATGTTTTCTCTTTACATTAAGTCCCCCCTTGCAGACAATTTGTGTTTATTGTACTTACTGAGCTACAAAAAAAAAAGACTTGTTGAACACTCCATGAGATCGATCTGTATCTGCTGAGTTGGTTCTCATTCAGGAGCCTATTGGTAGAACATGATGTGCCTGGCTGGGTTCTTGGCAACGTAGGCGCTTCTATGGAACAGGACTCATGTTGAGGGAGTCTGTGTGGATCTCTGGCATAATGGTCCTCTCAGGTCTCAGACATACGGCTAGGCGCTGGGAACAACAACAGGTAGAGACCAGATAACAACAAGTGTGTATGATTAATTAAACCATTTGCCATACACTCATCACATATTTAAATATATTAACTAGGTGCTTATTTTTAGGACAATAAGTCACACAGACCACACACTACACATCCATTTCTTGTCAATAGTCAACACAGTACATGAGTCCATCAGACCTGTTTCAGTGATCCAGGGGTCCACACCAGCTTGTAGACCATATAGATAGGGATCCACATAAAGGAGGAGGCCCCGATGACATAGCCCACCGTGATGCTCCAGTCTGGGTACTTGTAGTCAAAGAGTTGGAGGGGCGGTGGCTTAAGCAGGGAGCTCACTATTATATACTGTGAAAGGAGAGAGACAAGTCTCAAAAGTCATGCTCATATTTTTCTCAATTAGAATTCACATATGTGACAATGGCATTAGATGCCTGTGTGCCTCCCCCCAAAAAAGCAGAAAAGCCATTTCAATACATAAAAATGTATATCTTTATTTTACGAGATTATCACAGACCAACGAGGGAGATGAGAGCAGAAACAAAAAAGGGTGAATAATAAAGAAGAAAATGACAGCTCTTTCAGCAGCGGAAGGCTAAGAGAGATTAAAGGAGATGTATGCAAAGTGGAGGCAGGGATATTACGTTATGCAGGCGAATAAAGTTGACATTTAGGATTGTAGAATATGAACAGGAGAAAAAAATATGAGACATTAAGGCTGAGTGTGAGCTGGGTGTCCTTTACTTCCAGACTGAAGAATTGAAGGTGGAGGAGGGTTCCATGCTGAAGAATATGGTTGGCAACACTTTACTTAAAGTCTGCACGTATAATGCATTATGGTGTTATTATAATACATTGTAATACTTGTCATGAACATTCATGACCCTCTTATAATGTCTTATAATCATATCATAATGAGCCTGATTAAATAACAGCCATTTTGAGTTAGTTGAAATGTTGAAACTTAGAGACAATGGCATTTTACAAACTGTATATTAAGCCACTATAAAGGATGATACATGCTTATTACAAGGGACAAAGCGTTATACCTGCAGGCTTTAAGCAAAATATTACCATACAATCTCTAGCAAAGTCCAAATGAAATATTAGCACATCTGATCCTACACTGACCATCCACCCATGTCATTTAACTTGCCATGTCCATTGATCCGGACAGGGCAGGTTACCAGAAAGGGCCATGAGGAGGATTTGAAGTTTGCGATATACGAGAGGTTTACAAAAAACTGTGGCAACTATCATTACGCGCACCTGCTCCCCATCGTTATGCACACCTGGACGTCATCATTACCTTGGTTACGTACCCTTTGTTTAGCCCTCAGTAGCCCCAGTCTTCAGGCAGTATTGGTTCTGTTCGCGTTCAGTACGGTTCTCCTGTTTTGTTCATCTGCTTATTCTCATTACTAAACTCACCTTCTGCACCTGCTTCCTGACTCCTAGCGTATACGGTACAGAAACTCTGTGACAGGGAGCTGTAGGGCAATCAGATTGAGTCACCTGATGTGCGTCAGATTTGTGAACTAGTGGATGACGAACACTGTTAAATCAGTTTTAATTGTCTAGAATGAGGGTATGATAACAAAGCTTCCTGTTAGGTGGATTCGACAATATATTCCGCCATTTCAAATCTTATTGGTTGGTTTCCCCTCCGGGTCTGCTTACCGCTAGAAATGCAGGACTGATGGCCACCCAGCACACCTTCCAGAATAATCCAGGAGAATAGCCTAACATGGATTTAATGTCATTGCTGAATCTCGTGATACCTGGAAGCAATACAAATTGAAAAGAGAGCATTCAACAACACTATGATAAGAACTATTAAAACAGTTTCTTGTCATGTGAAACCTGAAAAAAAGTATTTTTGTCAATATAATTCAGGAGTCAGTAGGATGCATAATGCATTAATTCCGCTTTTACAACTACAATAAAAAATAAATGATGATTTCTGTCTCATGCAAGACTACTGGGAGTATAGGAAGCGTGAGATGTAACATCACCATTAAATCACCATTCTTACCATAGAACCAGGAAACGGCGATGGCCTCAAGAAAACCAACAACAATGATGGAGGAACCCACCCCAAATTCCTCCAGCAGTTTCACCACATAGGCCCCGCCCTGAGAGAAACACACGCCTGTCACTTATGTGGTGAAAGGTTCCTTCTGGACAAGTTGATCAAACTAATATAGATTGTTAATTTAGCGTTTGTTTCTATTCAAACGTAATTATTTGATTAATCCTGTGCCATCTTATAACGACTACTGTTGCATCAGGAGCTTCCAGATCCCTCATGTGCCCTTTTTTTAACTGTTGCAAAGTTTGTCTTCAAAGTGCTACGTTCTTATTTACATGTTACCTACATTGGTAAGGGTGCTGAGGGAGCCCAAAAAGCACACAACAACCAAGCCCAGTACAAACAGCTCCCGTCTGTTCGCCAGGTAACCAGGGTATTCGTCCATCACAGCAGTAATGATAGCCTCCAGTCCTCCAAACTGAGACAGAGACGAGAGAGGGCCACGTCAATGAGTGTGATTACACATGACCTAAGGACATCACTTAGTTCAGAGATAATCTGATACATCAAGTTACAGGCAAGTCTCCTTCTTCTGATGAGACACTTCAACCCAAGGTCTGTCATACCGTGCTGTCGAGCCCAAGAGTGATCATCATCACGAAGAAGATGATGGCGAAGAATGTTGACCCTGTCATGTTGGCTATGGCCTCTGGATAGGTGATGAAGAGTAGGCTTGGACCTGGGGATGAGGTGTTCGGGGGTAAATCCCATATTGATAACAATCTAAAGGCTACAATTTCCTACTGTTGCACTAGATATAAAAATACATTCCTGTTGAACATGTACAGTCAGTTACTTAATAAAACAGACAAATACACTTAAAACAGGTATTCGGGGAAAAAACATTTATCTAGAAGAGTTTTGGCCACTGACCTTTGTCTCGGGCTACATCCTCCACATTCACATTTCTCTTCTCTGCCATGTACCCCAGCACAGTGAAGATCACAAAACCAGACATGAAGCTGGTCAGGCAGTTCACCAGGCTGGTCACTATGGCGTCACTACGGCATCACAACATAGAGACAAACATGGTGCCTGTCTGATCATCTCAAGTATTGTAATTAATTTGTATATATCTTTCTCTGGTTTGGTTGGGAACAGTGGTTACATTGGGATGTTGTAAATGGAGCAACTGTCCCCTAAATGGATTTCCTTTGTAAGACATGTTCTTGACCGGATTTCCTTTGTAAGACATCTTCTTTTTTTTTTTTCTTTTTTTTTTTTTTTTTTTTTTAAATTTTATCCCCTTTTCTCCCCAATTTTTCGTGGTATCCAATCGCTAGTAATTACTATCTTGTCTCATCGCTACAACTCCCGTACGGGCTCGGGAGAGACGAAGGTCGAAAGTCATGCGTCCTCCGAAGCACAACCCAACCTAGCCGCACTGCTTCTTAACACAGCGCGCCTCCAACCCGGAAGCCAGCCGCACCAATGTGTCGGAGGAAACACCGTGCACCCGCCCCCTCGGTTAGCACGCACTGCGCCCGGCCCGCCACAGGAGTCGCTGGAGCGCGATGAGACAAGGATATCCCTACCGGCCAAACCCTCCCTAACCCGGACGACGCTAAGCCAATTGTGCGTCGCCCCACGGACCTCCCGGTCGCGGCCGGCTGCGACAGAGCCTGGGCGCGAACCCAGACTCTGGTGGCGCAGCATAGCACTGCGGTGCAGTGCTCTAGACCACTGCGCCACCCGGGAGGCTGTAAGACATCTTCTTGACCATATATGGGAATGCCCATATATGGGAATGGGCATTCACTTTTGTTTCATTAGGATAACCCTGTCAGCAAGAGTAAGTCCATTCAGATTCTGTGTGATTCATCAAGTTCTCCGAGAAGCAGCAGTGCCACTGTTTCCTCACGTGCGCCACTGTTACTGTACTAATCACATTAACCACGCACGTGACAGCCGTCTCACAGGGAGCATACAATTCAATTTCTTCAGGAGAGCCCCGTGATCCTTTCATCTCCCACTACGCTGGATTCACCACTCCCTTCTCATAATTGTAATTACATTGTCTTAAAGAGTTGCTGTGGGACATCCGTTTGAGCTCATCTATTCAACACATCATAAATAAATCCTCCTTGATTGGCCGGTGTTTCCTCCTCCTCGACGACACAGGGCTGATGCGAATAAAAGTGAGGGCTATAGTTATAGGCTGCCCGAGGCGCATGTTTTTGTCACTGGATATCAATGCATGACGGCCTTTTATGAGAGCGATTGGAAACGCTACCGTAGGGATCCAGCCACACTCTATACTCCTACATCACTGGTGTATGGGACATTCAGGAGGAGCAGTCTCCTCTTCCACCCTGGATACACTTATCTCCTCTGAGTCATTCTAGTTTGACCTTTTTACTTGTTTGGAAGTGATTGATGTGGTTGACCGTTTCATATGCTCTCAGAGGTGTGTGGCTATGTTGGTAGTGGGTGGCGGGTTTGTGGGTTTGATTCACGCTGGGGCGACCCATATGAAAATGTATGCACATACATTTGGATGCAAGCTTAGGATACAAGCATCTACTAAATGGCATAGGTGAATACAGGCAGATACACTGAGTGTACAGAACATTAGGAACACCTTCCTAATATTGAGTTGCACCCCCTTTTGCCCTCTGAACACATTTGCCGGGGCATGGACTCTACAAGGTGTCGAAAGCGTTCCATAGGGATGCTGGCTCACGTTGACTCCAATGCTTCCCACAGTTGTGTCAAATTGTCTGGATGTCCTTTGAGTGGTGGACCATTCTTGATACACACGGGAAACTGTTGAGCGCGAAAAACCCAGCAGTGTTGCAGTTCTTCACACTCAAACCGGCACCTACTACCATACCCCGTTTAAAGTCACTTAAATATTTTGTCTTGCCCATTCACCCATTGAATGGCACACATGCACAATCCATGTCTCAATTGTCTCAAGGCATAAAAATCCTTCTTTAACATGTCTCGTCACCTTCCAGTACAATGATCGAAGGGGATTTAACAGGTGACATCAATAAGGGATTATAGCTTTCACCTGGATTCACCTGGTCAGTCTATGTCATGGAAAGTGTATGTCAAGTTTTGTACACTCAGTGTATATTTATTATTATTTAAGGGAGTTTTAGTATCAGCTCTTACCGATAACAGTTGTTGGTGAACGGGTTGTAGCTGGAGAGGGCAAGGAGCACCCCAAAGCCTGGCCCCAAGGAGAAGAAGATCTGAGCCGCAGCATCTACCCACACCTACAAAACACATGGATATGAATTACACACAAATGACCGAACCTGAGGGATTTAGCTACAATCTCAGAATGTCAGATTCAGTCATTTGACTTGTATAGCATCCCTGTATATCTCAACAGTGTAAAGACCTGTGTCAAGCTACTGAAGCCTAACTGTTCCTGTCTGTCAGCCAGCCAGTGTGTCTGTCTATCTCTCACAATCTTCTGCTATTGTGGAGCTTTAGATGTAATGCTAATTCATTTCTCATGTTCAAATATCCCTGTTGGACAGCTGATTCCCTCCAAGCATCCAAATCATATCATATCTGTGCACAGTGTTTCTTGTTTAATACAAATGTATATAATAAGTGACAGGTAACATTTGAAATTAAAGTTTGCACATGTAATAATGTATTACTAGTTAGTGTGCTTGCTGAAGGCAAGACCACTCTAGATTTCTTACATACTCATAACTTTTTTCCCACTCACTCTAGCACTTAAACCACATAAGCTATTAACACTAAACCAACTTTAGAATGTGCAGACAGACCATCTTCAGGTTGCTTGAGAAAATATTTTTGATACTATTTACAGTTTTTGTACTGCAACCATATTTGCATAAAACTCAATGCAAGTCAATGGCCGTAGACTTGAAGAAAAAAAATCAAGAAAAAATCTGACATCCCTTTATTTCATCGTTTAAGCTATCAACACCAAACCAACGTTGAGATGTTCAGACTGACCCTACTTAGATTGTTTGCAATCAGATTTTCTATACTATTTATACTTTTTTAACTAAAACAATTTCAAGTGGGCAATGTTTACATTAGCGTCAATGGCAGATTTTTACAGTGCCACTGCTTTCTAACGATTCAATCTAGAAACTCCAAACCAACTCCAGCATGACGGAAACATTTCATAGATTCAAGCATTCTTTCATTTTCCATCCTTTAATCAGTTTACATTTACTTAAATGTGCATATTAGAGCACCGCAACTCTGTAACCGTATAAACAAGTGGTTCCCAAAAATGTTTGGTTACTGTACCACCAACTGAATTTTGCTCTGCCCGGAGTACCCCTGAAGTACCCCCTCATGTGTATTTTACCAGTAGGCCTATGGTCTCGTCAGTCTTATCAAGTACCCCCTGTGGATAGACCAAGTCCTTGTACCCCTGGTTTGGAACCACTGGTATAAACTCTCAAAGCGAAGCAACTTTCAAATGTACAGATTGCTCCAACTTAGTTGACTTTAAAAAAAATTGATAGTATCTATACTTTTTGTACTACAACAATATTTAATTGAGCACCCAATGCATTTCAATGGTAATAAAAGGGCCATAGAATTACATGGGGAACATTTGTCTGTGGTACTTCTCTTGAACCGTTTAAGCTATCAATTCCAAACCAATGCTGAAATGTGCAGACTGACTCAACATACATTGCTTGCATACAGGTTTGTGATACTATTTATACTTTTTGAACTATAACCATTTAAAATGTGCATAAATGAACATGAGTTTAAACGACAACCATTGGAATACAGAGGTACCTTGCCATTCAAAATGGTCCTGCTCCTTGGCCAATAAAGCTACAGCACCAACTTTAACATTCAGGCTCTCCTGACTTAAAATTCTCTTAAACATGTATACATCATAATCATTTGAATTAGCACACATTAGCATACCACTTAAGGGATTCAATGACAACCATAAGAACACTGTGGTAGACACTATACATGCTCCTGTTCTTAAATCATTTCAACTGCAAACATTAAAACAACTTTAACATTTTCAAACGTTATAAATTATAACAATATAAATTAGCCAACATTGGCATAAAATAACCCACCAGCAGTAGTAGTAACTCTTGAACCGTTGAAAAGACACCAAACCAACGTTTATATATTCAGACTATCCTGTCCTATCAATCATACATATTTCAAGACAAGCTAGCAAGCACACACATTTTCTTTGGGAAATTTACTTTTCTAGTTATTTCCATGTGCCTTTATAATGTCTACACACATTTGGCTATTTTGTCAGGATAATAAGACATTATAAAGGGGTCATTCATGCTGATGTCAAATTTTGCAATGCATTGCACATCATAATGCATTATCCTTGCAGCATAAGCACAAAATGTAGGGTGTTCATTGAATAGCCAAAATTGTCATATTTTCCAATGGATTACTGTGACCTGTTGTGTCAAATGACATTTCTGCTAAATGATGGCCTCATACAAATCCTATTTCACAGCTGTACTGAGAGAGATCTGAAGAGAAGCATGCACTTGAAAAGGGAGAGGAGGACGAAAGAGAGAGAGTGTATGTGTGTGTGAGAGAGAATGGGTGGGGGGGGCTTTGTTAATGGAAAAAATCTAAACCAACTACGCATCTCATTATCACGTGGCTTATTTATGCATCTCATCTCATCCATATTCCCTTGAACCAAAGCGCTCACTTATACTGAGCCAACAATACAGCACTGTACCATCAGAGAGTAGAATGCAAGAAAGCAAAGTTAAAGGACATTATGGTAGAGGAACTTTCCACAGGTTGGCAGAAAGTGTATGTTTACAGTTTTCAGGGATTCAGTATTTTCAACCTAACTTCCTTTTAAGCCTGAAAACAGATGTGGGGACTCCGCTCAGGCATCTTTTAACACCTTCTATGTTATGGTAGAGGTTATGGTAGAGACTGTTCTCAATATACTGGTTGCAATGACATCAGGCTGACATCTTTTTTGATGTCATGGTCAGGTTGTTTGAACAGCTTTATAGCCACCAGAAAAATACCTCCCCATAACCAGAACACCAGATGCATTATTCAATCTCGGACAACATTTTCTCAGGAAGCCCAATTCCCCATTCAACCACTGGTGCAATCCCTTCACAATGATCTGTGTTTCTAATACCCAATTAAATTAAACACATAATACCCCTTGCTAATCAGTAAACTCTTAGGTATGTTGTGGTGGACTGTCTTCACAGAAACCTGGTAAAATTATGTTTATAGTGTGGCTAGGCATGAATTCAGTCAGCATGCAGTCAAAACTATAACCACTTTAGTGATCTCAAATCATACCCGGATGTCGGCAAAATATGTATTCATAACATTGCTAACTTACCTAGTTAACATACATTCTGAGAAAACAAGGGAGAGACACGCCTGGTGCCCAAATTGATGACGTTAGTCACGCAGCGAGAGTCGAGTGGAGACAAACGGATTCAGTTCAGTCAGTCGTCCTGTTGAGCCCTTACCAGCTAGCTAGTTTATGCTTGAGGCTAGAAACTTCAGAGAATTTGAAACTTCTCTGCCAAAGTTGGGACTTGGAAGTGTTCAGAATCATTCCATTTTTATCGGAGTAATAGTATTTTTTTTTATTTTGCACAAAAATGTAACATTAGATGTTAATGCCGTAGTTGTACATTTTCGGTGAAAATCACTACAATAAATGTGATTTAGCTGTCACACTGGCCTGATACAGGCTACACTATCTAGCACAGGGGTGGGCAACTCCAGTCCTCGAGGGCCTGATTGGTGTCACACTTTTTCTCCATCCCTAGCAAACACAGCTGATTAATCAAATTGCATTCTAAACTGAAGATCATGATGAGGTGATTATTGGAGTCAGGTGTGTTAGCTTGGATGGGGCAAAACTGTGACATCAATCCGGCCCTCGATGACTGGAATTGCCCACCCCTGATCTAACAGCTACCCTCGCTTTACTGCAGCAAGCGGGAGCGACTGACACTATGTCCCGTGTTGTTGTGTTGCCTGCTTGCAGCACAAACTCTCCCCATTGAGCAGTGTAGACTGTATCATTGTGACATCCAAATGGTTACTACCATTTTTACAAGTTATTTCTCTCGTAGGCTGCTGTCCTACTCTAAATAAAATGAAGTGGGATGGAACAAATTGGAGATGGTGACCAATACTACAAGTTATTTCTAGAAATAAACACAACTTTCTTTTACAAGTTTTAACTAGCGCCATACTGCTGTTGTTGCCAGCTAGCCAGCATAAACTAGCTGGGAAGGGTTCATCAGGATGACTGACTGAACCGAATCCATTCGTCTCCACACTCAGCGGCGTGTCCGTATACAGTAACCTCCCAGAAAACAAGTTATATTAAGTGGCTAGCTAGCGTTTGCAACGTTTGGTGGTCAATGAGACAGAGTTAGCTAACCAGCTGAGCAAGAAAACAATGTAACAAAAGTATAATTTCGCATTCTAAGAAATACTCCATCAACAGGCTCTGCATTTCAGGAATCACAGTAGCAAGTACTTCTGGTGCACTGTTAAATTATTTAGCCATTTAAACATTCATTTTTTTAAAGAAAACTCAGTTTTTTCCATATCTCTCACTGGCTTTCATGCCATTTAATTGTGAGCTTGTCCGAGGTGTCGGACTCTACAACAGTTGTTATCCATTGAAGCACTGCGATTAGTTGCGCAATATTATGGGGAGGGGCTTAGCGAAAGGTCAAATTGAAATAACAAATGCCACATCCTCTTCCTCACTAGGGACATTACATTATTTTGTATAGGATTGACTGTGTTTGATCACTGCTGTGCACTGCCTTTCACCGATTTTGACACAGGAGAGTGCAAAATGCTGTGCTGTGCTGTGACACACGCAAAACAATTACTGCATCTGTACATCCAAATTACAACATTATAACATCCTATAGCAAATTTAGCCCGCTCACTGTAATAAACAAATTGTCATTTGAAACGGTACCAAAATGATCAGACAACACTGGGAAACTCCTCACCCTATTGGAGTGTTTCCCGCTCCAAACAGATGATCATATGGAATTGATATGATAATGGACAAGTGTACTCTGTTTCTTCTCTATAACTCACACTGGTCTCAAAGAGTTTCTCCCATTTTGGCTGTAGGTAGAAGACCACTCCCTTCCATGCACCTGGTAGGGTGGCACCACGGATCAACAGGATGAAGAGCACCACATAGGGCAAGGTGGCCGTCACCCACACTACCTGGCACGGGACGGGCAAAGCAGCAGAGAGAGAGCGAGAGAGAGATGGGGGACAGATGAGAAGGGAAGATAAATGGAGATTATAGACAAGTAAATCACACTGGACATTGCATTGTAATGACCCTGGTACTTGATAAGCCCATTGTGAACACCACCCACTGAAATATTTCTCCGTGGCTAGTACATTAGCCTTGGGATCGGATGACCCGGAACGGTACTAATCACAGACGTTTTGCTACAATGTACAACAATGATCCGGGAATTATCCCCACACACTGATGCGGTTTCCTGGAAGAGTGGCTTAGACATGCTACCTTCCCTGATGTCTTCACTCCCTTCCAGAGACTGAAGTAAACGATAGTGAAGATGAGAAAAAGGCAGAGCATCAGCTGCCAGCGAACACCCCCCACGTTACGCAGCCCATCGGACTTGTGGATCTCCAGAACATTCCTCCTGTATAGGAAAAATACATTAGTACTGTGTTTGCATTTACTTACCTTTACCTGTAGGCTTACCTACATTGCTAAAACTAATGGTACCTTGTGGCTCGATATAGATCCATTTTTAGGGCTATATATGAAGCCAGCCATTGAACTCTTTTTGTTTTGATAGAGCACCATTTCTTGTTGTCTATCAGCTTTACATAATCACAGCATGTTTCAGCACTTGTGAGCAAGTGTTTAATTGAAACGTTTAAATGAGAATACAATGAAAATGTATTTTGAAACATTTGAATGCGATGAAACGATTCCAATGATGTCAAACAATTGACGGGGCTATTCAAGGTCACGGTAAGGTATTCCCTGTGCTGTCCGCCACTTACATGGACTTACGTGTAAAATTCCTCAGCAGGTGACCTGGAGTAGTTGTTCCAGGTCACGTTGTCTTTCAGGAAGTAGTTGGTGCAGTTTTCAGTGTTCCAGGCGTTGTCACAGTTGGTCCAGGGCAGGACGCTGGCAAAGGACGAGTAGAAGTAGAAAAGTGCCCAGGCGATGATGGTGTTGTAGTAGAAGGAGACGTAGAGCGCGATGACACAGATCGCATACCCAATGCCTGAAACCATCAGATGGATCAGTGAGATCAGAGATTAGAGACACGTGCCTCTATGCAACATGATGCCATTTTGAAATGACCAATTACTATGTAGTTATAGGCCTATAGTGTACGTTTCATATACTGAGGACTGTACAGTACTTTACCTTTCAATTGACCCACTTTCCAAATGATTCCATAGTTACCTTGTTCTTATCGATAAACTTGTCAACAGCAAGTGCCACGTGAACGTGAGAAGAAGATGTGTAGTATGCAAGTAATGTAAAGACGTGCACTGGTGTGGGGTCAGTGAGATGTGAGGTGGGTTGTTTTGTAAATTATGCTAGTCTTACCTTTGAAGATGGGGCATATGTGTTTCCATATGGATATGGCGCCAGTTCTATGGAACTGTCCCAGGGCCAGTTCCATGTAAAATAGTGGCACCCCTCCAAAGATGGCCATGACAATGTAGGGGATGAGGAAAGCCCCTGTCCAGAGATGTAAAGAGGGAAAATCACATGTCTGACTCATAACTATATGGACATCACATTGTGTTGATGAAGATGCAGGCCTAACCTCGTCCCCAGGCTACTGTCACAGCACAAGTGTCAGACGTGCAAGATGTGAGATGTAGTAGTTTAATATGTAAGGAAATCTGGTAACACGTTACGTATAGAATCCATTTCATGCATTATGATGAAGTTGTAATGCATTGTAAGACATGCAGTAATAATGCATGCAAGACTTGTAAGTTATGTATGACCCGTTTATAATGTATTGTAACCATTTCATAATGATCTGGACTAAATAGCAGCCAGTTTAAGACAGTTGAAATGCTATGCATAGAGAGACAGAACATATTATTTATAAGCCTTTCTATAACACATTAAAAGGCTCATACAGTATTATCAACTCATAATAAGCTGGGGGGGTGACATTTTTTATTTGGCCTTACTGCTATTAACCCATACAAACGCATTGAATAACAGATTCACTTCATGGAACAACAGATAGTCCCCACAAAAACATCAAAAGGAAGTTTGTTCTGAAGTGGCTGTCCTATATCTGAGAGATAGAAGAAAGATCTGGAAACATAATTATTCCCATTTTTTATTTTTTTATTTTTTTTTTACATGTAATTAAACCCCTTATTTTTGGCTCGAAACAGTCTCCATATATACTTCAACTAATTGTTTCAACTGGTACCGGGGACCTTCAGACGAGTCTTGCGAGGCCTGTGGGCGTCCTAGATCAAACATAAAAGGAGAACACCATCGCGCTCGTGAGAGTCTCATCTTTCCATAGAGAGGTTAAACCGTTTGGCCTAACCGTTCGGACGCTACAGACGATTTTGTGAGAAGACTGATTTTCGGCATGTCTCATGGTCTGATCTGCCACCTTTCACTGCAGATGCGGAAGTGTGACATCGGCGGATATTTCTCGCTTAAACTGACAGATTTTTATGGGGACGCGGACATCGTTTTAAGGGGGTTTTCAACAGGTTATAAAACATTATACCTGGATGCTTTAAGTTAAGTGTTTATCTTTAACGAAGCAATCAGCAGTTGAAACGATAACAAAGTGCAGTCCCCGCCTCTCTTTTGGCAAAAAGCTGAGGGATAGGGATGGAGAAATCTAACCACTCTAAAATGTATATACACAGCTATGGATGCAAGGACTGACCATTCATGATATCAAAATTATAGTTTTAACCATGTTTTGAGGATAAATAGTGCTTCTTTACATGTACTTTGTTTACAAACATTGGAGTAACACATGCTTATATTTTGGGTTATGATGGGGTACAACCGTTGAACTAAGCGATCATGGGGCATTTATAAGTTATTCTTCAAGAATTAATGGGTACATAACATTAATTTATAAGTCCAAAAATGGATGTAGCAACTGCAGATTGTCCCTTTAAATACACTATGACTACTTTTTGCACAAATGTATGTGTATTTATGTATTCAATGTTTTGGCGAAGGTTTATTGTAATTAATTACATTCATATCATCCAAAGATTCGAAAAGTCTTTGCTTTTTAATCAGATCATCTGCCAAATGATTGGTACACTCTTAGAAAATCATATGCTATCTAGATCCTAAAAGGGTTCTTCGGCTGTCCCTATAGGAGAGCCCTTTCAAGAACCATTTTTGGTTCCAGGTAGAACCCTTTCCACAGAGGGTTCTACACGGAGGGTAAAAAAGGGTTCCACCTGAAACCAAAAAGGGTTCGCCTGTGGCGATAGCCAAATAACCATTTTGGAACCCTTTAGAGTGTAGGGTTTTCTGTATATCCCTACACATTTTATAACTTAAAACAAATATTTTTTTCAGAACAGAAGGTACATGCAAATGGATACATGGTCTTGCCTACTTTTAGACAGTGGTGGAAAAAGTACCCAATTGTCATATTTGAGTAAAAGTAAAGATACCTTAATAGAAAATGACTCAAGTAAAAGTGAAAGCCACCCAGTAAAATACTACTTGTGTAAAGTCTGAAAGTATTTGGTTTTAAATATACTTAAGTATCAAAAGTACATGTACTTGCTCAAATATACTTGAGTATCAAAAGTAAAAGTGAATGTATAAATAATTTCATATTCCTTTTATTAAGCAAACCAAAAGGCACCATTTTCTTGTTTTTTTTAAATGTACTGATAGCCAGGGGCACACTGCGACATTCAGACATAATTTACAAAGGATGCATGTGTGTTTAGTGAGTCCGCCAGATCAGAGGCAGTAGGGATGACCAGGGATGTTCTTTTGATAAGTGTGTGAATTGGACCATTTTCCTGTCCTGCTAAGCACTCAAAATGTAATGACTACTTTTGGGTGTCAGGGAAAATATATGGAGGAAAAGTATATTCTTTTCTTTAGGAATGTAGTGAAGTAAAGGTAAAAGTAGTCAAAAATATCAATAGTAAAGTAGAGTACAGATACTCAAAAAACGACTTAAGTAGTACTTTAAAGTATTTTTATTTACGTACTCTACACAACTGCTTTTAGAGAAGCAGTTGTGCCACTGTAAGGTGCATAAAATGACTGCAACAAGTGAAATATTCCCTCTAGTCAAACCGCAAACGGTAGCCTTCTACACGCGAGGTGCAAACACAACGGTAATTACAGATGTAATACAATTTTTTTTTTCATGCAACCAAATACAATATTGAGAGACTTTTTAATTCGTTTATAGCCTATAATCGCGATAGGCTAGACATTTTCCACTTTCCATTTCCCATAATACTGATCAGATTAGAGGCAGGCCTATGCTTTGTAGCCTCATTCAGTACCGCGTCCGACGTCTTTTGGGACATTTTAAACAAGTCCATTATAGAACGCTGTCTTTTCGAACTCATCTTGGCGGATGAACTTTCCTAATAGTCTAGGTTATAAACAGGAAAACCTATGCTATACATAGTACAATACTTTATTTACTTTTATGCTTAACTATAATGTTTTACTTCAGTGTGTTTCAGTGAGTTAATTGGAGTGGGTTGTAGGCTCTCGAGCATGTGAAGCTAATTTCAGCACCATGGACAGCAGGAGGTATAGCCTTCCCAAGTGCGCGCATGAGAGCCACTATCGTTATCAAATCCTTCATTCCAAACATATGTTATCTAAAGAATAATATAAAAAAATGATATTCAGCCATATCTAATATTAAGAAAGATAAGACCACATGAATGTAAGTAAGGTCATAGATTAGCCAACTAAAACAGAAAGCAAATACTCTTACCGCCTCCATTTTGGTAACAAATGTATGGAAATCTCCACACGTTTCCTAAGTCTACCGCGAAGCCAATGACTGATAAAAGAAAATCCATCTTTTTGCTCCATTTGTCTCTTGAGTTCGTCTGTGTGATCACAGGTACCGGCACTGGGTTGTTGTTGTAACCGGTGTTTGAGGGGCCCTGTGCGCTCAGGCTTCCCGTTGGGGTCGCTGTGTCTTGGCGGGTCATGGTTGGCGGACTATCAAAAGCCAGTCTGCCGTCTGAGCAGGTAAGTTTGAAAAAACTGACAAGCTTCAGAGGCACAGAAGATTCTCATATTATGGGCGATGACAGGTCAGAGTGGGAGGTGTAGGAGGGACTGCACATTGCTACTTGATAGAGTTGCCAATCACTAGGCTCATGGGAGTAGAACTCCCTCTGCACACATTAATATCAACAAAATGAGCTCCACTCCAACCTCGACGAGTTTTTGGTTCCCTAAATTTGGCTACAATTGTAGAAACCCTGGCCTCTATTAACGCACATTTTAGAAACTATTATTTAACAACACTTTTCAAGAGATATACTACTTGGTCTACTATTTGATAAGCGGCTTGGTTGAATTTATGTATTGTTTAGGTTCCCTAAAGCCCAATATCATTATTAGGCTACTTACTATATGTGTCTTGATGTATCTTGTCAGAATAAATGTTTGAATTCATTTGAGTATTTAGTATTAAAGAAGTCTGTGGATCTAAATGGTAACTTGCAATGGAGGAGAGGAGGAATTAAGCTACTCAAATTCACTGTATGCAAATGCTATAATCCACCACATCTTTAGAGGTCTTGACTTTATGGCACCATGGTAGCATGCAGAATCATGCCTACAAGTCCCAATCTTGACAGTATGACGCAACTTTTAAAAGCTCTTGTCGGCGTTGAATCCACACCTGACAATGCAAAGTCCCATGTCAAAAGATTGGTAAAAGACGGCTAAAGAAAGGTGTGTGTGTGTTGGTGTATGTGTGTGTGCGCGTATGTGTTCGCGTGAATGAAATACACGTGAACCTTGACCATTTTGAACTCTTTAAGTACACAAAGTCCCGAGGCGTCTTGGCTCCCTGAGTCCAGGGTAATGCTTTTGGTGAGGAGACAACAGCACAGACCAGAAGCTCTGTGGCTTAACTGGACTCGTTAGGGAAACCTAATTAAATGACCTTGTAATTGAATCCACCACTTTTAGCACTGGCCGTTTCAAAAGTCCTACAGAGTCATAACCAAATACACAGACTGTCATAATCTTGCAGGTCAATGAGTGGAGAGTGCACCAAATGAAGTTAGTTTGGAAAATGGATATGACAATGTGATTGGACGAGCAACATTCAACACCATCATGAACTTGTCACTTAAAGCCAAATGGTAGTTGCTGCTGCCTGGCCTGTCTAAAGTTTCCTCCTCTAATGTGCAGAGTCATACTACTGATTCTATACTCTTGTTTTATACTGTTAAGACAAATAATTTAATTGAAAATGTTAGTAAATCGTTTTTAGGGGGGAATATACAATAATAATCCCAAGGCTACATGATATTTGCAGTAGGCCTACTGTGAGTGTCAAAAGAGTTGGTCCCCCATTTGCTGCTATAACAGCATCCACTCTTCTGGGAAGTCTTTCCACTAGATGTTGGAACATTGCTGCGGAGACTTGCTTCAATTCAGCCAAAAAACTGGGTACTGATGTTGGGCGATTAGGCCCGGCTCGCAGTCGGCGTTACAATTCATCCCAAAGGTGTTCGATGGGGTTGAGGTCAGGGCTCTGTGCAGGCCAGTCAAGTTTTTCCACACCGATCTCAACAAACCATTTCTGTATGGACCTCACTTTGTGCATGGGGGCATGGTCATGCTGAAACAGGAAAGGGCCTTCCCCAAACTGTTGCCTCAAAGCTGGAAGCATAGAATCGTCTAGAATGTCTTTGTATGCTGTAGCATTAACGCTTCGAACACACCGACAGCGTCATTGCGCAAAATAGTATGCAGCATCATCTGGATGTATGCAACAAAAGTTCAACATTCACCTTCTGCTACCATTTCTGTCAAGCCATCTACGCATACAGTTTGACGCATACGTTCGATAAATCCAACATATGCACCACACTGAACACACTACTTCAAGGCAAATGCAGCATTTCATCGGAAATGATTGTAATTCTAGTGTACCAAAATGCAATAACGCTGTCGGTGTGATTGAAGCGTAAGCTTTTCCTTCACTGGAACTAAGGGGCCCAGCCCTAACCATGAAAAACAGCCATAAACCACTATTCCTCCTCCACCAAACTTTACAGTTGGCACTATGCATTGGGGCAGGTAGCGTTCTCCTGGCATCTGTTAAACCCAGATTCGTTCATCGGACTGCCAGATGGGGAAGCGTGATTCATCACTCCAGAGAACGCGTTTCCACTTCTCCAGAGTGCAATGGCGGCAAGCTTTACAGCACTCGACGCTTCAGCACTCGGCGGTTCCGTTCTGTGAGCTTGTGTGGCCTACACAAGCTTGTGTGGCTTGTGTGGCCTTCTGTGAGCCATTGTTGCTCCTAGATGTTTCCACTTCACAATAACAGCACTTACAGTTGACCGGAGCAGCTCTAGCAGGGCAGAAATTTGACAAACTGATTTGTTGGAAAGATGGAATCCTATGATGGTGCCATGTTGAAAGCCACTGGGCTCTTCAGTAAGGCCATTCTACTGCCAATGTTTGTCTATGGAGATTGCATGGCGGTGTGCTCAATTTTATACACCTGTCAGCAACAACGGTGTGGCTGAAATAGCCGAATCCACTAATTTGGAAGGGTGTCCACATACAAATGTATATATAGTGAATCTCATGATGAGGACCTTTTCAACAGCTCCTATAGCTCAAACCTTATATTGCAAACATCAACCCACTGCTAAAGCTGTGACAGGAGACTGAGGATAGGGTGAACAGCCAGTCAGGGGGAAACGCCATGTCTGCTCAGGCAAAGACTGGGGGGCCCTGAAGGCCCGAACCACCACAGCCACAAATCCCTCACTATATGGCACTGGCAATCTTCTACATACAAGCCTGTCAATCTGCGTTGGCACAAAAGGGCAAAAGAACATCGGACTGACAGGGCCTCCCTGCACATGCCCTGGTGTCCATTAGAGACTGTCGACTCTGATCACACATGGACGTGTGCAAGATGGCGGCCTTGCACTCATATCTCAGGGGAGCTGTCACTGACATCTCCGCGCCCCCAGTCCGAGCGATATGGATATGCACCGTTGTTGTTTTTTTTCTCATCATTGTTTTGCACGTGTTTTTACTGGTCTTGTTCTTCTGTTGTGTCTCCATCCTCATTTTGTTCTCCTCTGCACCTGAAGCGCAGATTGTTTTGGGAAACATTCTCCTGTGAACACATCCATTCTGACCCAGAAGAATAACCTGTGTCTTGTTATCACTCTGAGTGGAGATTTCCAGCCATCTACTGGTGCTGTAGTCAACAGCACCAGTAGATGGGGGGGGATGGGGGACGGGGGACGGGAGGGACGGGGGGGACGGGGGGGGGGGACGGGGTATTAAATGGCACTGAGAAAAGATATTATAATAAAAATAATATTACTAGGCTATAAAGAGGTATTAAATGGCACCGCCACCGTATCTACTTTGACAGAAGGCCTTCAATGACAATTCGATTTGTGAAATGAGAATGTAGGAGTATTGCTATTTCACACTCTCAGTTTCCTATTTATCTAATAACGTCATCCATAGGAGATGGCAGATGGGTTACAGATGGGTTACAAAATCTCAGACAGTATCACTTTTCCTCGGGTTTATTTCAGCTGACCACTTTATGACCCTCTTCAAAACGAGTATGTGAACATGTCTACATGTCATGTTGTAAAGCATGTGTCTGCTCGTTGGTATTTTGACAGACATCAAGAGAGTAAAAACCCCAAGCTTCAGTGGGAGCGCGGGGGGAATCAAACATCCTCAGAAGGCAGAATGGTAATGAGAGAGAATGTTGGTCAAGGTCCATAGCATAGGAATAAGAGGCCGGTGTCTGGCCTTGCTAAGCAATGTCCACTTCCTACTCTGTCATCCTGCATTACCTGTCTGCCCTTTCACCACCTGATCTAGCTGACAGGTTGGCCCCCTTGGGCCCCGCAACTTCAGCCAGGGGCCAGAGGGAACCCAAGCTGCTCACACTCCAATGGGCTGCACCAACAAGGGTTTGTTCAAGTCCACACCCAACACATCTACTGTACTACCTGTCCTCATCGTTAGACAAGCCCAAACATAGAGTTTCACTTACCATGATGTCAGTAAATGATATATAAGGCCACCAAACGGAAGAAACTGCTGTAAAATGTTGGTGGCACCTAAAATGATGCAGAAGGAAACAATTGTGATTACTTTAGAATTACTTTTGCATTAATTACAGTACATGCACTCAGGATCTGCTTCCATTTTGGTCTAGAAAAAAAGCTCACTTTGGCACCTGAAGAAATCATTTCTAATGACACTATCACCATCTAATGGACAACAGTTATTTCTTAAAAAGGTAAATAAAACGTCTCAGGATTTCACTAATCAAAATGTTCCAAATTATGTAAAAATAGCTAATTGTTTTTAGAAAAAAACACATTTCCCATAGTGCAAAGACAATGCTGTAGCCTACAAAAGCAGCTGATCTTAAGTAAATGCAGAATAATTCATGTTTTTAGGATTTCTGATAGCATTTCAGTGGGGGTATTAAATGGCACGAGGCTGAGAAGAGGAATTATAATAATAATAATATTACAGGCTAGGAAGAGGTATTAAATGGCACTTCCAGCGTAGCTACTTGGACAAGAGCCCTTCAATGACTATTCGATTTGTGAAATGAGAATGTAGGAGTATTGCTATTTCACACTCTCAGTTTCCTAGTTATCTAATAACGACATCCATAGGAGATGGCATAGAGTGTCATGCTCACCAGAGACGAGGGTTACAAAATCTCAGACTGTATCACTTTTCCTCTGGTTTATTTCAGCTGACCACTTTATGACCCTCTTCAAAACGAGTATGTGAACATGTCTACATGTCATGTTGTAAAGCATGTGTCTGCTCGTTGGTATTTTGACTGGCATCAGAGAGTAAGGAAGGGCAATGAGAGAAAATGATGGTTCGGGCCCACAGTGTAGGAGTAGGAGGCCGTTGTCTAGCCCTGCTAAGCAATGTCCACTTCCTCCTCTGTCATCCAGGATTACCTGTCTGCCCTTTCACCACCTGATCTAGCTGACAGGTTGGCCCCCCTGGGCCCCGCAACTTCAGCCAGGGGCCAGAGGGAACCCAAGCTGCTCACACTCCAATGGGCTGCACCAACAAGGGTTTGGTCAAGTCCACACCCAACACATCTACTGTACTACCTGTCCTCATCGTTAGACAAGCCCAAACATAGAGTTTCACTTACCATGATGTCAGTAAATGATATATGAGGCCACCAAATGGAAGAAAATGCTGTAAAATGTTGGTGGCACCTAAAATGATGCAGAAGGAAACAATTGTGATTACTTTAGAATGACTTTTGCACTAATTACAGTACATGCACTCAGGATTTGCATCTACAGTATTTTGGTCTAGAAAAAAGTTCCCTTTGGCAGAAATAATTTCTAATGAAACTATCACCATCTAATGGACAATGTAAACCTTGCAAGTGTCAGGATTTCACCAATCAAAAGTTTCCAATTTTGTTTTAGAAAAAAACACATTGCCCTTTGTGTACAGACAATGCTGTAGCCTACAAAAGCAGTTGATCTTAAGTAAATGCAGAATGAATCATGTTTTAGGAATCAATCCTTATACTGTAGGCTTATCTGCAGCAAAATATCACAAACAAACGTCAACACGTTTCGGCATGGTGTCAGCCTTCATCAGAACGTGAAATGATTGTTTTTCATTTCAATGTGTTAGTTTTACATTACATTTACATAGTCATTTAACAGACGCTTTTATCCAGAGTGATTTACGGTTACAACATTCATCTTAAGATGGCTAGGTGAGACAACCACATATCACAGTCGTAGTTAGTACGTTTTTTGCTCAATAAAGAAGTTATCAGCAAGTTAGTTCTAATAGGAAAAGACAAGGGCAATTATCAATTTCTTTTGACTGAGAGGTAGGCTTTCAGATGTTTTCTAAAGATGGGCAGGGACTCCGCTGTCCTAGCATCAGGGGGAAGCTGGTTCCAAGATTGGGGGGCCAGGACCGAGAAGAACTTTGACTGGGCTGAGCGGGAGCTGACCTCCAGTGTGGGTAGAATGGCCAAGAGACCAGAGGCGGCAGAATGGAGTGCTCGGGTTGGGGTGTATGGTTTGAGCATAGCCTGACGATAGGGAGGGGCAGTTCGCCTTGCTGCTCCCTAGGCAAGCACCATGGTCTTGTAGTGGATGCAAACGTTCGACTGGAAGCCAGTGGAGTGTGCTGATGATCAGGGTGACATGGGAGAACTTGGGAAGGTTGAACACCAGTCGCCCTGCGACATTCAGGACATGATGCAGGGGTTTGATGCCACAAGCGGGGAGCCAAAAGAAATTTGCAGTAGTCCAGATGGGAGATGACAGGTGCATGGATGAGGACCTTTGAAGACCGCTTCCTGTGTGAGGCAAGGTTGTACTCTACTTATGTTGTAGAGCAGGTATTCCCAAACTGGGCTACGCGTAATGCCGTCAGGGGTACGCCAAATAAAAATGTGTTTCACATTTTAAAAAAGCTATTGAATTTTTTTCTTTTTTTTCTTCACATTTTCAAACAGCCCATTTAGATTTTCCAACGGAGCTATACATTTGGGTGAGTTTTTTTTTCTCGCCTGAGTATCCTCGTTTCACTGCCAAAAATTAAATTAAACCATCTAGTGTTTGTAACGCTCGTCGGAAGAAGTGGACCAAGGTGCAGCGTGGTACGTGTTCATGATTCTTTATTCACTCAGAACACCAAACAAAATAACAAAAGAATAACGAACGTCATGTTCCGTAGGCTTCACAGAGGTAACAAAAAACAACATCCCACAACCTAATGTGGCAAAACAGGCTGCCTAAGTATGATTCCCAATCAGAGACAACGATAGACAGCTGTCCCTGATTGAGAACTATACCCGGCCAAAACATAGAAACACACAACATAGAATGCCCACCCCACATCACACCCTGCCCTAACCAAATAGAGAAATAAAACGGCTCTCTAAGGTCAGGGCGTGACAGTGTTAAAATAACAACACAATGTCAAATATAGGTAGCCTAGTCAAATAATTAACATCCAATCACATTAACCGTTACTCTCTCGCAGGAATTCCACTAATGGGCCGTATGTAGCCAAACGTAGCTGCTTCTCATTCCGTTTGCTCGAAAATTAATTAATGGTTAGAAAAAGTAAGGCATAGAGACATATACCAGCTCTACTGGTAGTACTGCTACTACCAGCAGTACTACACCTGCACCTGTTGACGACACAAGTTGTTCTGCTTCCACGAGCACATCCAATGCTAGCATCAGTAATTCTACATTTATTGTTAGCCCAGCTAGCATGGACACCGACAGTTGTGAATCTGATGCAGCCGAAGAGCTACTGCCCCCTTACCCGGGAAAGCACCGAACAACAGACAGGGACGTTGGACCATCGAAGAGGCGCAAATATGATGGGAATTACATTGATTTGGGGTTCACTTATATTGGGGGTAGTACCTTTCCTCAGGCACAGTGTGTTAAATGTGCAAAAGTACTCTCACAACTTGATGATTCCTTCATTCTTGCGCAGACATTTAGAAACAAAACATGCCAATTTGATTAAATAAGGCACCAGAGTTTTTTGAGCGAGAATTAAGACGATTTTCGAGTAGTAAGACATGTATAAAAGCAACAGATACCATTAATAATAAGGGGCTAGGAGCATCTTATATGGTGAGCTACCGAGTGGCTAGGACAGGCAAGCCCCATACTATTGTGGAGGACTTAATTATTCCTGCTGCCATGGATATGGCTGGGACAATGCTGGGGGAAAAGGCCCAAAAGACTATCCAGACAATTGCCTTCATCAAACAACACCGTTTCATGACGCAGCAGTGACATGGCAGGAGATGTTTTGAAACAATTACTGCTTCGCATACAAGCCAGTGAATTCTATGCGTTACAGCTGGATGAGTCAACAGACGTGGCGGGCCTGGCACTGCTCCTGGTGTATGTCCGTTACGTTTATGGGGTTCAATTAAGGAAGACATCCTCTTCTGCAAGCCACTGGAAACCAGGACAACAGGAGAGGATATTTTTTAAGTACTGGACAGCTTTGTGACATCAAATGGACTTTGGTGGTCAAGATGTGTTGGTATCTGTACTGATTGTGCAAAAGCCATGACATGAAGACTATAGTGGAGTGGTAAGAAGTTGCGCGTGCAAGAAGTTTCTCCCGACGCTACTTGGGTACACTGCAGCATCCACCGAGAGGCTCTTGCTGCCAAGGGAATGCCTGACAGCTTGAAAGACGTTTTGGACACTACAGTGAAAATGGTTAACTTTGTTAAAGCAAGGCCCCTGAACTCTCGTGTATTTTCTGCATTATGCAATTATTAGCAGTTGTTGATGTTATTCTTTAATAACACAGAACCCAAAGCAAACCAGGGGGAGGAAAATAGGTTTATTCAAATAGGACAAATCATGCTTGGAAGTAGATGGTCATTCTCCCATTTCATCAGTGATGCTCTCCGGTGATTCTTTCCTGAGACTCTCTCCTGTGGTTCTCTCCACAGAACAAAGGAACAGCATGTAGTTTTATAACCCAGCCCTAGCCTGTGGTTGACCAGTTATAATTCCTTGCAATAAAACCAGGCCAATGGTCAAATAACAAGTATACTATTTCACAATCAATATATAGACCAATTCCTCCCATGTCTCTGCATTAATCCCCTATTACAAAAAAACCCACTATTTCCATTGATCGTTAGTACTCTGTTAACTCTCATCCTCTTGACCTCTAGTACTCTGCATTGTGTATTTATCTTCGACGTATTCTTACATTCTCCCCTAGACCATTTAAAAGATTAATATACTTCAGAAAACATGAAAAAACATGAAGAAATTGACATTATAAAAAACACTAGCAGTAAGCATAAAATCATTCACAATAAAACACCTTGCATTTCTGTAAAACACAAATGGCATATTCTACTTGCTGTTGCAATAAGAAATAGATTTCAAACAAAGTTAAAGAAAATAAGTATTAACAGGGGTAATGATGATGTCCCTTACGATTCCTACCACATCCTGTATTAGGAGGGAAAAAAATATTATCTACGAGACAATAATTTTCAATCGTCCTATTGGCAAGGTAATCATTCACCAAGTCCTTTAAAAGTGATCAGCTCTTCCACACTGGTATCAGTCCCACATAGATAACCGTTAGAAATGTTCCGACAGCCTGCCGGTAGTGAGGAATGATCTTCACCGGTGATCTTGTATCGTTTCAGGTACAGTCCTTGAATCGAAGGATATTGTTTCAGCTTCAGACTGTAGATTCTCATAACCTGTAATGAAGGAAACAAAAAAATGAAAGTAACATGCCCTGGTTTCAAGAGAAATTGATATTTCACATAGATTTTCCTAAGTAAGAATGTCCTGATTTTCAGGAAAAAGTTGGACATTTCACCTAGATATCCCTAATATGACGACTGCGGTATACAACATAGAAGCTTATCAGGTTCTGATCATCTTACTATGCTTCTTCACCTGAGATTGGCCCCCGATTGCTAATCAATCAGTTCTTTATTCTCCAGGCGCCACTTTGTCATCAAAATGGACAACCTTGCAATGAGTGACATGTATCCATCGTGAATTTTCCTGGACTTTTACTGCTGACCTCGTTATGAGCAAAACTTGATAAGAACGTTCCCATTTTGACCCTAATGTGTCTGTTACATCTTTTATTTACCATCACCCACTGTCCTGGTACTACGTCATATTCCTCCTTGGGAGTTACTCCCCACGCCTCTTTACTTGTCTGTCTTCTTCCCCTACCGCATTAGAGAGTGGTATGCAATAGTTAAGCATTGTGTCACTCATAAAGTGAACGTCTGCTTTTCTCAAATCTAACGTACCTGGTAGTGACATGGGTCAACCTGTGACGACCTCAAACGGACTCAACCCTGTGTTTTTGTTATGTGTTGCCCGTATACTACATAATACCGTAGTCAATGCATCTGGCCATGCCATCCCTTCTTGATGCATCATTCAGACTCTCAGCCTAACAGTCAGTCAAGACCGGTGGGCTGACGGTCTCATTATTGCAATAATTAAACGATATTAAATAAAGATGATTGTTTGAAGAAATGACCAAGTCTCTCTCAGTACTGAATTTCCACGACAGTTTCCCTCCACAGCATCCATCAAACTCTGCTGCTGAGCCGGAGAGAGCTTCTTAAATTCTACATCAGCATTGTGTCATTGGGGCTGTTGTCATGATTCCATTTTCCCTTAGGCGGACCCTGCTACTTCTGGCCACTTCTCATAAAATCATGTTTTTTCCCACGACATTCTTGTTGCCAGTGACCAGAAATCCCGCAATAATGACATACACCAGGTTCCTCTTCTGCTGAACGAATAATGATGTTGGTTTCACTCGGGAACCTGCACAACTCTGATAACAGCCGGTTTATTATGTTGATTGATGTCTCTGTCCAGCCGGGACAATCTGTCGATGATGTCGCCGTCGTTTTGTCTCTCCCAGTCATTCATTGTGGAAACAAAAGTTTTTCGCAAATCATCATGCATGGATTGTATCAGCTGATGAGTAATTGCCCCATTTTTGGAGGACTTGAGTGTATCTTCATCTTCCATGCCGGGTAACTCACTGTGTCTAACCACGTCTGCTCTAAACCTTTCTTCAAATTCAACAAACGGTTCTTTCGGTTTTTGAACACATTTGGTGATCTCTCCCCAATTGGTGGTTTCTTTGGTCAGACCCTTAAGGAAAACATGTGTGGCTCTCCATCCATCGGCCACATCTTGCTCTTCACAATCCACAGCTCTATAAACCTTTTCTTCAAGTACACCATGTTCACGGTTGTTCAAAACAAAGTAGCTGTAACCCATCATAAGGATGTAGATTGTAGATTTTCTTGTAACGCTTCAAATGGTCCCGCGTCTTTATACCCACTTCTCAGGGATGTTTCAAAGTTTTCGACCGTTCATCCAACTGTTTTGGAGATGCTGATTTATGTGAGATTACTGTCACACTGTCTTTACCACCTTTTACAGCCAGTGTTTTGGTTGGCCTAAGACATCGTTCATCACCGCTGTCAGTATCTGTTGACTCAAAGCCAGGCAGTGCTGACCAGATGCTTGAAACCCAATCATCCTTACGCAACTCAGCCTGAGGGTGGATTGAAGAAACAAAGGGTCCTCCACATGTTGGAGCCAATTCTGGTTTTACGACCCTTGCCTGTAATTGTTGAATCTCTTCTTTCAAGGTTTTGATTTGTCCACCAAGAGCTTTCAAACTTTTTTTATCTCTCTGCAATGTCCTATCATGATTCTCCAGAAAGAATTTCTCATCCCTTTTTCTTACTTCGGATAATACAGTTAAAGACCATCGTGTCTTTGTCAAGGAATTAGACATTCTCTGTATTTTCCCCAAGCTTTTTGTATATCAGACAGATTCCATATTCCATCTTTGTCAACAATGATGGAATATTTATTTATCTTGCCTACACTTCTCTACTTTGAAATGGTTCTTCATATCACTAGACAGTGAATTTAAAATATTTTTCATGTTCACATCCGGAGGAGCTGTTCCGCCCTTTTCCAGAGTGATTTTCTCACTTAACAATGGCATTATATTAACTTCAAAAGTTCTATAATATATATCTATGTTTAGATATTTATTTAACCCCAAAATATATCCTCTTTTATGAGGACTAACCTCTTCTAGAACACAAATTGTTTCTGTAGGGCCTGGCTACCCAGAAAACTTGTGTTCACTTCAAAACGCTTGTTGAAGGCTTACATTAACAACACGTGTAAAAATTGCTACTCAACTAGCAACTCACTTCTATGCAACAAGAAGGTTTCACAAAAAGAAATAAAGAAAAAGAAAGGACTTTAACCTTTTTAATAGAGGGCTTGAACCCCTATTATAGAGAACAAACAAAACAGAGGACTCTCTGTTTATACATCACTGGATTTAACAAAAGGACTCAATTCTTATATAGAGGACTCGAACCCCTATACATCACAGATACGTATCACTCATTGCATGCACTTATTTTAACCTGATTTGGTTTATTTAAAATGATATTGGTCTAGACTCACCCAGCAATTATACCATCAATCAGGAGATTAAGAATTGACTCCCAAAAGTGGGTTGCGGGCAGCCTTCTCTCTTTCCTCTGGATCAACACACAGTTGATAGGTTTTTCTTGTTGTTGTTGAGACCAATTAATTCGGGTCACGGCACAAAATGTTAGCAGTTGATGTTATTCTTTAATAACACAGACCCCAAAACAAATCAGCGGGAGGAAAATAGGTTTATTCAAATAGGACAAATCATGCTTGGAAGTAGATGGTCATTCTCCCCTGTCCTCAGTGATGCTCTCCGGTGATTCTTTCCTGAGACTCTCTCCTGTGGTTCTCTCCACAGAACAAAGGAACAGCATGTAGTTTTATAACCCAGCCCTAGCCTGTGGTTGACCAAATAGAATTCCTTGTAATAAAACTAGGCCAATGGCCAAATAACAGGTATATTATTTCACACTCAACATATAGAAAAATTCCTCCCATGTCTCTGCATTAATCCCCTATTACAGAAAAAACACTATTTACATTGATCGTTAGCACTCTATTGACTCTCTTCCTCTTGACCTTTCATACTCTGCGTTGTGTATTTATCTTCGACATATTATTGCACAATGATATGGGCAGCGACCATGTAACACTTTTACAACATACAGAAGTGCTCTGGTTATCAAGGGGCAAACTATTGACAATTTTTTTTTTATTGAGAGATGAGCATAACATTTTCTTTAGAGGCCATCATTTTCACTTGTCTGACCACTTGCATGATGACGGGTTTCTCACACGACTGGCCTATCTGGGTGATGTTTTTTCTCACCTGAATGATCTGAATCTAGGCTTACAGGGACTCTCCGCAGCTATATTCAATGTGCGGGACAAAATTGAGGCTATGATTAAGAAGTTGGAGCTCTTCTCTGTCTGCATTATTAACAAGGACAACATACAGGTCTTTCTATCATTGTATAATTTTTTTGTGTGCAAATGAACTCAAGCTTTCGGACAATGTCAAATGTGATAAAGTGAAGCACCTGAGTGAGATGGGTGTGCAATTAACTTTCCGGAAACGGATGACACAAACAACTGGATTCATTATCCCTTTCATGCCCTGCCTCCAGTCTACTTACCGATATCTGAACAAGAGAGCCTCATCAAAACTGCAACAAGCGCTTCTGTGAAAATCTATTTAAATCAGAAGCTACTGCCAGATTTCTGGTTTCCTGCCTTGGCAAATCACGCTGTTAAGACACTGATTCCCTTTGCAACCACGTACCTATGTGAGAGTGGATTCTCGGCCCTCACTAGCATGAAAACTAAATACAGGCACAGACTGTGTGTGGAAAATGATTTAAGACTGAGAATCTTTCCAATACAACCCAACATGCAGAGTTATGTGCATCCTTTCAAGCACACCCTTCTCATTAACCTGTGGTGAGTTATTCACCATTTTCAATGAACAAATAAGGTTTTAAATGTAAGATGCCTAAATAAAGAGCAAAATGATTGATTATTATTATTTGTGCCCTGGTCCTATAAGAGCTCTTTGTCACTTCCCACGAGCCGGGTTGTGACGAAAACTCCCTTATTCTTATGTTTAATAAATGTATCGTATAGTGTGTGTGCGGCAGGCTTACAATGATGGCAAAGAACAATATTTGAGAGTGCGCTAACCCTGGTGCTAGAGGGGGTATGCAGTTGGAGTTTGAATGTTTGAAGGGGTAAGGGACTATAAAAAGTTTAGGAACCACTGTTGTAGAGCATGAACCTGCAGGAGCAAGTCACTGCTTTGATGTTTTCAGAGAACAGGTGGTTGTCCAGGGTCACGCCAAGGCTCTTTGCACTCTGGGAAGGGGACATTATGGAGTTGAGGAATAGCAGCTCCTTCTAGTCGAGGTTGAGCTTCATCCAAGCTGGGATGTCTGCCAGACACACAGAGATCCGTGTTGCCACCTGGGTGTCAGAAGGGGGGATGAGAAAAGAGGTTGAGTGTCATGCGCATAGCAATCTTAGGAGAGACCATGTGAGGATATGATGGAGCGAAGTGACTTGGTGTAGAAAAAAAAGGAGAGCAGTCTCGGTTGAATGACTCATCTTGAAGCCAGACTGGTTAGGGTCACAAAGATCGCTCTGAGAGAGATAACAAGAGAGTTGGTTAGAGACCGCACGCTCAAGTGTTTTGGAAAGAAAAGAAAGAAGGGACACCGGTGTGTAGTCTTTGACGTCAGAGTCGAGTGATGGGTTCTTGAGGAGCAGAGCAGCTGGCCATCTTGAAGTCAGAGGGGACGCAGCCAGTGGTCAGGGATGAGTTAATGAGGGAAGTGAGAAATGGGAGAAGGTCTCCAGAAATGGTCTGGAGAAGGGAGGAGGAGATGGGTTAGATGGTGCAGGTTGTCGGGCGGCCGGACATCACCAGTCACAGGATTTAATCTGGAGAGAGACGGGAGAAAGAGGTCAAGGCGTAGGGTAGTTCTGTGTGAGTGGGACCAGTGGACTCAATAGGCTGAGTAAATGAGGAGCGGATGTCATCAACCTTTTTTTCAAAGTGGTTAACAAAGTTGTGCGCAGAGAAGGATGAAGGAGGGGGAGGAGGATTAAGAAGGCGATAGACGACAACAATGTTAAGCTTGAGTGAACAAGTGACAGTGACAGCATGGAATAATTCAAATGAGGAGATGGACAGGTGAGTGATGGAGACAAGAGAAAATCTCCAGAAACAGTAGCCCTGTGCAATCACCGTGACGACCAGATGCTCTCAGACTATGAGAGAACACGTAGTCAGATGAAGAGAGAGCAGCTGGAGTAGCAGTGTTCTCTGGAGTAATCCATTTCTCCATCAGGGGTGCTAGATAAGTTAGACTACTTAGCCCTCTACTAGCCAAGTACTATACTAGCCAAGTACTCTACCACCATCTACCACCCTCAGAATTACGGTTCAACATTTCACCACAAGATGGAGTAATAATACAAGGAGAGGCTACTGACCGTGTGTCTAAAACAAATAGAAGTGGAAACTCCTTATTATACAAACACATCAAGCGACATCACTTTGGTTCACCAATGAACCAATACTATCCCTGTGACATATTTCATTCATTCTAAACAATTTTAAAGGATATTGTGCCCCCACTCTGCAAACTGAAGGCATATGGGATATATGTGGACTTGGATATCCCCACTAGACAGACTAGACTTGAGGTTTGTTGGCTCTCCAAGATTCTATTCACACCACTATATTTGTCCACAGCTTTTTGAAACGATTCCTGACAATCACAGCGTTATTCAAGCCTAGAATACACAAAATGGTTCTTATGATTTGTATTGCTTTGTATAGGGCCCCAGGAACATGGTGGATTATTTTCCAGTGAGCCCAGATCAATGTCTATAAAAAGCAATATAGATTTATCCAACAGTATATGATGCCATTTACCTCCAGAGATGGAGGCTGTAAAGACCAGGACACCAGATCTACTGATGAGCTCAAATAGCTCTGCTAATATGTTTCAGGTGGTTGCTTAGCAAAATATCTTATTGGTGAGGGAAAGCTTTTGTGTGTTTGTAACCAAATTTGCTGCAGGACAGGGCTCAGTTATTAGAATGCTTAATTATTATGGAAATTAATGGTTCATGATACGCTCCTGACTTTACAGAAGAAGGCCATGTGAAGAATATGGTACCTGTTTGGACAAATTCAGGCTATTCAGTATTTAATAGGTTACATTATGCCTAAATGGCACTGTCTCTTTGATGAGTTAGATAATCCAAAAATAAAATGTAAAAGATCTCGGCAAAGGTATAAAACAGTCACTTTATTCTTCACATGTATCAGTTTTATTTTGCGTTTCTGGGAAGAGTCTGTAGACCCGAGGAGGAAGAATCGAATTTAGTGATTGCTGTAGCTTTAAGAGGTGTGAGTAAAGCCTCAAGCGTTGACTTGCTCTCCGGTTCGATATAGCCACATAGAGCTGATGGTCTCAGTGTGAAGGAGCTACGCAAAGGGGACCGGATTCCATGCCAACAACAACAACAGCAGCAATGGCAGGTAAGAGAAAACACGACCGTTTAAAACATAACCAAATGAAGTATATATCATGTGCTGAAGATGTAGACGTATTGTAAAATAAATGACATGACACCTTTTCTGATATGTTTTAGAAGCAGAGATGCGTCAGAGGCTACTGTGCACTGTCAAGAAGGAGGTGGGTGTTACCTGACAGCCTGCAACAATTATCGACTCAGAAAAACTAACTATTTGGTTATGAGTTAACTTTCGACATTGCTAAAATAGGCCCGCCCTGAGTAGATTGGCTATGTTTTTTTTTTTCTTCAGTTATTTACTTTTACAGTAACTATTCACATTTTCGTTTTGTGAGTACAGATTAGCCTACATACTTTAATAGCTTGTAAAATAGCACTACATCCACTCATGTGTATTTGCTATCCATCATTGCAAATAAGATGAACATTGGGACAAGGTGTAATATCTATTTTAAAGTCGACCATATTCTTAGAAGTAATGAAGTGTTTAATTAGGGGTTTAGGGTAGGCTATAGAGTACAGGCCTATAAATAATATGTTTATAGGGTCCAGTCATGGAACTCTAGCCTATAGGGTCCAGTTATTATTTGAGCCTTCATCAACAGATTGGCCCAAACTCATATGGGTTTTTGTGAAACATAAGAGTCTCTTGTTAAACCCATGTATTGTTAATATTTAACATCAAGTAAAATGTGTTTATAATGCAGTCATTCAAGACTCTTAAGCCACATTCTAATGTCGTAGTGACATCTAATTATGATACTAACTAAATAAGCTATAGGTATGTTCAATCAATCCATTGAAGAGTTGTTGCATAGAAATCCATGTAATCGTAAAGGTATAGTGCATTTATTTGTGTGAAAGTTAGTTTATTTTTTGACATCCCAAACACCCATGGTTTTGAATGCAATGCTAACTGACACAATCTGTGTTTACTAGTATTACTACCTTCTTCAAAAAATGTCTAGACAAGATATTCTGGAAATTAAAAAAATTGAGGAAACAGCAACACCATAGAGAAGTCTAAAATAAGCTAAAACTGCACAAAAAAAAGTGATTATCACTTCAATAATAAGGGTTTCTCCCACAGTATTTATATTCTCATCATCAGCATCTTCTTCGTCAAATCATTTCAATCTTTCCGCGATGTCTTTAGGTCAGATTGTTAAGCACCACATGCTTGGTGTAGTAGGCTGATAATGGATCAGAGAAACCTCTCCTGTCTTCAGGGGTTCTTTGAGATGTGATTAGTCGGTTTTGTCTTTTGTCAGAGGACTCACTCTATCTTTATTGGTGTCATAAATGCGCGACACCCGTGTGTCACGCAAACAAAGACATCAAATCAAGTCTGTGTCTGAATGAAGGAGAGATTTCACCTCCTGTCGCGTACTCCTGATCTTCATAAAGGCCTGTCACCATCCTTATCAGTAGAGCACATACCACCCTGTGATAAAAAGCTGCCTGTGTTGAGAGGCCCTACTGAGATTCGCTTCCCCCAAGATCCCACTCAGTTTCAGCTCCCCAGTGCTCAGCGCTTAAACTGCAGTGGAGCAGAGTGGGACCATAAGACCAACGCAGTCTGTCTTTCCCCAATGATACAATATGATTGCTACACACTCCATCCAGCAGACCCCCGAGGCACACAGCCCGAGCCAGTGATTTGATTGCCCAGAAGCAACTATTGGAGTGAGGAATGAAAGTAAAATGATGCAGACAGTGGAAAAAGCACATATGCCTCTGACCATGACCTTTGACCTTGAGCACCCTGCAGAAGAGGTTGCTGAAAGCAAATGGAACTTGAATCACTAAAAGTGAGTTGTTAAAAGCTTTTTTTGTTTCCATTTCAATCCAAATAGTAGCTATAGAAGACAGGCAGTGGCCAGCTGTTGAGCTTTGAGCATCATGAACGTTCAACTACTAGGCTACATGCATCTGTCGAAAAAAATGGAATAGAAAGTAGTCTGTATGTAGACTTTGTTCTACAAGTCAAGTGTAGTGCGATGTCTGTAATCTGCCTTGAGTCACAGCCTTAACTAGCTAGCTACATTGGTAACACTATATATTAAGGTCCCTTAATAAATTATTTATAAACAGTAATGTAAAGAGTTTGCTTACCATTTATTAATCATTATTCCTACATTTGTAAATATAATAAAGTAATCTCTAAATAGTCTCTAGGCTAGCTGATACTAAAGCAGCCCATTGGATTCCATGAAAATGTGACACCTGGCGTCGGGGTGAGTTGCTGCCGGACACTTTAGCATTAGCTAGCCTAGCATGCTGGCGAAAAAGGCAGTTGAATTAAAATAGCTTTATAACTTCTAAGAATATGCTCGACTTTAAAATGTATATTACACCTTGCCCCAATGTTCATCTTATTTGCAATGATGGATAGCAAATACACATGAGTGGATGTAGTGCTATTTTACAAGCTATTAAAGTATGTAGGCTAATCTGTACTCACAAAATGAAAATGTGAATACTGCTGAAAAAGGCAGTTTAATGAAAATAGTGTTTATAAATGCGTAAATGACTATTTAGAGATCGCTTAATGACATTTTACAAATGTAGGAACAATTATCAACAAATGGGAAGTAACCTCTTTATCAATGGTTTATTAAGAGACCTTAATAAAAAGTGTTACCACTACATCGGCTAACCTTTTTCACAAGTAGCAAGCTGCCAAACTAGGATATGACCCACAAATGGGATCTATGTGCAGCACGCGTCTGTATCCGATCGTGAACGTTCGCCTGGACATGATGTGTTGTACTCGACGCTCTGTTTGTATTCATTCGTTCTTTCTCTCCTGTGTTTGCTTGGATACGGCTTGTCTGTTGACGTGGCAGTGAATGCTTGAATGTTCTCCCTCTCCAACTGGCTACGTGCCACTTTGTACAATGTCTACCTGGGTCTAGGCCAGAACATTATGCTTGTGGGGTTCAGTGAAGGAAGCATGCGAATAGTCTATACTGGACGTATCTGGGGCTCTCTCTCTCTTTCCCTCTCTCTCTCCCTCCCCCTCCCCCTCTCCTACACACACACACACACACACACACACACACACACACACACACACACACACACACACACACACACACACACACACACACACACACATCATCACACACACCTGTGTTTACATAAGGTGAGAGGAGGAGTAGGGCACAGTGGGCAACAGCTCACCTTTCATTTGCTTTTCTGTATCAAACACCTTTTTTTGCCTGGCTTCTTACTTAGGATAAGGTTTCAGCAAGGTCACAACCAATATATCGCATAATTATGACGCCCAGTCTCAGGGAAACCTCTCTCTGTGTCTCCAGGCTAATAGATATTTTTCATGGTCTCAAATCACACATGAATAGAAGACATTGTAGAATCATATTTTTACCTGGGTGAACAGAGACGCATGACAAATAACAGGAAAGGAACGCCTCTGTTGTCATTGATGAGGTGGTAATGAACCGGGTTCTCATGGCTTCATGGTTTTGCATATTTAACCTATCTTACTCAGGGGAATGTGTTATCAAGCTTTGTGTATAAATGGTGGTTATTACTATTCTTGGCAGCTGAATTATATACTACAAATTATAAATGAGTAACATTTGGAAACGTACCCAACAATGCATCCATTTGTGATTATGAAAGGCTGTGTTCAAACTGTCCATATTTAGCAAAGGAGACTGACAATAGGAAGGGAAATCGTTGAGGCCTTACAAGGTTCTTTGTTTGCTTCCAGTAGTAGGGAATTGACTTCAAGACATTTTGGAATAGGGCGTTTTGAATATTGAACTACCTTTTTAACCAAGGCATTTCAATGTGAATTCATCTTGTCTCAAGTCTGTCACTTCTCAGTACTTGATTTTGGTGTACGAGTCATTCACTCTAATAATGCACAGTAGGAACTGTCAACAGATGATTTTAGCCAACAGCTTGGCTTACATAATTGTGCTAGTTGTTTTTCACTGTAACAGCCCATGGGGATGGGAAAAGGTGTATGGGCCTTGGTCTGTCTTCCCTCTTTTTCTGATTGTGGCTGTGTAGCAGGAGTTAATGGGAAGACTGTGTAAATCTACTCTATCCAAGCCCCCTTATGCAGTAGTGGAGGGTTGCCAGGTTTGATGAGATTTTATCCCCACTGTGACAGCAGAGATGAAGAGTGATACTTGAAAGAGAATGATACCAGCACTTGCCGTTGCAGAACACGACAGTAAAGATTCATATTGTGCATGGAAGTGATCTTGTTCTTTGGGCAATAAACAAGTTACCTATTAGCTGTCAAAAGTATTACTGCTCACATAGGGCACCAAATAGAATTAGCCTAAATGTCATACAAGAGAAATGGAAGAGAAGTGTACTGTAGCGTCAAAAGTGCACATAAGGTTAAACGTTTTTGGGAACTAGATTAATATACACAGTTTCAAAGGGTCTACATATTTATTGTTATAGAATTATGAAATTAAACACAGTCAGTATCCCTCCACCTAACTGTTTCCTATGCTGATGAAGGGAAATGTGAACCAATGATCATGCATAATACCAGTCATCTGTTTTTCTCATTGATTAATGGGCTTGTTGACGTTCTCTGCCACTGTTGCCTCAGTCCCCAACAGCTACAGTATCTCTCAGATAGCTGGCGGGGACTGAGGCAACAGAGTGACACGTGCCGTCGCCATAGAAACCCGCAGGTCGTCTACTAATACAGCTCACCAGTTAGATTCTGTGATGACTGAATGGGATCCAGATTCTGACTGGTGATGGGATAGAACCAGTAAGGCCTGAGAGAAGTGACGTGCCCCCCAGTTTGCACATTTACTTTAGCTGCTAACCAACCAATCAATGCACATTTGCTGTGCCCCATTGTATTTCAGCGGTCTGATTTTGTTTTGCGGTAAAGATTCACATGAACACATCCATGTGTTACACATCTAGAAGCACATCATCAATGAACAAGACATTATAGCTACATAGCTTAATAGAGGAAGCAGACTCCGCTTGATAACGTGATGTTATAAAGAAATATATTTTATACTGAACGAAAATATACACGTAACATGTACAGTGGTGGGTGTTGTTCACATGTTTCATGAGCTGAAGTAAAAGATCCCATCAAATTTTCCATATGCATAAAAAGCTTATTTCTCTCAAATGCCAAGATAATCCATCCACCTGACAGGTGTGGCATATCAAAATGCAGATTAAACAGCATGATCATTACACAGGTGCACCTTGTACTGGGGACAATAAAAGCCCACTCTAAAAGGTGCTGGCTGTTTTGTCACACAACACAATGTCACAGATGCCTCAAGTTTTGAGGGAGCGTGCAATTGGCGTGCTGACTGCAGGAATATCCACCAGAGCTTTTGCCAGATAACTGAATATTAATTTCTCTACCATAAACCACTTCCAACCCCTGCCTCCCAACCGCAGACCACGTGTATTGCGTCATGTTTGTGAGTGGATGTCAATGTTGTGAACAGAGTGCCCCATGGTGGCGGTGGGCTTATGGTATGGGTAGGCATAATATTCGGACAACGAACACAATTGCATTTTATCGATGGCAATTTTAATAAACAGAGATACCTTGACAAGATCCTGAGGCCCATTGTGAGGCCCAACAGATGCATATCGTTATTCCCAGTCATGTGAAAACCATAGATTAGGGCCTAATGAATATATTTCAATTGACTGATTTCCTTATATGAACTGTAACTCAGTAAAATCTTTGAAATTGTTGCATGTTGCGTTTATGTTTTTGCTCAGTATACTGTACATTACAATTTAGGTCTATATTTTACATTTAATGTCCAGTTAGATCTGACATTTGTGAGTGCCTCCCCGCTGGGAGGAAGAGTTTCCGATGACGGGTCTTCATCTGGTGGTGGAGGGTCGGCTGTGAACCTTTTGTAGTAAGACGCAAGTGAGAGAAACAAGAGTAAGCCTTCATTTAAATACATCACAACATGTATTCCCACTGGTGAGAAGAGAGCAAGGTAATTATTGCCCAGGTATGCCCATAGGTTGTTTAGCATGCGTGATAAAGTTGCATTTTTCAGCTGCTGTTCATTGGCCATAGAGTAATACGTGACTGACATTCTACACGAGGCTAAGGAGGAGGAGTGACATGACTTGAGCATGTCAACATCGGATATTACTATATACTGGTATTGACGCACGGACTGGTTTTGGGTTTTTGCTTTACCTTCTATAATGGTATTTTAATGTTTGGTTTGTTAAATGTGGTATGCCGTTTGTAACATCCATTTTTATAGTTTACTTCGCCGCTTGAGTCATATTTATCCATGCCGCTTTCCACACAGAACTTGCCCCGCCCACTGTTACTCAAGGAGCACATTTTATGATGCTCGACCATGAGACACTTGAGTTCAGTCTGCATGGTCAGTGCAGCACATGCAACAATGTTGATGACAATGATGCTGTTTCAACTTTGCTTTTTAATATAAATCCACAAGCGTTCTATAATTACACTATTAGTTTCTTTCTGCAAACAGCTAGTTTGTCTTTTCTTAGAAAGTTGTGGCTAAGCCGTGTTAGCCGCTAATGCTGATCGCTAGCTAGCTAGCTAGGCAAACGTAGCTATACAGCCTAATACCAGTGATGGTGTAGACCTAAATCAGCATGTTGTTTGTGCAACAGTATCTTCTAAATCAAAGAGGAATAGGCGAAGCATGAATATGTGCCCTACATGAAGGGGCTAAGAGAATGCATTTAATGTAGCTAAAGATTATAGGGCTCCATAGGAAACACTGACCAAGACTTTGGTTCCTATTACCCTGTCACAATAACTCCTCCCTGGCATTTTAATTAATTGTCATGTCAAACACTTTATTCAAAGTACCCAATATTATCATCTAACTAGTTAAATAAAGGTTACATTTAAAAAAATAAATGAATTAGAATATTCATTCATTTCCCATGATTCTAACATTTCACCTCACTGTTTTGATCTAAGTTGTAATTGCAACATTTTGTTAAAAATAAGGCCAGGATTTTTTTGCCCATGCAGCTCTGTGTGTCAGTGTGGAAATTATCTCAAATGAGTGCAGAAATTAATGCAAATGCTAAGTTATTTTTGGTAGAGGTTTAATTGAACAGTATAAAACAATCAGAATGTAGAAAGACCCATTGAAATCACATAGAATGTGTCGCCACCCTAGGGTCACGCACTACTCATAGAAAATGAAAAAACATAAATACTGTCTTATATCGTCAAAACAATTTCAAATGTGATATTACATTTTGGCCAAATTGCACAGCCCTAGCTGTGCACATGGAGAGGAAACATGAATATGTTATGATTTTTTAACTAGGCAGTTAAGAACAAATTGTTATTTACAAAGACGGCCTAGGAACAGTGGGTGCCTTGTTCAGAGGCAGAACGACAGATTTTTACCTTGTCAGCTCGGGGATTCGTTCTAGCAACCTTTTGCTTACTGGCCCAACGCTCTAACCACTAGGCTACCTGCCGCCCCATAACTGACCGTCATGCTTACGGGAGCAAGCCATTTAGACCGCCTTACCGATTAAACCAACATTATCTACATTTCAATCGAGGACAGGCGAACTGAATGAACAACAAAGGCAAAATTAAAGTATAAACATTTTGTTACAATTGTTTGGGGAGGGGCCTCATCTCCGAGGGATGATCCTCGGAGTCAGATGTTGTGATGCTGGTAGCCCTGTGCGTGGCAGCTGGCATCGAAACACCCCCAGAAAGAATGTGAGTTACTCACCAGGGAGAAGGGACAAACCATGCAACATTTTAACCAGGGAGATTGGACACGCCCCAAGCAACGATTGGATCTAGAAATTGGAAACAAATGTATGAATTATATGGAAAAGAGATCCATGCAAAGAATGAAACAAAAGTGAAATTATGCTGTAATTGAACGTTTCAAATTAAACAATGAATGCATAAGTTGCTGAGTGCCAGAATTGAACATCTGCTGATGTGTTTAGATGAAATGCAGGTCTGCTTGTACATAGAACCTAACCAAATGCTATGGAGATGCAAGTAGAACCTAACCATGTATGTGGTAATGTGATTTGAATAGATGAATTAATTATGATGACGCCTGGCCTGCTGAGCACCAGAATCTTAGTTTCCAATGCTGCATCTACTTCTACGTAGAAACCGACCGAATGCCACGTCTGCTCGTACCTAGAATCCAACCACACATGCTGTAATGCGAGGAGGTAGGGACACATGTCAATGCATGCCTGTAGAGTGCCTAACATTGTTCAATTTGAGAATGTGTAATAATGAATAACCACCTTTCATTTACTATTACAATAATTACATTTGTAATTGGATACTCAACAACTGTGGCTATGGAATGAGAATTATATGAACGAAGCAATAATGAATGACCAACAACTCTATATGCGTGACTAATTATTATTCACATGAAATGACAAACTATCAATAACTATAATTTGAGGTATCGTGGAGCCATTATGAAGTTGATTAATTGAGCCTAACAAATGAAATGTAGGCAGAGGACAACCAATTAACCTACAGTAGTTGTTGGAGAGTGAGGGTACATAGTCTAAGCCAGGTATCATTTTTATTGAGTGTATGGTCAGAGGGCCAGAACAGAATTACAAATAATTTATAGACTGCCAAAACATATAAACTCAGCAGAAAAAGAAAGGTCCCTTTTTCAGGACCCTGTCTTTCAAAGATCATTCGTAAAAATGCAATAAAGTGGTGCAATAAAGTGGTGACTGTGGGACCAGCCGTTGTTAGCTGGGTAGGATGTGATTAGGGTTCTTAGTGCGTATGTAATAAAAACACATAGGAGAGTGATGAAATAAGCCCCACGTGGAGCCAATTTATCCAGTTATACTAAATCTGATGTAAATGTAACTTTAAGATGCTGAAAAAGTTAATAATAATGCAATGTTGAAGAGAATAGCTATGAATTAGCATAATCATGATGTTAGCTCACCCTTTTGAAAATGAAAGTACTAGAGCCCGTGATACTTCCAAATACGATTTCACAAAATCGTCAACTGAATAGAGTCTTGGAAATCCAAATTAGTTGAATGAGTACTCAAGTAATCTTGAAGCTTGGAGCACTGGCCCCAGATATGGAAGGAAGTACGCCTTGTGCTGCAACTACTTTGCCGATTAACTACGAGACTGTGCTTCAAAGACGAGAGACATGATGTTCAGCAGTAACCTGTTTAGTGACGAGAGCTTGTGATAGAAGTTGGCCGCCAGGCCCAATTTGTGTACATAAATTATCAGTGGCATGAACGTGCGACAACCAATAAGCTATGATCACGCTAGTTACTTTGACATTGTATGGGGTAGACTGATAGCCGACCTGTCTATGCATGGTGTTTGGAAGATTCCCAAAGATTCCCAAAGATTGGGAATATACACAAACAGTGTAGCTATTCCCTCCGCAATGCAATCAAACAAGCTAAGTGCCAGTATAGAGACAAAGTAGAGTCGCAATTCAACAGCTCAGACACAAGAGGTATGTGGCAGGGTCTACAGTCAATCACGGATTACAAAAAGAAAACCAGCCCCGTCGCGGACCAGGATGTCTTGCTCCCAGACAGACTAAATAACTTTTTTGCTCGCTTTGAGGACAATACAGTGCCACTGACACGGCCCGCTACCAAAATCTGCGGGCTCTCCTTCACTGCAGCCGAGGTGAGTAAAACATTTAAACGTGTTAACCCTCGCAAGGCTGCAGGCCCAGACGGCATTCCCAGCCGCGTCCTCAGAGCATGCGCAGACCAGCTGGCTGGTGTGTTTAAGGACATATTCAATCAATCCTTATCCCAGTCTGCTGTTCCCACATGCTTCAAGAGGGCCACCATTGTTCCTGTTCCCAAGAAAGCTAAGGTAACTGAGCTAAACGACTACCGCCCCGTAGCACTCACTTCCGTCATCATGAAGTGCTTTGAGAGACTAGTCAAGGACCATATCACCTCCACCCTACCTGACACCCTAGACCCACTCCAATTTGCTTATCGACCCAATAGGTCCACAGACGACGCAATCGCAACCACACTGCACACTGCCCTAACCCATCTGGACAAGAGGAATACCTATGTGAGAATGCTGTTCATCGACTACAGCTCAGCATTTAACACCATAGTACCCTCCAAACCCTGGGTCTCGACCCCGTCCTGTGCAACTGGGTCCTGGACTTCCTGACAGGCCGCCCCCAGGTGGTGAGGGTAGGTAACAACATCTCCACCCCGCTGATCCTCAACACTGGGGCCCCACAAGGGTGCGTTCTGAGCCCTCTCCTGTACTCCCTGTTCACCCACGACTGTGTGGCCATGCACGCCTCCAACTCAATCATCAAGTTTGCGGACGACACTACAGTGGTAGGCTTGATTACCAACAACGACGAGACGGCCTACAGGGAGGAGGTGAGGGCCCTCGGAGTACGGTGTCAGGAAAATAACCTCACACTCAACGTCAACAAAACAAAGGCGATGATTGTGGACTTCAGGAAACAGCAGAGGGAGCACCCCCCTATCCACATCGACGGGACAGTAGTGGAGAAGGTGGAAAGTTTTAAGTTCCTCGGTGTACACATCACGGACAAACTGAATTGGTCCACCCACACAGACAGCGTTGTGAAGAAGGCGCAGCAGCGCCTCTTCAACCTCAGGAGGCTGAAGACCACTAACATTTAGTGGCCGCTGCCAACATACTGACTCAACTCCAGCCACTTTAATAATGGGAATTGATGGAAATTATGTAAAAATGTATCACTAGCCACTTTAAACAATGCCACTTAATATAATGTTTACATACCCTACATTACTCATCTCATATGTATATACTGTACTCTATCATCTACTGCATCTTGCCATCTTTATGTAATACATGTATCACTAGCCACTTTAAACTATGCCACTTTATGTTTACATACTCTACATTACTCATCTCATATGTATAGACTGTACTCTATACCATCTACTGCATTTTGCCTATGCCGTTCTGTACCATCACTCATTCATATATCTTTATGTACATATTCTTTATCCCTTTACACTTGTGTGTATAAGGTAGTAGTTGTGGAATTGTTAGGTTAGATTACTTGTTGGTTATTACTGCATTGTCGGAACTAGAAGCACAAGCATTTCGCTACACTCGCATTAACATCTGCTAACCATATGTAGGTGACAAATAAAATTTGATTTGATTTGACATAACAAATCAAAGTTAAGTTGTTTGCTGATATTGCTGAACGATTACTGCTTCTTGAGGTCGGTTCATTTTTGGTTCAATTATAAAGAAATTGTGAAGTTTATTTTATTTTGGCTTTGATAATTTTTTAAAACATTAAATGAGCTATGCATTATTCTGGTCGAATGCTTTAAAACCACAGAATAAAACAATGAATTAAAGTCCCATGATGGTATTGACCTTCCATTACTGCTTATCACTTCTTCTTTTTTATTTTTTTTTATAAATGTTATCCCCTTTTCTCCCCAATTTTCGTGGTATCCAGTCGCTAGTAATTACTATCTTGTCTCATCGCTACAACTCCCGTACGGGCTCGGGAGAGACGAAGGTTGAAAGCCACGCGTCCTCCGAAGCACAACCCAACCAAGCCGCACTGCTTCTTAACACAGCGCACCTCCAACCCGGAAGCCAGCCGCACCAATGTGTCGGAGGAAACACCGTGCACCTGGCCCCCTTGGTTAGCGCGTACTGCGCCCGGCCCGCCACAGGAGTCGCTGGAGCGCAATGAGACAAGGATATCCCTACTGGCCAAACCCTCCCTAACCCGGACGACGCTAGGCCAATTGTGCGTCGCCCCACGGACCTCCTGGTCGCGGCCGGCCGCGACAGAGCCTGGGCGCGAACCCAGAGACTCTGGTGGCGCAGCTAGCACTGCGATGCAGTGCCCTAGACCACTGCGCCACCCGGGAGGCCCGCTTATCACTTCTTAACCATAATTATTCACATTACTTTAATAAAGTATTTCAGTTGTTGTGTCTATCACATTTGTTTTATTTGATGACGATTATTTAATTCCAAGTCATCATCTCTGTAGAACTACTGCCTATGCTGTGACAAAATCACGATTTTAGTAGTTCTTCAAAGTAATTAAGGTATACTTTTATGACTGCTGAACTATCAATCACTTAGAGCATGTATTTTCAGGTAGAGATTCCTTGTGAAGCAACTACTCTCTCCCTCTTGATCGCGCATCTTCTGTCTCTTCTCTCCCAGATCGGACAAGTAGGCGTGCAATGGATTATGGTCATTGTAGTTAATGAACACGATTTCTGCACTAAACTATGTCATATATTGGCCTGTTGGAAACTACAACTAAACTACTTTGCACAGTTCATGCTTGATCTGATTTATCTCTTGAGAAACTGTGCATTGAGCTCACAGAAATAAACCGGTAAATTATAGTTGTTTAAAAATGACCAAAATGTCGGTTAATTGGTTAATTGCTCGGATAAACACTTTGTTGACAACAATGAATAGTGATGAGAAAATAGGCAGTAGGAGGCATACTGAGCTCATGAAGCATTAATGAAATATTCCCCCACTGAAATGTTTTGGGTTAAAATAACAGCGATATGGCAAAACACCACTGGGAAGTAGGCTACAATTAGACCTATGCATTTAGGCCAACATTACAATGTAGAATCTGGACGATTATGCCTACAGTCCTTTAGGATAGGCTAGATGTTGCCACAGATAGCTGTACAATACCGATCCATGTTTGCAGGCAATAGTGTCAGCGCTATAGGTTACAGTCAAAGACTGCATAACGATTTTTTTGACAGGGGGTGCAGGATTTTGTTTTGCTTGATTTAGATAGGTTTCTGCCAATAGTTTCTGACATTTTGGTAGGCTATTTGTTAGTCAACTTGTCTATAATTAGATGCATGCAGCTTCTCTTTTATATGTTGCCCTATAAGACTAAATATACCCTTGCTCAACAGAAAAATGTAATAGATCGATAGAATGAATGCTTCAATCTAGTTGACAACGGTAATGTTTCTGTCATCTGTTGCAAAGCAGAGACGTTTAGGGACTGGGGAGAAAATACAATAAAGCAACAAAAAAAAGAAAAAATATTTTCTGTGCAAAATGTCCAAATGACATCAGTTTGACGGGTTGTAAGGAAAAAGAGAGCTGTGAAAACGACCAACACGTTTCTGATAAGATTTCAGTTTGGCTTCGATGCGTATTTTATGTGGTTGAAATACTATGAGCTTTTATGATGAATGACAGCACCTCTACAGATCTTCTGTTCCCAAAAGTAAAACATTTGCCTGCATTTGATGTATCATTTTGCTGCAAGAAATGCAGGAGTTATTATTAAGGCTATAGCCCTATTCGCACGGGACTAGGATTATTAGAGAACGTTGCTTATGTATGTATTTCTCCAGAATGTCTGTTACTCTAGAGGACGATACAGACGGAATAAAACATTTTCCAAACTACCCCCTGTAATTCTATAAATAAATTAATAAAAATGATTGACAGTTATGACGGAAGCCTGGAGGTTTTTTTTCTAGGTGTGAAGATATTTCTAGAAGTCCAGGTTATAACAGGCTACACTGATAACTCGAGCTTGGTTCCCACGTTTCTAAATCATACCAAACCATCTCTGGTATAGTGTCGCCATAATATTTTTGGCTGAATTGAGGAAGTGTGATCATAATCATTAGGATATTTTAGTGATCCACAGTAGAAGACGTCCTAAATGCCCCCCTGCTTTCAGATGTGAGCTAAACAGCTAACTTGCACTTGATATGCATTTTTAGGCTATGGATGAGAAAGTGAGTTTGTTGTGTGCTGCTTTGTGATCTATAAACATCAAGGGTTGGATTAAATAGCCGCAATATTTTTTATGATGCATTTGGCGATGTTCAATTCATTCGCATTAAACATAAACAAAAACATTCACTGTGAAGGTTAATATATGTAGGCTCTTCCATATACAGTTGAAGTCGGAAGTTTACATTTACACCTTAGCCAAATACATTTCAACTCAGTTTTTCACAATTCTTGACATTTAATCCTAGTAAAAATTCCCTGTTTTAGGACAGTTAGGATCACTACTTTTTTTTAAGAATGTGAAATGTCAGATAAATAGTAGAGAGAAAGGGCCTCCCGGGTGGCGCAGTGGTCTAGGGCACTGCATCGCAGCGCTAGCTGAGTCTCTGGGTTCGTGCCCAGGCTCTGTCGCAGCCGGCCGCGACCGGGAGGTACGTGGGGAGATGCACAATTGGCCTAGCGTCATCCGGGTTAGGGAGGGTTTGGCCGGTAGGGATATCCTTGTCTCATCATGCTCCAGAGACTCCTGTGGCAGGCCAGGCGCAGTGCGCGCTAACCAAGGGGGACAGGTGCACGGTGTTTCCTCTGACACATTGGTGCGGCTGGCTTCTGGGTTGGAGGTGCACTGTGTTAAGAAGCAGTGCGGCTTGGTTGGGTTGTGCTTCGGAGGACGCATGGCTTTCGACCTTCGTCTCTCCTGAGCCCGTACGGGAGTTGTAGCGATGAGACAAGATAGTAATTACTAGTGATTGGATACCACGAAAATTGGGGAGAAATTGGGGAGAAAAGGGGGTAAAAAAAATAAAAATAAAAGAATAGTAGAGAGAATGATTTATTTCAGCTTTTATTTCTTTCAGTGGGTCAGAAGTTTACATACACTCAACTTGGTAGCATTGCCTTTAAATTTTTTAACTTGGGTCAAACATTTTGAGTAGCCTTCCACAAGCCTCCCACAATAAGTTTGGTGGATTTTGGCCTGTTCCTCATGACAGAGCTGGTGTAACTGAGTCGGGTTTGTAGGCCTCCTTGCTCACACACACTTTTTCAGTTCTGCCCACACATTTTCTATAGGATTAAGGTCAGGGCTTTGTGATGGCCACTCCAATACCTTGACTTTGTTGTCCTTGAGACATTTTGGAAGTATGCTTGGGGTCATTGTCCATTTGGAAGGCCTATTTGCGACCAACTTCCTGACTGATGTCTTGAGATGTTGCTTCAATATATGCGTGCTATTGTTTGTACAGATGAACGTGGTACCTTCAGGCATTTGGAGATTGCTCCCAAGGATGAACCAGACTTGTGGAGGTCTACACATTTTTTCCTGAGGACTTGGCAGATTTTCTCATGATGCCAAGCAAAGAGGCACTGAGTTTGAAGGTAGTCCTTGAAATGCATCCACAGGTACACCTCCAATTGACTCAAATGATGTCAATTAGCCTATCAGAAGCTACTAAAGCCATGACATAATTTTCGGGAATTTTCCAAGCTGTTTAAAGGCACAATCAACTTGGTGTATGTAAACTTCTGACCCACTGGAATTGTGATACAGTGAATTATAAGTGAAATAATCTGTCTGTAAACAATTGTTGGAAAATTTACTTGTGTCTAGCACAAAGTAGATGTCCTAACCGACTTGCAAAAACTATAGTTTGTTAACAAGACATTTGTGGAGTGGTTGAAAAACGAGTTTTTATGACTCCAACCTAAGTGTATGTAAACCTCCGACTTCAACTGTATATGCTATGCAAAGCACTTAAATTTATCGAATTATTTATTGTATTCTTGCTCAAACAGCTGTTAAACTCAGACATTTCTCTCAAAACAGGGATGACGATTCGCACGGGACTAGTATTATCAGAGGATTTTGGAGTTTGTCAATTTCCAGATTCCAGTTTCCATTTAACCCATCTAAACAGTAGGCTACAGTTCCCTTGACATGCCAAAGGCTTATTTGAAATCCCGTTTTGTGACTGTCGAATTTGTATAGCACCTCACAATCATCACACATAACATAGCTGCAGTAGCGGATTTAGGTATAGGCGACATGGGCAGCCGTCCAGGGCGGCATGGGGCGCCCGCACCCAAAAAAATCAGGAATGGTGACATTTGCGCGATCGGTTTTCTATCGCTCATTTGCACGTCACGTCAATGATATCATGTCACATGTGTGAGATTGTGGGTCACGTAAACTTGTCGTAGTGGGCGCCCTGATTCTAGTTTGTGAGCTAGGCAGGCTACTGCCTGGGAAGGTCTCCCAATCAGAAGTATGAGATGGGGAGGGGGGCGGGGGTAGGGGGACCTCAGGTCTCCCCACTGGAAGCCCGAGGTAGGGAGAGCAAGGGAATCTATCAAATAGCGCACCTCTAACTTTGTACAATACTGATGCAATTAGTAAAATCAGTCACACTACGAAAAGCTACCAAATAAACCACAATTCATTCATAATACTGTGAATATATAGTTTCACAGACATATTGTTGCATTTTTTCTGGTTTGTGCAAAATCGTTAACAATAATATAACACCAGTCTGCACACCACCAAGGTGAATTGGTTTAGTCTTGACTCTGGGTGACAGTGTTGGGGGATGGGTAATGTATTGATGCTCGAGTGCCAAATCAACACAAATTTGTTTCTATTTCTCATTGTTACTTATTTTTGTACAAATATTTGTTATTTATATAGTTTTAGCTGTTATGATTATTCATTTGTTCCAAATGTCATAATTTTTTTTTTTATATATAATATATATATAATAATTACAGTTAGTGCAGAATAGTACTTTTTTTTGTTGGCGGGGGGCACTGAAGGGGGGTTTGCCCAGGGAGCCATACTGGGTGACTTTTACTTTAGTCATTTTCTATTAAGTTATCTTTACTTTTACTCAAGTATTACAGTTGGGTACTTTTTCCACTACTGGTGAGAAGAGAGCAAGGTAACTATTACCCAGGTATGCCCATATGTTGTTTAGCAAGCGTGGTAAAGTTGCATTAGTCAGCTTTGCTCATTGGCCATAGGGTAACAGGTGACTGACATTCTGCACATGGCTAATTGATAGTAAAGGACGAGGAGGGGCATGACGTTGATGAGCACATCAACATCAAATGTAAATTCCCATAGAGAGGAAACGATGTGAATATGGGATGAAGTCAAAGCAGCACACCATTCAGACCGCCCTACTGATTGAACCTACATTATCACCTACATATCTCTGATCCACAGGAACATACAATCAGGTCATTCAGCTTAAGTAGGTAAAACAACCATAAACAGTGCATTCGGAATGTATTCAGACCCCTTGATTTTCCCCACATTTTGTTACGTTAATGTCCTCGTTCATCTAAACACAATAATACCCCATAATGACAAAGCGAAAACAGGTTTGTATTTTTGTGTGCAAATTGACCACATTTTGTTTTGAAATACCTTATGCACATAAGTATTCAGATCCTTTGCTATGAGACTCGAAATTGAGCTCTGGTGCATCCTGTTTCCATTGATCATCCTTGATGTTTCTACAACTTGGAGTCCACCTGTGGTATATTCAATTGATTGGACTCGGCGTTGCCTTAGGGCATGAGGGTATACCGCACCAGCTGTTTGAGCAGCTGCCCCTGGGCCCTGATGACACACAGCTCCACCACCTCATCCTCTCTTATAAGGAAAAGGTCACGGGGCAAACCAAAGGGGACAAACTAGGGGTCAGAAGTGTTGCTGTTATTGATGTAGGTAAGCCATTGAGAACACATGGTCATTTGCAAAATTCAATATTCAACATGCATCACAGTAGATGAAACAGATGAGCATCAAAATGCATGATGCCTGTCTGTGTGCCAGACGTACGTTGATATACCAGGGTCCTCTGGAGAAGGGGGAGAACTCAAAGACTCCACCTGGGTTGTCGTTCTCTACAATGACTATCTCTCGACTGGTGAAGCCAGGCTTCAGGATCTGGTTCTCAACGTTAACCCTGCAACACAGAGGGGAACTCAGCGGCTAGTCCAAAAAGGAACTCACAGGCCTTCATCTCAGTGGGAATGTGGGTTGTGGGGGAATTTTAAAACAGCCAGCGTGTACTGTTGTAAAACAACAAGGAGATGCAATTCAAAGCTTTCCGCAGAAATCAAGTATTTTCATCAACTTACCCTTCATTTAAAAACAGTGAATGAGTAAATTCCTTGTATTGTCTCGTGTTCAGTATTGACCAGAGGCCTGTTGTTTGAGCTGCTCTGATTAACCGTGTCACTCTGGCCCCCTGAGCCTCTCTCTCTCACAGCAGGGTGGGCCTGTGTGTTCTCTCAGCCTGGCCCCTAATGAGCAGGGGGTGTGTGTGTGTGTGTGTGTGTGTGTGTGTGTGTGTGTGTGTGTGTGTGTGTGTGTGTGTGTGTGTGTGTGTGTGTGTGTGTGTGTGTGTGTGTGTGTGTGTGTGTGTGTGTGTGTGTGTGTGTGTGTGTGTGTGTGTGTGTGTGTGTGTGTGTGTGTGTGTGTGAGATCAGACTTTGGGATTGCTATTGTTATCGTGATGGCAGCATGAGTCATGTTTGTGGCTGATTTTTAACATTGCTGCCGACGCTGACAAGGTTGTGAACTCAGACGGCCAAAGGCAGGGCTTTTGGTTTGAAATTGGTATATAGCATTTCTATTTTAATGCTTTCAGGGGACCAACATTGAATATGCGCTGTGTTTACACATTAGTATCATCAGTTGTACATCATACTTTAATTACCATGGTTCAAGTCAAATATCATATGAGTCACCAGTGTTTTTCCCTTCTCAGTAAACTATGTAAATGGGCTTTGGGCCCTAGAAAAAAAAAACTATATAAATCTATCTAAATCTAATCTATAATGTATTTTTATTATCATTTTTATAATGAATAAGGATGAGTATTTCTGAGTGCATATTGACAAGGTTGAGCAGGGTGTGTGTGTGTGTGTGTGTGTGTGTGTGTGTGTGTGTGTGTGTGTGTGTGTGTGTGTGTGTGTGTGTGTGTGTGTGTGTGTGTGTGTGTGTGTGTGTGTGTGTGTGTGTGTGTGTGTGTTAAAAAATCAGCCACAAACATGACTCATGCTGCCATCACGATAACAATAGCAATCCCAAAGTCTGATCACACACACACACACACACACACACACACACACACACACACACACACACACACACACACTTATATGGTCAATGGTCAAATCTTTCTATATTGCAATTAGGCATGCTGTCCGTTTGATTTCCAACCATTTAGAAAAGTTTTCCAAGGTTGATGACTTCATCATAAATCTGCCATAAATGGAAGCTTGTTGTGTGCAACAGGGAGGGGCAATTGAATGCAAGCTACACAAAGAAATGTAATTGTAAAAACAATTCTAGCCTGTCTATCTATTGGTAACAGAGTTGATGTTTTATGCTCAACCTGCTCTGTTTTCCGCCACAAAACACCAGAAAATGGGCAAGAAGAGTAGAACCAGCTCACCTGCTTTTACACCGATTTGACAATTAGATGTTCAATGTCTTTATTTTATTTTTGGGGGAAATAGTTTCGCCATATTAAAACGAGAGTTCCGTTCACGTAACAGGGTTGACCTTAAAATGAGGGATTGGTTTTTATTTTTAGGTATCACTAATCACATGAAAATAAATAATCATCTTCAGAAATGACTTTGTAAAAGCAACAAAACAACTAGGGCTTTACAATGATGGTGAAAACTTGGGAGATACGTGGGCGGGATGGAGAGGACTCAGGGAGCAATCAAAGGAATTTAGGTATTCAGAGCAGCTTCACTTTTGTATAAAATATATGCTTTTAATATTATATATATTTTTAAGACACGTACAGTGTCAGGAGTACAGGACAAAAATTGCAAAGCTTTGCTTCAAAATCCTAATTCTGGATGGACAATCCTGTAATCCATTCCTACGGGTAATATCTCCAGCCAGTCAACTGGTCCAGCATCATACCAGTCAGACAAATTAGAAAGATTTTCTCCCAAGGCCTCGGGTTGTCTCATTGAGTCAGGGTCTGGACAGGGAGACAATGAGAAAGGTAGTGGCAGAAATGTCAGGATAGGGCAGTCTGAACCTTACGCTTGTGTGTGTGTGCGTGTGCGTGTGTGTGTGTGTGTGTGTAAGAAAGGCCCTGGAGGAGAACGCAATTGAGAATGTTATTGCAGTGTTGGGGCAAATAACACATTTATTTTATATTTTTTTAATGCAGAGTGGAGTTATAAACGTAATTTTGTTGATGATACTGTCATACAACATGGTTAAGATACAGTCTGGGCAACTCTGAACCTTATTATTGTGAGAACACAGATCGATGGAGAAACATCATACTGGGTTAATTTATGCAAGCTTGTAGTAATGTACTCCGTTCTCCACAAAGTCACAAAGATGTAACGGGTATGATGTTTTTCATGGCTATGTTTTGTCTAAAAATGGCAACAGAAAATATTGATTAGCCCAGTCCTCTTTTAAAAACAAGGCTGGATTAGTAAGCTTCCCCAAGTATTGATTTATGTCACTTGATGTTGTTTCCCGGTCATCATGGCATTGACACTTGATCATTTTGACCCCTGTATGGGCCATGTGGATCAACAACAGTGATATTCTGGTGGATCACTTAGTTATTTTTGCCTGCTTCACAGCGGCCTTTGAAACGCGCATCATTTCCGTGGCTTTCTTTTGTAAAATAACTATACATTAACTGACTTCTTTTCTAATAATTGTCAACATATAACATCACGTTGTGTAGGATGTTCAATGTATTACAAGGAAAGATAGCAGGTCTATTTTGCTCCAGAGAAAGAAGCTCATTGTTCCCTCGATGGCACAGACAAAATCCTAGCTTCCAACTAACTAGTCAGGTTTCCTCCGCAGCTTGTACACAGCCCTTGTGGCTAGTATGACGGATTGTCCCGGCAGTGTGACTGTTTGAATCCCTGCTGTTTGCTGCTATTTCCATCTGCCCTCTCTGGAACTGCGAAGAGTAGCAGCGTTGCCTACGTTGCTACCAGGACAAAGAACAAATCTGGTGGGAGTACCGTTGAGGACAGTGGTGTCGCTCTATCACAGGTTAAGGATATTTTAAACAAACAAAAAGAGAAGAGCAAGGTGACAGCAATATGTAAGGCATTTGAGAGGACATCAGTTCTGTATGTGAATCCATGATAACAATGACAGAGAAATCAGATTATCTCGAGGGACAATCAAGTCAGAACAACATTTATGGATGGAATTGCAGAATCTCCACATGAGACCTGGATGGAGTCTGAGGACAAAGTGAGGGAAATCATCACTGAGAAACTGAAGATGGACCACAGGAAGATTGAGGTGGAGCGTGCCCGCAGGATTGGAAAACCCACAACCGGCCCAGGTGAGAGGCCCAGGCCAATAGTGGTCAAGTTCCTGAGGTTCAAGGACAAGGTACTGTAGCTGTTCTGGCAAGAGCCAAGAACTTGAGAGGAACAGACATTTTCCTCAACGAGGACTATCCTGAAGCTGTGCACCAGGAGAGGAAAGAACTTATCCTAGCCATGAAAGCTGCCAGAGTGTGTGGGGACATTGCTTACACCCAATATTTCTGCTTTGTTTGTTCTTTTCCATATTATGTCTAGATAAGCTACCCTAAAATAGCCTATATTATATGTAGCCTTAGAAATATAGTGTATTCGGAAAGTATTCAGACCCCTTGACTTTTTCCACATTTTGTTACGTTACAGCCTTATTCTAAAATGTATTAAATTACACACAATACCCCATAAAGACAAAGCGAAAACAGGTTTTTAGAATTTTTTTCAAATGTAAAAGAAACAGACCCTTTGTTATTAGACTTGAAATTGAGCCTCCCGAGTAGCGCAGTGGTCTAAGGCACTGCAGTGCTTGAGGCGTCCCTACAGATCCGTGTTCGACTCCGGGCTGTGTCACAGCCGCCCGCGACCAGGAGACCCATGAGGCGACTCACAACTGGCCCAGCGTCGTCTGGGTTAGCAGAGGGTTTGGCCTGCTGGGATGTCCTTATCCCATCGCGCTCTAGCGACTCATGTGGCGGGCCGGGTGCATGCACGCTGACACTGGCTTCTGGGTTAAGCGCCCAGTGTGTCAAGAAGCAGTGCGGCTTGGCAGGGTCGTGTTTCGAAGGACGCATGGCTCTCGACCTTCGCCACTTCCGAGTCCATACGGGAGTTGCAGCGATGGGACAAGACTGTTACTACCAATTGGATATATCATGAAATTGGGGAGAAAAAAGGGAATAAATATAATTGAGATGGTTTGGGATGAGTTGGACCGCCGAGTGAAGGAAAAGCAGCGAACAAGCTTAGCATGTATGAGAACTCCTTCAAGACTGTTGGAAAAGCTTCCAGGTTGTCATTGTAAATAAGAATTTGTTCTTAACTGACTTGCCTAGTTAAATAAAGGTTAAATCAAATAAAAATTCCAGGGGAAGCTGGTTGAGAGAATGCCAAGAGTCTGCAAAGCTGTCGTCAAGGCAAAGGGTGGCTACTTTGACAAATCTCAAATATATTTTGATTTGCTTAAGACTTTTTGATTACTACATGATTCCATATGTGTTCTTTCATAGTGTTGATGTCTTCACTATTATTCTACAATGTAGAAAATAGTAAAAATAAAGAAAAACCCTTGAATGAGTAGGTGTGTCCAAACTTTTGACTGGTACTGTATATATAAAAAAAAATATATAGAATTTATATATTTACAAAAAAATTATGGGGGATTGGAAATGATGCAGACAATTGCATTGATGGAAGCCACAGTCTATCTGCAATATTAAAGCTGATCTACCCCTTGTTCACCCATGGCTGTGTGGCCACATATGCCTCCAAGTCAATCATCAAGTTTGCAGACGAAACAACAGTAGTAGGCCTGATTACCAACAATGACAAGACAGCCTACAGGAAGGATGTGAAGGTCCTGGTGGAGTGGTGCCAAGAAAATAACTTCTCCCTTAATGTCAACAAAAACTAAGGAACTGATCATGGACTTCAGGAGACATCAGAGGGAGCACGCCCCCATCCACATTGACGATAGAGAAGGTGAAAAGCTTCATGTTCCTCGGCGTACACAGCGCCTCTTCAACCTCAGGAGGCTGAAGAAATTTGGCCTGGTTCCTAAGACCCTCACAGATGCACCATTGAGAACATCCTGTCGGGCTTTCCAGAGGGTGGTCACCAGGGGCACACTGCCTGCCCTCCAAGACACCTATAGCACCTATGTCACAAGAAGGCCAAAAAGATAATCAAGGAAATCAACCCCCTGAGCCATGGCCTTGATTGGAGTCCACCTGTGGTAAATTCAATTGATTTGGACATGAATTGGAGCAAAAACCAAGCCATGAGGTCGAAGGAAATGTCAGTAGAGCTCCGAGACAGGATTGTGTCGAGGCAGAGATCTGGGGAAGGGTACCAAAACATTTCTGCAGCATTGAAGGTCCCCAAGAACATAGTGTCCTTCATCATTCTTAAATGGAAGAAGTTTGGAACGACCAAGGCTCTTCCTGGAGCTGATCGCCCGGCCAAACTGAGCAATCGGGGGAGAAGGGCCTTGGTCAGGGAGGTGACCAAGAACCCGATGCTCACTCTGACAAAGTTCCAGAGTTCCTCTGTGGAGATGGGAGAACCTTACAGAGGGACAACCATCTCTGCAGCACTACACCAGTCGGGCTTTTATGGTAGAGTGGCCAGACGGAAGCCACTCCTCAGTAAAAGGCACATGACAGCCCGCTTGGAGTTTGCCAAAATGTGCCTAAAGGACTCTCAGACATTGAGAAATGAGATTCTCTGGTCTGATGAAAGAAAGATTGAACTCTTTGGCCTGAATGTTAAGTGTCACGTCTGTAGGAAACCAGGCACCGCTCATCACCTGGCCAGTACCATCCCTACGGTGAAGCATGGTGGTGGCAGCATCATGCTGTGGGGATATTTTTCAGTGGCAGGGAGTTGTCCAACCTGACAGAGCTTGAGAGGATCTTTAGAGAATAATGGGAGAAACTCTCCAAATGAAGGGCTGCCAATCTCATAGTGCCATACCCAAGAAGACTCGAGTCTGTAATCGCTGCCAAAGGTGATTCAAGAAAGTACTGAGTAAAGGGTCTGAATACTTATGTAAATGTTATTTCTATTGTAATAAATTTGCACATATCTAAAAACTTGTTTTTGCTTTGTCATTATGGGGTATTGTGTGTAGATACGTTTAAAAGTGAAGGGGTCTGAATTTGTTGATGATTCAACCCTATGCGCGTCAGCAACCACAGCTAGTGAAATCTCTGCAACCCTAAACAATGAGTTGTAGACAGTTTTAGAATGGGTGGCCATTAATAAACTGGTCCTGAAGATCAGTTTACTAAGACCATTGTATTTGGTACAAATCATTACCTTAGTTCTAGACCTCAGTTGAATCTGGTAATGAATGGTGTGGCTGTTGAGCAAGTTAAGGAGACTAAATTACTTGGTGTTACCTTAGATTGTAAATGTCATTGTAAAAATATATTGATTCAATGGTTGCAAAGATGGTGAGAGGTCTGTCTGTCATAAAGAAATGCTCTGCTTTTTTGACACCACACTCCACAAAGCAAGTCCTGCAGGCTCAAGTTTGATTTTATCTTGATTATTGTCCAGTCATATGGTCAAGTGTTTGCTCTTCATTGTAATCAGAGGGCTAATATCAATACTATGCATGCCAGTCTGTCTTTGCTAAGAGTTGAAGAGAGACTGAGTGCATCACTTCTTTTTATAAGAAACATTAATGTGTTGGAAATTCCAAATGGTTTGCGTAGTCAATGTACACACAGCACTGACACACACGCTTGGGGTATTTTCACAGTCCCCAAGTCCAGAACAAGCATTTTGCGACACTCGCAATAACATCTGCTAAATATGTGTATGCGACCAATAAAATTTGATTTGAACATATTCAAAGAAAACATACAGTATTATCCAGAGCCATGACTGCATGGAACTCCCTTCCATCTCATATAGCGCAAGTGAACAGCAAACCTGGGTTCACAAAACAAAGAAGGCAACACCTCACGGTACAACGCCTCTCTCCCATGTAAACCTACTTTTTGTGTGTATGTACCATTGGAAAATAATTTTGGTTCCAACCAATCATTTCATTCTGCACAGAACCATATTGTTTTTTGTTCTGTTTCATTTTTAAACTTTGAATTCAAGTTTGTTACAGTAATCTCATTAAATTACTTCACCAATTAGTGCGGATAGAGCAGGCAAACTAGTTGTTTACATGCATGATGGACAGACAAGTGTAGCCTATGGCGCAAGATGTGACTGAAATGTTGCAGGTGGGGAGAGAGCGAGAGAGGGTTGAGGAGGAGGCTTGAAGAGCTGGGCATCTTGTTATGACATGCATTATCTGAATTAGGTCCACATAATTATACCTAGAGGATTGGCTTCTATGAAGGCACTTTGAATGTCCTTTTGAGCTAGCTAGCTAACAAGCTTGAGCTAGGTAGCTAACAAGCTTGTGTGTGCAGAGCGGTACCAGAATTAAAAACACGTTTTACCTTTTAGTAGTTAATAAATCTAACGTGAAACATGATAAGTAGGCCTATAGTATCCTTAACTGTGCCTGACCACCTTGATTCGGTGTTATGTAGCAAAATTTGAAATTGTGTTTTTGACATTGGATAAAAGCAGACACAGAGATACAAAATGGTATATCATACACTGCATTTGAAGAACAATGGGAAAGTAATTCTGCTTTGAAAGTTGATAAACTTGTAATCCCTCTTTTGAGAAAATGGCCCTTGAATGTTTTGGTACACCTACTGGAGAGAGCTTTGTCTACACCTATTCAGCATTGTTCACACCCTCCTAAGCCTTAGCCCCACCCATCTCTTTAAGGATTCACATGTGAGGTCATGTGCTAAACAGTGAGTAGTGTAGTAAAGCTTAAGACTAAAAGTTGGAGACTACAATAAGAAAAAATTCCAGGTGAACAGAAAGTTTCCAGATAACAAATATTTTATAAATATTAGATGACGCTTACCCAGACACACTTGTCTAAATTGATGGGTCATGTGAAAGAAATGCTATAACCCCAGCCACATCTTGCTAAGTGGATAGGTCTCTACAGAAGGTGTAAACGGTACAGGCAAATGGTTACTTGCATAGTAGCTATATCAAAAATAGATGGTGTCAATATGAAGAAAATAAGAAAAAGTGTCAATGCCAGTAGAGAAAGAACAAAATAATATACAGTATGTACAAGAACAATAACGATATCATTGATACTGGTGATAGATGCGTACAATCGTGTAAAGTGGCTGAGCAGCAGGATAACAAATAAATAGTAGCCCCAATGTATGGCGTGTGTGTTAGGAGAGTGAATAGAGGCACTGCAGATAGTGCTGATGACTGGGAACTCGCCCCCCAGTGATGACCTGGTCCGTTGAAACCACGCATGAACAAGGGAATCTATATTCGGAGAGCCTGTTTCTGTCCTGCCCTTGACTTTGGTGCAGGGCATGTGATGTCCATAGCCTCTTCATCGCAAAACTCCCTGATCTTCTCAAAAAGATACGTTTGTCTAGCTGTGTCCAGTCCAAGTGGTGATTGTACAGGCAGACCATCTATGGGAGGAATGATGTCAGTGTTGCGCAGGAGCTGAAACCTGGTCCCGACTGAGTCCGAACGCTCCTCGGCAACAACAACACCAGGCTCCAGAGCATCGAAGCTGTAAAACAGGAAATAAGAAAACAAATTGAGAAGAAATTACAACCTTGCAAAACATCATTTCACCTCTCAAGTTTAGATAAGAAGAATAACCTTATACAATGCAATGAAAATGACATTCTCCTGAAGTGTTGGTACTGCTTGATCTGTGGCAGCGGCCTGAAGTACGGAGTCAGGTGTTGTTGCCAGCCATAGCTTTTCACTAGCACCGTACCATCCTCTAGTCCAAACAGCTATGGGATGTTGACCCCTGTCGCAGTGCTGTCCTTCACAACACCAGCAATCTCGAGACTGTTATTTTTTTGACCAATGCAGTTATCACAATTCAGGTCCACACGTGTTTCCCCAATTCCGTAGTTGGTGAATATATGGTGCAAATACAGAAATAATGTGAGATCAATAAAATTAGTGCCAATCATGTTGGAGGTAAATTAAATAATCAAAACGTGTTGTTTATGCTTTACATACCAAGTGTTCTACTGATGCTGAAAGACAAATTCTAGATACAAATATTTTAACATAGCATTTTAGCATAGTGGCAGGTTGCCTAGTTGTTAGAGCATTGGGTCAGTAACCAAAATGTTGCTGGATCGAATCCCCGAGCTGACAAGGTAAAAATCTGTCGTTAGCTGGTTAGTTAGCTAACATTAGTCTATAACTAGCAATGCAAATGGCTTTCTGAGATATTACTTCACAGATCATACATGTAATGTTAGCTTAAGTGCCAGCCACCTAATGTTAGCTAGCTAGAAGCTTGAACTTGCATTGAAAACAACATTCTGACAAAATTAGAAATGTATAATTTTTGAATCTGTAGATATACTCTTACCCGTTACATGAATGAACGCTTCGCGGCAGACTATAATCCCTTTCATTATATAAGACGTCCTGTGTAGTTTCTGTTTGTTTTGTACAGCTTGCTTGGCCCATTTTGTCAAGTCACTCTGGTTCACACTGACCATGTGCAATGCCACAAAAATCGTCATCCTGAAAGTAGTCCATCACAACTTTTTCCCACTGACCTTTGTCGATAGCGCCTGATAAATTCATAGCAGCAATATTATTGAGAGCAGTAGCAACACATTTGCAGGTTTCAATGGCTAACGTTATATCTTTTGCAAAAATGTAAAAAAAATACTGTTTTTGCTTTGTCAGTATGGAGTATTGTGTGTAGATGGATAAGGGGGAACGCAATTTAATCTCTTTTGGAATAAAGCTGTAACGTAACAAAATGTGGAAAAAGGCAAGGGTTCTGAATACTTTCCGAATGCACTGTCTGCAAATAGGTCCCGTGTTTGTGTTTTACACCTCCAGCAGAATAGTTACATTTGTGTGCATGATATTCAGTTTCACTGGCATATAGTATGTTCCATGGATGGTCTTAAACTGCAGTCATTTATGTCTGGGATTATATAAACATGACTGGGCATTTTATCATATCTGTATCCATTCATCATCATCAATAGCGTCTCCCTGGTCTTCCTCACATTTTTGTTTTACTTGTGTGTCATCAGGAAAAGCCTCTATCAACCCTTGATACAGTTTGGAAATCAACTTTAGAGGTTTGTCAGACTGCCTTAAAATAGTTTCAATCTTTGAAGCTTCTTGCTTGTCCAGTGTTTGTCGCAGAGAAAATAGTGTTGTATTTGCTAAAATTCCCCTCAGCTCCATCACAGACTGGTCTTCCCTGGCTGCCTGACCCTGATGACACCCCTGTCACCATCTGATCCTGCTCAGATGAGGCATGTCAAAGAATTACATTGGTGTACACGTTATATTATCCATGAATATAATCAATTACCATCATGAAATTACCATCATTCCCAGATCCCAGACTGTAGTCTATCCATCAACTCAAGATGGAACTTTGTATCCATTCACTGATTATAATATACTGCAAAATGTACCTGAGCTCTGTAGAGTGGTCTTTCCTGGCTGTCTGACCCTGCAGGGACACCTGTCACCATCTCATCCTGCTAAGACGTGATGAGCATAGTGTTGCGTACTGACTGTGCACCATGACAGTGACACCTGTAGAGCTGTTTATACCGTGTCAGTGTGAAAAGTAGGGAATTAGCTAGGGAATCTGACAGATTGATAACGTTACATTGCTATACTGACTAATAAAAACGCAGAAAAAACGTCAGAATGTCGGTCTTCAATCATTTGGCTGCTGGTTTCATCGTTTGATTCAGGTCTAGTGTGATTGAGTCAAAAATAATAGCTAAAGTCAGTGAGCTAGCTAGCTAGCTAACTTTAGCTAACTTTTGACTAGCTCTGCTAACTAATGGTACAATGATATATCATCAAATTTACTTCCGTTGAAATGGGACAAAACAACGGCTACAAAACATTTCCATACACACGACAGCTGTTAGATACTGCTACCTGACATATTGCTAGAGGCTAGCTAGAGCTGAACTCGCTGTGGTAGCTAATAGCTAGCTAACTAGCTGCTAGTCTTTCATTCACTTCAGTTGAGGGGGGATGAAACATTAACTAACGTAACATGTCAGTTACTTTAGTAGCTCAGCACTGGGAGTAAATATTTATTTTTCTGTCAAACAGCAGTTACCTTGCTAGCTACATCAGTCAACTAAAGAGTAGCCAGTTTCAGCCTGCTTGCTTTTACAACTCTGAGAAAAAGTGCAACACAGACAGCAGCTGCTTCTGTTCATCTCTCCTATGCTGGTCCTATACGCCAGCCTTTCAGAAGCATTGACTTCATACAGCATGTCCGTATGCTCTGCGGTGTCTGTGCGGTCCTATATTCAGCAGGCTGAAACCGGAAAAAAGCCAACCTGACCTCCCTGAGGCGTCCGCATGGTCCTATAGCATACGTTTTGTAGCCACGTTTTGTATCACAGCGCAATTAGAAAACTATTTCAGAATGTGGGGAGGTCATGTCACCCCCGTGCCCAGTGAAAGTTGTGCCCCGGTGAAAACAGACAACCAATGGCAAGTTGTTGATGCCTATGATTATGCCTGTATCATCCCAGTTGACCGAAGAGGTACCAAACTGTTGGACCTTGACACCCACTACTGTTCAATAGACATAGGCTTCTACTACTTAATCTCCACCACTTATCTGCGTTTCCTCATCCTGATGGGGTCCTTTACCTACTATCTCCTGAGATGGAAGGTGGTCTATGCCTACTACCTCTTCCTGGCTTATCTCCACGATACAAAGAGGAGGAAGACACATGAGCCTCATTGAGGTCAGTACGATGCCATTGTCTCCTACAATGCCCACGATGAGCCTTGGGTCCTGAGGGAGCTTCTGCCAAAGCTGGAGAGAGAGCAGCGCTGGAGGTTGTCTGCACCACCGGTACTTCGAGCCAGGCAAACCCATCATAGACAACATCACAGAAGCCATCTCCGGGAGCCGCAAGACCATCGGCGTGATCAGTCGTCCCTACCTGGAGAGTGAGCTCCATGAGCAGAAGCATGTGCTGATCCTGGTGTTTCTAGATTAGTTCCCGTCCTACCATCGCATGATGAGGCTGGTGAAAAGACTCACCTACTTGAGCTGGCCCAGAGCTGGGGAGCACACTGGGGTCTTCTGGGAGAAAGTCCGGGTGGCTTTGGAGACCAGGGACTGCCCTGCTGAGGGGAAACCCATCCTCTCCGGGGTGGAGAGGGCATGATAGTGACATTCTAAATGTAAAGCAACTTGACCTGAAGCTGGACCAAAAAATATATATAATAAGTTAAATGAAAGTCTAAATGTATAAACTGCAATATTATTGCCAACAGAGGGATATTAACTAATGTGTATATGTACTATAATCAGAAACTGAGTTGGGCAAATATTATGCAATTTCGTGATGAGGTGTACAGATAATTAATTTGACCTATATTGTCAGAGCAAAATAATCCTGCAGCAACAGGATTTTAACGTTTAGTCCATAATGTTGCTTTATCGGTGGTTAAACTATTAGCTTGCCAATGTAACTGTTATGAAAGTTGTATTGTCAATTTGTTTTTGGTATTTAAACACCACTTTAAAACGTGTACATGACACTGCAACAAAATTCCCCCATGCGGACAATAAAGTCAGTAAAGTCAAAGTAGGCTACATGAAAAGTGCAATACTGTTTATATAACCGTGTTGGTAATGATTGGGGGGGGAAATTATACAGTTACATATCAGGATATTATTTTTGACGCTATATATTGTTTCGTTTTGACAATATCGCAATATTATTTCTGCTATAGTTGGCTGTACCTGCAACAAAACTCCAGTATTTTTCCTTCATAGTTTGTTCTCCATATTCTTTGTTTTCAGCACTTATTTCCATGACTGATCAAAGCTCATTTTCACATGGCTCCCTTGTCCCTCTGCAGCAGACATGGTAAACAATATATTTGGACCATGGAACCGCAATAAAATCTCAATATTGTATCGCAATACATATACAATTGTGAGAATCGCACGTGTTAATGCGTGAGTGTGGGTTTTCAGGGAATTTATGTAAATCGCTAAGCTCATCTGCATTTCCTGCGGTGCAGGAAAATTCTCACCAACGAAAGAGTGATTGTATTCAGATCCTACATCTGTAGAATATGATGTTTTCACTTCCCTAATTTTCTCTTCACCTCCCTACCCTAATTTTTCTGTTTTGTCTCATTTTGTTAATTATGAGAACTCTAGAGATCGGCAGCCTAGTGGTTAGAGTGTTGGGCCTGTAACCAAAATGTTGCTGGATCGAATCCCCGAGCTGATAAGGTAAAAATCTGTCTTTAGCTGGTGTTAGCTTTTTAGTTAGCTAACATTAGGCTATAACTAGCAATGCAAATGGCTTTCTGAGATAATATTACTTCACAGATCATACATGTAACGTTAGCTAATGTGCCAGCCACCTAATGTTAGCTAGCTAGCTAACAGTAAGCTTTAACTTGTATTCTGCCCCTGAGCAAGGCAGTTAACCCACTGTTCAACGGGCGCCGAAGACGTGGATGTCAATTAAGGCAACCCCCCGCACCTCTCTGATCAAAACAAATCAAAGTTGATTTGTCACGTGCTCCGAATACAACAGATGTAGACCTTACAGTGAAATGCTTACTTACAGGCTCTAGCCAACAGTGCAAAAAAAGGTATTAGGTGAACAATAGGTAAGTAAAGAAAATAAAAACAACAGTAAAAAAGACAGTGAAAAATAACAGTAGCGAGGCTATATACAGTAGCGAGGCTATATACAGTAGCGAGGCTATAACAGTAGCGAGGCTATATGCAGGCACCGGTTAGTCGGGCTGATTTGAGGTAGTATGTACATGTATGGTTAAAGTGACTATGCATATATGATAAACAGAGAGTAGCAGTAGCGTAAAAGAGGGGTTGAAGGGTGGCGGGTGGCGGGACACAATGCAGATAGTCCAGTTAGCCAATGTGCGGGGGCACTGGTTGGTCGGGCCAATTGAGGTAGTATGTACATGAATGTATAGTTAAAGTGACTATGCATATATGATAAACAAAGAGTAGCAGCAGCGTAAAATGAGGGGTTGGGGGGGCACACCATGCAAATAGTCCAGGTAGCCATTTGATTACCTTTTCAGGAGTCTTATGGCTTGGGGGTAGAAAATGTTGAGAAGCCTTTTTGTCCTAGACTTGGCACCTCGGTACCGCTTGCCATGCGGTAGTAGAGAGAACAGTCTATGACTGGGGTGACTGGGGTCTTTGACAATTTTTAGGGCATTCATCTGACACCGCCTGGTGTAGAGGTCCTGGATGGCAGGCAGCTTAGCCCCAGTGATGTAATTGGCCGTACGCACTACCCTCTGTAGTGCCTTGTGGTCGGAGGCCGAGCAATTGCCGTACCAGGCGGTGATGCAACCAGTCAGGATGCTCTCGATGTTGCAGCTGTAGAACGTTTTGAGGATCTGAGGACCCATGCCAAATCTTTTTAGTTTCCCGAGGGGAATAGGCTTTGTCGTGCCCTCTTCACGACTGTCTTGGTGTCAAATGCGGAAGACACATTTCAGTTGAATGCATTCAGTTGTACAACTGACTAGGTATCCCCTTTCCCTGACTAGTTATCTATATGACACAGTGCATTTGCACTGAGCAGGGCTCGAACTCTCAACCTTCTGCACCACATCACACACCATTCACAGCCAACCGTCTTAGCCAACAGATCAAGGAAGTGGAACTCCGGGAATGTGGTGCCACCAATGTACTCCAGCCATCATGTTATGGGAACGTTTTACTTCCACAAACTGAAATGGCTGTGTGTTTGTTTGTGACCCGACTTAACGCCAAAAGACTCCCCACTGATCTAAGCCTAGGAATTAGCAAGTTACCGTGCAGGTCTCAGGCAAGGCTACTCTGTTACACTCATGACAGACAATAATACTTCCACATCTGTTTAACCATACTATATTAACAATCAGAGATACACAATCAAGTCATTTCTGCTTCTGCTTCAATGGAACATTGAACTTTTAATCCGCCCTCCGTAGTGATATTCAATGCTCCTCTGTCTGCACAGCTGTGCGTGTGTGTCTGTGTCTTTGTGTTCTCTAGGCAGGCACCACCTCTCGTTGTGCAGGGTAATATCTCCTCAGAGGAAAGACTCATTACAACAGGAAATGAGTGCTATCTGGGCTTCTCTATATGCAGGCTGATTTCCCAGATGTAGAGCAGTGGCAGTGCTAGGAGATGTCCCCGTATTCACCAGGGTCAGAGTAATCAGTCATCTTGGGTGTAGGTCTGATGTTGTCCCTGTGAGCACAGCCTGTGTCCAGGTCAGCAAGGGGGAAACCACGGTTTCGATAAAACCAAACCCTTCAAATGAGTCGTACTCTGACCCCCTCCTCCCGCTTTTTTCCCCCCGAAGCTGTGTCTGCACGAGTGAGGTTTCTGCTATATCTGACGTCACTGACTCAATTGCAGGTGTCGTATGGTGCCAGCCTCAATGATACATGAAATGCCGGCGACACTGTGCTCTCACGCTCTCTTTCTCCATTCACATCTAAAGAGATTTGATTATAAAGCCAGGCTGTGAGGTGGGCCCCAGAGGTGTGGGTATAGTAGCTAGTATAGTAGCCACCAAGTAGCCCACTCACCTAACCACCCAACCTCAACCCTCTTCAGCCCTATCCATCTGAGATCAGCTTGATGCGAGCTGGGTGACTCATTCATCTAACTTGGCGTGTACTCTTGGCACGCACTCATCTCATTCTCTCTCACTCTCTCCTTTCCTCCTTCCCTCCACCCCTCCTATCTCTTACCAATGTTGAAAAAATGCTGTAGAAATGTACTGGTAAATCCTTTCCTCGTTTCCGTAGACTAGTGGTTTCATCGAGAATGTCTGAATGTCTCCCTCTGTCATTCACAGGTGAAGCAGATCATGGAGGAGGCTGTCACCAGGAAGTTTGTACATGAAGACAGCAGCCACATTGTCTCGTTTTGTGGTGAGATTCGACTATTGGGACATAGTTGTTCATTAATCACCTAAAAATATAATCTTTGGTCATTGTGCCAATCAGAAGGAACAGGTCTCCTGTCAGACATGAGTCAGTCAGCTCCCATAGGCCAGGTGTTTTTTCAGATGTACACTGAGTGGACAAAACATTAACACCTGCACTTTCCATTACATAGACCGACCAGGTGAAACCAGGTGAAAGCTATGATCCCTTATTGATGTCACTTGTTAAATCCACTTCAATCAGTGTAGATGAAGGGGAGGAGACAGATTAAAGAAGGATTTTTAAGCCTTGAGACAATTGAGACATGAATTGTGTATGTTTACCATTCAGAGGGTGAATGGACAAGACAAAATATTTAGGTGCCTTTGAATGGGGTATGGTAGTAGGTGCAAGGCGCACCGGTTTGTGTCAAGAACTGCAACGCTGCTGGGTTTTTCACGCTCAACAGTTTCCCGTGTGTATCAAGAATGGTCCACCACTCAAAGGACATCCAGCCAACTTGACACAACTGTAGGAAGCATTGGAGTCAACACGGGCCAGCATCCCTGTGGAACGCTTTCAACACCTTGTAGAGTCCATGCCCTGACGAATTGAGGCTGTTTTGAGGGCAAAAAAGGGGGGGGGGGGTGCAACTCAATTTTAGGAAGGTGTTCCTAATGTTTTATACACTCAGTGTATATTTGGTATAAGAATAATATTGGTTTCACATTTTCTGGTACCTTTAAAATATGTCTATAAAACCTGCCATCGCAAAGAGAATCTGTCAGAATCATGTCATTGCAACCATTGCTGGGAAGCCTCTTATGTAACACAGCCAGGGAACAAGGTCGTCAAGCCCTGTGAAGAGTTTAGGTGATTTAACACTTTTGTAGAAAAAGGCTTGTTGTAAGCATAAGGATAGGTGATAATGACAATCTGTTGCACTGCATTGGGGTGTGAAAGAATCATCTCACAGTCACTCAGAGATTCTGCACAGACTCTGACCTGGGGGAGGTTGGGTGACGTGTTAGTCATCAAGCCTCACTGACATCCAACCGAGGTCCTCAGGCTATTTTATCAACTGATAAAAGTGGCAAAGGAAGATACCAAATCTGCATATCACGTCAACCTGTGGGTGGAACGTTTGAGCGGCTGCTAGCTGATAACTGTGAGATCCATCTCTAAGGATCTCCCTTCCCACAACAACAGTAGAGTAGCTTGCCTTTTAACATTTACATTTTTACATTTACATTTAAGTCATTTAGCAGACGCTCTTATCCAGAGCGACTTACAAATTGGTGCATTCACCTTATGATATCCAGTGGAACAACCACTTTACAATAGTGCATCTAACTCTTTTAAGGGGGGGGGGGGGGGGTTAGAAGGATTACTTTATCCTATCCTAGGTATTCCTTAAAGAGGTGGGGTTTCAGGTGTCTCCGGAAGGTGGTGATTGACTCCGCTGACCTGACGTCGTGAGGGAGTTTGTTCCACCATTGGGGTGCCAGAGCAGCGAACAGTTTTGACTGGTCTGAGCGGGAACTGTACTTCCTCAGAGGTAGGGAGGCGAGCAGGCCAGAGGTGGATGAACGCAGTGCCCTTGTTTGGGTGTAGGGCCTGATCAGAGCCTGAAGGTACGGAGGTGCCGTTCCCCTCACAGCTCCGTAGGCAAGCACCATGGTCTTGTAGCGGATGCGAGCTTCAACTGGAAGCCAGTGGAGAGAGCGGAGGAGCGGGGTGACGTGAGAGAACTTGGGAAGGTTGAACACCAGACGGGCTGCGGCGTTCTGGATGAGTTGTAGGGGTTTAATGGCACAGGCAGGGAGCCCAGCCAACAGCGAGTTGCAGTAATCCAGACGGGAGATGACAAGTGCCTGGATAAGGACCTGCGCCGCTTCCTGTGTGAGGCAGGGTCGTACTCTGCGAATGTTGTAGAGCATGAACCTACAGGAACGGGTCACCGCCTTGATGTTAGTTGAGAACGACAGGGTGTTGTCCAGGATCACGCCAAGGTTCTTAGCACTCTGGGAGGAGGACACAATGGAGTTGTCAACCGTGATGGCGAGATCATGGAACGGGCAGTCCTTCCCCGGGAGGAAGAGCAGCTCCGTCTTGCCGAGGTTCAGCTTGAGGTGGTGATCCGTCATCCACACTGATATGTCTGCCAGACATGCAGAGATGCGATTCACCACCTGGTTATCAGAAGGGGGAAAGGAGAAGATTAATTGTGTGTCGTCTGCATAGCAATGATAGGAGAGACCATGTGAGGATATGACAGAGCCAAGTGACTTGGTGTATAGCGAGAATAGGAGAGGGCCTAGAACAGAGCCCTGGGGGACACCAGTGGTGAGAGCACGTGGTGCGGAGACAGATTCTCGCCACGCCACCTGGTAGGAGCGACCTGTCAGGTAGGACGCAATCCAAGCGTGGGCCGCGCCGGAGATGCCCAGCTCGGAGAGGGTGGAGAGGAGGATCTGATGGTTCACAGTATCAAAGGCAGCCGATAGGTCTAGAAGGATGAGAGCAGAGGAGAGAGAGTTAGCTTTAGCAGTGCGGAGCGCCTCCGTGACACAGAGAAGAGCAGTCTCAGTTGAATGACTAGTCTTGAAACCTGACTGATTTGGATCAAGAAGGTCATTCTGAGAGAGATAGCAGGAGAGCTGGCCAAGGACGGCACGTTCAAGAGTTTTGGAGAGAAAAGAAAGAAGGGATACTGGTCTGTAGTTGTTGACATCGGAGGGATCAAGTGTAGGTTTTTTCAGAAGGGGTGCAACTCTCGCTCTCTTGAAGACGGAAGGGACGTAGCCAGCGGTCAAGGATGAGTTGATGAGCGAGGTGAGGTAAGGGAGAAGGTCTCCAGAAATGGTCTGGAGAAGAGAGGAGGGGATAGGGTCAAGCGGGCAGGTTGTTGGGCGGCCGGCCGTCACAAGACGCGAGATTTCATCTGGAGAGAGAGGGGAGAAAGAGGTCAAAGCACAGGGTAGGGCAGTGTGAGCAGAACCAGCGGTGTCGTTTGACTTAGCAAACGAGGATCGGATGTCGTCGACCTTCTTTTCAAAATGGTTGACGAAGTCATCAGCAGAGAGGGAGGAGGGGGGAGGAGGGGGAGGATGATTCAGGAGGGAGGAGAAGGTGGCAAAGAGCTTCCTAGGGTTAGAGGCAGATGCTTGGAATTTAGAGTGGTAGAAAGTGGCTTTAGCAGCAGAGACAGAAGAGGAGAATGTAGAGAGGAGGGAGTGAAAGGATGCCAGGTCCGCAGGGAGGCGAGTTTTCCTCCATTTCCGCTCGGCTGCCCGGAGCCCGGTTCTGGAAGTAAGCAGACCTGGAAGTAAGAGCTTTCCCTCGAGCTCATACACCGTGGTGGCTGTTAGCTCCCCCTTGCATCCCCCCCATGGGCTCTCTGTGTTGTTGTGGCTCTTTTACTCTCACATATTCTACTCTGCTCACGTTTTACACCAAGCTGTCACAATAGAGATGTGTCTGTGCAGAGATCACAGGATGGACCGGTAGGGCGAGGGGTGGAGGAGAGGACTTGCTTGGGCAGGTCACCGGGGAGTAATTAGCCTCTATCATCATGGTCACATTAACAAGTCGCTAAGGCAGGAGCGCCTGGGAAAATGTCAAGCGTTAGCCGTTTGACACGTCTCTTCTTCCTTTTCTCCCCACCAAAAGAACTATTATTCCTTTCACTGCTGTGACAGAGATAGTCAACAGTCATCCAATTGTTAATTAAGCATAGTATTAAAGGTGTGGTCGTGACGTAGCCTGAGTCCGATCTGTTTCTGCTCTTTTGCCAACTCCATAAGGCACCCAGGGTAGTCGTGATTTTGGCACATTGAAGAATTCATCTAAGCCAATATGGTGGTTTAGAATGTGTTTATGTCATTGTGCTGAAATCTCCTGTGAGTGTAGCACTAGATGAGCCGGTCCAGGTCAGCAGCAACACACACTGAGTCCCCTAATGTGTTCTGTTGCCACAGACACGTGCTGATTAGGGGTCATTACTTCAATAGCTGTGATTACCTTTTTAATAAGAGTGCCTGTGTAGCTTGAGGACCGGGTCCAGCCACTCATTTCCTGTGACTGCTTAAACCACAGGGTATGTTTGACGCGGTGAATGTTGCTTTTGTTGCATCGTCCCCGGGTTATGTTGAGCCAAAGTATCACAAAGCCAAGGAGGTTTCACCCTCTGGAATATTGTTTTCAATATTTGAATGTGTTTTCTAATAGCTGGAAAGAGAAGGGGCATCCTATTGAGACCTCTTGAGTTTTATTACAAATGGCGCTTCTCTCCCCTGTAATAATAAGGAAAAGACAACAGAGATAAAGAGAAAGGAAGAGAGAGTAGATACTGTATCAGTGAGTGAATACAGAACACTGCTCCAACATTATGATTACAAAAAACTACTGGACAACTGGAAAATATAATAACAACTCTGATTACATGGTTTCATTTATTATTTGCAGATTTGTAAAAACTTTACAGTTGGTGCTATTTTTATGCATGATAAGTTTAGTTATTCAGTGCAATAATGAACATGGTATGGTAATGATTTTCATATAGGCTATGTTATGAGGATACTGTAGAGCCGGGAGGCTAAGTTGGTAAAGAAAATAGATCACAGGCTGACATTTTTTAGGAAGTCATGGTCAGGTTTTATTATCTCAATATCAAATAATTTACCTTACTGTGATTGGTACCTTACTGTGATTGCTTTCAATTAAAATGGTAAAAAAGAAACCAACATTGCTTCTTAGCAAAGAGCTATTTCTCAAGCAAGAATTTTGCTAGGACTGTCTGGGAGTGGTCTGAGTGGAGAGGAGAAAATGGAAAACTAGCAGTTATTGGCAGAGGGGTTTGGAACTCTCTTATTGGCCTATTAGGGCTGTCCCCGACCCCCAAAAAATCTTGGTTGACAGAGTCATCTGTTCTTTTGACCAATCGATTGGTCAAAATGTTAAAAGTGGATTATTCCATATATAGATGTTTGAATAAAATCAACTATATGTAGGCTACTTTGTCTGATGCTTTAAGCACTGCAATTAAAAATGAAGATACATAAAATACCCTAAAGAGGGAGCCAGAGATCAATATAGCCTAACCAGCAGAAAAAATACCTGTCTCCCGTCCTTCCGCTGCTACTGGCCTTAGCAGATTCTGCCGTTACGCTCCTGAAGTTGCCGGTAATAGGCTACACCAGCGGTCGGCAACCTTTTGCATTTGGAGTGCCGTGTTATCGTACCATTTCTACACATCTGCGTGCCACTTCTGATTTTCATATGCACATTTCCTTGGAACAGTTTCATTTAATTTATAATAAAGTCGAAATATCTCAATCAATGTCATGTGGTTAATCAAAATTCTATCTAAATGAAAATGATACAAATCTAAAAGTAACTTCTATTGCCATTGCCAATATGTAAAAAAAAGCCTACGTAAGGCCAACAAATAAAAACATTGCAGGTAGAAAATATCCTGATAAAAATAAATATCCTATAAATCACATTGGCTACGCATGGCCTGTCTGCAAGGAACTTGAAACATTGTATCAACTATTAACTTGGATCTGGCCTGAAGCTCACACTAGCAAACTTGGCAAAATCTCTGGGCCTTCAGAGTTTCCTGGAGACAGTGAGCTCTGGACAGACACAGCTTTAGGCTATTTGCGCAAGGGATTTCATTTACATTTATTTAACTAAATCAAATCAAATCAAATGTATTTATATAGCCCTTCTTACATCAGCTGATATCTCAAAGTGCTGTACAGAAACCCAGCCTAAAACCCCAAACAGAAAGCAATGCAGGTGTAGAAGCACGGTGGCTAGGAAAAACTCCCTAGGAAGAAACATCGAGAGGAACCAGGCTATGAGGGGTGGCCAGTCCTCTTCTGGCTGTGCCGGGTGGAGATTATAACAGAACATGGCCTAGGCGTCCTAGGGCTCAGGTTCTCCGAGAGAGAGAAAGAAAGAAAGAGAGAATTAGAGAGAGCATACTTAAATTCACACAGGACACCGGATAAGACAGGAGAAGTACTCCAGATATAACAGACTGACCCTAGCCCCCCGACACATAAACTACTGCAGCATAAATACTGGAGGCTGAGACAGGAGTGGTCAGGAGACACTGTGGCCCCATCCGATGATACCCCCGGACAGGGCCAAACAGGCAGGATATAACCCCACCCACTTTGCCAAAGCACAGCCCCCACACCACTAGAGGGATATCTTCAACCACCAACTTACCATCCTGAGACAAGGCCGAGTATAGCCCACAAAGATCTCCGCCACGGCACAACCCAAGGGGGTGCGCCAACCCAGACAGGAAGATCACGTCAGTGACTCAACCCACTCAAGTGACGCACCCCTCCTAGGGACGGCATGGAAGAGCACCAGTAAGCCAGTGACTCAGCCCCTGTAATAGGGTTAGAGGCAGAGAATCCCAGTGGAGAGAGGGGAACCGGCCAGGTAGAGACAGCAAGGGTGGTTCGTTGCTCCAGAGCCTTTCCGTTCGCCTTCACACTCCTGGGCCAGACTATACTCAATCATATGACCCACTGAAGAGATGAGTCTTCAGTAAAGACTTAACGGTTGAGACCGAGTCTGCGTCTCTCACATGGGTAGGCACACCATTCCATAAAAATGGAGCTCTATAGGAGAAAGCCCGGCCTCCAGCTGTTTGCTTAGAAATTCTAGGGACAATTAGGAGGCCTGCGTCTTGTGACCGTAGCCTACATGTAGGTATGTACGGCAGGACCAAATTGGAAAGATAGGTAGGAGCAAGCCCATGTAATGCTTTGTAGGTTAGCAGTAAAACCTTGAAATCAGCCCTTGCCTCAGCCCTTGCCTCACTGGAGTAATATGATCAATTTTCTTGGTTCTAGTCAGGATTCTATCAGCCGTATTTAGCACTAACTGAAGTTTATTTAGTGCTTTATCCGGGTAGCCGGAAAGTAGAGCATTGCAGTAGTCTAACCTAGAAGTAACAAAAGCATGGATTAATTTTTCTGCATCATTTTTGGACAGAAAGTTTCAGATTTTTGCAATGTTACATAGATGGAAAAAAGCTGTCGTTGAAACAGTCTTGATATGTTCGTCAAAAGAGCGATCAGGGTCCAGAGTAACTCCGAGGTCCTTCACAGTCTTATTTGAGACGACTGTACAACCATCAAGATTAATTGTCAGATTCAACAGAAGATCTCTCCTAGAACAAGCATCTCTGTTTAGTCCGAGTTTAAAAGTAGAACATTTGCAGCAATCCACTTCCTTTTGTCTGAAACACAGGCTTCTAGCGAGGGCAATTTTGGGGCTTCACCATGTTTCAATTCTTATTTACAATGATGGCCTACTCCGGCAATGCTGGGCCAATTGTGCACTGCCCTATGGGACTCCCAAACACAGCCGGATGTGATACAGCCTGGATTCGACACCTCTTGGATTGACATGCAGTGCCTTAGACCGCTGCGCCACTCGGGAGCCCCATCAGAAGTAATAATAAGGGATAAGAAGTAATCAGGTGGGCCTTTTTTATGACATGTCTACTGGATCAAAGCATGACATTTTTTCCCCTTTCATGCTGAGTGGGTATCGAAAGAGGGAAAAATCTTTCCATCTCTAATAGGCTATGTTGTGGAGCTATTGTCATTCTCAATGGATGTGAAAACAGACTTTGTTTACTTGCTTTTTGAGGCGAAGACAAAAGTACTTTGAGAAGCTCCACGGTGGTGGTGAGTTAAGACAATCAGAAATAGTATCAGATCCCCAAATGGGCACATTTATAGGCCTACATTTGCACGCAGGCCAGGTAGCCTAGGCCCAGTTCTATGCGTAATCAGGTCCTTACTCAAGATTGACAGGAGCGCTCCAAACATGAAATAAACCCAAACCTTTTCCTCACAAGTGTAGCCTAGGTTGTGCACTCTGCAAATTACGTGTCCACTCCTACAATGACAACGGTAAGACTAATAATAATATATTGAATTCATTAACAGAAATGTCTGTAACCAAACAAACATTGTAGATGAGAAATTAAAATGATGGTACACTAGTAAAGTACTAGTGATACTAATCCTCCGCAATGGATTAGTTCACTCAGACAGGTGTGAATCAGACAGGTGTCTCGTGTACCATCATTTTGTTTTTAGATATTTGCCACTGCTCGACAAAAAAGTATTGATCGACCAAACAATCGACCAGTGGACAAAATGGGGTCAACCCTATGGTCTACTAACTAATCTACCGCATGACGATGTCACCATGGACTAAAAGGGCATTATCATAGTTTTCACAATATTATTCCAACCTCATAGTGTGGAAATTATAAATAAAACATAGGGAAATCACGTTTTTGACTGCACTGGGCCTTTAACATGTATTTTTGTAGTCCTAAAAAAGACGCCTTTATCCTGTTGTAATCTAGTTATTTGATGTTGCTTCAACCAGATAGCAATTACAATATAATGTCCTTTGCGAGGGAGGGAGAGAGAGAGAGAGAGACCTCCATCCACTGCTCTCTCAGTCCCAGTGCTGAAGCTCTCCATCAGCAGGGGTTTCCATGACGACCACGGCCTTCCGCATGTGAGCAGAGCAACAGGATTAGTCCTGAGAGAGAGCTCAAATGTCAACATCGCTCAAGGCATGCCACATAGGCCTTATAGGAAGATGTGTGTGTGTGTGTGTGTGTGTGTGTGTGTGTGTGTGTGTGTGTGTGTGTCTGTGCACTTGTATTTACTGCAAAGCTCACGTTTATGGATAACCTGATAAAAATGTTTGGCTTCTTTGAGCCACTCAGAAGAGCCTCAAGCCGCAAAGCTTTGTCTGAAGTGTCTGTCATGCGGCTGAGTCATAATCACACAGAAGTTACCCACTGGGCACGAACTGGTTGAATCAACACTGTTTCAACGTAATTTGTCACCCTGTTGTGAAGTGGAATCTACATGGAAAATACATTTTGATTTTTTTTTTAAACAAACCTTGTAGAAAATATGCTGAATTTGTACCTTTAAAACAACATCAGATCTTCAACGTTAAATCCACTATCAGAAAAAAGTATAATTGGGCAGCACTTCCTACTGGAGCATTGATCTATCTACAGCAAACTTTTGGTCTGCCATCCAGAGTTTTAACCACGCCCAGTTTAGCTATGCCATTTGTCACTGACTATTACCAATGTGCTATAATGAGAATGAATGTTGAGAGATCTCCACTGAAAAACGAAATAGATTCACGGTTGCTATCGAAGTCATTCCAAAGGGTAGGTTTAACAGAGCAAATGAAATGTGACAATAGTTTATCACCCATAACATCAATGACGCTATTTAGGCCTGTATAGCATTTGTAAAGTCATCAACAGTTATTGTTTTGAATTCAACAATAAAATAGACAATACAATTTGGCCTAGGCAATGTTCCCTAGCGCAGTAGCCCGAGACTGCCGGTGCAGAAATATCAGCCCACAGAGAGATTGAACTTTACTCAACTTTCTAGAGCAGTGGTCACCAACCGGTCGATCGTGATCCAAGGCATTCCCAGTCGACCGCCAAACATTTCTGTTAAAATCCCAACGATAAAGCCCTGTGTTCCTGTTATTATTTTATTTTTGTATTCGTCTCGGGCTGTTGGGCAGGTAGGCGAACTGTTGCAATTTTGAACCATTTCATGTGTCTGAAGGTACAAACTCTGCCTTCCTGGCGGGCCCAGAGAGCAAATCAAGTGCACTATAGGCCTACCGCTGGCCAATCGGATGGCTCAGATGACCGTGTCTGCAGTAAGGTAGCAGGCGTAAAAGAGAGCTACAGCAAAGTTGATACTGTGAGATTTCAAAACGTTTAAAACCATGACTAGAGAGAGACTGTCAACGAATACAACAAAGAGATGCTGTTTCTATAAGTGAGTTTATGTTTAAGTTCTTACTCAGCACTGTCAACACTTTGTATTCAACACTTTTATAACCCATAAAATGTGCTTTCTTCCTATTTCTTTGAAAGCAAGTCAGGTAAAGAGATTTTTTTTTGTCTTAAAGGGGCAGTTTTGTATTTTGAGACCGGCTTGAATAAGCAAAGTAGCGAATAGGCATCATTTGTCTGATTCTCTGTAATAATGGTATGGGATTAATAATGCATTTTATCTTGTAAATTGATTTCATGCGTCAAACAACAAAACAACATTTTCAGTCACCTTGTCTGAAGGACAAGTGGATAAACAGGTTAATGTTTTCTCAAAAGTCTCATGGATTGTAGGCCTACTGAACATTGAACAGCACACATTGGCTGCTACTGTAGGCTGAATGTGATTTCTCCATTGTTTTTGATTGTAGGTCACTCTGGTATGCCTACATTATGATCAAATAACCTACTTGGCCACTGTTAAAACTGTAACATAAAGCCAGTATAGCCTCAGTGTTCACACTAAACGCACGCTGGAAGATGCACAGAATTTTCAAAACAATCAAGTTTGTGCTCAGCAGACCTGAAATTTGCTCAGAGCTAAAAAAAAAAAAAGAATGAGTGGGAACATTGGGCCTAGGGTTTCAACCTCTGATTTCAAATGTAATGATATTTACTGATATTGAATTATCAACCCAACCAAATATCAACATTTTGAAGGAGATTTATCTCCTGCTTGGATAACTCCATCTGTCCCACTGACTTAGTCTGGCTTTAATTCCAGGTTGTCTACAACCAAACACAATTCAATATCACTTATTACAATAAATATCCTATTAACTTGTCGACAAGTTAACAAATAATAAAAGTAAATGAAAATGCAGAACATAACCTTGTCATCACGATAAATACTTTCAGTGAACTCTCCTGTGGTGTTTCCCATCAATCTTTAGAAGTGACTATTATTTGTGTGTGTGTGTGTGTGTGTGTGTGTGTGTGTGTGTGTGTGTGTGTGTGTGTGTGTGTGTGTGTGTGTGTGTGTGTGTGTGTGTGTGTGTGTGTGTGTGTGTGTGTGTGTGTGTGTGTGTGTGTGTGTGTACACAGCTGCGGTGGAGGCTTGCGTTCTACATGGGCTTAAGCGGCGAGCGGCGGGATTCCTGCGTAGCAATAAAATAGCAGCGCTCTTCATGAAGGTGGGGAAGAGCTTCACCCCGGCAGAGGAGCTGTGCAGGAAGGCTCAGGAGCTGGAACAGATCATTGAGCGCAAGTGAGAGCACACACACACACACCATATCCACACACACACACCATATCCACACACACACACCACCGGATCCCTGTACAGACAGACTGTAGCACTCAAAATCAAAGAGCTGTTACTGTATAGTACTGCTAACAAGTCCTTGTCACGATTTCTGTCATACGGCACCCATCTACTCACACATATTTATAGTTTACTGATGCAACAAAGATGCAACATACTGTAATACAAAGGAAACTGCTGGGTTCCTCCTTCCCTCAGACGGAACCAAAGCATGCCCAACCAGGACAGCGTACGGAGACTGCCCAGGCTGTCGAGCATCAGCCCGCAGGTGGTCAGAAACCTGTGGATCCGCACGGCCCTCATCGAGAAGGTGCTAGACAAGATCGTGCTCTACCTCGTGGAGAACAGCAGGTGAGTCATATTGGGGGGGTGGGGTGGTGGGGGTGGAAATGGCATGGTCACCTGCAAGGAGGAGGAAATTAAAATGCAGAAATTCATGGCTCACCTCCATCACATCTTTATGTTCCAGTAAATTCTACGAAAAAGAGGCCATTCTGATGGATCCGGTGGACGGACCCATTCTGGCCTCTTTGTTAGGTAACATTGTTAAGCTTTTATTCACATACATCTCATCTCAGACATTATATCAGTGTAGGGAAGGGGATTCTACTCACACAGGGCACCAATTGATGTAAGGGATTCTCCTCACATGCATCTTTTCATGCCATTGTTCTGTACTCTGGCAGTGGGGCCCTGTGCCTTGGAGTACACGAAGATGAAAACGGCGGACCACTTCTGGACAGACCCCTCAGCAGACGAGCTGGTCCAGAGACACCGCATCCACAGTGGTCACTGCAGACAGGACTCTCCCACCAAGAGGCCTGCCCTTTGTGTAAGGTTCCTGGGAAGAGTAGGGGTCTGAATCTCATCCAACAAGTCTACCAAACTCCCCCAAATAGGATTGGCCATGAGCACATTATCCCAAATACATCGCTTTATTGATTATTTCACAACTTTGTTTTGCTGACACTGCACACAATTAGCTCAGTTAGCGGGGACATCAGTGACCAATCCTGTCATTGAAGCCAACCTCAGCTTCTCTCTTTCCGTAGAAGATAGACCTGCTGTTGTCAATGCATTAAGGAGCACAGTGCGTCCCGTGGGAGAGGACAAGAGTGTATTTTCATATTGTCAATGACCCTTGCAACTAGAAACATCTCGCCACGTATCCCACTCCCATGCTACGTTGACAATGGAGAGTTGCTTATTGCAGCATTGTATCCTTTTTACCCCAGAGGCAAATGTAATGGGCTTTGTCAGCACAAACAAAGTGGCGAGATGGTTTCCCATTTAGTTTTTCTTCAAGCAAGCAAATGCAAGTGTAGCAACCTGACTGAAATACAGGGCTTAAAGGGTTCTTACAGAGCTGAATAAGTTTAATCATCGCTAATTCATTCCCAGTGGATAATTTTTGTGGTAAATAGTATCAAACAAACTAAATGTGCTAAATAATTTTTTTACATTTATTTATCTAGGCAAGTCAGTTAAGAACAAATTCTTATTTACAATGACAGCCTAGAAACAGTGGGATTCGATCAAGCAACCTTTCGGTTACTGGCCCAACGCTCTAACCATTAGGCTACCTGCCGCCCCAATATGGCACAATACATACATTTTGTACCATTGATGTGTAGGGTGTCCAATCAAAAATGCATATTTTGACCAATGGATAAAATGATATATTAATTGTGTAGATAATTCTCTAAGAAAATGAATGGTCCAAACCTCATGTCTCTATCATACCCCGTTCAAAAGGTATCTGAGTTTTTACCCTTGTAGGATGGTCAAAATTAGGGTTAGAGGCCAGAGGAAAAAAGTTTTAAAACATCTGTAAAATAGCATCCCATCAACAAGGCTGGATGCTGTGCGAGAATTAAGGCTACCTGTGAGGCTCACCATTGAACTCGTCATCTTTCTTCTCAAATCCAGACGACATAAAACAATATAGAGTTAAGATAGATATCGATTTTGAGATATTAAATACAGCATTTTCATATTTTACTATACGCTGTTCATATTAAAGGGATACTTTGGGATTTTGGCAATGAGGCCCTTTATCTGCTTTCCCAGAGTCAGATGAACTCGTGGATACCATTTTTATGTCTCTGCATGCAGTTTGAAGGAAGTTGCTAACTAGCGTTAGTGCAATGCGCTAATGCTAGTTAGCGTTGGCTCGCAAAACTACCTCCAACTTCCTTAATACTGGACATAAAAATGGTATCCACGAGTTCATCTGACTCTGGGGAAGTAGATAAAGGGCCTCCTTGCCTTAATTCTAAAGTTTCGAATTAATGTGAAGTTCCTGTTCCTTTTCACAAAAACAAGCGTATCTCTGTGAAATGTCAGCGGAGGACTGAGCGTACCACAAGCTTTTTATTTCCAAAGCCTTTTACACTTAATTCATGCTAATTTTGCTATTTGTGACCCACGGAAACAACTTGTAAGATGACAACAAAATGTAAGATCCTAAAAAGTTTCACTGCAACCCTCTGTCAACAGACATCGGTGCTTATTAGCGGATGTATTAGATTACGAATATATAGGGAAGTGAAATGTCATCACCAAAGCACGTTTTCACCTACAAACTAATTTGCCAATATAGGGAAGCTGGATGGGTGGATGGATGAATGGATGGAGTGGAATGGGGGTAAAAAAACATCCACATTGTCTGCGTTTCCAGATCCAGAAGAGGCATTCCAGTAGCAGCATTGATGAGCGGCCTTCCCCCTCGCCCTCAGCCCGGGACTATGTGGAGTCACTGCACCAGAACAACAGAGCCACCCTGCTGTTTGGAAAGAACAACGTCCTGGTGCAGCCGGTAAACATTTCATCCTTCTCTCATCTCTAGGAGTGTTCTACGTACTGTACAAATAAGAAATGAGCATCTCTAGATATGCTCAGAGCCATATAAACTATGTCGAGAGATTGGTCATATTGTCGTTGCTGTGGAAGATGATCTGTCAGTGCCCGGACTCCTCCATATTTATGATAGCTTTCGGAAAACTCTCAAATATTCAGTGAAAGCGAATATACCAGTTAACACCACAAAACAGTAGACCCATTTGGAGACCCATTTCTAATGCCAATCTGTAACAAAAAGTGTTAAACTGTAAAAGTGTCAAACATTTCTTCATAGTTCACTATAGACAACAGATCGTCAAACTAATGTCCTTCTTGCTGTTACAGAGGGATGACATGGAGGCTATCCCAGGATACCTTTCTCTCCACCAGACCGCCGACATCATGACGCTGAAGTGGACGCCCAATCAGCTGATGAACGGCTCTGTGGGAGACCTGGACTATGAGCACAGGTGTGGAGAGCAATTCACTAACGATCATGTCTCTTATTTATGTACGTCAAGATGGCACAACAGAGCGATGACATGCACCACCTGTCTGTTGTAGTTATTGTCTACAATTGGTGCAGCAGCTCAGTGTCACTAAATCATGCAGCGTGTCTGTCTGAGTGAGACTCAGGAGGGCTCTGTGTCCTGGGGTCAACTCTGGAGAGGGGGATATAATGAGGGTTGCTTTCAGGGGAAACAAGGGAACGGTTTTGATGGGGATATGTTCATGCATATTTCAAATCAACCAGTCATATTATTTTAGTGACTGTGGTTCTTAGACCGTAATGTTTGTGGCTGTATTAACCTTGTCACACGTGAGTTCCAAAATCTCTTAACGGTCGCCCCCAGCGCAAGTTCTTTTTTTTTTATGCGGGTGATGTCAGAATGCACTCACTGTTCCAAAATGTGATTGTTACGCCACATGACAGTTAACCCACGCTGCCCTCAAACCAAGGCCCGCTGCCTGCCAAGTATCTATAGGCTATGTTTCAACTTTTAACTTTCAACTTTTAATTATATTATATTTTAACAAGTTTTATTTTCGAACAACAATTTGAATTGAGATGTGTTCCGCCTCCTCATTAATTCACATAGACGTAGCCCATTTCACTGTTGTGGACAATTTACTTTTGAGGCATTACTGAGCTAGACAAACTTCTCTCTTTTGACGAGAGCCCAAGCACAAACTTTTTCCTCCCTGGCACATTTTCCATCTGCCGCCCGATTTGCCTTCACTACTAATAATATGTGTGTGGATATGTGTGTGTTCCTATCAGAGTTAAGTGCCTTATTACGTTATCTTTATAGTTTATGTATATCGTGTTGTCGTTTCTACTGTAGCACACTGTATGTATGGAGCATAATGTATTTACTGTTTTATTCACGTTTTCAAGTACTGGTGACAAATCATGCATTCCGATTCTTGCATAGATTGTAATGGACACATATGATGTCTGTAAAATACTTTTTGGAAGGTTGTACTGATTATGATGAGCTTATGCTAAGCTAATTACCAGCTATGTGTAGCGCCATATTTGTTGACATGCAATGCATTCTGGTTGTCACGTAAACGTCTGTCAGACCGAAGATGTTATAACAAAACGAAGTGAAAGGATGGTTCACTCGTCTTTCGAGTAAAGTGAATGACGGAAGTGAATGATGGTAGACGACACACCCCCTTCAACATGCATACTGTAAAGAAACCCAACTCATCTTGTAACCTATTTTTCTTTGGTTAACGCAAAAAAAACGAACATGGCGGTGTGCACAAACTACGCATCATCGGATAACTTTCGATTTTTAATCAATTATTTCGATCACTGGTGAGGTCACCCGTGATGTGATGAATTGTAAATAGTTATTGCTATTAGCTAATTCATATAATGCAGCCTACATTTTCCAGTTTGGATGAGAATTGTGTGATACTGTTGCTACTGCTATGAATGTCTGAACATTGCATCCAAAAATAAACTGCTCACATTGAGGACATAACGTTGTAAAGACTGTGCTTGTGCAAAATGTTTCTGTGAAAAAACAGTGTGGCCAGCTCAAACGCTGACTGTTGTGTCAATCGTAACTAGACATTCTAAATAAGTGTTCTAATCACACCGGTTTGAGCCTACGCTGCAGGGACCACTGTAGAATGATCACACCTGTGTGTTCGTACGTGTCAAAGCGTTAAAGAACATGTAAAACACACATCTGGTTCTTAGCTCCCCATTCTCAATGTACAATTAAATGCCCCTCACTCCACTTACTTATGCAAAATACTGAACCCCAACTTAAATCGTTTCTACATTCAGTAACACCGATCATATTCATAGTTCTTCACACACCAAGAGTAATACAATACACATATCCCTTTGGCCAACTTTGTTGTTCAGCTCATTGTGGCAAGGTGAGTGATGTCTCAATAACCCCGGCTTTGATTCCGTCTCTTTCAGTGTGTACTGGGATTACGCTATGACCATCCGTCTGGAGGAAATTGTTTATTTGCACTGTCATCAGCAGGGTAGGTTCACCAGCAGAGGCTAGTGGAGGTTAGCATTCAGAGGACAGGCTCATTGTAATGTCTGGAATGTAATTGGCGTTTCTTTTATGGAGCTAGTCTGCTAGCTACTGATATCAACAACAGCTAGTTCAGGTTCATTTATAAAGTTGTTCATATCCTTACAATGGATAATCCATTTGCAGTTTTTTCATAATGATTTTCCCATAAAAACTGTAATAATAGGTTTAAAAGGTCCATAAAAGGTATAATATTGTCTCTGCAGTGGACAGCGGGGGCACGGTGGTGCTGGTGAGCCAGGACGGCATCCAGAGACCCCCACTGCGCTTCCCTAGAGGGGGGCATCTGCTCCAGTTCCTCTCCTGCCTGGAGAATGGCCTCTTGCCCCATGGCCAGCTGGATCCTCCTCTCTGGTCCCAGAGAGGAAAGGTCAGCCCTAGATGTCTTTTCACAAGGGACTATCTGAGGGGTGACACATGGGGGGGATGCTCTGTTTAGTCATCCAACAGTTCAATACAACCATGTGAATGGGGGGTCCCTGGCAGAACCAAATATTATTTTATTTAATTGTTTGATTTTTGGGAGGGGGGGGGGGTAGTAGAGTCAACAACATTGAATCTACTACAGACACCTTAATGCATTATTTTAAATTATATTATGTGAACTAAACATACAAATGTAAATATATTTTTCAAAAATCCTTTATGTTACTGTCCTCACTAAAACAAAAAATACATAAATACATGTAATTTTGTCAGTTAAACATTGAATTGAAATACTGTAGAATTCCATTCATTCCTATGGAGGACTGCTCCTACTGGGGAGTGCCAATATGGCTGACCGGTGGCTTCAAAGCCTCTTAATGGCCAATGCATAGCATCAGCAATCCAGGGATTATACACCCCTTGCATAGATGTCACATTTTTGCTGCCTTAAAATGAAATCTAAAAAGGGATAAAATTGATATTTTTCCTACAGATCTACACAACCTGATCCACATGTTCAAAGTGAAAGAAAAAGTATAGAAAATTATAGAAGTACAGAAAAAGCTTTTCCTCTAGCTTTTTACATGGGCTTTGCTCCTTTCATATTTATTTTGATCCTGACAAACTCCTGATGTCCCTACCGGTGAGAAGCATACCTATAACAAGATGCTGCCACCACAATACTTAAAAATATACACTGTGATGTGTTTTATTGGATTTGTCCCAAACCTGCAGTTTTTATTTTAAGCCAAAAGGTACATTTATTTGCCATGTCTTCCAGTATTACTTTTTGCAACATAATGGATGACTTGAAATATATATTTTTAACACAGGCTTCCTTCTTTTCACTTTGTAAAAAAATCCAGTAATGTGAAGTGAATGCAATGTTGTTGATCCCTTTTATATTTTCAAGTATTGTGGGGGCAGCATCATGTTTTGGGTATGCTTGTCACCGGCAGGGGCTGGGGAGTTTGTCAGGATCAAAATAATGTGAAAGGAGCAAAGCCCAGGATTAAAGCTAGATGAAAACCTGCCCCAGTCTCCTGAATACATAACCCTGGGATATAATTACATTTTTCAGCAGGACAATTCCCCCCCAAATTATGCCAAAGACACCAGAATGGCTTTCCAAGAGGTGTTGAGTGTTCCTGAGGGGTCCAGTCTCAGTCCTGACATTTAAACTTCTTAAAAATCCAAGACAAGTTTTGAATATTGCTGCCCATTAATGATTCGTGACCGAATTTACAGATATTGAGCAATTTTTTACAAAAACAGTGCATCTGGAAAGTATTCAGAACCCTTGACTTCCACATGTTGTTACGTTACAGCCTTATTCTAAAATTGATTAAAAAAAATGTTTTCCCCCCTAATCAATCTACACACAATACCCCATAATGACAAAGCAGTATTCAGACCCTTTACTCAGTACTTTGTTGAAACAACTTTGACAGTGATTACAGCCTTGAGTCTTCTTGGGTATGACGCTACAAGTTTGGCACATCTGTATTTGGGTAGTTTCTACCATTCTTCTCTGCAGATCCTCTCAAGCTCTGTTAGGTTGGATGGGGAGCGTCACTGCACAGCTATTTTCAGGTCTCTCCAGAGATGTTCGATCGGGTTCAAGTCTGGGCTCTGGCTGGGCCACTCAAGGCCATTCAGAGACTTGTCCTGAAGCCACTACTGCTTTTTCTTGGCTGTGTGCTTAGGATCATTGTCCGTTTGGAAGGTGAACCTTCGCCCCAGTCTGAGGTCCTGAGCACTCTATAGCAGGTTTTTATCAAGGATCTCTCTGTACTTTGATGCGTTCAACTTTCCCTCGATCCTGACTTGTCTGCTGCTGAAAAACATTGCCACAGCATGATGCTGCCACCACCATGCTTCACCGTGGGGATGGTGCCAGGTTTCCTCCAGACGTGACACTTGGCATTCAGGCCAAAGAGTTCAATCTTGGTTTCATCAGACCAGAGAATCTTGTTTCTAATAGTCTGAGTCCTTTAAATGCCTTTTGGCAAACTCCAAGCAGACTGCCATGTGCCTTTTACTGAGGAGAGCTTCCATCTGGCCACTACCATAAAGGCCTGATTGGTGGAGTGCTGCAGAGATGGTTGCCCCTCTGGAAGGTTCTCCCATCTCCACAGAGGAACTCTCTGGAGCTCTGTCAGAGTGACCATTGGCTTCTTGGTCACCTCCCTGACCAAGGCCCTTCTCCCCTGATTGCTCAGTTTGGCCGGGCGGCCAGCTCTAGGAATAGTCTTGGTGGTTCCAAATGTCTTCCATTTAAGAATGATGGTGGCTACTGTGTTCTTGGGGACCTTCAATGCTGCAGAATTTTTTTTGGTACCCTTCCCCAGATCTGTGTCCTCGACACAATCCTGTCTCTGAGCTCTACTGACAATTCCTTCGACCTCATGGCTTGGTTTTTGCTCTGACATGCACTGTCAGCTGTGGGACCTTATACAGACGTGTGTGTCTTTCGAAATCATGTCCAATCAATGGAATCAAGTTGTAGAAACATCTCAAGGATGATCAATGGAAACAGGATGCACCTGAGCTCAATTTTGAGTCTCATAGGAAAAGGTCTGAATAGTTTTATTTTTAATAAATTTGGAAACATTTCTAAAAGTATTGTGTGTAGATAGAGGAGTAAAAAATTTTTTTCATTCATTTTAGAATAAGTCTGTAACGTAACAAAATGTGGAAAAAGGGGTCTGAATACTTTCCAAATGCACTGTACACTACATGACCAAAGGTATGTGGACACCTGCTTGTTGAACGTCTCATTCCAAAATCATGAGCATTAATATGGAGTTGGTCCCCTTTTTGCTGCTATAACAGCCTCCACTCTTCTGGGACGTCTTTCCACTAGAAGTTGGGACATTGCTGCAGGGACTTGCTCCCATTCAGCCACAAGCATTAGTGAGGCCGGGCACTGATGTTGGGTGATTAGGCCTGGCTCGCAGTCGGCGTTCCAATTCATCTCAAAGGTGTTTGATTGGGCTGAGGTTCGGGCTCTGTGCAGGCCAGTCAAGCTCTTCCACACCGATCTTGACAAATGATTTCTGTACGGACCTCGCTTTGTGCACGGGGGCATTGTCATGCTGGAACAGGAAAGGACCTTCCCCAAACTGTTTCCACAAAGTTGGAAGCACAGAATCGTATAGAATGTCATTGTATTAAGGTTTCCCTGGGCCTAGCCCAAACCATGAAAAACAGCCCCAGACCATTATTCCTCCTCCGCCAAACTTTACAGTTGGCACTATGCATTGGAGCAGGTTCTGCTGGCATCCGCCGAATCGATTGCCAGATGATGAAGTGTGATTCATCACTCCAGAGAACGCGTTTCCACTGCTCCAGAGTCCAATGGCGGCAAGCTTTACACCACTCCAGCCGTCACTTGGCATTGCGCATGGTGATCTTAGGTTTGTTTGCTGCTGATCGGCCATGGAAACCCATTTCATTAAATTCCTGAACATTTGTACCGCTGCCCTTCTGTGAGCTTGTGTGGCCTACCACTTTGCGGCTGAGCCGTTATTACTCCTAGATGTTTCCACTTCACAATAACAGCACTTACAGTTGACCGGGGCAGCTCAATCAGGGCAGAAATTTCAGGAACTGACTGGAAAGATGGCATCCTATGACATTGCCACGTTGAAAGTCATTGAGCTCTTTAAAAAAAAAAAAAAATTTAAGTCATTGAGCTCTTCAGTAAGGGCATTCTACTGCCAATGTTTGTTTATGTAGATTCCATGGCAGTGTGCTAACGGGTGTGGCTGAAATTGCCTCTTCACTCATTTGGTGTGTCCACATACTTTTGTGTATATATAGAGTATGTTGCCCTAAGAGTTGTACAGAGTAGAATATTATTCAAATTGAATTGCAGCTGTGAAAAAAAATTCAATGCAAAGCTGCTTCCACCAAGTATTAACTCTTGGTGTGAATTTTTTATTAATTTAGAAAGTGTTCTATGCTTTCTCTTTTACTTTGAAAATGTGGAGCAGGTTGTGTAAATCTGTAGGGCAAAAAAATCTAATTGAATCCCTTTTTTGACAATTGGGAAAGGGGTTTGTAGACTTTCACTAGGCACTGTATGTGTTAGACTGTAAAGACTACATCATGTCTACTGAGCAAAATAAATGATAACAACTAACCACACATGGCTGCTTTAAGACAGAACTTATTAAATATGGCTTATATAAGCAGTCTTCCTGTTTGGTGAAAGTGTGGATGTTTTAAAAATCTAGGCTATTTTAAAGACACTGTGCCGTCAGAATCATCATTTAAAAAATGTTAATAGTTGTTTTGTCTAAACAAGCAAAGAATGTTGTTAATCATTTTAGATCCTGAATAACAGTTTAGCTACAGTTTACCACCTTCTAACAATGTTTTTGTTGGCATTTACTCTACTATTCACCTAATTTCTGATTACAGGGGAAGGTGTTCCCTAAACTGAGAAACAAGTGTTCACAGGGCTCCTCGGACTCAGTGTCCGATAAGGAGGAGGATGAGGCCACAGACTATGTCTTCCGCATCCTGTTCCCCAACAGCCAATCAGAGTTTGGTAAGTGACTTTGACCCCTCCTCCAGAGCACTGGTAATATCCTGGTTTTCATTTGCTCCATGACACCTATTATCCATGTGTTAACTTCAGGTGGCCCCGGAGTGATGTTTTTTGTTTATTTTTTATCCAACTGTCCTCATTGTCCGTTCCAGTGACTATAACACACCCTCCCCGTGTTTCCCCGGGGGCTCCTCTCCTGTCCCGCTCCTTCTCCCTCCATCTGAGAGGACAGCCCCCGACCAAAGGGATCTTGGTGGTCCCTAAGCGCTCCTGCAGCTATCCCAGAGACCACTCCTCAACCACCACAGGGAACAGCTGTAATGTTGCCACACCTCAGCTCCTCCATTTGTCTGTCTGTCCACTTCCTTTGCTTCAATCACCGCCTCGCACTCTGTCTCCTCCCTGCAAACCTTACAAATGAGTCCCCTAATCATGCACTCTGTCCCCTTTCCTTAACCTCAGTCCCTCTTGGACAACAGGTGGCTGACCACGGGTCTTCCAATCGAAAAATCAAAACGTTATGTCGAGGTGCATAGTGGTTTAGAGTAGTAGCAAAAGAGCAAATGTTGAAATTGACATGTTAAAGGCTGAATCCTATGTTCAGATGCACACACATTAGTATGTGCGGGCTAACAGAATAAAGAAAGACCAATAAGAATGTGTTGCCATTACCATGCCAACAGACAGTTGTACACCCTCCACAGATTGACATGTTTTGATTCCCCGAATGTCCTTGTTGATGTGCTTGATTTGTTCTCCAATAGCACCTAACCTCAATGGCAGCTATTGACCTGTCCTCTAATCTAGTGAGGGATCATGCCCAGTATCATACCCAATCTGTCTAATTCAGCTGTGATCGTGTCTTGAGAATCATCTCCAGAGGTGTCCAAATCATGATGGTGCAATGTGACTGTGTCTGAGAGTTTGAGGCTGTGCAGTTATATTATAGGTCAGAGTTTGACACGGGTCAAATACAGGTAAGTGCCAAAATAAAGGAAACGCCAAAATAAAGTGTCTTATTAGGGCATTGGGCCACCATGTGCCGCCACAACAGCATCAATGCGCTTGGCATGGATTCTACAAGTGTTTGGACCTCTATTGGAGGGATGCGACCCTATTCTTCCATGAGAAATTCCATGATTTGGTGTTTTGTTGATGGAAACGGTGTCTCAGTCGCCGCTTCAGAATCTCCCAGAAGTGTTCAATAGGGTTGCGATCTGGTGACTGAGACACACACACACACACCCTTTAAGCCTCCTATGCTCCTTTGAGACCCCTCTTTGAAAGTCACTAACCACGTTTCCATCCACAGTTTTTATGCAAGTAAAGATATACCTTTTTAAAAACAAAATCCCAACAGCTATGTTGGAAACAGGAAGTATCGGTGCAAATGTATAAATGCAATAGATTTGTTTTGTTTGACATGGTGGGATCTTTTTGTGTCTGTAAAATGTACAGTTGAAGTCGGAGGTTTACATACACCTTAGCCAAATACATTTAAACTCAGTTTTTCACAATTCCTGACATTTAATCCTAGTAAAAATTCCCTATCTTAGGTCAGTTAGTATCACCACTTTATTTTAAGAATGTGAAATGTCAGAATAATAGTAGAGAGAATGATTTATTTCAGCTTTTATTTCTTTCATCACATTCCCAGTGGGTCAGAAGTTAACATACACTCAATTAGTATTTGGTAGCATTGCCTTAAACAATTTAAACTTCTGTCAAACGTTTCGGGTAGCCTTCCACAAGCTTCCCACAATAATTTGGGTGAATTTTGGCCCATTCCTCCTGACAGAGCTGGTGTAACTGAGTCAGGTTTGTAGGCCTCTTTGCTCGCACACACTTTTTCAGTTCTGCCCACAAATGTTCTATAGGATTGAGGTCAGGGCTTTGTGATGGCCACTCCAATACCTTGACTTTGTTGTCCTTAAGCCAGTTTGCCATAATTTTGGATGTATGCTTGGGGTCATTGTCCATTTGGAAGACCCATTTGCGACCAAGCTTTAACTTCCTGACTGATGTCTTGAGGTGTTGCTTCAATATATCCACATAATTGTCCTCTTCATGATGCCATCTATTTTGTGACGTGCACCAGTCTCTCCTGCAGCAAAGCACCCCCACAACATGATGCTGCCACCCCGTGCTTCATGGTTGGGATGGTGTTCTTCGGCTTGCAAGCCTCCCCCTTTTTCCTCCAAACATAACGATGGTCATTATGGCCAAACTGTTCTATTTTTGTTTCATCAGACCAGAGGACATTTTTCCAAAAAGTACGATCTTTGTCCGCATGTGCAGTTGCAAACCGTAGTCTGGCTTTTTTTATAGCGGTTTTGGAGCAGTGGATTCTTCCTTGCTGAGCGGCCTTTCAGGTTATGTCGATATAGGACTCGTTTTACTGTGGATATAGATACTTTTGTACCTGTTTCCTCCAGCATCTTCACAGGATCATTTGCTGTTGTTCTGGGATTGATTTTCACTTTTTTCGCACCAAAATACGTTCATCTCTAGGAGACAGAATGCGTCTCTTTCCTGAGTGGTATGACGGCTGCGTGGTTCCATGGTGTTTATACTTGCGTACTGTTGTTTGTACAGATGAACGTGGTACCTTCAGGCGTTTGGAAATTGCTCCCTAGGATGAACCAGATTTGTGGAGGTCTACGATTTTTTTTCTGATTTCTTGGCTGATTTCTTTTGATTTTCCCATGATGTCAAGCAAAGATGCACTGAGTTTGAAGGTAGGCCTTGAAATACATCCACAGGCACACCTCCAATTGACTCAAAAATGTAAATTAGCCTATCAGAAGCTTCTAAAGCCATAACATCATTTTCTGGAATTTTCCAAGGTGTTTAAAGGCACAGTCAACTTAGTGTATGTAAACTTCTGACCCACTGGAATTGTGATACAGTGAATTCTAAGTGAAATAATCTGTCTGTAAACAATTGTTGGAAAAATTACTTGTGTCATTCACAAAGTAGATGTCCTAACCGACTTGCCAAAAACTATAGTTTGTTAACAAGACAATCTAAGTGTAGGTAAACTTCCGTCTTCAACTGTATTATGTGAGAAACGGCGATGGAAAGGCGATGATATCATGTGTGGTCGTCCCACTACGACTCAATAAACCATGCAGTTTATTAGGCTACAGATTAAATAAATTATGATGGACTTCACAGGTTGGTGAAAGAGCACGGTGATGAGTTTGATGCTACTTTCTAGTAAATATCGAGAGTCGTATTCTGGTGACATGATGATTGATGCTTGTCTGCCGTTTTGACCACTAAAAATATGAATAATCTCATCCTGTAGACTAGCCAAGTCACACAGCCAACCCACACTGTATCTGTGAGCTGTTGGCTAGAGCGTACGTGTCAAAACCCGAGTAAGCACGTTTGTGACAAAACTATCGCTAGAGTTGAAAATGCAGTGGAAATACATTGAACTTTTGATTTTTATTCGGTACATGAAAATTTAGCGCACACAAAATGTACCTTTTTTGGCTCATGTCATCGCAAACTGATTTTTGTCCGCAACAAGTCAGTTTGGTGGAAACACAACACTGGTGGGAAAACATGCATATTTTCGTTTATGCAGATTTTTTGAATATTCGCATGAAACTATTGCCAATTGGATGGAAACATAGCTACTGAGATCTCTTCTAGCCATGGTAGCCAAAATAATGGGCAACTGGGCATTTTTTTATATGACCCTAAGCATGATGGGATGTTTTAATTGCTTAAATAACTCAGGAACCACACATGTGGGGAAGCACCTGCTTTCAATATATCTTTCCTTTATTTTGGCAGTTTCCTGTACATATAAGTCAGATACTCACAAATACTTGAGCTTTGATTGATATAGTTTGCCCAGTACAATGGCAACTCCAAGCTAAATCAGGTACACCTCAAATACTTTCAAGTATTTGATTTATGTATTTGACGTGGGTCTGATATGTTTCAAACCTCACACTGTGTGCTAACCATGATGCTTGTGTGTGTTGTTCTGTGATGCAGTGGCTCCAGAGCTGATGGACCAGGGGGCCAACATATGGAAGTCCTCCTACTCATCCTGTACCCAGGGCAGCTTCTCAGATGGAGGACCCCCCAACGGTTGCAACCATGAAAGGTTAGAGACGGACACACACTGGTGGTTACCCAGACATCATCCCTGGCCTTTACCGATCCCACTGACCTAAACTAGTATTTGAACCCGGGTCTGTGGAGCTCGTATCCTTCTCAGGTCAGTAGGATCGGTAAAGGCTGAAGATCGAAGAGGTGAAGGCATTATGGAGGACACTTTGATGTATATGCTGTTTCCCTCTGCAGAGCCCCTTTGAAGCTGCTGTGTGACCAAATGAAGTATCAGATAATCTCCCGGGCGTTCTACGGCTGTACGTGATTGTGAACACAACTCTTCTATATTTTTTACCCCTAGATGATTTGCAACGCGTTGCAATGGATTTGAATTTCAAACAGTTCATCAATTAGCCTAGCGTCCAACTATTAATTAGGTGTCGGATGTGGGATCGCCTTATTAAATACTTTATCACATAAAATCTCAGAAAGGAGGATCATTTGAAATCGGTTATGTTTTTATATTTCAGGGCTAGCTTATTGTCGTCAACTGTCCACTGTACGTACACACCTCTCGGCCCTGGTCAACCACACCATCGTGGCGCCCGATGTGCCCTGCGATGCCTTCACGGGCCTCACCGCTGAGGTGTGGCAGAGGTTCCTTCAGGACTGCACTGTAAGTATCACCATCACATTATTAGCAGCGTTGCTAACATCATCAGAGATACACACTGTACAGTACCAACCAGCCCAAACCCCCTGGCGACGAGATGCGCATGCACAGACGCACGCACGTACACATGCACATACACACACACACTCATCTATATTCACCCATTAATCATCAAATCACTCACACATTCTTACTCACACAACCAAACGTATGCACGGGTGACTAATGCCCTGCCATTAAGCTCAACAGCAGACATTTGCATGGGTGGGATTCAGTTGACTACTCAACCAATGGGAGGGATTCAGTTGACTAATCAACTAATGGGTGGGATTCAGTTGACTAATCAACCAATGGGTGGGATTCAGGTGAGGAATAATCTATCTAGTTCATCCAATCTGTGTTTGTACAGTCCTACTATTCAATCTGGGCATTTAGCTAAAATGGCTAGATTATGGGCTCCCGCACAGCGGTCTAAGGCACTGCATCTCAGTGCTTGAGGCGTCACTACAGACACCCTGGTTCGATTCCAGGCTGTATCACAACCGGCTGTGATTGGGAGTCCCATAGGGCGGCACACAATTGGCCCAGCGTCGTCCGGGTTTGGCCAGTGTAGGCTGTCATTGTAAATAAGAATTTGTTCTTAACTGATTTGCCTAGTTGAATAAAGGTTAAATATTTTTTTATTATACATTATTTAACAGTGAATTAGGACCCCCACTGACATCCAGTGGTACACAACCATTCTGCAGAATAACTGATCTACTCTAGATAAGCCACTGGCCTCCTTTTTTGGTTTTGTACACAATGTGTTCTTGTGAATTGTTTTATGTCAGTGTACTGTATATGTAAACTTTAGTCTATTCGTGTATGGGTACGTCACTGTGTGTACTGTACAGTATATTCCGACCTGGGCTCACCTGGCACAATGGAACCAATGGAATAGTCCTAAAAGTGAAACCCGCACTCCAGACAGGCTCAATCAAACTCACAAAACTAGTAACTACTACTGGTATTTGAACCCAAGTCTGTACAGAGGCCTTTCTATATCTCATTGACTGAGGCCTGTCCCTCTCTGCTCTCCAGGCCTATAACGAGCAGGAGCTGCTGCGCCTGGTGTACTTCGGCGGTGTTGATCCTTCGCTGCGTAAGGAGGTGTGGCCCTTCCTCCTGGGCCACTACCAGTTTGGCATGTCTGAGTCTGACAGGAAAGAGGTTGGTGTCACCCTTGCCATTTAAATGTCACCACCAAAACCCCTTGACCTCCAACCCCTGACCCTTGCCCTGTGACACTGCAGGTGGATGAGCAGGTGCGGGCGTACTACGAGCAGACCATGAGCGAGTGGCTGGGCTGCGAGGCCATCGTGCGGCAGCGGGAGAAGGAGCAGCATGCAGCGGCGCTGGCCAAGTGCTTGTCTGTCTCGGCCAGCGTGGATAATCCAAACCCTGTCCAGAGGCGGATGCACCATGACTCCAGCATCAGCAATGAGGTGACACACGCGCACGCTCACTCCTGTCCACACGCACACATAGTCTTGTGGCACACAGGATACCCGGTAGTCCAATATGTTGTTTTGACCAAGATGTTATATCTCCAACGCCTCAATACTATGAAAGTACAAAGCATATAGTGAAGTGTTAACTTGGGGCACCAATAGTACACTGCCTTTATTACAGTTACGTATCATTACATACAGGCCTACAGAATGACTTGTCCACGTTAGAATGTTGTGTTGTGCCAGGTTGTATTGACCTGCTTTCTCCCCTGCTGGTTCTCTGGTACTAACCATGCCAGTCCTCCCGGAGCTGCAGCTCAGACAGACAGAGCCTGGCTCGCCTGCAGAGTGACTCCAGCAGCAGCACCCAGGTACCCCTCATGCACTCTGAGAGTCCTATTAAATACTGTAGATGAAATGTTACATTGATTTTGTATGTCATTCTATCCCCCTCTATGCTCACATAATTAAAAGTAGCTATTATTCATAATAATTAACAATGCTAACACGCACAGGGCTGAATACACACTTGCCTGTATACAGGTGATTCTACAAAAGTTGAGCAAATTACAGTCCCATTCCCGCAAAAACAATTTAAAAAACGGTTAAGTCTCCAAACTTGGGACATTTATTTACATCATGATGTGTTCTAATTCAATCCAAGGCAATAACAAACATATTGTACAAAGTAATATAGTACATATTATAGTAAAAAGTAATTGTTTATATTGAGAGGTGGCTGTCCCAAACCCTGACTCCTAAACTTCAATTCATGATTTGAGTTGTATTATTACATTGAAATATACTGATCTAATAAGTCGTTTCGTTTCTTTTTAAACAGCTTTCTCAAAAAAGGCTGTCCCACTTTTTGATGTCACTACTGAAACACACATGTTAAACGACTTTAGAATAAATGTGCCTTAAGTCACACCCCTACAAATATCACCAGGTGATGAGATTGCACCAAACATGGTGAGTAGTCTGTCTGCAAACCTTTAGGAGAAAATCTGTGAGCAAGTTGGTAAATCTTCATGTATTTTTACAGTGTCACTAATGTATCAAGAAGTATAAGAAGTACACTTTTGTGACTAAAATATATGTTTGCTGGGATGCACATCCGTCCAAATGAAAGATAGCCAGACATATGTTAACTATGGGGATTCTTTTAAATACAAAATAAGTCAAAATTGTACAAACTGAAATGGTCACAACTGAGACAATTGACACCATAGAGATATATTTGTATCTGTGCCAGTATGGCGTTTGTGACAGCACGCGCAGCGCCATTGAGGATACATCCCTTTTAAAGTTGCATGTGACGTGCTCTACCAACTGAGCTACAGAGGACCACCATGTGGGTAGGGGACAAGTGTACACTTCAGGAAAAAGTGTAGAGTATTGAAATGTATAGCCAGCAGGGGGGCTCCAACCCAAATCTATTTGGCCAAAACATAGACGTCTATAATGTGCTCTACTGTACTGTACTATACTGTATACTACTGTACTCAAATTTACTCTATTTGAGTTTCTTACAATTGAAGAAAGGGCCCATGGACTCTTGATTTAGTGGTCTTGGTCTTGAGACATAACAAAAATAAAGTCTTAACTCACTGGGTCTGGATCTTGGGACCAATGTCCTGGTATAAATATTGGTCTTGGCCGGGATATTACCTTAGTCTTTGGTTTACAAACCATAAGCAACCCAATTTGAAGAAGACAATGCTCTCTGATGATTGGCTGATCACTCTCAACCCATAGCAATCCCCACCCATTGGACCCAAGTAATAATTGAAACATCTAACAACATCATTAATTGGATGCATAAGTAATTCAATCAATTAACACGTTTCAGATTCATACAGTCAACAGAGAACAATAGAGATTATATTTCTATAAATTCAGTTTTAAAAAATCTAGTTACATGGTATGCAAATAGCATTTATAAAATGTACAGTACCAGTCAAAAGTTTGGACACACCTAATCATTCAAAGGTTTTTCTTTATTTTTAATATTTTCTACATTGTAGAATAATAGTGAAAACATCAAAACTATGAAATAGTGTCACTACAGTCCCCGGTTCGATTCCAGGCTATATCACATCCAGCCGTGATTGGGAGTGTCACGGATCCCTCCGGAACTTTCATTACGCACACCTGTCCCCTATTCCCACTGATAAGTACTTGTAGAAGTGTGCCCTTTGGTTTCCATCCGTTGGTCCGTGTGAGTACCTGTGCTGTGTGGTTTGGGCTTTTGTGCCCTTGAGGATTGCGCAGATGATTACGGGTCTCGTCCCGTGGGATAATCATTGTGCACGTGTGTTATTTATTCGAGGTACTCCTCGCTCTTTTGTTTTGGGTTTCTACCTTGTGTTTTGTTACGTGTTTGTTTGGTCTTTGTCCCCTTGCCTTTACACGGAACGCTGTAATTTGGGCTTAATAAAAAACCCTATTACGCGTTCCTGCGCCTGTCTCCAGAATCTCTTCATACCAACGTGACAGGGTGTCTCATAGGGCGTTGCACAATTGGCCCAGCATCGTCTGGGTTTGGCCGAGGTAGTCTGTCATTATAAATAAGAATTTGTTCTTAACTTGCTTGCCTAGTTACATAAAAAATATTGGAATAAACACTCTTGGCATTCTCTCAACCAGCTTCATGAGGAATGCTTTTCCAACAGTCTTGAAGGAGTTCCCACATATGCTGATCACTTGTTGGCTGCTTTTCCTTTACACTGCGAACCAATTCATCCCAAACCATCTCACTTGGGTTGAGGTCGGGTGATTGTGGAGGCCAGGTCATCTGATGCAGCCCTCCATCACTCTCCTCAGTCAAATAGCCCTTACACAGCCTGGAGGTGTGTTTTGGGTCAAATTATAGTCCCACTAAGCGCAAATGGGATGGCATATTGCTGCAGAATACTGTGATAGCCATGCTGGTTAAGTGTGCCTTGAATTCTAAATAAATCACTAACAGTGTCACCAGCAAAGAAACCCCACACCATCACACCACCTCCTCCATTCTTCACGGTGGGAACCACACATGCGGAGATCAACCGTTCACCTACTCACAGAGACACGGCGGTTGGAACCAACATTTTTTAATTTGGACCAAAGGACAGATTTCCACCAGTCTAATGTCCATTGCTCGTGTTTCTTGGCCCAAGCAAATCTCTTCTTATTGGTGTCCTCTAGTAGTGGTTTCTTTGAAGCAATTTGACCATGATGGCCTGATTCACCCATTCTCCTCTAAATAGTTGATGTTGAGATGTGTCTGTTACTTGAACTCTGTGAAGCATTTATTTGGGCTGCAATCTGAGTTGCAGTTAACTCTAATTAACTTATCTCTGCAGCTGAGGTAACTCTGGGTCTTTCTTTCCTGTGGCGTTCCTCGTGAGAGCCAGTTTCATCATAGCGCTTGATGGTTTTTGTGACTGCACTTGAAGAAACTTTAAAAGTTCTTGACATTTTCCAGATTGACTGATGTTCATGTCTTCAAGTAATGATGGACTGTTGTTTCTCTTTGCTTATTTTAGCTGTTCTTGCCATAATAGCTATTTGTTTTTTCACCAGATAGGGCTATCTTCTGTATACAACCCCTACCTTGTCACAGCACAACTGATTGGCTCAAACACATTTAGAAGGAAAGAAATTCTACAAATGAACTTTTAACAAGGCACACCTGTTAATTGAAATGCATTCCAGGTGACTACCTCATGAAGCTGGTTGAGAGAATACCAAGAGTGTGCAAAGCTGTCATCAAGGCAAAGGGTGACTACTTTGAAGAATCTCAAATATAAAATACATTTAGCTTCGTTTTACACTATTTTGGTTACTACATGATTCCATGTGTTATTTCATAGTTTTGATGTCTTCACTATTATTCTACAATGTAGAAAATATCAAAAATAAAGAAAAACCCTTGAATGAGTAGGTGTGTCCAAACTTTTGACTTTTCTGCTACTGTATCTGTAATAAAAGGTTAATAAAAATAATTACTACTGCGCATGGTTCTCCCTTCATTGCAACTTTTTCACTATGTTTTGGTAGTGACACATTTAGTGGGGTGATAAGGAATTCAGGTAAATATTTCAAATAGGCAATACACTAAAAGTGTGTGACTAATATATACTGTATGTTGGAATAGTTTTTCTTCCAACCCCCAATTTGCACCACTTCTGTAGAATGACTCATACACTAAAGCTGCTTAGTCCCTCAATACTGAAAAGTGAACTGTAGAACGATTGTCTCGCAATCACTATTTTCATGGAAATATGTTGTATTATGGCTTCAAGATAAACATCTAAGAGCGCCTCCAAAAGCTAGAAATCGTTACGACACACAATTTGTTGCTTTTTTTCATACAAAAAATCTTTCAATTTTTGTCATTCATACAACTATGATATTCCTAATGTTTCAAACCTATTTAATTACTCTAGTCCGGGGTTTCCCAAACTCAGTCCTCGGGAACCAAAGGGGTGCGTGTTTTGGTTTTTGACAGCTTTGATCAGCTGTGTTAGGGCAAAAACCAAAATGTGCACAGAGTTCCGGAAAATTAAATAAATAAAAAAAATGATGGGGAAGGATAAAAATGATGGAATTCCAGTGTTGGTAGAAACAAATGTCAAAGCTGTGTCAAGTAAAGAAAAGCCAACTGTCCTAGGTGGTGCATTTGCAGTGGTTCATTGATGTCAGCACCTGTATGATGAGAGAAAGATGAGACGTTGGGAAAAGTTAAAAGGAGCATGGACATGTTTCAAAGAAAAAAGGGGAGTACGGAGAAGCTATGGATGCAGAGTTCTCCATGTATGATATGACAAGGGCGTTGGAGGGATGCGGACGGACTGCTCCTTTATAAGATAGGGTGTGTTATGTGATGTTTAACATGCACCGGACAGTGTGTTGGAAGGAGTGTTAGGGTTGTATAATAAGGTGCTGAGGACTGGGGTGATACCTGCTGGGTGGAAACGTGTGGTGGTCCAGAATTGTCAACGTGGTTTGAAGTGGACAATGGTACTTCTCTGGGAAGTGTGGTTAGTCCGGTGTTGTTCACCCTGATGGTAGATTATATATTTAAAAAGGTGGGACACGGACTTGGTGTGGCCTTGTATGCTGATGATGGGGCTGTATGGGAGAGAGGTAGGAATGTGAAATATGTGATGAGGAAGAAGCTGTGGGAGATGTGGAAGATTGGTCTCTAACATGGTGGTTTAGGACGTTCTGTGGCCAAGACCTGCTTTATGGTGTTTGTATAGGAGGAAGGTTAAAGATGTTAGGCTGCAAATATACGTTCAGGATATAGATCGGGTGTCTGAGTTGAAGTATTTAGGGTATGTGGTTTGATGAGAGGCTTACGTGGAAGAGACATGTTGAGTATATTGAAAATAGGGGAGGAAGGTGTTGAACCTCATGAGGGCAGTGGCAGGATATGATTGGGGGTTGTATAGACAAACACTGTTGTGTATGTATCAGGCATTGATCAGGTCATTTTAAGGATTATGGGTGCTTTGTATATGGATCGGCAGCCAAAACGGTACTACAGCGCCTGGATAGGATACAGTCAAGGGCCCTGAGAGTGTGTGTTGGTGCTTTCAGGACGACACCTGTTGAGGCATTGCAGGTGGATAGTGGGGAACTGGCACTGAGGATAAAGCGGGACAAACTTGCATTAGCGTACTCGGAAAGGTTGAAAAGGAGTTCAGAAAGATATGTTGGGACCGAGGAGTGGGTAAGCAGAAGGCGTACGGGTGGACAATTGGGCAGAAAGTGGTAGAATATGGACTAGGGGAGAGCGAGATAGGGCCGTCAATTGCATTGGGGAACGTTCCTCCGAGGTTGTTTCCGAAACCAAGTGTAGCTGTGGATATGATTGAGGGAAGGAGAGAATGGGGTGAGGACATGAGACGGCGTGTGGAGATGTATACATATATACACACTACCGTTCAAAAGTTTGGGGTCACTTAGAAATGTCCTTGTTTTTGAAAGAAAAGCAAATTTATTGTCCATTTTAAATTAACATCAAATTGATCAGAAATACAGTGTAGACATTGTTAATGTTGTAAATGACTATTGTAGTTGGAAACGGCTGATTTTTAATGGAATATCTACATAGGCTTACAGAGGCCCATTATCAGCAAACATCACTCCTGTGTTCCAATGGCACGTTGTGTTAGCTAATCCAAGTTTATCATTTTAAAAGGCTAATTGATCATTAGAAAACCCTTTTGCAATTATGTTAGCACAGCTGAAAGCTGTTATGCTGATTAAAGAAGCAATAAAACTGGCCTTCTTTAGACTAGTTGAGTATCTGGAGCATCAACATTTATGGGTTCGATTACAGGCTCAAAATGTCCAGAAACAAAGAACTTTCTTCTGTATCTCGTCAGTCTATTCATTCTGAGAAATGAAGACTATTCGATGTGAGAAATTGACAAGAAACTGAAGATCTCGAACACTGTGTACTACTCCCTTCACAGAACAGCGCAAACTGGCTCTAACCAGAATAGAAAGAGGAGTGGGAGGCCCCGGTGCACAACTGAGCAAGAGGACAAGTACATTAGAGTGTCTAGTTTGACAAACAGACACCTCACAAGTCCTCAGCTAGCAGCTTCATTAAACAGTATCCGCAAAACACTAGTGTGTGTGTGTATGTATGTATGTATGTATGTATGTATGTATGTATGTATGTATGTATGTATGTATGTATGTATGTATGTATGTATATATATATATATATATATATATATGTATATATGTATATGTATATATATATATGCGTGTGTGTATGTGTATATACAGTTGAAGTTTACATACACCTTAGCCAAATACATTTAAACTCAGTTTTTCACAATTCCTGACATTTAATCCTAGTAAAGATTCCCTGTCTTAGGTCAGGTAGGATCACCACTTTATTTTAAGAATGCGAAATATCAGAAAAGTAGTAGAGAATGGTTTATTTCAGTTTTAATTTCTTTCATCACATTCCCAGTGGGTCAGAAGTTTACATACACTCAATTATTATTTGGTAGCATGGCCTTCAAATTGTTTAACTTGGGTAAAACGTTTCGGGTAGCCTTCCACAAGCTTCCCACAATAAGCTGGGTGAATTTTGTCCCATTCCTTCTGACAGAGCTGGTGTAACTGAGTCAGGTTTGTAGGCCTCCTTGCTCGCACACGCTTTTTCAGTTCTGCCCACAAATTTTCTATGGGATTGAGGTCAGGACTTTGTGATGGCCACTCCAATACCTTGACTTTGTTGTCCTTAAGCCATTTTGCCACATCTTTGGAAGTATGGTTGGGGTCTTTGTCCATTTGGAAGACCCATTTGTGACCAAGCTTTAACTTCCTGACTGTTGTTTTGAGATGTTGCTTCAATATATATTGTCCTACCTCATGATGCCATCTATTTTGTGAAGTGCACCAGTCCCTCCTGCAGCAAAGCACCCCCACAACATGATGCTGCCACCCCCAACACGGTTGGGATGGTGTTCTTCGGCTTGCAAGCTTCCCGCTTTTTCCTCCGAACATAACAATGGTCATTATGGCCTAACAGTTCTATTTTTGTTTCATCAGACCAGAGGACATTTCTCCAAAAAGTACGATCTTTGTCCCCATGTGCAGTTGCAAACCGTAGTCTGGCTTTTTTATGGCGGTTTTGGAGCAGTGGCTTCTTCCTTGCTGAGTGGCCATTCAGGTTAGGTCGATATAGGACTCGTTTTACTGTGGATATAGATACTTAAGTATGTGTTTTCTCAGACATCTTCACAAGGTCCTTTGTTGTTGTTCTGGGATTGATTTGCACTTTTCGCACCAAAGTACGTTCATCTCTAGGAGACCGAACACGTCTCCTTCCTGAGCGGTATGACGGCCGCATGGTCCCATGGTGTTTATACTTGCGTACTATTGTTTGTACAGATGAACGTGGTACCTTCAGGCGTTTGGAAATTGCTTCCTAGGATGAACCAGACTTGTGGAGGTCTACCATTTTTTTTCTGAGGTCTTGGCTGATTTCTTTTGATTTTCCCATGATGTCAAGCAAAGAAACTTGAAGATAGGCATTGAAATATCCACAGGTACACCTCCAATTGACTGAAATTATGTCAATTAGCCTATCAGAAGCTTCTAAAGCCATGACATAATTTTCTGGAATTTTCAGAAAGGCATAGTGTATGTAAACTTCTGACCCACTGGAATTGTGATACAGTGAATTCTAAGTGAAATAATCTGTCTGTAAGCAATTGTTGGAAAAACTACTTGTGTCATGCACAAAGTAGATGTCCTAACTGACTTGCCAAAACTATAGTTTGTTATCAAGAAATTTGTGGAGTGGTTAAAAAATGAGTTTTAATGACTCCAACCTAAGTGGATGTAACTTCCGACTTAAACTGTATATATATAGTGGGGAGAACAAGTATTTGATACACTGCCGATTTTGCAGGTTTTCCTACTTACAAAGCATGTAGAGGTCTGTAATTTTTATCACAGGTACACTTCAACTGTGAGAGACGGAATCTAAAACAAAAATCCAGAAAATCACATTGTATGATTTTTAAGTAATTAATTTGCATTTTATTGCATGACATAAGTATTTGATACATCAGAAAAGCAGAATTTAATATTTGGTACAGAAACCTTTGTTTGCAATTACAGAGATCATACGTTTCCTGTAGTTCTTGACCAGGTTTGCACACACTGCAGCAGGGATTTTGGCCCACTCCTCCATACAGACCTTCTCCAGATCCTTCAGGTTTCGGGGCTGTCGCTGGGCAATACGGACTTTCAGCTCCCTCCAAAGATTTTCTATTGGGTTCAGGTCTGGAGACTGGCTAGGCCACTCCAGGACCTTGAGATGCTTCTTACGGAGCCACTCCTTAGTTGCCCTGGCTGTGTGTTTCGGGTCGTTGTCATGCTGGAAGACCCAGCCACGACCTATCTTCAATGCTCTTACTGAGGGAAGGAGGTTGTTGGCCAAGATCTCGCGATGCATGGCCCCATCCATCCTCCCCTCAATACGGTGCAGTCGTCCTGTCCCCTTTGCAGAAAAGCATCCCCAAGAATGATGTTTCCACCTCCAAGCTTCACGGTTAGGATGGTGTTCTTGGGGTTGTACTAATCCTTCTTCTTCCTCCAAACACGGCGAGTGGAGTTTAGACCAAAAAGCTCTATTTTTGTCTCATCAGACCACATGACCTTCTCCAATTCCTCCTCTGGATCATCCAGATGGTCATTGGCAAACTTCAGACGGGCCTGGACATGCGCTGGCTTGAGCAGGGGGACCTTGCGTGCGCTGCAGGATTTTAATCCATGACGGCGTAGTGTGTTACTAATGGTTTTCTTTGAGACTGTGGTCCCAGCTCTCTTCAGGTCATTGACCAGGTCCTGCCGTGTAGTTCTGGGCTGATCCCTCACCTTCCTCATGATCATTGATGCCCCACGAGGTGAGATCTTGCATGGAGCCCCAGACCGAGGGTGATTGACCGTCATCTTGAACTTCTTCCATTTTCTAATAATTGCGCCAACAGTTGTTGCCTTCTCACCAAGCTGCTTACCTATTGTCCTGTAGCCCATCCCAGCCTTGTGCAGGTCTACAATTTTATCCCTGATGTCCTTACACAGCTCTCTGGTCTTGGCCATTGTGGAGAGGTTGGAGTCTGTTTGATTGAGTGGGTGGACAGGTGTCTTTTATACAGGTAACGAGTTCAAACAGGTGCAGTTAATACAGGTAATGCGTGGAGAACAGGAGGGCTTCTTAAGGAAAAACTAACAGGTCTGTGAGAGCCGGAATTCTTACTGGTTGGTAGGTGATCAAATACTTATGTCATGCAATAAAATGCGAATTAATTACTTAAAAATCATACAATGTGATTTTCTGGATTTTTGTTTTAAATTCCGTCTCTCACAGTTGAAGTGTACCTATGATAAAAAATTACAGACCTCTACATGCTTTGTAAGTAGGAAAACCTGCAAAATCGGCAGTGTATCAAATACTTGTTCTCCCCACTGTATATATATTTTTTATAAAATCGTTTTGTATTTGTTTTTAAGGATATATATATATATATACAGATGGTTCAAAGGATCCAGTCAGTGGTAGGGTGGGGGCAGGAGTGTATATCCCAGATTTCAATGTTAGAGTATGTAAGCGATTAACTGATTATGTGTCAGTGTAGGTTGCCGAGTTGATGGCCATGATTATAGGTTTGAGATGGGTGGAGGAGGTGAAACCATTCAGAGTGGTGATCTGTCCTGATTCAGCTGCAGTGTTGAGTAGTGTGAAGACAGGCAGGTCGGATAGGGGAGACTTGTGTATGGAGATGATGGAGCTGTTAATGGGATTGGAGAGGATGGGAGTGGTGGTAAGCTTTTGTTGGGTTCCTCCCCAAGTGGGTGTGGAGGGTAATGAGAAGGCTGATGTGGTGGCTAAGAGTGCGGTGAGGAGAGAGGGTAGATATTCAGGTCCTGATGGGCCGTAGGGAAGTTAAGTCCTTTATCCAGGCAAAAGGGATCGATCTTTGGCAAAGCGAGTGGGATGCTAATAGTGAGGGGAGGCAATTTTATTGCGTGCACCAGTCAGCTAAGGAAGAGGTGGGGAGCATGGGATGTCGTGCTGAATAGACTACAGTTTGGGCACACGGGTTTGAACGCCATTTTGTGGATGATTGGGAGACATGAAACAGGTCTGTGTGATGAGTGTTTAATGGAGGAAACGGTGGACCATGTGTTGATATTTTGTGAACTGTATGACGTAGATAGGGAGAGATTGTGTGAAAGGGTTAGAGAGGCTTGACGGGGTTGGGGTTTAGGTAGTGTAGTGGGGGGAGGAAGGGGAGGGAAATGTTGTCTAGGGCTCTATTTCACTTTCTTAGAGAAAATTGAATGAGGTAGGCCGTGACTGGCCTCACACTCCAGTACAGTAGGTGGCGGTGTATGCACCTTAAAAATTGTATGCGATCCACCAACCCAATCTCAAAGAAGAAGAAGAAAAGTTTGGGAAACCCTGCTCTAGTCTATTACAGTTATATTGATATTGTTATATTATGCGTAAAGGGATATTTTGCTTTTTTGAACCAGTATTCCTCAACCCCACACTATCTCGCCTGCTCAACCCCACTTTCTCTCGCCTGCTAGTTCTTCAGTTCACATCCTCCCATCCCTTAGACTAGCCTGCTTCCCTTTGGCTTGTTCTTTTAGGTGTTTGAGTCTGTGGAGGAGGTGGATCAGATCGAGACCGAGCCCAAGAGCAAAGAGGCCAAACAGGTGCCCAAGATCCCCAATGGAGGAGCCCTGCCCAACGGGACCAGCTCCCCAGACTCGGGGCACCCCTCCTCTCGCAACTTCTCAGTCACCTCGGGCCTGTCAGACCGCTCTCTGAGCACAGAGGACAGCACTGCACCTGACACCACCCCTAAAAACATCACCAGCACTCCTCCACAGTTGGCCCCAGCCCCACAGAGCCCAGTCAAAGCCCATGAGGAAGAGTTGGAGGCAGACAGCCCAAAAGCCCAACCCCCGGCCCTGCAGGAGGAGAAGGACCTCCAGGCCAAGGACCCATCAGAGAAGGAGGAAAAAGAGAGTGCGACCGAAGTGACCCAGAAGATTGAGGGCAACGAAAAAGAAGTGCCAGATATAGAAATAGACAAAAATATAGTGACAGTAGAGCCAGTGGAAACAGAAATGCCAGAAGTAGAAATTGACAAAAAGACAGAGAAGACAGAGGTGCCAGAGATTGAAATGGACAAAAAAACTGAGACAAGGGAGGACAAGGCAGCAGACCTAGGTGCGTTAGAGAGCCAGAAAATAGAGGCAGAAAATACTTCCGTGACTGAACCTGCCGAGACAGAAGAGGTAAGGATCAATGAAAAGGGGGACATTGAGTTACCGAAAGCAGAAGTGGATGCTGTAGAAGAAAGGGTGGAGTCCAAAACAGATGAGTTCAAAACAACGGAGGCTAAAGTGCCTGAGACCGAAGTGGTGAAAATGTTGGATGGAGAGCCAACCATGCTAGCAGACACAGAGGAGTTGCAGTCACTGGTACCAGAGACATTGAAAACTCGAGAGTCAAGAGAAACCGAAGACGAAGGATCAGAACCAGAGTCTGTAGATCCAGAAAAGAATGAAACATCCCAAACAAACCATAGAGAGCCAAAAGAGGAGAAGGCATTGACATCAACGATGACTGCAGAAGCAATGGAGGACAAGACATCAGAACTCGAGGATGAGCGAACTTCAGAGGCTGGAGAAACAAAGAGTGCTGAAACATCAGAAGTGAAGGAAGCCGAAGGAAAGACTATGGAAAAGACAGAAACTCAGAAAGAAGTAGAAGCCAATGAGACTTTAAAATTTGAAGAGGTAACCGAAAATGTGGAGGACATTATAAAATCTAAGGAAGTGGGAAAAAGCGAGGAGGAGGAGACCAAGCGGCCAGAGACGGAGAGGAATATAAGCCCCGAGGCAGACGCAAGGGTGGCAAGGGCAATGGAAGCATTTGGTAGCACCACCCAGAGTGAGGAGGCTCTGGCCACCACAGAATCTGAGGAGTCTCCTTCAGCCATTGAGATGGCAAAAGTCTCCATTGCCCCACTGTGGGACAGGATGGGTCCGTGCGCTAGTTCCGGGGTCGGGGCTGCTCTCTCTGAGGGCTCAGTCCCCCATCTGGAGCTCCAACTGGAGGAGGAGGAGCAGTGCAAAACCAGCCCAGAGGGCACAGAGTCCAACTTGTCTGAGGAGCCTGAGATGGAGAGCATCTACCCACAAATTGACTCACTGACCGTGGGCAGACAGCTGAAAAACGAGGACATCTCTCCAGTGTCATCCATCGGAACCACCTATTCTGTAGGCACTTGGCATTTTATTTTCAGAATAATCAAGATTTATTTTGGTTTTTGGTTTTACAGTTACGAGTAAGTTATGCTTTAACATTTTGTGTGTGGGGGGGTTGCGCCTTTGTTGTAGCAAGAGCTTTTGGACATGTACACGATGAACCTGCACCGCATTGAGAAGGATGTCCAGCGATGTGACAGAAACTACTGGTACTTTACCCCTGCCAACCTGGAGAAACTGCGCAACATCATGTGCAGGTAAAATAAAAACCATGTCTTTCATGATTCTCTAGTGCTCTTTTGCAGAAAGGTTTGGAAATAATCTATGACTCATTATGTTATGTGTGGAGCTCAATGTCAAATGGGAAAATAGGAAGAATGAATGAGTTACACCCACACATGATGCTGACTTCTCTTCTCAGCTATATCTGGCAGCACCTGGAGATTGGCTATGTGCAGGGCATGTGTGACCTGCTGGCTCCCCTCCTTGTCATTCTGGATGATGGTGAGTTAACCCCGTTGAGTCAAGGCTGTTCCTCCCTCACTCTCCTCCTTGGTATTTGCGATATGAATTCTGCGATGGAAGAAAAATGTGTCAACCTTCAAGATTATTTTGCCTTCGGAAATTTGATTTGATCAGTCCTTTTTTTAACTCGCACACATACAGATGTAGGATCTTAATTCGATCACTCTTTTGTTGCTGAAAATTGCAGGAAGTGCAGATGAGCTTCGTGATTGACATAATTTCACTGAAAACCCACACTAACGCACGGTTACATTAACGGTATTTCACTTCATGTAGTCTACTTTTGGCCAGTTAATAGCCTAACCACCGATCAAGGAACATAACGGACTAAACATTCAAATCCTGTTTCGACAGGATTACTTTTCTGTGGCAATAGGTCAAATTAAGATTCTACATAAGCTTAGTCAAACAACAATCAGTCAATGAAACTCATCATAGACTAGCTCTATATCATACGGCGGTATTGGAATGTAAAGAAAGAGTACAATGAATATAATCTTATGAAACAGAGGACAGGGATACTGTTGTGCTTCGGGGAGGACAGCAGAAATGGCGATGGAAGTGGACCGCTCAACATTTCTCTGTCTTTCCTCAATCTCTCTCCTGGTCTTTCCTCATCTCTCCCTGTGTCTTTTTTCTCTCTTTCTCTCTCACTCTCACTCTCACACTCACTCACTCTTACTCAGAGGCCATGGCCTTCAGCTGTTTCACTGAGCTCATGAAGCGGATGAATCAGAACTTCCCCCATGGCGGTGGCATGGACACTCAATTTGCCAACATGCGCTCTCTCATCCAGGTGAGGCCACAGAGACACTTTGTAACTTCTATATATACACTAATGTATGTATTCAGACCCTTGACTTTTTCCACATTTTGTTACATTACAGCTTTATTCTAAAATGAAGGGAAAAAACCATTTAATTCATCAATCTACACACAATAGTCCATAATGACGAAGCAAAAACAGGTTTTTAGAAATGTTTGCACATTTTTTGTAAATGTATACAAAAATAAACTGAAAAATCACATTTACATTTAGTATTCAGACCCTTTACAGTTTTTTTAGGTATAACGCTACAAGCTTGGCACACCTATATTTGGGGAGTTTCTCCCATTCTTCTCTGCAGAGCCTCTCAAGCTCTGTCAGGTTGGATGGGGAGCATCTCGGCACAGCTATTGTCAGATGTCTCCAGAGATGTTCTATCGGGTTCAAGTCTGGGCTCTGGCTGGGCCACTTAAGGACATTCAGAGACTTTTCCCGAAGCCACTCCTGCGTTGTCTTGGCTATGTGCTTAGGGTCGTTGTCCTGTTGGAAGTTGAACCTTCGCCCCCAGTCTGAGGTCCTGAGCGCTCTGGAGCAGGCTTTCATCAAGGATCTCTCTGTACTTGGCTCTGTTCGTTTTTCCCTCGATCCTGACTAGTCTCCCAGTCCATGCCACTGAAAAACATCCCCACAGCATGATGCTGCCACCACCATGCTTCACTGTAGGTATGGTGCCAGGTTTCCTCCAGACATGACGCTTGGCATTCAGGCCAAAGAGTTCAATCTTGGTTTCATCAGACCAGAAAATCTTGTTTCTCGTGGTCTGAGAGTCCTTTAGGTGCCTTTTGGCAAACTGCAAGCAGGCTGTCATGTGCCTTTTACTGAGGAGTGGCTTCCGTCTGGTCACTTTACAATAAAGGCCTGATTGGTGGAGTGCTGCAGAGATGGTTGTACTTCTGGAAGGTTCTCCAATCTCCAGAGAGGAACTCTGGAGCTCTGTCAGAGTGACCATCGGGTTCTTGGTCACCTCCCTGACCAAGGCCCTTCTCCCCGATTGCTCAGTTTGGGCGGACGGACAGTTCTAGGAAGAGTCTTGGTGGTTCCTAACTTCTTCCAATTAATAATGATGGAGGACACTGTGTCCTTGGGGACCTTCAACGCTGAATACATTTTTCGGTACCCTTCCCCAGATCTGTGTCTCGAAACAATCCTGTCTCTGAGCTCTACGGACATTTCCTTAATGACTTGGTTTTTGCTCTGACATGCACTGTCAACTGTGAGACCTTATAGAGCCAGGTGTGTGCCTTTCCATATCATGTCCAATCAATTAAATTGACCACAGAAACATCTCAAGGATGATCAATGGAAACAGGATGCACCAACAAAGGAGGGACCAACTCCATATTAACTCCCATTATACTTTTAGTCAAATAGTGTATATTTTGGCATGCATCCAGTTGTTTTCATGAATAGTAGGATACAGTGAATATAACACATCCAACTTTGTTCTCCACTAACTTCCCCCTCCTCTCTTCCCGACCCTTTTCCTCTACTCCCCCCAACCCATCCCTCTTCCTTCAACTGTCTGTGTGCCCTCTCTCCTACTCCTTCCTCTCTCCTCTTACCTCTCTGTAGATCCTGGATTCGGAGCTCTTTGAGCTCATGCACCAAAATGGCGACTACACCCACTTCTACTTCTGCTACCGATGGTTCCTTCTAGACTTAAAGCGTGGTAATAATGACATCCTGCTATTAGGGGATTTTATACCATAGCAAATGCCAATTAAACTTAGGGGAGAGTGTTTTCATACCGTCAACCAAATGTCAAACAGCAAAGAGGAAGGCTAACAAGACCTAGTTCTAATGAGCCGTTTCCACATAAAAGATATGGCAGGCAGTAAGATCACTCAGGAAAAACAGGCCCACCTGGGTAACTAGGAGGCCCTGCCTTGGTTGGGTAACTGATTCAGGGTCAGCCCTAGCCTTTTGGGGGCCCTAAGCGAGAATTGGTTGGGGGGCCTACCCACCTGGCAGGGAAAATATTTTAGTTGCCCCCCCCCCCTCTTGACGGCGGAGAGAGAGTTCATTTTCTGCAATTGTACACATTTTGCCATGGGGCGGAGAGTCATTTTTTTTTTTCGTTTTAAAGCCAATTACCTGAAATTCGACACATTTTGCCATGACTTATGCCATGTTATTGATATCTGAGTGAGAGTGACTAACAACATCAATGGGGGCCACCCGGGGCCTATGATTTGTTAATCCGGCTCTGCCATACCACACCTGACTTCTGCATCCACTGTATCTTTTTCTCTCTCAGAGCTGGTGTATGACGATGTGTTTGCGGTGTGGGAGACCATCTGGGCAGCGAAGTACGCCTCCTCTGGCCACTTTGTCCTCTTCATCGCTCTGGCACTGGTGGAGGTCTACCGGGACATCATTCTGGAGAACAACATGGACTTCACCGACATCATTAAGTTTTTCAACGGTACATTGTCTTAACAATGAATCAACATTCATTCAATTGTTTGTGGAGCATTGGAAGTCTGGAGTCTTTCTTCATACAGTTGCACTAGTTTAAAAGTTACCCATCACCGCGACGCAGGTGGTTTTAAGAAGATCAAACTTAAATCGAGCCTGCTCCCACAGTGCTACAGTGTGACGCTAGCAAAAAAAAACGAAAACATTTCAACCAGCATATCGAGAGTTTAGGACAGTGGAATCACAGTGGAGTCAACACTACGTGTTGTTGTTACTCGACTGTCGAGTTGATTTCCGTTAACTCTATGAGTGAAAAAGACATGGGTGGGGCCTCATTATTCTTCCCAGAATGCTTTGTTGCAGGTAGATTTTGTTTAATAGATTGTTTTAGTATCTACGTTTCTGCATGCACATTGATTGATTAATTGATCTTATACGATACAAAGATAAATAACTTACATTTTTCTAAACGAATCCAATCTGTAAATGGTTGGATTTATTGCACCTGTTACTAAAATGGTTGTTCCAGTTTAGATGGTTTAGGTAGTCTTGTTTATCAAGTCCTTCACCATTGCAGTCATTCTGAATGCAGGTTGTGGGTGATAAAATATTCATAGTGTTGAATATCCTCGCTCTGGCTGGATTCCAATAGGAATTACTAATCACTTCACTAACCATCTTATTGTGACATGCAGGTCAGATGTGGCCCATGAGCCACTATTTTCAGACCACAATGCTGGGGATAACCAGGCTACAACTAAAGGGCTTATAAAATGTATAATATATGGTCATAGAGGGTTTATTTTTAATTGAAAGACTCACTTAGGTAATCACTTGGTTAAGGCTTCAGGACTAGTTATTGAATGCAACAACCATGGCTCTGTCACTAACAACACAGTCATGGGTGGGTATCTCTCACATTCACTTGAAAGGCATGCTGGGAATTCTGCAACAAAAAAATCCTTTATTTAACTAGGCAAGTCAGTTAAGAACAAATTCTTATTTACAATGACGGCCTAAGAACAGTGGGTTAACTTCCTTGTTCAGGGGCAGAACGACAGATTTTTACCTTGTCAGCTCGGGGATTCGATCTTGCAACCTTTTGGTTACTAGTCCAACGCTCTAACCACTGAGGGGCCTCCCACTCCTCTTTCTATTCTGGTTAGGGCTAGTTTGCACTGTTCTGTGACTGGAGTAGTACACAGCTCTGTACGAGATCTCCAGTTTCTTGGCAGTTTTTCGCATGGAATAGCCTTCATTTCTCAGAACAAGAATAGACTGACGAGTTTCAGAAGAAAGTTCTTTGTTTCTGGCCATTTTGAGCCTGTAATCGAACCCACAAATGCTGATGCTCCAGATACTCAACTAGTCTAAAGAAGGCCAGTTTTATTGCTTCTTTAATCAGCACAACAGTTTTCAGCTGTGTTAACATAATTGCAAAAGGGTTTTCTAATGATCAATTAGCCTTTTAAAATGATAAACTTAGATTAGCTAACACAACGTGCCATTGGAACACAGGAGTGATTGTTGCTGATAATGGGCCTCTGTACGCCTATGTAGATATTCCATAAAAAAAATCTGCCTTTTCCAGCTACAATAGTCATTTACAACATTAACAATGTCTACACTGTATTTCTGATCGATTTTATGTTATTTTAATGGACAAAAAAATTGCTTTTCTTTCAAAAACAAGGACATTTCTAAGTGACCCCAAATTTTTGAACAGTAGTGTAATTTCAACATATTTATTGTATCAAATGGTAGCCTACAATAGCATATAAATGAATAGGCTACTTGATGGCCAACAGAGGCAAATGTACAGTATCAGTTTCATTGAGGACTTTTTCCCATAAAAAGAACCACGCGAAGGAGTTCCAAAACTTCCATTTCAAATTTCAATTCGGGCAGCTCCCAAGACCCAAGAACTGAGCATGCATAAAACACTTAGCTTGATACCGTTTTCTTTAAGCAAAGTCAACATTAGAATGCAGTTTAAACCAAGTCAACATTAGAATGCAGTTTAAACCACCTCAGAGCAAATGTATGTAATTCGCTACAAGTCGTTTCCCACTGCTGCTTTGTCTCCACTAAGTGTGTGCGTGCTGCTCCCTCTCCTCTCGCTCACACGACTCAGACAAGTTTCCCATCAAAGTGGAAACTTGAGGCCCAACATAACAATCCTGTCACAACAGACAATGCCATTAACATTGTGAATGATGAACATTGTGAATGGGATTATATTTTCCCGCTGTACCCAAACTTGAACTGAACCGTGACCCCAAAACCGCACTACTTTCCAAACCATGGGTTTGGTGAACCATTACACACCTATGGGTCACATATCATTTCTAAGAACATTTTACATTTAACACTGTGAGTGTCTAAATTCTGATCTCAAATTGTATGTGTACAGTACTACAGTATACCTTTTTGTTATGGTAAACTGTAGATTACAGATGAATTTTTGATGTGGAGCATTCCACTGCTTTAATTTCCTAGAGAAATCTAAAAGTTTTTTATTTTTTTTGTAATTTCCCACTTTGTCAATAGCTGAAAGGCAAATAATAATGTTGAATGAGTACCTGTGCTGAGTAAGTTAATGGTTCAATGAATAACACACACACACAAAATAAATATGGTATTATAGCCTTGTGCACCAATGTTGGAAGTGGTCCAGCGGGAATGAAATCTTCTCTCATCTCCTTTCAGAAATGGCTGAGCATCACAACAGCAAGCAGATCCTGACACTGGCCCGGGAACTGGTGTGCAAGGTGCAGACTCTCATTGAGAACAAGTGATCTCCAGGAGTCATCCACTTCTCTTCCTCTTCCCCAACAGTCTTTCTCAAACATAGAGATAGATAGAGGACTCATATTTGTATCTGTTCCATTATAGCGTCTGTGACAGCATGGGCAGTGCCGTTGAGGCTATCTCCATTTCAAAGTAGTCCATTTTCTTCTTTACGATTGGCTGATCCCTCCTGATGACACGGTGCTGCCCATGCTAAATCAGCGTTTTGGCTAATAGAGACCTCTATCGTTCTCTATGGTCAGTTTGAACAGCTGCAACCGAACAGAGAGATCAGGGTCCAGTTCATTAGGCACCGAATGGAATAAAACAGACGTAGGGAGGCACTACTTAGACTAGTCCTATAAGAAACTGTCACTTTCATTTTCAGTCACCAAATGTTTTAAAACGTTTTCAATTGCGTGCCTTGATGAACATGACTGAGATGTGCTCCACTGTTCACTACCTTCTCCTTATCTATGTAATACCAGCCAGGGTATAACATTTCATGCTATACCGGTACTCTGTCATTTCAGGTCATGTCATGGAACACCAAGGGAATGGTGACTTTTACCTCCAGTTATTCTGTCAGTGAAAGTTTGATTTATTTTTAATTGTTAACTGTGACATATACTTAGTCATCATAGGATGTGTATGTGGTATGCCTTGTATACACTGGCCTGTCTTGATTGAAGTGGGGTTAGAATATACAGACCCAGTTCAAATGAATATAGAAAAAAAATTCTGCCATAGTTACTCAAGAACTGAATATCGGTTAACCATTTTATTTCATTTTGTCAAAATAAGATTAACAATTAGTCCTGGAATATTTTAAGATGTGATAGTTACCATGAATCTTTACTAAATGCAATTCAGTACAGGGGTAGGATTAACCTGGTTGAGTGAAATGTCCATAATGTTGGAGTTTAAACTTACATTTACAGCCTGTCTGGAGCAGTAGTTTACCTGCGTAAATTAGTTGACAGATAAGGTCCCTACCAGATGTGTTGAATAAGTAGACTACCTCATAAGTAACCTTGTCCCAAGTAAGTTGTTATTGCATGTAGGTAGGTGTTATATCACAATATATTTGAGAATTTCTTTAAACTGAAATGAAGAAAAATTATTAATTGGGTTGCTTAAAGCTGAAATCAGCAGTAGAAACAATAACAAAGCAATTTCCCCACCCCTGTTTTGGTAAAAATCTGAGGGATGGGGTTTGAGAAATGTAACCACTCTCAAATTCATAGACAGAGCTATGGATGCAAGGACTGATCCATCCATGATACATTTATTTAACTAGAAAAGTCCGTTAAGAATTCTTATTTACAATGACGGCCTACCCCGGCCAAACCTGGACGACGCCGGGCCAATTGTGCGCCGCCCTATGGGACTCCCGATCACGGCCGTTTTTTTCCTCTTCCTTTCATCTTTGATTAAATCACTGGTTTCTACATCATTTGTATTTGTTAAACTCCCAAATCAGCCAGGTCCTAACAGACACTTGCCACTTGTCTGTATCCCCTGTAAACCTGTGTGTATGGGCACGACGTGTGGCACTGCACACTGGTAGGAGTCATGAATCAGTTGGAACCTTGTCAGTCATTTAGTAATGGACAGAGTTTTGAGTATTTCTCATTCTGCCTTTTGTCTATTCTATATTATGTCTCTGTATACTGTCATGTATTAATTGTACTTTAATGAGAACTACACAAAGGCAATTTTAAACCTTCAACCTTCAAAACATATTTATGATACATATATGATCGTACATGTGACTTATAGTTGTCTGAGCAGAAATGGGTCCCAAAAAAACAGTTGACTATTTAACATTGGTCTTATTTCTTTTTAAATTATTGATATACTCCGGTGAGCCACTCTATATTATGTCAGCTGTGTTGCTTTCTCAGAACCTCGTCTTGTCTTCTGGCATTTCATGTTCCACTGTTCTTTTTATCCACTTCTTCATGTTTTTTGTTTGTCTTTTGGAGAGGTGGTTGGCTGCATTTGCAGAGAGAGTGGAAATAGGGTTCCAAAAGGAATGATGTATTCAGTTTTTTGGAACATAATGGTGAATATCCTACTAGATACCCCAGCTATTGTGCTCTGTGACAATTGCCAATCATGGTTGCCAATTGAAGGTTGGGGGATGCTTAGATCCTTGGCCAGCAAGATCAAGACGGATATTGATATGGCCTTAGAAATCCATCTAAAACGGGTGAATCTAGGAAACAGATGAAGGATTAGGGTGTTTTACTATATCTTGAAGTAGCCTGGCTAGTTAAGATTTTTGTGGGGAACATGTGTGCGCTTTCATTCCCTTAAACGAATGCTAATTGTAAATGAATATATTTGGTGAACCACCGTTCCTGTTTTCCATTGCCTAGGTAGAACATCATTTCAGTTCTACCAGTGTTGTTTCATGAATGTGTTGACACCTGTTGCATTGAGTATTGATGGTTCTCTGTGAAGGCAAACTGCTGTATGTTACACCAGAATTAGAAAACCAAACAATTGTATTATCTTCTAACATCTATTTATTAGTTAACATATTTATTTATTTATTCATGAAGTTTCTGCTTTTGTATGTAAAGGTTATATACTTGTTACTTTGTGGTCAGTAAAAGAAAATATAATGAAAACAATCAAATTCTAAATATATAGATATTAAATGGTATATGTATTTGTAAAAAAAAATGTATGGAATGATTCTTATTTTTCCAATTGCCTTTCTTAGATGTATTTCTGCAGCTCATATTTTGAGCACTACATTACACAAGCATGAATGGCATCTCCACCAACAATGACATTTAGAATTTTAACATTTTTGTTTCGCAACAGAAACAGTTCAGGGGTGATGGTGGGTCACTAGCCTTGTGTGTCAGTCAGGCTACTAGGCATCAGACTAACATTTTTGGCTTTATGATTTTAGAGGCATGCATTAGTATTTTTCAAGAATCGTACCGGTATATCAATTATTGAAATGACCATTAAACCATGCAACCATGACCATTGCAGATTGCAGATTCCACCTGCATTAACCAGCAGTCTGCAAAGAAAATGTACGTCCAATTAGTGAACTACTGCAAATTAAGAGGTTTGATCCAATTCATTTGATGTCAACAGTTGTGCAACACTAAAATAACCAAACCACACCTACTGAAGCAGGGGAAGGTACATTTTATTGCACGAATGGACCAATGGCTTGATTAGGGTTATCGAGTGGCCTGAAGTTCTAGAACACTGCAAACACACTACTGTATAAAACACACTGTAAACAAAGGCAAAAAAACTAAATTATTTTAAATCATCTTTAAAAGTAAAAAAAAAAAAAAGGAAATGACTTAAACAACTTATTGATAATAGACATGATTGTGATATAATTTAGCTGTGTGCTCATCAGGTCTCAGAGTAAGTGATGAGACTGCAGTTTGAAGTGCTATTCCGTCTGCTTTAAGTGCTGCAAAGTGAACAGGGCTTTCACTCTGCGTCTCAATAGTTTCACAGTTAGTGGCTTCCATTCCTTGCAGCCTCTTCATCCATATTGATCTGAATCGCACTGCATAAGTGAGAACAACAAATAGAGGAGTCCTATTTGACTTGGGCCTAGATTCAATCAAATCAAGCATTAACCGGTGATAGCAGAGGTGATAGCAGAGGTGTAACTGCATTGGAGCCGTCAAATCGGTGAGCAGCTGCTCTTGCGATCATTGTCACGAAGCCACACCCGCCCCACTCGGTTAAGAGTAGGCTACATAGAAATACACTACATGACCAAAAGTATGTGGACACCTGCTCGTCGAACATCTCATTCCAAAATCAAGGCCATTGATATGGAGTTGGTCCCCACTTTGCTGCTGTAACAGGGACTTCCTTCAATTTAGCCACGAGCATTAGTGAGGTCGGGCACTGATGTTGGGGTTAGGCCTGGCTCGCAGTCGGCGTTTCAATTCACCTCAAAGGTGTTCAATGGGGTAGAGGTCTGGGCTCTGTGCAGGCCAGTCAAGTTCTTCAACATCGATCTTGACAAACTATTTCTGTATGGACCTCGCCTTGTCATGCTGAAACAGGAAAGGGCCTTCCCCAAACTGTTGCCACAAACTTGGAAGCACAGAATCGTCTAGAATGTCATTGTATGCTGTAGTGTTAACATTTTCCAACACTATTATTCCTCCTCCACCAAACTTTATAGTTGGCACTATGCATTGGGGCAGGAACTGTTCTCCTGGTATCCGCCAAATGGTGGATGCCAAATGGTGAAGTGGGATTCGTCACTCCAGAGAACTTGTTTACATTGCTCCAGAGTCCAATGAGGGTAAGCTTTACACCACTCCAGCCGACGCTTGGCATTGCGCATAGTGATTTTAGGCTTGTGCGCGGCTGCTCAGCCATGGAAACCCATTTCATGAAGCTCCCGACGAACAGTTCTTGTGCTAACGTTGCTTCCTGAGGCAGTTTGTAACCGGTAGTGACTGTTGCTATGCGCTTTAGCATTCGGCGGTCCCGTTCTGTGAGTTTGTGTGGCCTACCACTTCGCGGCTGAGCAGTTGTTGCTCATAAACGTTTCCACTTCACAATAACAGCACTTATAGGTGACCGGGTCAGCTCTATCAGGGCAGAAATTTGACCAACTGACTTGTTGGAAAGGTGGCATCCTATGACGGTGCCACGTTGAAAGTTACTGAGCTCTTCAGTAAGGCCATTCTACTGACAATATTTGTCTATGGAGATTGCATGCCGGTGTGGTCGATTGTATACACCTGTCAGCAACGGGTGTGGCTGAAATAGCCGAATCCACTAATTCTAAGGGGTGTCCACATACTTTTGTATATACATTGTAATTACACTCAAATTGAAATCATTCAGCTAAATAATTAGGATTTCTATCATCCTAATGGAGGTGTAGATTACATCTCACATTACGCTGTTTCAACGTGGCTGCATGGGATGACTTAATGTGACTCCGTGCAGCTAATGGCAATGTCCAGCTTTAGGTATACTGTCGTGAGCCACTTTTGGATTTGACAGCTCTAACGCAGTTCCACCTCTTCCAAAACAACCACTATGTGGATGTCGGCTAAAGCGGCTCTGATTGAAAAGAGCCCTTAGTTTCAACTAACCTGTTCTTCTAGATTAGTGTGGACGAAGGAAAGAAGTGGTCAGTGTGTGCTGGAGCCTCGTGGTCAGTGTTTCAGGGCACTACGATGGAGTCCTCCTGGAATGAGCCTCTGCTGGCCCTCAGGGTAGAGTGCCACCTAGTGCTGCAGAGGGTGAGATCTGCCTCAGCTCTCTACGGGACAGACGGACCGGGGCCAGCTCCACTCGGAATCTGCGGGCTGGGGCTGTCCAATGCTCCGTCGCTGGCCGCCTTCCTGCCCTGGGTCTGCAGGTCTGGAGCCTGGGGGCGGAGGGAGTCGTGACTAGCTGTGACAGGTCTCTCTCCAGCTGCTGCAGCCTAGCCTGGACCGCTTGTCCACTGTCCACTGAGCCACCCTCTACACACGAGGACAAAACGAGCAGTGAGAATACTGTAAAACAGACCAACACAACGAAGGGGCAGGAATACCCAACTCATAAACATTTATCACATTGACGCGTACAACTTGACCTTGGAGCTGCTGCATTAGTATCTGTATGTTGTGCTGGTGCCCTTGATGCTGCTCAGTGAGCCGGAGGTCTGTGTCCAGAGTGAGGCGCTGTAGAGCTGCCTCCATCTCCCTGGTCACCGCCTCCTGCTCTCCACTCTGCAGCTGCAGCTCCTCACAGTGCAGCTGCAGCCGCCGCTCCAACTCCCGCAGACACAGCACCTGGAGGGGCCAAGGGAACGCTTTCAACTATCCGCTCAGTTATTGACTGGTAGTTTAGCAGGAGGGTAATGGAAGGTTAGTAGTGCAGTGAACCATCTCTTTTATGTTTGCCTATGGAGAGCTTTTAAACCAGTCCCACTTCTGTCCCAAACCCTTTTCCAGTTTCAATTCTGCCCCAAACTCTTTTCGACCCCCTAATCTCAATCCCAGCCCCCCAGCCCAGTGTGTGTGTTGGGACTGACCTTGTTGAAGTATTTGACCAACAGTGCTGAGGCCTCTGGAAGTGACAGCTCTCTGTGCCCTCATGACGTCATTGTGGTCGTCTCCGTGGGCGGATTTCCCCCGAGGTCTCTCTGTCTCTCTTGGATGGAATAGTTCTTAAACTCTACTGCAGCATCCAGAGCCTCCAAGACCTCCTCCGACTGCAGCAGAGCATGCTCCTCCTATACACACACACACACACACACACCATGTATTTCCACATCAGCCCCCTGTAGTCAGAGTGACATCCAGGCTGAAGGAAAATAGGCAACGTTAAGCAGCTCACCTCTGGCATGAGCACCCTGTCGTCCCTCAGCTGCGTGTCCAGCGTGTCTCTCCTCCGACGCAGGCTCTCTCTCTCCTTCAGCAGCTCCAACGCGGACACGCCACACAGCCCTGCTGCAGAGGGGGACAGTCGCCTCTCTACCCGTCCTCTCTCCTCAAGCTCCTCATCCAGATCTCCTAGACGGGCCGACGCGCAGCAAGTCCTGACTCAGAGTCTGAGGAACACACGTGAACGTACGCACACGCACTTTCAATTGCAGATAACAACATTGGAATGCCGTAACTTACACACACACAAAATGTACGGTTCTTATTTTTCAATACTTTGGATTTCTAAGCCCCGCTCTGTGTTGACCTGGCTGGAGCGAAGCCTCTTGATCTGCAGCTGGTTCCTCTCCTGGACACCGGCATCTCGGTGCTGCAGCACCTCTTCTCTGCACCTCAGCTCCTCCTCCAGCTCCTGCAGGCCCCTCCTCCTATACATTGCAAGCTCCGACTCGTGTTCCAGCCACACACGTCTCTCAGATTGCTGGGCATCGTACAGGGGCAAAACGAACACATCAACACGTCAAAACACACACACACGGTTTGCTTATTTTCAACTATGTTGAATATCCAAATGAGATCTAAGGAATCACCACGACTGCATGGTGAACATTTCCATAACAAACTCATCCTGCAGGGAGGGGCACCTCAAACCTGTGATCCTTTGCCAATGTAATGTGGCCACACTTTTAATTGTGGAGCGTCATTCTACCTTTTCCTCTGATTCTTTAGAGTCTCCATTTTGAAAGACAGCCTTGCTGTCTGTCCTCGGGTCCTGCAACACAGGATGCTGTTCACAGGATGTATTCTCTTTAATGAAAGACAACAAAATGGCAGCCCCACCACTTGGTTTGCTATGAGGCTAAAGGATGGGACTGGAGAAATGTAACCACATTTACAGATGGGGCTATATGGATGCAAAGACTGACCGTCCGAAAGGTCAACAGGAGTTCTGTATTAATGCTCCTTCAATACTCTATTAGTGATGTATGAATGCTCTAGGAACACTCTGAGTGATGTATGAATGCTATATGAATACTCTGAGTGCTCTATGAATGCTCTATGAGGTCTGTATAAATGCTCTATGAGGTCTGTATAAATGCTCTATGAGGTCTGTATAAATGCTCTATGAGGTCTGTATAAATGCTCTATGAGGTCCGTATAAATGCTCTATGAGTGCTGTATAAATGCTGTATGAGTGTTTAATGCTCTATGATTGTTTAATGCTCTATGAGTGTTTAATGCTCTATGAGTGTTTAATGCTCTATGAGTGTTTAATGCTCTATGAGTGTTCTTTGAATGCTATATTGTTACCACTGACCTTGTTCTTGTGCAGATTACTGGAGCCACTGGTCTGCAGGCTAGCCCTGCTCTGTGTCTCCGCCTTCTTTAGGCGCAGCAGGGTCACCGTCTGACTCCGCCTCTCTCTGCGCTAAATGCACCTTACAGAAGGCACAGGCCGGTCTTGGCAATGAAACATAAATTACAGGAAATATTCCCCCTAAGACTCATAGTGTAGTAAAAACTGTATTTACCTGTAGGGCGTTCTGACGGTTGAAGTAACTGGAGCCCGTCCTGAATCTGGTCCAAACTAGTATTCTGTGCCTGGTTCTGGCCAAAGCAGGCTGGATTCTGTCTGCTTGTCAATGTGCGGTTCATAGAGCGCCTGCAATATATCCATCTGATTAAAGAAGTAGTCTGTCTTGAGAAAGCAGAACAATTACATAGCTCTGAAGCAGGATGTTACAGTACTACAGCCTCGCTCACCTCAATCCCTTTCTCCCCCCCCTCTTCCTCGTCTTCCCTCCTTTCCTTCAGTGTTTTTTGAGGGCAGAGGACCTCATCTCTCTCCTCTATCTGAGCCAGCAGCAGCTGACTGCGGGTCTTAAAGGCATCTATCACCCTCTCCAACGAACAGGCCGGAGGACTAGTATGGATCTACATAAGAAACACACAAACAGAAACTCCATTGTTGCACACATACCGCCACACCGGCGGTCACGAGTCATGAAGGCAGTCAAATTACCATTTAGTCACAGTAATTAGGCTTCTCCAAACTCTGATGCTGCTGCTGATCATTAGTGGCCTACAAAACTTGCTAACTGCCTGGTACTCAGCACTCTATTGTCCCTCTAATCACTCTGACATCAATGCAAATGTATTCTGAAATCTAAATTTCTAAATTTCAAACACTTAATGAGACCCCATGAGCTCATGTTTCACAATATTTCTATAGGCTATGCAATTGAGAAAACAGAGTGATGGCCTCTAATAAAAAGAGGAGGATCCCATCAGCTTTCTATAGGCTAGACCTACTATATTTATTACTCAACTTAACTAATATTAAGCACATTGCTTATCTTTACAACAGCAGTATAGCCTACCTGGCTGGCATGAAAATAAACCATGGAAAAAAGCATCCTCCCTTCGCTATTTAAGTGCATAGATGACATGTATTTTTTCCTGCTGCCCCTGTTTCGATACAGGTGCATGATAATGGTCCATTCTAAATCAAAACAAATGTCACACATATATTATTTAGTATATGTAAAGACGAGATTAAATCAAGAATAGTCTGATGGGTGACAATATTAGCCCATCACTTGTGAATTATACATCATCACTTGTGAATGATGGGCAGCGTAAGAAACAACTTTTTCAAATCATAGTCGCAACCCTCATGCAGCCTAGCCCATAGGCCTATATGTTTGAGGTTTGTATCACAACTAAAGTGGCCAAATAACTTCTTTAAAAGAAGCACATCAATCCGCTTTACAAGGGGTGTAGAGCCTAACTGGCAGATATAAGCAAAGCGTGAGGTTCAAGTTTGGGGAACATCATTTTCACCATAAAAATGCACCTTTATAATGAAAGCATTACATGCATAATTGTATTTGCGGTCACTTTTGATAAGGGTGTGTTCCAGTAATGGAACAATCATGCTTATAGCCTACTGCCGTGTGCGCATTGCTGCCCTTATAATGTGAAGAAATAGCATAATAGTTATTCACCACTTTAAGCTAAACGTTCTGATCTGTTGCGACAGCCACATTGCATAAAAAAGAGGTTTTGATACTAGCGGTTGTATTCATTTGGGATCTATTGCATCCCACAACTGTCCCAGACTATGTTTGGAATATTTATTTCTCGCACAGAATAAAATAGGTCGACTTTTGTACTATGGGGGATAGTAGACTGACATAGGCTAGTGTTATTGCTGTTCGTTAGGCCTTCTCATCTTGTTGGCTGATGAAAAGTAAATATGGTCATTTTTTCAAATCCTCATTAGTCGCATCATGCAGCCTTATAATGTATTAAAAATCAAAACATATAGCCCAATGTTTGTAGAACAACTAAAGTTACATTAATAACTCTAAACTAAGCATATAGGAATATCTAATTCTTTGTTAACCGCTTAACACTGAATAGCCGAATGCACTCCCTCAAATCCTTTGGAGAAAATATTTATATTTTATTCAGCTTTGTTCAATTGTATTCTTCATACTATAAAACAATATAAAATAATGCCACGGAATTATAAGCAAATCTTGTCTGCTAAATGAACAAGTGTAGCCCACAGCCATTTGGCATAGCCACATCAGAACAACTCAGAGTATACTGTACTATTATTTTCTTCTGAAATAGACTACAGTTTCTTCATATCATGCTTCTTTAGACCTGTCTAAAATAAATAATACATTTATTGTGAAGGTGTAGGCTATATTACATGGATGTATTAGACTTCTTAAAATGGCTTGTAGGCTATGTGTGGAAGCCAGGAGATGCTAAATGTGTTTATGTTAATTAACGGTCAATTACCGGAGACTGACAGTTATTTGCTTGACAATCACCGGCTGACAATATTTTGTGACCGCCACAGCCCTACACACACACACACACACACACACACACACACACACACACACACACACACGCACGCACGCACGCACACACGCACACACGCACGCACGCACACACACACACACACACACACACGCGCGCGCGCACGCAGGAGGTCACCACAGAGACGATCTATCAATAGCTGCTGTCATCAACCACTGTAGAAATGCCCCATTCAATCTTTGTATCTCAATTTCTCGCTATCCTCTCTCTCTCTTTACCTGAATGCGTCTGTGCTCCCTCTCCTCCTGTCAGGACTGGAGGTGTGTCTGCTTCTCCTGTAGCAGTGTCTGCACCTGCCTCTGCACCTGCTCCAGCTCAGATTCCCTCAGGTCAAACACCTGCTTGTCTATAGCCAGAGTATCCTGATGGAAGGAGGGAGATTGGGAGAGAGACTGAGTAAAATAGAGTTGGGGGGGAGAAAAAGAGAGACACATTTTTACTTGTAAACAGATTATATTGAGCAAACAAAGCTGAGAAACAGAGCCCACTATACACACTACCTGGCAGTTCTTGAGCTCACGTCTGAGCTGGAGGATGGTGATCTGTTGAGACTCATCCCCTGCACCCCCCACAGGTTGTTTATAGTCAGTGTGGCCAGAGTGGCTAAGCTCCCTGTGTCTCTCCAGCCATTCCTGCAAACGCTGCTACAGAGCAGGACTCCGGGTGGAACTCTGGAGCTCCTCCAATAGGAAGGCAGCATCCTGTGCAAGGCAGCAGTACTGGGACTCCTCCACTAGAGCCGCCGCCCTGTCATCACGCTCCTCCTGAGTGGCCTGTTTGGTGCTGTCACTCAAAGCAATCCCTCTCCCTGTCTTATCCTTCTCTCTCAGTGCCTCTCTCAGAGTCTGGACCTCCTGCTCCAGCTCCCCCACACGAGCCTCTCCAGGCTGCCAGCCCGGACACGCCCTGGCAGGACACAACGCAGCCTGGTTCTTCACGTAACGTGCCCGTGAGGCAAACTGAAGCACACTCAGCGTCTCTGCGACACTGTGGTGGGAAGGGCTGACGCAGGCCACCATCAGTGTGTGGGCGGAGCCGCCCAGTGAGTCCCGGAGGATGCGCGTGATCTTGGCGTCACGGTACGGCACATGGTTGTGGCGGCGATGGGGGTTGGAGAGTGTGCGGATGACATTGCCCAACGCCAGCAGGCCGGTGTTGATGTGGACGGACTCTTTGAGGCGCAGGCCTGTGTTCCCGGTGCGTGCAGCCCGCTCTGACCCAGACAGATCCACCAGGTGGAGTTTAGAGGAGCGGAGGGAGCCATTGTCGTGGTGATGCTGCGTCAGCTGTAGGTTAACGATAGCGTGAGAGCGGCTGGAGCACTCGTTCATCTGAGTGGGGCCAGTGTGCCTCAGGGCATTGCCAGCCTCCAGGACGCTCAGCAACTCCTCAGCGGAGGTAATCACAGTTTCTCTTGCCACAACTACCACTGAAACAAACCCACACACTACAGTCAGATTCCATACAGTGCATTCGGAAAGTATTCAGACCCCTTGACTTTTCCCCCATTTGTTACATTACAGCCTTATTCTAAAAATGATTAAATTGTTTTTTCCCCTCATCAATCTACACACAATACCCCATAATGACAAAGCAAAAACAGGTTTTTAGAAGAAAAAAATAGTTTTTTGCTTTGTCATTCATTATGGGGTATTGTCTGTAGATTGATGAGGAGGGGAAATTCTTTAATCAATTTTAGAATAAGGCTGTAAAGTAACAAAATGTGGAAAAGTCAAGGGGTCTGAATACTTTCCGAATGCACTGTACTTCCATACATTTTTTCAACTGGTACCGGGGGGACCTTCAGACGAGTCCTGTGAGGCCTGTGGGCGTCCTAGAGCAAAGCATGTGTGTGAGAGTCTCACCTTTGTACAGAGGGGTCATATTAGTGTGTAGCCCTAACAGTTCGGACACTACAGACAGAAGATGTCAGACTGGTTGTACCGACTTCAGACGAGTCTCCTGACACTTGTGGAGGGCGTAGAGGAAACCGGAGAACACCCTCGTGTTCTTGAGAGTCTCATCTTTCCATAGTTTGTAGGCCAAACCGTTCGGATGATACAGATGATTTTGTGAGAAGACCGATTTTCAGGATGTCTTATGGTCTGACAAACCACGCTCTAGCTCTGTCACCTTTCACCAGAGATGCGGAAGTACGACATAGGCAGATGCAGTGGATTGAGACACATCCCATGCAAACTGATAGATTTTTATGGGGCGCGGACATCGGCCTTAGGGGGTTAAACACACACACTTGACACGTCACACACACCCTAGCACAGACAGAGCGAGTGGTGTTACCAGTGTTGCCCCTGTCATCCTCTCTGATGTGCAGCTCCTTGTTTCCAGTCTGGACCTCCAGCAGGTCCCTGAGCTCCTCCTGGTACAGTTCCATGTAGGACACCCTAACGTCTACCGCAGCCCTGGCATCCACAGCCCTCCTCTCCACCAGGAGCACAAACAGATCTGCTGCAACCCGACCAATGATCCCACTCTCCTCCTCCGGCAGAGATGCTAACAAGGGTACAAGTACAGAGAGAGAGAGCAACTTCCTTGGTGAAAACACAAAAGCAGAGTTGTCTGATGATAATATAATCGTATAATTGTATAATCATAAAATTCTCTGCATTTGCCTCAAATGACAGTTCAGGGTAGAATCATAGTAGATAGATTATTCAAGGATTCATGTCAGAACATCATCATCCCTCAATGCACTTGGCGTCTGCATGATGTCAAAGAGTACAATTGGGCTCACACTTTTAAAGGCCCAGTGACGTCAAAACTAGATTTTACCTATGTTTTATATATATTTCCACACTATGATGTTGGAATAATACTGTGAAATCGTGAAAATAATGACAATGCCCTTTTAGTGTAAGAGCTGTTTGAAAAGCACCTGAAATCTCTGCCTGTTTTGTATGGATGGAGTTTTGGCCTTCCATGGTGACATCAACCACATTTTCAGGTTGCCCCTCCCACTCAGACCCCTCCATTATCTTATCGTCCATCTCCATTGTTGTTACTTGTAGTCTGACTACTTTTGTTGTCTATCTCTAGTTGCCATGGATTTCACCGATAAATCAAGGACAGCTCGTGCTTTTCTATCCAAGAAAAGAGACTCGCTGTAAAAGACACATTCTGATGCTACAGCGCCGCCTTACGGCATGGTTGTGCTACTGCAGGCAAATTCTAAGGAATCAAATACACAATTCAGACACCGGTATTACCGATAGAAAATATAAGGGAACCCCCTTCCAAACAGCCATTATTTTAATAGTTTCTTGCAGGTATACCCCTTTTATACATATCAGTGGGTAACTGGCAAATTAGGAGGTGTTGTTAAACCATGGGGTCTGTTTGCAAATTAGGAAGGTATTAAAGGTCCAGTGCAGTCAAAAACGTGACTTTCCCGTGTTTTATATATATTTCCACACTATGAGGTTGTAATAATACTGTGATATTGTGAAAATTATAATAATGCCTTTTTAGTGTAGGAGCTGTTTTAAAAGACCGTCTGAAATTTCAGCCTGTTTTGGTGGGATGGTGTTTGGCCTGCCTGGTGACATCCCCAAGCAATAAATTAGTTAATAGACCTAATAAGAAAAAGTTCCAAACCTCTCTGCCAATAACAGCTCATTTTCATTTTCCCCCTCGCCACTCAGACCACTGCCACAGTCATATAAATATTCTTGCTTGAGAAATTGCTCTTGCTAAGAAGCAATTTTTTTTCTTATGACGATTTGTTTGAAAACAATCACAGTAAGGTGTTACCCAGAAATTATTTGATATTGAGATAAAAACGGCTGCATTGGGCCGTTAAACAATGAAACGATTCACAGACCCGATACCTGTATTTTGGTTGCAGGGTCTGTGAAATTGCAGGAATCATGACTAGGTCTTTCGTACCCATTTCAGACAGAAGATGTGGTATATTACCTGTAAAAAATATAAGGCCATGTTTACAGTGCTTTCAGAAAGTATTCATACCCCTTGACTTATGTCACATTTTGTTGCGTTACAAACAGAATTCAAAATTGATAAAATATTATTTTTTTAATCTCACCCATTTACACACAATACCCCATAATGACTAGGTGAAAACATGTTTTTTTGTGTGTGTGCAAATTTATTGAAAATTAAATACAGAAATATCTAATTTACATAAGTATGCTATTTACACCCCTGACTCAATCAAAACTTTGCAGAAGCACCTTTGGCAGCGATTACAGCTGTGAGTCTTTCTAGGTAAGTCTCTAAGAGCTTTGCACACCTGGATTTTGCAACATTTGCCCATTCTTTTCCAAATTCTTCAAGCTCTGTAAAGTTCGCTGTTGAATGAATTACATTTTTTATTTATTTAACTAGGCAAGCCAGTTATTATTTAAAATGACGGCCTACCCCAGCCAAACCCGGACGACGCTGCGCCAATTGTGTGCCGCCCTATGGGACTCCCAATCACAGCCGGATGTGATACAGCCTGGAATCAAACCAGGGACTGTAATGACGCCTCTTGCACTGAGATGCAGTGCCTTAGACCACTGCGCCACTCGGGAGCCCAGTCATTGTTAGACAATCATTTTCAGGTCTTGTGATTTAAGTCAAAACTGTGTCCTGCTTTAAATGAAGTGCAGCTTATAAAGCCTTCATAAACACTACATGTGTTACAAATCATCTACAACCGTATGTCATGCTTTATAAAAGGTTAATAAATGTGGCATAACTGTGTGCCTTAACCACCAATGTCAAACGTGACAAAACCCACTATGTCAAATAAAAAAGGAAAGGAAAGGGAAAGGGGGATACCTAGTCAGTTGTACAACTGAATGACTTCAACTGAAATAAGACACAAACCTGTGCTTTGTAAAGGGTGACATAAGCACCCCTTAATAAAGGCCTTATAAATCACATTAAATTGAGGCTTCACAAAGCATTTATAACCCTGTCATGCATCTTGGTATTCCCAGGATCTACCAAACGTAAAAATGTATTCACGCATGACTGTAAGTCGCTTTGGTTCAAAGTGTCTGCTAAATTGTATATATATTATATTACTCTAAATGGATGGCCCAACGTAGGATGGCCAACCTCTTTTCCTCTTGGGTGCATAGTCAATATTGGACCTGACCTCAACCTTGCCCAAAATGCACACCCCTACCCACCAACCACGCAGCTAGTCATGACACACACTCTAAAGTGCAGTCATGCAGAGCAAAAAAACGTTAGTAGGGCCTTTTGTATTCGGTATTTTTTTTTGTCTACTTCGTTTTTTTCTCTTCAAAATTCCGTTTTCTCTTTTGTTTTTCCATTATTCGGATTTCTCCCATTTGTTGTATTTTTCACACTTTTTTTGAATAGGAAAACAACTACATTTAGATTGTCTGCTGTTTCTCTGTGTGGGTCTGTGTCAGAGATAAAGAGTTGATATTGCAGCTTTGGCCATCTCACTCTTCAACCAGACTCCACAGGTGCACCTTGATCCTCCCACACACCAGATAGAGCAGACACAAATCTCCACCTTTCTACTGTCGCCTGAGCTGAGCAACTCACCTGAGAGAAGAAGGTCAAAAGAGGTTCACGTACACATAGTACATGCACGCATAACAGGGGGAAAATACTTACCGTTCCTTAATGTCTCTGTCAGGGTGTCTGAGTAGTGACGTGCCCCCAGGTGGACTAGGGCCTGTTGTACGCTGTAGTCAGCAGAGTAACCTCCTCTCCCCTAGCCACCATGATAACCAGAAAATCCCCCACAAAGGAAGTTGCTACCACTATTTCAACATAATTTCCTGTCCTAGAGAGAACATGCACGTTTAGGTTCTGTTGTGTATTGATGTGACTTAGTGAGATAGGATGTCACCACGTCAGTAAAGGAATGTGAGGGGTTACACGGACCGTGATGGAGTAAAGACATGTTGAAGTTTACCTCTGAGTCTGGTTGATTTAATTCAATATAATATCTTAACTTAGCACGAGTTGTAAGTATAAGATTGAACAGGTTCCACCTCCAAATGACGAAGGCTACTTATACAAATTCACAAATTGAGTGTGGAAATGTCCATGTGAAGTTGATAAACATCAACAAATAGGGCACTGACAGCTGTAAGTGTAGCTAGCTACGCAGAGTCTGGGCGTTCAGCCAATGTTCCAATCCTTCTGAGCCGACTTTTTGAGAGCAAACCTCAGGCACCCTGTCTGTCTATTGTAGGCGCATTTGTATGTATGCAACAGTATGCAACAGGTCAAACATGTATGATAAGTGTGAGACACTAAGCAGAAAGAGACAACATTCAAATAAAACCCAGCCCTGAAACCATAGCCGTAGGAAAGGAGTTTGGGGTTTGGGATGCTTAGAATGTTTGGCAAAAAAATGTTTGACTTGTTTTTTAAATGATTTTTCAGGGGGTGCTGCAGCACCCTCAGCATCTCTACTTCCTGAGGCTATGCCTGAAACAAAACTTAGGCTGAAAATAATTTGTATGTCATGTCTTAGGAAAAGACACCGCATTCACACGGATTTGCAAGAAGTGTGCAGTTCAGAATTGGTACTTCAAGCCCAAATATATCATACTTTGACTAAAACAAAAACAATAAATCATTGTGTAACATGGGTACGCTCTGGCCATAGTCTTTCAGCTCTAAAAGATGGATTTCCAGTAGTGTGGGTGTTTAACCAAATGTCGGATGTCTATATGCCACTGTATAATCAATAAGGTAATGTATGTATAGCATAGTATACTGTATTGTGTGTAACTGAAAAGCGTTTTAACCCCTGCTTCCACAGGGCACTATTTCCACATTACTCCAACTGCATTTGAGGCCAATTTGTGCTTCAAATAGCCACTCTCCACACATACCTTATGTTGGAGAGTTTGTGTTGTGTGCAGTCGCAGTGCGTGGGTAAAAGTCACTGAGGATGCCCAGCCAGGGAAAAAAGCCATATTACAACCTGTGTTGTGATAATTGCATTGTTTGTTCTATAACCTGTTAGTTCATATAGTAACAATGTACGCTGACAGTCAGGAAGCAAGTTCAGGGAGTGAATACATTTAATAAATAAATGAACAAAACCAGAAACACAAACAGCGTACCGACATGACAGGAACAGATAGAGGAACAATGACGACTGTGGGGAAAAAACTAAGGGAGTGACATATATAGGGCAGGTAATCAAGGAGGTGATGGAGTCCAGGTGAGTGTCATTATGCGCCTAACGATGGTGACAGGTGTGCGCCCTAACGAGCAGCCTGGTGACCTAGAGGCCGGAGAGGAGCACATGTGACACATGTCTCTTGTCACCGTGATGTATAGGCCTAAGGACAAGAAAATCAGAAGACACAGTGCTAGAATAAATTATTTGTTTAATCACAAATCCGGAGAGGAACATCTGTCTGGTGAAGTCCACAAACAAATAGTTACATGACCTACAGCATGGTCAAGCAAGTTAACGTTTCAGACATTTTCGGATTACTAAACAACTATTGATTTAGAACCACAAGTCGCAATGAAAACAGGAGCTGCCTCCACTATTCCAACACCATTTCAACTTCAATATTTCAACATCATCAAATCACCTATGCTTAGTCTAATACAGTAACAACTAAGATACCGAAAACGAAATATGATATGACTGTCCATGGTACTGATATCAGTGTGTGTGTGTGTGTGTGTGTGTGTGTGTGTGTGCATGTAAGTTAAAAAAAAAACATGTTGACTCGCCCAGGAATGCCAATGCCATCCTCCTCTCTTTCATGACTCTTTCATACAGTACACGCTTTTAGATTTTGTTGTCCTAGTCTACCTGGCTGAAATGCTGGTCGCTAGCCTAACTTCCTTTCATGAGCAACGATGCGCCAGGCCAGCTAGTTAACATTAGCCTACTACATCTAGCTACATATTGAACTTTCATCTTCTCAGGCCAGGGGCACAACAATGTATGAATTTATGGTTAGATCAGAATCGCCGTTATAATCATTTGATAGTACAGAGAACTAAGTAAAACCACAAGTCTAAATCCCTACCTCTATCCATGGCTAATTCAGGAAAGGGACCATTTTAGCTAGCTAGCCAGCCACCGGAGGATAACGAGATGCAACAATTCCATTTTTTTCTGTAAATTACGTTTGGCTTGTGATTGGTGTGAAGCCAAATCCAAACTGGCTTCCCTTAACACTTTTTTTGGTGCGCCAAGACCATTCACAGTTGAGCTCACTCAGTTTAGCTCAATGCTGATCGGCTATTATGTCATACGATTTTTGACCAGACAGCATCAGATAGATGGCCTACACATACTGAGACAGAGGGGTGCTTTTTCGCTCGCTCGTATGCTTTCTCCGGTGAGATATATTCAGCCTCTTGCGAATTGAAGGAAAATGATGAAACACAGAGAGACAAAATAAAATGTTTACATTTTTTCTTGGTACATTTTTGGGGGAAGCCTGGCTTCCCTTGACATCCATGAATACACGCCACTGGTTGTGTGTATGTGTAATGGCTGTCAAAGTCGTTCTCCTCAGACGAGGAGGAGCATGGATCGGACCAAGATGCGGATTGATAATTGTACATGTTTAATGTAAATAACAAGAAAACACTACAAACTACAAAACAACAAACGTGACATACCTCAAAACAGTCCTGTGTGGTCCAAACACTGACACAGGAAACAAACACCCACAAAAGCCTACTGCCTATGGCTACCTTAAATATGGCTCCCAATCAGAGACAAATGAATGACAGCTGTCTCTGATTGAGACCCAATCTAGGCAGCCATAGACATAACTAGACAACCTAACAAACACTATCCCATACACATACAACACCCATAGACTAACCAAACACACACAACATACAATGCCCACCCCAACTCACGCCCTGACCAACTAAACATAATCAAAATAACATAAAAATAGGTCAGGAACGTGACATAACCCCCCCCTCAAGGTGCGTACTCCGAACGCACCACCAAAAGTCTAGGGGAGGGTCTGGGTGGGCATCTGTCCACGGTGGTGGCTCCGGCTCTGGACGCTGTCCCCACACCACCATAGTCACTCCCCGCTTCCGTATCCCCCACCCAATGACCACCCTCCAACTAAACCCACCTAACTGAAGGGGCAGCATCGGGATAAGGGGCAGCACCGGGATAAGGGGCAGCACCGGGATGAGGGACGGCAGCTCCGGGCTGAGGGACGGCAGCTCCGGGCTGAGGGACGGCAGCTCCGGGCTGAGGGACGGCAGCTCCGGGCTGGCTGGCGGATCCTGGCTGGCTGGCGGATCCTGGCTGGCTGACGGCTCTGGCTGGTCATGGCTGGCTGACGGCTCTGGCTGGTCATGGCTGGCTGACGGCTCTGGCTGGTCATGGCTGGCTGACGGCTCTGGCTGGTCAGATCTGGCGGAAGGCTCTGGCTGATCCGGTCTGGCGGAAGGCTCTGGCTGATCCGGTCTGGCGGAAGGCTCTGGCTGATCCGGTCTGGCGGAAGGCTCTGGCTGATCCGGTCTGGCGGAAGGCTCTGGCTGATCCGGTCTGGCGGAAGGCTCTGGCTGATCCGGTCTGGCGGAAGGCTCTGGCTGATCCGGTCTGGCGGAAGGCTCTGGCTGATCCGGTCTGGCGGACGGCTCTAGCGGCTCCTGTCTGGCGGACGGCTCTAGCGGCTCCTGTCTGGCGGACGGCTCTAGCGGCTCCTGTCTGGCGGACGGCTCTGTAGGCTCATGGCAGACGGGCGGCTTTGCAGGCTCATGGCAGACGGGCGGCTTTGCAGGCTCATGGCAGACGGACAGTTCAGACGGCGTTGGGCAGACGGGCAGTTCAGGCGCCGCTGGGCAGACGGGCAGTTCAGGCGCCGCTGGGCAGACGGGCAGTTCAGGCGCCGCTGGGCAGACGGGCAGTTCAGGCGCCGCTGGGCAGACGGCAGACTCTGGCCGGCTGAGACGCACTGTAGGCCTGGTGCGTGGTACCGGAACTGGAGGTACCGGGCTAAGGACACGCACCTTCAGGCTAGTGCGGGGAACAACAACAGGGCACACTGGACTCTCGTGGCGCACTCTAGGCCTGGTGCGTGGTACCGGAACTGGAGGTACCGGGCTGAGGGCACGCACCTTAGGGCGAGTGCGGGGAGAAGGAACAGTGCGTACCGGGCTCTGGAGACGCACAGGAGGCTTGGTGCGTGGTGCCGGAACTGGAGGCACTGGGCTGGAGACACGCACCATAGGGAGAGTGCGTGGAGGAGGAACAGGGCTCTGGAGATGCACTGGAAGCCTGGTGCGTGGTGTAGGCACTGATGGTACTGAGCTGGGGTGGGAAGGTGGCGCCGGATATACCGGACCGTGAAGGAGGACACGTGCTCTTGAGCACCGAGCCTCCCCAACCTTACCAGGTTGAATGGTCCCCGTAGCCCTGCCAGTGCGGCGAGGTGGAATAGCCCGCACTGGGCTATGCAGGCGAACCGGGGACACCACCTGTAAGGCTGGTGCCATGTACGCCGGCCCGAGGAGACGTACTGGAGGCCAGATACGTTGGGCCGGCTTCATGGCATCCGGCTCGATGCCCAACCTAGCCCTCCCAGTGCGGCAAGGTGGAATAGCCCGCACTGGGCTAAGCACGCGTACTGGGGACACCGTGCGCTTTACCGCATAACACGGTGTCTGACCAGTACGACGCCCTCTCACTCCACGGCAAGCCCGGGGAGTTGGCTCAGGTATCCTACCCGGCTTCGCCACACTCCCCTTTAGCCCCCCCCCCAAGAAATTTTTGGGTGAGCCTCTCGGGCTTCCAGCCTCTCATACGTGCTGCCTCCTCATACCAGCGCTCCTGGGCTGTGGCTGCCTCCTTCTCCTCCCGAGAGCGGCGATTCTCTCCCACCTTAGCCCAGGGTCCTTCTCCATTGAAAATTTGCTCCCAACTCCATTCCTCCTCTCTCCATTGCTTTAGTTCTTGCCCTCCTTCCTCAATCCGCTTGGTCCTGTTGTGGTGGGTGTTTCTGTAATGGCTGTCAAAGTCGTTCTCCTCCTCAGACGAGGAGGAGCATGGATCGGACCAAGATGCGGATTGATAATTGTACATGTTTAATGTAAATAACAAGAAAACACTACAAACTACAAAACAACAAACGTGACATACCTCAAAACAGTCCTGTGTGGTCCAAACACTGACACAGGAAACAAACACCCACAAAAGCCTACTGCCTATGGCTACCTTAAATATGGCTCCCAATCAGAGACAAATGAATGACAGCTGTCTCTGATTGAGACCCAATCTAGGCAGCCATAGACATAACTAGACAACCTAACAAACACTATCCCATACACATACAACACCCATAGACTAACCAAACACACACAACATACAATGCCCACCCCAACTCACGCCCTGACCAACTAAACATAATCAAAATAACATAAAAATAGGTCAGGAACGTGACAGTATGACCTTGTATGTAGCATCGTCCTTGTATGAGGGCAGCTTGTCTACGATGAGCTCCACCATCTTCTAGGAGTTGTTACTGGCTCGGCTTATGAAGCTCCGGAAGCTTCGTCTGTGCTGCAGGAGCACGTGCTGGACCCCTCTGTGAGGACCTGGTGACGCTACTCAAGCATGAGCATGGGTGTGTTGTTATCAGAGCGCAAGACACGGCTCAACTCCTCAACACTCATCTGGAAGAAATAGGAAGGCTCTATATTGGGAACATTTATAGAAGGCATGGCATCTTGATTAGCTGCATTCAGATGGATGATAGGTCATTGGAAATGTTACTGCAAAATGTGTTGAGACTGAACAGTCTTAGGACAGGCAAGAAGAGTGTAATTTACTTCCAAGGTTTGATCATGCCTGCCTTTGCAAACGAAAGTAGTGTAAAGCTAAAGATACTGAACATTGCATGTACAAGCAAACAGCACAGAGCACTCTGTGTATGGGAGAACATGCAATCCCACATGGAACAGAGAGGTGTAACGCTCACCCTCTTTCATTGCTCTGGTGATGGCAGCATAGAGAGTCATGTAACCGCGGTAGGTAGTCCCGCGGTAGGTCACCTCACACTGCTGGTCCTCCAGCTTGGGTCAGAAAGTTCATCATGTCAACGACAAGCACCCAGTTAAGGGAGTGGTCGGAGGTTGGGGAGGGAGCCAGGGGGTTGGCCTTCTACCATCCACTGGCTGTGAGCTCCTCGCTCTTCCGCAGGGGTTAAAGCAGGGACTTTGTATTTGCAATGCTGATGGTCATATGAGAATTGTACGAGAAGGAAATTCAACTTTTGTGTGTGCAGCTAGCTTGCACGGTGTAGCTAGCTAGCTGTAGAGGGCAGGTATTCCTCACGTGTCCTGAGGGATGCTGCTCTGTGATGGGCAGCTATAATACTATTACGGTACATATATGAGTTATCAAATGAAGTTGTTGTCAAGTACAGTTTTATTGACGTTTATAGACATTAAAAGGTTAAAAGGTTCAAGGACCATTTACAGTGCCTTCAGAATGTATTATTAATACCCCTTGACTTATTCCACGTTTTGTTGTGTAACATACTTTTTTTCTCACGCATCTAAACACAATAACCTATAATGACATAGTGAAAACATGTTTAAAGAAATTGTAGCATTTTTTTTATTTGCATGCATACCAGTAAAAAATGTGTACACACCTAACTTTTGAACACGCCTAATATTTGATCAAATATAAAATATTTTGATTTGTTAAAATATTTTGATTTGTTTAACTTCTTGCCGCACGGATCCCTTTAGCGGGATCATTTTCGTAAACAAGCCCTGAATTGCAGAGCGCCAAATTCAAAAATAATACTACAAATATTTATAATCATGAAATCACAAGTGAAATATACCAAAACACAGCTTAGCTTGTTGTTAATCCACCTATCGTGTCAGATTTTGAAAATATGCTTTACAGCGAAAGCAATCCAAGCGTTTGTGAGTTTATCAATCACTAGACAAAACAGTAAGAACAGCTAGCCGCAAATTAGCTTGGTCACGAAAGTCAGAAAAGCAATAAAATTAATCGCTTACCTTTGATAATCTTCGGATGTTTGCACTCACGAGACTCCCAGTTACACAATAAATGTTATTTTTGTTCGATAAACATTAGTTTTATAACCAAAAAACGCCATTTGGTTTGCGCGTTATGTTCAGAAAACCACAGGCTCGTTCCGGTCCTGAAAGGCAGACGAAAATTCCAAAAAGTATCCGTAATGTTCGTAGAAACATGTCAAACGTTTTTTATAATCAATCCTCAGGTTGTTTTTAACATACATAATCGATAATATTTCAACCGGACGGTAAACTATTCAATCCTACAGAGAAAGAAAATGTCGAGCTACATCTCTCGCGCGTCGGAATTAATCAAAGGACACCTGACGCGTTTTGAAAAATCTCGCTCATTTTTCAAAATAAAAGCTTGAAACTATGTCTAAAGCCTGGGCACAGCCTGAGGAAGCCGTTGGAAAAGGAATCTGGTTGATACTCCTTTAAATGGAGGAGGGGCAGGCAACGGAACAGGGATATTTCCAAATAAAAGGCACTTCCGGGTTGGATTCCCTCAGGTTTTCGCCTGCAAAATCAGTTCTGTTATACTCACAGACAATATTTTGACAGTTTTGGACACTTTAAAGTGTTTTCTATCCTAATCTGTAAATTATATGCATGTTCTAGCATCTGGACCTGAGAAATAGTCCATTTACCTTGGGAACGTTATTTTTCCAAACATAAAAATTCTGCCCCCTAGCTGAAAGAAGTTAACACTTTTTTGGTTACTACATGATTCCATATATGTTATTTCATAGTATTGATGTCTTCGCTATTATTCTACAATGTAGAAAATAGTAAAAAATAAAGAAAAACCCTGGAATGAGTAGGTGTGTCCAAACTTTTGACTGATACTGTAAGTATTCACACCCCTTTTCTATTACACTCCAAATTGATCTCAGGTGCGTCCAATTTCCTTCGATCATCCTTGAGATGTCACTACAACTTTTTCAATTCAATTGGTTAGGACATCTACTTTGTGCATGACACAAGTCATTTTCCCAACAATTGTTTACAAATAGATTATTTCACTTATAATTCACTGTATCACAATTCCAGTGGGTCAGAAAAGTACATACACTAAGTTGACTGTGCCTTTAAACAGCTTGGAAAATTCCAGAAAATTATGTAATGGCTTTAGAAGCTTCTGATAGACTAATTGACATCATTTGAGTCAATTGGAGGTGTACCTGTGGATGTATTTCAAGGTCTACCTTCAAACTCAGTGCCTCGTTGGTTGAAATCATGGGAAAATCAAAAGAAATCAGCCAAGACCTCAGAAAAAAATGGTAGACCTCCACAAGTCTGGTTCATCCTTGGGAGCAATTTCCAAACGCCTGAAGGTACCACGTTCATCTGTACAAACAATAGTACGCAAGTATAAACACCATGGGACCATGCAGCCGTCATACCGCTCAGGAAGGAGACGTGTTCTGTCTCCTAGAGATGAACGTACTTTGGTGCGAAAAGTGCAAATCAATCCCAGAATAACAGCAAAGGACCTTGTGAAGAAGCTGGAGGAAACAGGTACAAAAGTATCTATATCCACAGTAAAACGAGTCCTATATCGTCATAACCTGAAAGGCTGCTCAGCAAGGAAGAATCCACTGCTCCAAAACCACCATGAAAAAGCCAGACTACGGTTTGCAACTGCACATGGGGACAAAGATCGTACTTTTTGGAGAAATGTCCTCTGGTCTGATGAAACAAAAATAGAACTGTTTGGCCATAATGACCATCGTTATGTTTGGAGGAAAAAGGGGGATGCTTGCAAGCTGAAGAACACCATCCCAACCGTGAAGCACGGGGGTGGCAGCATCATGTTGTGGGGGTGCTTTGCTGCAGGAGGGACTGGTGAACTTCACAAAATAGATGGCATCATGAGGAAGGACAATTATGTGGATATATTGAAGCAACATCTCAAGACATCAGTCAGGAAGTTAAAGCTTGGTCGCAAATGGGTCTTCCAAATGGACAATGACCCCAAGCATACTTCCAAAGTTGTGACAGAATGGCTTAAGAACAACAAAGTCAAGGTATTGGAGTGGCCATCACAAAGTCCTGACCTCAATCCTATAGAAAATTTGTGGGCAGAACTGAAAAAGCGTGTGCGAGCAAGGAGGCCTACAAACCTAACTCAGTTACACCAGCTCTATCAGGAGGAATGGGCCAAAATTCACCCAACTTATTGTGGGAAGATTGTGGAAGGCTCCCAGAAACATTTGACCCAAGTTAAACAATTTAATGGCAATGCTACCAAATACTAATTGAGTGTATGTAAACTTCTGACCCGCTGGGAATGTGATGAAAGAAATAAAAGCTGAAATAAATAATTTGCTCTACCATTATTCTGATATTTCACATTCTTAAAATAAAGTGGTGATCCTAACTGACCTAAGACAGGGAATTTGTAGGATTAAATGTCAGGAATTGTGAGAAACTGAGTTTAAATGTATTTGGCTAAGGTGTATGTAAACTTTCGACTTCAACTGTATATCTGATGAAGGGTATTAAACAATTGTTGTGTTGAAAGTTTCCACGGGCACAGTAATAGAACTTCCCAGACTCTGCCTAGAGCTGGCCTTCCGACCAAAATTAGTAACTGGAGAGGGACCTTGGTCAGGGAGGTGACAAGAATCCAATGACCACTCTAACAGAACTACAGAGTTCCTTGGCTGAGATGTGATAACCTGCCAGAAGGACAACAGTCTCTACAGCACTTCACCAATTTGGGAATTATGGGAGAATGGCCAGACAGAAGCCACTCCTGAGAAAAAAGCACATGACATCATGCCTAGAGTTTGCAAAAGGGCACATAAAAGACTCTGAGAGCATAAGGCAAGAGATTCTGTGATCTGATGAAACAAACATGTATCTCTTAGGCCTGAATGCAAAGCACTATGTCTGGAGAAACCAGATACAGCTCATCACCCATCTAACACCATCCCTACCGTGAAGCATGGTGATTGCAGCATCATGCTATGGAGATGCTTTTCAGCGGCAGGGACTGGGAGACTGGTACGGATAGAGGGAACAATGAACAGAGACAAATACAAGCAAATCTTTGATGAGAACATGCTTCAGAGTGCAAACGACCTTAGACTGGGGTGAAGATTTATGTTCTAACAGGACAATGACCCCAAGCTTACAGCGAAATCAATGCAGGAATGGCTTCAGAACTATAATGTGAAAATCCTTGAGTGGCCCAGCCAAAGCCCAGACTTGAATTCCATTGAAAATCTGTGGAAAGACTTGAAGATTGTTGTTGACCGCCACTCCCCATCTAACTAACAGAGCTTGAGAAAATCTGCAAGGACGATTGGGTGTAAATCGCCAAATCCAGATGGCAAAGCTGATACAGACATACCCAAGATGACTCAAAGCTGTAATCTCCATCAAAGGTGCTTCTACAAAGTATTGGTGTGAATACTTAAGTAAATTAGATATTTCTGTATTTCATTTTCAATAAATGTGCAAACATTTCTAAAAACATGTTTTAAGTTTGTCATTATGGGGTATTGTGTGTAGAATAGGGTTGAGTGGTATCATACCATCATTCTCTCATCCCGGATTTACGGTATTGCCGGCATGCTAACAAATTTAGCACAAGTAATATCGAATTCCTATGGAGGCTATTAGCTAATTATGCTAATGAGTGCAAACAAAAATATACAAATTGCAAAGACGGCAATCTAGCAGTATATGTAGGAGCTACCGAATGTAATGTTTGGTGAGTTTGGACATATCACAAGTGAATGTGAACGAGAGACTGTGCAAATGTCTTGACGCATGCTTGTCTGAAGGAGGAACAGATAACAGATAACTAGCAAGTTAAACTTAGGGGTCGCGGTAACGCAGAATGATGCGTTTTCACACAGAATAAAATAATAAAATGCATAACAAATATCTTGCTGCATTTTTGTAAAGGCAGATCAAAAATGTTTGGCATCAGACTAATTTTGTGCTTCAGTTGCGGTTTCTCCGCTCAGATGAGAATTCACAAATGGGCATTCTATCAGCAGACAACGCTCTGACTGATGTGTAGCTACTTTTCTCCTGTACTTTTCTCGGTGTAGCCTACTTTTCTGTTAAAATGCAAGAGTAACTTTAATGCAAAACATTAGTAAATGTAGCTGTTTCTATGGTAAACAGAGATATAATGGCTATGCATCGTTTTTGCAAAAAATACAGTGCTTTTTCATTGTAAGCTCCTTTACTTCTGTGGCTGCCAGCCAAATAAAATGCTAGTTCTGTTGTCATCTGATGAAGCTATTTTCTGCCGAATGTGTTGCACTAATGTATTTTCTTGAAGTAAAACTATAGTTGCACGTCCCTGATCATTAAGGTCTTCGAAAGCCAAGTTAACAAACAGATTACCGGCCATTTCGAATCCCACCGTACCTTCTCCGCTATGCAATCTGGTTTCAGAGCTGGTCATGGGTGCACCTCAGCCACGCTCAAGGTCCTAAACGACATCATAACCGCCATCGATAAGAGACATTACTGTGCAGCCGTATTCATCGACCTGGCCAAGGCTTTCGACTCTGTCAATCACCACATTCTTCTTGGCAGACTCGATAGCCTTGGTTTCTCAAATGATTGCCTAGGCCGGTTTACCAACTACTTCTCTGATAGAGTTCAGTGTGTCAAATCGGAGGGCCTATTGTCCGGACCTCTGGCAGTCTCTATGGGGGTGCCACAGGGTTCAATCCTTGGGCCGACTCTTCTCTGTATACATCAATGATGTTGCTCTTGCTGCTGGTGATTCTCTGATACACCTCTACGCAGACGACACCATTCTGTATACTTCTGGCCCCTCTTTGGACTTCTGGCCCCTCTGTGTTAACTAACCTCTAGACGAGCTTCAATGCCATACAACTCTCCTTCCGTGGCCTCCAACTGCTCTTAAACGCAAGTAAAACTAAATGCATGCTATTCAACCGATCATTGCCCGCACCTGCTCGCCCGTCCAGCATCACTATTCTGGACGGCTCTGACTTAGAATACGTGGACAACTACAAATACCTAGGTGTCTGGTTAGATTGTAAACTCTCCTTCCAGACTCACATTAAGCATCTCCAATCCAAAATGAAATCTAGAATCGGCTTCCTATATCGCAACAAAGCATCCTTCGCTCATGCTGCCAAACATACCCTCGTAAAACTGACCATCCTACCAATCCTCGACTTCGGTGATGTCATCTATAAAATAGCCTCCAACACTTTACTCAACAAACTGGATGCAGTCTATCACAGTGCCATCCGTTTTGTCACCAAAGCCCCATATACTACCCACCATTGCGACCTGTACGCTCTCGTTGGTTGGCCCTCGCTTCAAACTCGTCGCCAAACCCACTGGCTACAGGTTATCTACAAGTCTCTGCTAGGTAAAGCCCCGCCTTATCTCAGCTCACTGATCACCATAGCAGCACCCACTCGTAGCACGTGCTCCAGCAGGTATATCTCACTGGTCACCCCCAAAGCCAATTCCTCCTTTGGTCGTCTTTCCTTCCAGTTCTCTGCTGCCAATGACTGGAACGCACTGCAAAAATCTCTGAAGCTAGAGACTCATATCTCCCTTACTATCTTTAAGCACCAGCTGTCAGAGCAGCTCACAGATCACTGCACCTGTACATAGCCCATCTGTAAACAGCCCATCAATCTACCTACCTCATCCCCATACTGTATTTATTTATTTATCTTGCTCCTTTGCACCCCAGTATCTCTACTTGCACATTCATCTTCTGCACATCTACCATTCCAGTGTTTAATTGCTATATTGTAATTACTTTGCCACCATTGCCTATTTATTGCCTTAACTCCCTTATCTTACCTCATTTGCACTCACTGTATATAGACTTTTTGTTTTCTTTGTTCTACTGTATTATTGACTGTATGTTTTGTTTATTCGATGTGTAACTCTGTGTTGTTGTATGTGTCGAATTGCTATGCTTTATCTTGGCCAGATCGCAGTTGCAAATGAGAACTTGTTCTCAACTAGCCTGCCTGGTTAAATAAAGGTGAAAAAAACAAAAAACTCTATTGAAGTAACAAAAATGGTTGACTTTCAGTAGGACTCACCTGCTCCTGCTTTCTCACTTTATTTACAAACAAACATGTGACTGGCTCAACTGTTCTGGGGAACTCAGGTAAGTTTCATAATGTAAAATAATGTGACATGTGAAATGAACGTGATCTGCTTCATCTTCTAACGTATTGCACAAGTTGACTGCAGGTATTTACTTAAAAAGTAGCAACAAATATTCAAATTTATTGAAACAATTCAAAGAAATAGTTTCAACGGTATTGATGGTACTGAAAAACCATCCCGTGGCTATTTCCAAATACCCCGGTATATGGTATATACAGTATACCGCCCAAGCCTAGTGTAGATGGGTGAGAAACAAAATCTATTTAATAAATGTTTGAATCAGTCTGAAACACAACAAAATGTGGAATAAGTCAAGGGGTATGAATACTTTCTGAAGGCACTGTAACTCAATCCTGAAACGTTTATAGAGTAGAATTTATACATGCATTCTTTTTATGTTATGATGTTGGAGATTCTGCTAATGAGATATGTGAACACTGTTGAGTCAGACAGCCACCTCTCTCTCCTCTTTCCAGCTCACTAAAGTGCCTCTGCAACTCTTTGCTAGTTTCTGCATGCCTGCTATGTGACGCCATTCTCTGGAGGTATTCGGTTGGACCATTTAGTGCCTGTGCACAACTTGAATTGTTGATTCATGATGTGTATTGTTAAATGTAGGTATTGTACGCCATAAAGTGGTTCTTGAAATCATTTTACTCCTGAAAGAAAATATATAAGGATAAGTCATACTATTTCATGAGCGTGGTTATTATAGTAATACATCTTAAGACATTGACATTATAGGAGTACACAGCCCAAGAACCTTTTACTTCATTTAAATACAAACAGTATAGGGAAGGGGGGGGGGGGGGGGGGGGAGTAAAAATGGCACCCAACGTGTGGGGCTGTGTCTTGTAGGTGATTACTCTGCACATAGATTTTATGGTCAACTCATTTTGGCATAATCAATTTATCATCACAAAAAGAACCTCTAGCTCATTGGAGGCTCCTCAGAGGAGGAAGCGGAGGACCATCCTCTTCAGTGAATTTCAGAAAAATACAAATAATAAAATAATAATAATAAAAATAATAAAAAGTGACCCTTTTTAGATAAAACTATACTAAATATATTCACGTCACCAAATCATTTATTAAAACACGCTGTTTTGCAATGAAGGTCGACAGTAGCCTCAACAGCACTCTGTAGGGTAGCACCATTGTGTAACCGGAGGACAGTTAGTTTCCGTCCTCCTCTGGGTACATTGACTTCAATACAAAACCTAGGAGGCTCGTGGTTCTCACCCCCTTCCATAGACTTACACAGTAATTATGACAACTTCCGGAGTAAGTCCTCCAACCTATCAGAGCTCTTGCAGCATGAACTGACATGTTGTCCACCCAATCAAAGGATCAGATAATGAATCTAGTACTGAAAGCATAAGCTACAGCTAGAAAGCACTGCAGTGTATAAAATGTGGTGAGTAGTTGACTCAAAGAGAGAAACTACTGTTTTGAACAGCTTTCATTTCTCAGAACAATAATAGACTGACGAGTTTCAGAAGAAAGTTATTTGTTTCTGGCCATTTTGAGCTTGTAATCGAACCCACAAATGCTGATGCTCCAGATACTCAACTAAAGAAGGCCAGTTTTATTGCTTCTTCAATCTGCACAACAGTTTTCAGCTGTGCTAACATGAGAGTTTTCTAATGATCAATTAGCCTTTTAAAATGATAAACTTGGATTAGCTAACACAATGTGCCATTGGAACACAGGAGTGATGGTTGCTGAAAATGGGCCTCTGTACGCCTATGTAGATATTCCTCCAAAAATCTGTCGTTTCCAGCTACAATAGTCATTTACAACATTAACAATGTCTACACTGGCCTCCCGGGTGGCGCAGTGGTCTAGAGCACTGCATTGCAGTGCTATGCTGCGCCACCAGAGTCTGGGTTCGCGCCCAGGCTCTGTCGCAGCCGGCCGCGACCGGGAGGTCCGTGGGGCGACGCACAATTGGCTTAGCGTCGTCCGGGTTAGGGAGGGTTTGGCCGGTAGGGATATCCTTGTCTCATCGCGCTCCAGCGACTCCTGTGGCGGGCCGGGCGCAGTGCGCGCTAACCGAGGGGGCGGGTGCACGGTGTTTCCTCCGACACATTGGTGCGGCTGGCTTCCGGGTTGGAGGCGCGCTGTGTTAAGAAGCAGTGCGGCTAGGTTGGGTTGTGCTTCGGAGGACGCATGACTTTCGACCTTCGTCTCTCCCGAGCCCGTACGGGAGTTGTAGCGATGAGACAAGATAGTAATTACTAGCGATTGGATACCACGAAAATTGGGGAGAAAAGGGGATAAAAGTAAAAAAAAAAAAAAAAAAAAAAAAAAACAAACAATGTCTACACTGTATTTCTGATCAATTTTATGTTATTTTAATGGACAAAAATGTGCTTTTCTTTAAAAAACAAGGACATTTCTAAGTGACCCCAAACTTTAGAATGGTAGTATAAGTATTCAGACCCTTTGCTATGAAACTCAAAGTTGAGCTCAGGTGCATCCTGTTTCCATTGATCATCCTTGAGATGCTTCTATAACTTGGAGTCCACCTGTGGTAAATACAATTGTTTGACATGATTTGGAAAGGCACACACTTGTCTATCTATATATGATATAGATAGGATGACGGATCACCACCTCAAGCTGAACCTCGGCAAGACGGAGCTGCTCTTCCTCCCGGGGAAGGACTGCCCGTTCCATGATCTCGCCATCACGGTTGACAACTCCATTGTGTCCTCCTCCCAGAGTGCTAAGAACCTTGGCGTGATCCTGGACAACACCCTGTCGTTCTCAACTAACATCAAGGCGGTGACCCGTTCCTGTAGGTTCATGCTCTACAACATTCGCAGAGTACGACCCTGCCTCACGCAGGAAGCGGCGCAGGTCCTAATCCAGGCACTTGTCATCTCCCGTCTGGATTACTGCAACTCGCTGTTGGCTGGGCTCCCTGCCTGTGCCATTAAACCCCTACAACTCATCCAGAACGCCGCAGCCCGTCTGGTGTTCAACTTTCCCAAGTTCTCTCACGTCACCCCGCTCCTCCGCTCTCTCCACTGGCTTCCAGTTGAAGCTCGCATCCGCTACAAGACCATGGTGCTTGCCTACGGAGCTGTGAGGGGAACGGCACCTCCGTACCTTCAGGCTCTGATCAGGCCCTACACCCAAACAAGGGCACTGCGTTCATCCACCTCTGGCCTGCTCGCCTCCCTACCTCTGAGGAAGTACAGTTCCCGCTCAGCCCAGTCAAAACTGTTCGCTGCTCTGGCACCCCAATGGTGGAACAAACTCCCTCACGACGCCAGGTCAGCGGAGTCAATCACCACCTTCCGGAGACACCTGAAACCCCACCTCTTTAAGGAATACCTAGGATAGGATAAAGTAATCCTTCTAACCCCCCCCCTTAAAAGAGTTAGATGCACTATTGTAAAGTGGTTGTTCCACTGGATATCATAAGGTGAATGCACCAATTTGTAAGTCGCTCTGGATAAGAGCGTCTGCTAAATGACTTAAATGTAAATGTAAATGTATATAAGGTCCCACAGTTGACAGTGCATGTCAGAGCAAAAACCAAGCCATGAGGTCGAAGGAATTGTCCATAGAGCTCCGAGACAGGATTGTATCGAGACACAGATATGGGGAAGGGTATGAAAAAGTCTGCAGCATTGAAGGTCCCCAAGAACACAGTGGCCTCCATCATTCTTAAATGGAATACATTTGGAACCACCAAGAATCTCTAGAGCTGGCTGCCCGGCCAAACTGAGCAATCAGGGAGAAGGGCCTTGGTCAGGGACGTGACCAAGAACCCGATGGTCACTCTGACAGACCTCAAGAGTTCATCTATGGAGACGGCAGAACCTTCCAGAAGGACAACCAATCAGGCCTTAATGGTAGTGGCCAGACGGAAGCCACTCCTCAGTAAAAGGCACATGACAGCCTGCTTGGAGTTTGCCAAAATACACCTAAAGACTCTCAGACCACAAGAAACAAGTTTCTCTAGTCTGATGAAACCAGGATTGAACTCTTTGGCCTGAATGCCAAGCGTCACGTCTAGGGGAAACCTGGCACCATCCCTACGGTGAAGCATTGTGGTGGCAGCGTCATGCTGTGGGGATGTTTTTCAGCGGCAGGGACTGGGAGACTAGTCAGGATCGAGGGAAGATGAACAGAGCAAAGTACAGAGATCCTTGATGTAAACCTGCTCCAGAGCGCTCAGGACCTCAGACTGGGACAAAAGTTCACCTTCCAACAGGACAACGACCCTAAGCACACAGCCAAGACAATGCAGGAGTGGCTTCAGAACAAGTCTCTGAATGTCCTTGAGTGGCCCAGGCTGAGCCCGGATTTGAATCCGATCGAGAGACCTGAAAATAGCAGTGCAGCAACGCTCCCCATCCAACCTGACAGAGCTTGAAAGCATCTGCAGAGAAGAATGGGAGAAACTCCCCAAATACAGTTGTGCCAAGCTTGTAGCGTCATACCCAAGATGACTCGATGCTGTAATCGTTGCCAATGGTGCTTCAACAGAGTGAAGAGTACAGAGTGAAGGGTATGAAAACTTATGTAAATGTGATATTTCAGTATAATTAATTTTTATAAATTAGAAAGAAAATTGAAAACTGTTTTTGCTTTGTCATTATGGGGTAGTGTGTGTAGATTGAGGGGGGGGAACTATTTAATGGATTTTAGAATAAGGCTGTAACGTAACAAAATGTGGAGAAAGTCAAGGGGTCTGAATACTTTCCGAAGACACTGTAGCCTCTCGAGTCATACAGCTGAAGTCCAAGTTAAATCACGAGTCATCGATGCTCTACTGACCAGAGACGTGGACTAAAGTCTCAAAATATGCTCAAGCAGAACTTGAGTCCAAGTCACGTGACTCGAGTCCACATCTCTGGTCAGTAGCTATCCTTCTAAATGCTGTGGACACTCGATAAACTAGCTATGATTTTAACATATTTGAAAACTAACTAGTAGCCAGCATATCCCTGGGAAGTAGAGGTGCTGAAGCACCCCTTGATAAATAGAAATTCGAACCGAATTAATATTATTTTCTCACCAAACTAGGCCTTTATTACTCCTGTAGCCACAGAGAAAAACACGTGTCAGACAAATGTTTCACATGCGTTCCAGGAAGTCTCGCAATGTTGCATCTCTGGGTTTAGAAACTGACTTTTCAGTACCAAAGGATATGCCGTTTTAGGTTATTGCTGCTCATCCAAAATGAATCGCTCTGTTATCTTATCAGTTAAGTGTAACAAGCTAAATGGAGCTATTACGTTTGGATTCCCATGCCATATTGCACCCTAGATCCGTTATACAGCAGAGAGGAACATTGTTTGGACATTGAACCCTTTGTTGCTTGGCCATGACTCTGAAACAGTGAAATTAGCATGAACATAAAGTTGAAAGTCTGTCAAAACACTAGATGCGTATGGTGGTCGTGAGAATTTTGTTCCAGGACATCTACTCAATTTGTTTGTGTGTATGTATACATATATATACACACACACACACACACTAGGTTGTGTACTACACATAACCAGTGGTATGAACTTAATTTTCATAATTTTCAACCGTGATCTTGCAGTTACTCCACCTTAAGAATTGCATTTGCCGAAAGGCTCGGCACACGCATACTCAGGCTGACTGGCTCTCATTCAGGCAAATGAGAAATAAGTGCACTCAGGCTATCTGGAAGGCCAAAGGTAGTTACTTTAAGGAGCAGTTCTCTCTCTGTGGGTCTAACCCCAAGAAGTTCTGGAAAACAGTTAAAGACCTGGAGAATAAACCCTCCTCCTCACAGCTGCCCATGTCCCTTAATGTTGATGATGTGGTTGTTACTGACAAGAAGCACATGGCTGAGCTCTTTAATCAACACTTCATTAAGTCAGGATTCCTATTTGACTCAGCCATGCCTCCTTGCCCATCCAACATTTCCTCATCTCCCACCCCTTTTAATGCGACTATCCCAGATGCTTCTCCCTCTTTTCCCTCTGCCCCGCAACAAAGTTTCTCCCTGCAGGCAGTCACTGAGTCCGAGGTGCTAAAGGAGCTCCTGAAACTTGACCCAGAAAAAACATCTGGGTCAGATGATTTAGACCCTTTCTTTTTAAAGTTTGCTGCCCCCATCATCGCCAAGCCCATCTCCGACCTCTTTAACCCATCTTTCCTTTCTGGGGAGGTTCCCATTGCTTGGAAGGCAGCCACGGTTCTTCCTTTCTTTAAAAGGGCTAATCAAGCTGATCCTGTTATAGGCCTATTTCTATTTTGCCCTGTTTATCAAAAGTGTTGGGAAAACGTGTCAATAATCAACCGACTGGCTTTCTTGATGTCTATAGTATTCTCTCTGGTTTACGCTCAGGTTATGGATCTGTCACTGCAACCTTAATGTCACCATTGCTCTTGATTCTAAGCAATGTTTATTGACTTACCAAAGCTTTTGATATAGTAGACCATTCCATTCTTGTGGGCTGGTTAAGAAGTATTGGTGTCTGAGGGGTCTTTGGCCTGGTTTGCTAAATACCTCAAAGAGTACAGTGTATAAAGTACCCAAGGCTCAATCCTAGGCCCCACGCTCTTCTCAATTTACATCAACAACATAGCTCAGGCAGTAGGAAGCTCTCTCATCCATTAATATGCAGATGATAGTCTTATACTCAGCTGGGCCCTACCAGGATTTTGTGTTACATGCTCTACAACAAAGCTTTCTTACAAATCCAACAAGCTTTCTCAACCCTTAACCTTGTTCTAAACACCTCCACAACAAAGGTCATGTGGTTTGGTAAGAAGAATGCCCCTCCTCCCACAGGTGTTATTACTACCTCTGAGGGTTAAGAGTTTGAGGTAGTCACCTCATACAAGTACTTGGGAGTATGGCTAGACGGTACTGTCCTTTCAGCACATATCAAAGCTGCAGGCTAAAGTTAAATCTAGATGTGGTTTCCTCTATCGTAATCGCTCCTCTTTCACCCTAGCTGCCAAACTAACCCTGATTCAGATGACCATCCTACCCATGCTAGATTATGGAGACATAATAGGTAGGCAGGTAAGGGTGCTCTCGAGCAGCTAGATGTTCTTAACCATTTGGCCATCAGATTTTCCACCAATGCGCCTTATAGGACACATCACTGCACTCTATACTCCTCCGTAAACTGTTCATCGCTGTATACCCATTCGCAAGACCCCACTTGTTGATGCTTATTTATAAAACCCTCTTAGGCCTCACTCCCCCCATCTGAGAGATCTACTGCAGCCCTCATCCTCCACATACAACACCCGTTCTGCCAGTCACATTCTGTTAAAGGTCCCCAAAGCACACACATCCCTGGGTCGCTCCTCTTTTCAGTTCGCTGGAGCTAGCGACTGGAACGAGCTGCAACAAACACTCAAACTGGACAGTTTTATCTCAATCTCTTCATTGAAACCCTAACCCCTAGGAGATGCATACACCAAGCATGTCCCATGCCACAAATAAGGACTGTTCAGCATGGCTAATAGAGCAGGCCTTATGGCATGACACCATCACCAAGACTCAAAAACAGTCCTACAAAAGTGTACAGCCAGGAAATGTGATGAATAATAAGAATACTTGTGTATAATCCCCATGTCACCCCGATACATGCTGAAACATTCAATTAAAAACATGACAAATGACAATTTCCTACATTTTTTTAATTTTTTTTATAATAAAAACGTTCCTTTAAAAAAAAAAGTCGTACATTCTGCATGTTGCACGGAGTGGTGGTAAGGGGTGTGTGTGAGAAACTCCAATACCGACAGAAACAACACACACATGGGACAGTCGTACTCTACTGACAAACACACCATAGAAACCAACCCATCCAAAAATAAAGATAATGTTCACTTGTCTGTCAGGCAAGTCCAAATATTTTGACAAATGTTTATTTTATTTTATACAAATACAAGAGATGGAGTAGAAAACTACACAAAAAATGCAGAACGTCTACATTTAACATAGGAATGTTGGACCTTAAAATAAAAACATTAACAAAATGCCCACAAACCGGGACAATAAGATGGGGATTGGAAGGATTTGCTTCAATCTGAGTCTCCTGGTTTAGAGGAACTGACCAGAGTACTGCTTCACACTGAAAGAGTAAAAAGAAAATTCACAGGAGTCAATAAAGATATATAGAGGGGTTGGGGGTGGGAGAGGTGGTTGGGGGGGTTGGGAGAGTCTGAGACAGGGAGAGAGCACGTGATGCGGGCCTAGTCGGAGGCGAGGGTTAGTCCTGGTGTCCGAGCAGGTGCAGTGCGCTGGGGGAGGAGGAAGGGAGACAAGATTAGTCACCATGGCTACGAGGCAGCATTAGCATTTCAGCATCTGCGCAATGAGACACGCTGACGGTTGCCGGGGAGACAGAAGAGGAGGAGCCTGTGCCGTTTGGCAGACTGTGATTTGTTGTCGATTCATCTAACTAAAAACAACAAAATCACTAGTCTTCCACACAGCAACAGGCAGGGAAGAAGTCCACTCCCTGCTTCACACCCGAAAGGCTCTTAGGTCATAAAACCAAACATTTCACCAATCATATTCTTCAAAAATCTGACATGTTGAATGATTAACAGGTTAAACAAATATTGACCTACAGTTTTGTATCAATATAAGATTACATGTACAAGTATTTTGTACATATTGTGTACAGATTTTAATACAGCCATTTTACAAAAGAGGAAGCTCAAACTACTTTCACATTGCATAGGAGGAGAGAGGTTAGTCAACATCAGCAGACAGAGACAAATATAATAAGAGATTAAAAGGAGGTAGAAAAATATATATCTACACATATATATTTTGAGATCAAAATGTGGCTATAAAAACAGGAAGGTATAGAAAAGGCAGACATGAAACTCTTATTCACTCAGAGGGCATCCAGAACTTGCCTATTCTGCAATAGGTACTGAGCGTTTTGGATCTGGTCCTGGGTGCCGCTGATGGTGATGATGCGATCCTCAGAACCCTCCAGTGGCTCGTCGATCTTAATGGAGGCGCCAGACTCATGCCGGATCTGCTTGATCCTCTGACCTCCCTTACCGATGATGGAGCCGGCCAGCTGTAGAAAACACCAGGGTCAACTGAATGTCATGCACAATAGTGTGAAAATACCGGAAAAGTGTGTTCTGTGCGAATGTTGCATAAGGGTTTCATAGGCCATGGTGGGCGAGACAGGCCGAGCCATTGCTCTGTATGAGAACATAGTGTGTGGGTGTGTGTGTGTGAGAGGTAAATGGGGAGTCCCCCCTCTTCTGGTTATACACACATCTTTGGGGATCGTCACTTGTGTGGTGATGACTGGCCCTCCCATATCATTATAGGAACCGCGTCCACCTAACACACACGGCGCATACAGTGACATACACACAAGGAGAGATCAGAGAAACAGCTTGAGGAAGTGTTTAGGCTCTATTAACAACACCATAACCTAACATATTGAATACCAAGCTGTGGGAAGTGCTTCTACAGACTCACCAGATTGATAGGAGTCCCAGGAAGAGTTGTTGTCTGTTTGAAAGGCGAGAGAGAAAATAGATCTACAATTAGGGAAAGTTTTTTCTAGAAAATATGCTAAAATGTACACATCCACAGCAGACTAGCACCATAAACAAACACGTGTTTACCAACCTGATACAGAGCAGGCCAACACGTTTCAAAGACGATCTTCCAATAAACAGTCGAAATGACAAAACAAAGATAGTCGACAAGTGCACTGGTGCAAAACAATACACTCAAGGCTGTTGAGTATTATATCTTATGCTGCCTTGATTGTGTAATTGTCAGTCATGCAGGGTTCCCTTGTAAAAGAGACTATCCTGCCCAAATAAAAATAACAATAGAATGTCTAGCCTTGTACAGCTGAAATCAGGTTCCATAACATACACTGGAACACCACTAGCCCTCTGCGTTCTATGAAAGCTGCTCGGCGTAAACAGGAAAGAAGTTGGAGGAAAACAAACCCAACTATGCATGCCCAAGCTCTGGTATATCATCAGACTGCATACAGAGGTACTGGACACTGCATGCAAGTCAGACTATACCAGTCTCATTGCAAATTGTGAGGGGAAACCCCAGAATGCTATTTTCTGTCCTAAAAGAAATGTAAACCCCCAGATAACTCCTTCTCTACCCCCTCCATCAAGCAATGCAACAGTTTTCTTGATTTCCCCCCAATTCTAAATTAAGTACTGCACTGTACAAACTACCCCTTGCTTGGGGTGTGCTACTATGCTTCATACTGAGCCTCCTAGTTGCAGTTCCAACAAATTTTCATGGACAAGCCCAACATCGGCCTCCAAAATATGAGGTCAACTACCTGCTCCTTCGACCCTATTGCCAAAGCAAAATCCAGCCTCACTCTTCTCAGTCCAACTATAACCAAAATCATAAATTACAGAATTTCAGGCACTGCGCCTAATTCCCTGAAAACTGCCTCCATTATACAAATCTTGAAAAAACCTGGACCTAACACCCTAAGCAATTACAGACCAACTTCCAACCAGTTGTGTAAAGTACTTAAGTAAAAATACTTTCAAACACTACTTAAGTAGTTTTAATGGTATCTGTAATTAACTTTTTTTTTTTAACAACTTTTACTTCATAACATTCCTAAAGAAAATAATGTACTTTTTACTCCATACATTTTCCGACATCTAAAAGTACTCCTTACATTTTGAATGCTTAGCAGGACAGGAAAATTGTCAAATTCACACACATAGAGATAACATCCCTGGTCATCCCTACTGCCTCTGATCTGGCGGATTAACTAAATACAAATGCTTTGTTTGTAAATTATGTCTGAGTGTTGTGAGTGTGCACCCGGCTATCTGTAATTGAAAAAAAGAAAATGGTGCCATCTGGTTTGCTTAATATAAGACATTTGAAATTATTTATACTTAAGTTTATTTAAAATACCTTTAGACTTTTACTCAAGTAGAATTTAACTGAGTGACTCACTTTTACTTGAGTCATTTTCTATTAACATATCTTTGCTTTTACTCAAATATGACAATTGGCAACTTCTCCCACCACTGTTTCCAACCTACCCTTTTCTATCAAAGGTCCTTGAACGTGGGGTCTCAATACAGCTACAGAACTACCTTTAACCAACAATCTCCATGAACCCTTCCAGTCCGGGTTCCATGTACAGCACAGTACAGAGACATCCCTGGTAAAAGTTACACATTACTTGTTGATGACAGCTGCTGGAGACACTAGTATATTTTTACTTTTGGACATCACAGCAGCCTTTGTCACAGAGAATCAAGCGATTATCAGCAGACTTATGAACTAGCTTGGATTCTCTGGCACATTACTCCTGTGGTTTAGCTCCTGACTTACAAACAAGAATTTGTGATCCAACCCTGCCACAGTCACTCAAGGGGTCCCACAGGGCTCTGCTATGGGGCCACTCCTGTTCTCTATACACACCCACGCTGCCACTTGGTATACTTATACGGAGATTTGGACTAAACTTGCATTTTTACGCTGATGACACAAATATGTGAGGACAAGTCAGACTAACAACCAAACTAACAGACTGTCTATATGCAATCAAGAGATGGATGCAGTTGAACTTCCAAAAGCAAAACAGAGCTCGTGTTTATTTGCTCTAAGAGTACACAGAGCAAAACGAGCTTCTCCCACTGCCAGAAACCTGTGTGTAATTTTTGACTCTAGCCTCTTATTTGGAGCACACATCCGCAACATAAAGTGTCATTTTTCCACCTTGTATCAGGTCTTTCTTGTTCACTGTGGATGCTGAGAAGCTTGTGCATGCCGTTGTAACATCTCAGCACTGCTGACAGTAAGGCTCCTGTCAACTCCAGATGATCCAGAACGCAGCTGCCAGGATGCGCTCACAAACTACACAAAAAAAACTCAAATCACCCTGTTTTACTCAACCTCCATTGGCTTCCTGTTCAATACAGGATCACATTTAAGATTCTGCTGCTCACCTTAAAAAGGCCCTCAAGGGTGATGCATATGCCAAATTCTAGAGAATTATACCCCAGCACATCGCTACGATAACCAGACTCAAACTGCCTGGTCACAAACCTGTGCAGCACGGGTGATAAGGCCTTCTCACATGTGGCTCCTGAGGTCTGGAACGCTCTACCTATATGTCAAGGAGGCAGCTTCCATTTTCTTGTTTAAAACACATTTAAAGACCTACCTTTTCAAGCTAGCTTTTAATCTTTGATTGTTTAATCTGTTTACAGTCTATTTCTTATTAGCAGGTAATGGTTTATTGTATTGAAATTATCCTACATTTTGGCGTTGAATTTTGTTTGTGTTTCGTTTTCTACCTGATACACATTGCAAATGGGATATGCGCTTTACAAATTAAATATTATTGTGCAATGGAGACAGCATGAGAAACTGAACTCAGACAGAACCACATAGGGAGAACGGAACAACTCACCAAATCCACCCCCACCCTGGAGAAGGAGAAAAGAGAGGGAGAGCAGGGTTAAACACACATTCCCTTGTGATTTGTTGTATACACTCATGGATGCATGCAACCCCGGCCTTGCATGATCAGGATTAGGGCAGGGACCTCAAGATATAATATTATCTCGATACTTAGGTGCCGATACATTATGTATTGATTCTCACAATTCTATATGTATTGCGATTCGATACTGCGATTTGATGTCCAAACATATTGCTCACTGTAAGTCTGGTGCAGAGAGACCGGAGGATTAGAAAATACATTTTTGATCTGCCATGGAAATAAGTGCTATTGGCTCACTATTTAAAAAGAAGATGGAGAACATGCTATAGAACCAAAAAATGGTAGAGTTTAGCAACATGGTAGCGTAAAATAAAACAATGACACTTGGAGACAAAGTATCAATATAATAATGTCCAAAATAATATTGTGATATGTAACTATCGATCCCTCCGATTTAAGTCAGGGTTGAGGAGGCCAGTTCGTACAAAAGCCCCTATTTGATGCTGGAGACCCCTGCCCCCTTCTCCGCTTGCATCCATCAGCCACTCACTCCACAGCTTTCACCTGCTATTCAGCGGCTCAGTCACCAGGGCAACAAGCGATTCAAAAATCAGTTGCTGAGCAACCGGAGGCAGTATCCTGCCAGCTCTCAAAGATAACCTACCAGTCTGTCAACAAAGCATTATTATTAACACCTAGCAACCACAGCAGCCCCCCCCCCCATGATTACGTAGATGGTAGTGGTCATGGTGGTATGGGTAATTATTACTGAAGTTACACATTACCTGTGTTTATGGTTTGGTCATATGGTTAACTATGGTAAAGTAATGTTTATTACATGTCAGTGGTAAAGGTGCGGTTGGGTTTTATAGTGGGGTTAGCTGTGGCCATGGCGATGAGGTTATTATCAGGCAATCACAATCATTGTCTAGGAAAGACCAACAATTGTTTCAGCGTATGATGCTTCAGCCAATAGACACCAAGACGACAGCGGCATGCATTCAGTTAAGGGTCACTAACCATGTTATCGCCATAGCGATCTCCTGGTCTCCCTCTTCGGTCACTGCTAAGAGAAAGACAAGAGAAAATGAAAGTCTGACTTGAGAAAAATATTGACACGGCAGAGGGCTTTTCAGCAGCTCTCTGATCCAAGTCAAACCACACACATTCACAGACCCATGTAGAACACAAAAGTAAGCGGTGTTGACAGACTAATGGCAGGGCTGAAACACTGATGAGGCCAGTACTCAGAGGAACAGACTCAGGCTAGACTGACTGACTACAGCACCGACTGAGGACGTTTACATGCAAAGTAGTAATTCAATATTAAACTGATTATGGCAGTAGGCAGATTATGCAGTAGTCATGTGAAAACCTTACTCTGCTTATCTTAATTTGCGTAAAGTCAAAATCGAAGTATAAGCCGATTAAAACCTGTTTTTCTGAGCAATCTTTCAAATTATTAGGACATGTGAAGACCTTGAATCGGCGTTCCAGCAGTGCATTTGTTCTGCGCGTGTACCAGCCAAGCGAGCCTCTGTCTGCAGAGCGAGTGAAGTGAGTTCGGAACGACTGAATGTACGCGTCTTAAAAGTAGTTCACCGTTAAACCGTTAAATAAACAGTTAAATAAACTCCGAAAATATGCTTCACATGGTAGAATGTTTATTTTGATTGCCGATTTCCTGTATTTATCAGATGTGTTCATGTAAACAGTATTATTACAGAAATCCTTCTTGCAAAGTATAGTACTAGTCAAGAGTTTAGACACACGTACTCATTCCAGGGTTTCTCTTTATTTTTTAAATAGAATTTTACCCCCTTTTCTACCCAATTTCGTGGTATCCAATTGTTAGTAGTTATTATCTTGTCTCATCGCTACAACTCCCGTACGGGCTCGGGAGAGACGAAGGTCGAAAGCCATGCGTCCTCCGAAACACAACCCAACCAAGCCGCACTGCTTCTTAACACAGCGCGCATCCAACCCGGAAGCCAGCCGCACCAATGTGTCGGAGGAAACACCGTGCACCTGGCGACCTGGTTAGCGCGCACTGCGCCCGGCCCGCCACAGGAGTCGCTAGTGCGCGATGAGACAAGGATATCCCTACCGGCCAAACCCTCCCTAACCCGGACGACGCTAGGCCAATTGTGCGTCGCCCTACGGACCTCCCGGTCGCGGCCGGCTGCGACAGAGCCTGGGCGCGAACCCAGAGTCTCTGGTGGCACAGCTAGCACTGCGATGCAGTCTTTTTTGGTTACTACATGATTCCATATGTGTTATTTCATAGTTTTGATGTCTTCACTATTATTATATGTAGAAAATAGTAAAGAAAAATAAGAAAAACCCTTGAATTAGTAGGTGTGTCCAAAACCTTTGACTAGTACTGTATGTAACGTTTTAATCAAACTATTATATTAATCTGAATATCCACAATAATGGCATTTTGATGCATGTAACCGTACTCACTGACTCCAGACCAGTGGCCTACAAGGCTGGAAAAGGACTTACTTGGGTCTGGCATCTGCACTGCCCCGATAGGAGTCATAGGAGTACTGGTCATCTCTGCAAACAACGTGGAAATGGAACACACACACGAGCCCACACACACTATGAATGAAAGACCATATGTCCCTGCACTTTTGAGCGCAAACTGATGTAGACAAAGCAAAATGGATAGAGAGAGGTGTAGGGAAAAAGAAATGGAGATGATCGATGGTGAAGCTCTCTTACCCTCCTCCTCTGTGTGGTGGGGCCAGGTTGCGGCCACGGCTCTCACCCCTCCCCCCTCTCACTGGATGGGGAGGCGGGGGTCCACGACGGGGGCTCATCTCCTCGTAGTCCCTGCGGGCGGGGGGCATGGGCCCCCCTCGACCACCTCGTCCAGAGGGCCCTCGGTCAAAACCTCCGCCACCTCGTCCCCCTCGCATGTGGAAGCCCCCCATGGGGCGCCGGCTGCCGCCACCCCCGCGCTCCTCAAACATCGGGGTGAAGCCGCCGTAGTCGTATGTCTCGTCGTAGAAGTTGGGGTCGTAGGGCTGGGCGCGCCCTTTTATGGGAGCCTGACGGGGATCACACATCATTTCTACAGTCGGCTGGCTGTGGTATTTAAAGCTCAGTCAAATGGTTCGACAACAGAACCAACAGTTTGATAAGAGCACCAACCTCAGCGATGAGCTCCAGCATAATCTTAATGCACTCAACGACGCGCTCAGACTTGCCGCCGACAAGAACCACGCGGTCCGTGGACTGGGGACAGCATTCCTGGAACAGCTTGATGCTGGTCTGGGTGTTCTACAACAGTCAGAGTCAACACAGGTCAAATTAGACAAAGCAAGGCCGTAGGACTGAGAAGAACCCACAGAAAAAGACTGAATCAGGGTCACCTTCAATACGCTCTAAACGAGAGTAAAACATTTGCATTCTTATTGGACAAGTTCAGGTAGTAGGCCCATCAAGTATTTTAAAAATGTTATCCCATTTGTGTACGTACTGGACATGACCCAGGTGAGGAGATAAGAGTGGGAGTAGTTCAGAGCGCATAACTGTACCTCTCGTAACTCTTTGATCTTGGCTCCCTTCACACCAATGATGCTACCTGCCAGGCTCTGGTGGATCAGTAGCCTCAGCTCACAGTCAAAGTCCATCCCATTGTACTGTTGGTACTAGGGGGAGGGGGAAACTTTAGCATTTTATATCTATATCCCAATGGAAATGCTATGTTTTGTTTCATCTGCACACTCAATATCTAGTAGTACCACACAGGACTATAACTGAAAATTATAGGCAGCCATAATGCTGGTCTCATTCATCTCCGCAGGCTCACCTCCTCCAGAGTAGGGATGATCTTGAGCAGGATCTCTCCCACGGTCTCGATTTCAGCACTGATGCTCAGAATGCTTTAGAGTCACCAATCACAGCGCAGGATATTCCCAGGGGGACCAATCAAATGGTGACCAGGTGTTAGAGAGGAAAGAAACAGTATTTCAAAACCAAGATCGACTCTCCCTCAGCAGAACTTCAACCATAACATCTGACAATAAATGAAGACCCCCCCCTTTCATCCGGTCCCAGCCGTGGGGGTTAACCGGGTAGCTGTTGTGGTACAGTCCCATAGAAATAGAATTACTAGAATAGACATTCCCATTCAAGTCAATGTTCTGTGATGAGTGGACCAGCGGCCATAAGTAGTAATTCTGGTTCTATGTGCACACCCCATTCAACTCACAACAGAGGAATAAGAGGACAGAATACCCCATAACCCATTTATATCTATAACATATCAGCAGGTATCCATAAATACACAAATAAAGAAAATTAACCCCCCCAGTGCCTGACAAAGAACCCACAAAAAAAGAAAAACAGGTAAAAGGAATCCAAAGAAAGCAGGTGTGTTTTAGTGACCACCGGAAGGGGGGGGGGGTAAGGAAGGAAAGGTTGGGGGGCGGTGTCGGTTTGCACCGATGGTGCCTGCTGCCAGAGCACTAAAGCAATTGCACTGTAACACAACATGGGGGAGAAAAAACAAAAAAAAGAACAAAAGGTCAATAAAAACATGACAGTAGTACGCTATGCTAATCAAAATAATCAAACAAGGAACAGTTTAAAGTAAACTTAAAGATGGGTGAGAGATGGCAGGGTCACAGTGAGTTATGCTCCCACCAATGGACAGGGGGATGTTGAGGGAAGGCAAGGAGGAGCGACATGGGTCACAGGGATGAGGTGACAAATAAGTTAACTTTCAACAGTTCCAACAACGGCAAGGGTAATATGGAGTGTAAAGAAGGGAAAAAGACATAAAACACTTGAACCCTAGCTGCTCTGCCTGGAATAACAGTCTTACGTAATTATAGTGGTCCAACCCCCCCACCCCCTAAAAAAGATCTGTGGTAACAAGGAAGATGGTAGGAGGGGAATGTGAGAAGCTAAAACAGACCAGTACACCAACTCTGAGAGGGGAAGGAGGGAGGTGAGGAGCGTTGAAGGGAGAGATACTGTCATTGAAATAAAATAGAATGTTGAAATACCGTCACTAGAACAGAGGCAGGTTTAAAGTATTTGTTGAAACCCTCACTGAAAACAGAGGCTTATAATACTGTCACTGAACAAAAGTTGAACTGTTCGTCACAGGAACAGAGGCAGGTTTGTTTGTTTATTTTCTGAAGTCAGGCAGTGAGAGGGAGGAGCTTAGGGACATACCGCTCAGGCCCACTGCTGTCTGGGACTGACACACTGGCATTGAACTGCAAGGGCCGTGGGCGTGGCATGGGCAGGGGCCAGGGCCATTCGAGCACACAGATGTCAATGAAGTAAGGCGCCCATTTAGGGAGGGGCACGATTATGGACAGGGCCAGCCAGGGTGTCAGGTGGGCGGGCGCAGGAGGGGCGATCCAGAACATGGGCAACAGAGGAAGTGGGCAAAAATAAACAAAAATAAAAAACAGGAGAGGGAAGAGGGAGGGGGAAGAGGAATACATTTTAATACAGGCTAATATTCTTCATTGTGATATTCTCTCAGAATGTTTTTTTTTTAAAGAACAGAAGGAGATAGAAGAGGAGACAAAGGTATTCAGGTAGAGAGAAATAGTTGGGGGGTAGAATGGGGTCAGAAAATGAGGGGGAGATGTAGAGAGGAGATGAGAAAGAGGGATAGCGGTAGAGGAGAGAGGGAGAAGAGTGGAGAATGATGGAAGGTGGAGAAAGAGAGAGGTAATGACATGAAATGAGTTGAGAATTGGCCAGGCTGTTTATATACAAGACATTTCCTATAGGATGAATTGGTGTCGGGTGCTATAACAGCTCCACCCTAAAATACACTGGGCCCACTCAAGTATTAATGACAGTCTTAGTGGTGCTAATGGCTGGTAGTAATATCACTATTCATTACGCAAACAAAAATACATTTTTCTAAAAAGGCCATGGGTTTCGTATCGATTAGCGGAGGGCGGGGAGGCATTTTGATAAACGACATTACACTTTCGATTGATGACACCACAACAGGTGAAGAGCAGTTCTCAATACACATCATATCCCAGCATTAACAGTTACCTAACATCCTCACAGCTTTACTTCCCCCAACCATAGTTAACAGACCCATTTTCTTAAGCCCAACCCACTAATTTAGATTGCCTCAACTTTTGCATACAAACTAGTCAAATCAGACACTCCCAAAGTACAACCACGGAAGGGGGGGTACTGTAAAATCCCAGACAAAAAGAGTGGTGTAAATGTACTCACGTCTGTGCGCAGGGATTTGATGTTTTTACCACCCTTCCCAATCACTGCTCCTGCATTCTGAACCGGGAAAAAAAGCCAGGTGATACCTAACTTATTGTGATATAACAAAGTTTAAATCCTCAGACATCATCTCCATACTACATCATCTAAACGGATTTTGACCGCATTAAATCAGACATGGAACCACAGGGTAGAACATTTTAAAAAAGCTCTTAACCTCCATAGATCTGGTCAAATAAAAGGTTAAATAAATAACTGGGGAGGGAAAAAAAGATAGGCTACATAAGAGGATAAGTCACGGAGGAGATTGTGGCTGTTGAAGGTAGGCAGGGGATTGTGAATGAGGAAGAGAAAGCGGACTGACTTTGCTCTGCAGGAGAATGCGGAGCTCCACCATGTCGTCTGTGTTCCTGGAGCGCTTAAAGGACTGCTCTTCCTCCGCGTCCTCTGCGGGACGCTTACCTGAGAAAGAAAAACAGAGTCTAATCTTTCTCACACACACCAGGGACCCAGAATGCGACCGTTTAGTCGTATTTTTCAACCTTTTGACTTCGCAAGTTACATTTTTTTATTGGTCACATGGGAGCACGCTGGTTACCTCAATCAAAAGTTCAAAAAGTCCTATTTTTTCGGCAGCTAAAACCACAATTTGGTCAAACAGTAAAGTGCATTATCCTCATGATTCCCTTCATGCAAGTTTCGTAGTAACTGTTTCACTGGACCCTACTGCTGTGATGAGTGAGCCAATCTATCTTCCTTTTCCTTGATGTGCTCTCCACCCCACAAAAAAAAAAGGAGGGTTCTGATTGTATAACATTTCAAAATCCAATTGCAGGTATAACACAGCTTTGGAAGCACCTACTGTTGAAACTGTTGGAGAGCATGTTCAGCTTTGTGGGTATAATTTCTATTTCTCAACATTTTATATTGAGCTCAATAGTAGCCAGCAGATTCCGACCAAACCATTACGCCTGTTTTACACTGAGCTGCACTGGGGTTGGAATGCAATCATGGTTAGATTAAGACACTGCGGAGCCAGCGCGAGATATGGGTCAGAAACATACCTCAACGCAGGGATGGGATGTGCCGATGTATTTCACCTACATCCCAACTGATACCTTGAGAAGATTGAAATACTACTAGTTTTCCCAGAAAACATCCCTTTTTGTTCTCAAGCTAGCTAGCAGTAGCCACCGCCGGCATTTTGGAATGGCAGTGTCAGCCAATCAGCTCCTTTGTTGTTCAGCGCAACATGCCATTGTATAATGCCATTCTATAAGCTGGCTACTGTTTACCAAACACGGGGACATTAAATGTACTGTTAGATTAATACATGACTACTAGCAGTAGTGTTAATTTGGTGTTAATGATCTACACTGAACAAAAACATACTTGCAACATGCAACAATTTCTAAGATTTTACTGAGTACAATTCACAGAAGAAAATCAGTCAATTGAAATGAATTCCATAGGCCCTAATCTATGGATATCACGACTGGGCAGGGGCGCAGCCATGGGTGGGCCTGGGGAGCCAGGCCCAGGCCCAGCCAATCAGAATTAGTTTTTCGCCACAAAAGGGCTTTATTGAAAACAGAAATGCTCTTCAGCCCCTCCCCCCCTTTCCCTCTTCAGACGATCCGCAGGTGAAGATGTCAGATGAGGAGGTCCTGGACTGGCGTGGTTACACTTGGTCTGCAGTTGCGGTTGGATGTACTGCCACATTCTCTAAAACAGCGTTGGAGGTGGCTTATGGTAGAGAAATTAACATTCAATTCTCTGGCAACAGTTCTGTTGGACAATCCTGCAGTCAACATGCCAATTGCACATTCCCTCAACTTTTGACATCTGTGGCATTGTTTTATGTGACAAACTTGCCAATTATAAAGTAGCCTTTTATTGTCCCAGCACAAGGTGCACCTATGTAATGATCATGCTATTTAATCAGCTTCTTGATATGCCATATCTGTCAGGTGGATGGATTATCTTGGCAAGGAGAAATGCTCACTAACAGGGATGTAAACATATTTGTGCACACAATTTGAGCTAAATAAGCATTTTGTGCATATGGAACATTTCTGGGATCTTTATTTCAGCTCATGAGAAATTGGACCAACACTTTACATGTTGTGTTTATATTTTAGTTCAGTATTGCCAATGTGTTTTGAGTTCACTTCCTCATGTGGTAAACTAGCCCAAAATAAATTAGTGGACATAAACACATAGACAAATTTATCTCAATTGAACAACAAAATGCAGACAATTCTGGAGCCCTATTTCAACAGTAAAATATTACAATACCCTACTGTCAACCCACAATTCATGACAATCAATGGATTAGGTAGCACATCAAAATATATTCAATAATGCATTCCTACTTGGACATGTTAAATAGACAACTTCTTTCTTGAATAGCCTACCAGCTCTGTAGTCTATTACACTTTCTAAAGCACTGTGAATGACTTGAAGGTGATTATGACTATGTTTTTCTATTGCAAAAAAACTATGGTGCATCCAAATCATAGGCTGGTGCATCCAAATCATAGGCTGGTGCAACCAAATCATAGGCTGGTGCAACCAAATCATAGGCTGGTGCAACCAAATCATAGGCTGGTGCATCCAAATCATAGGCTGGTGCAACCAAATCATAGGCTGGTGCAACCAAATCATAGGCTGGTGCAACCAAATCATAGGCTGGTGCAACCAAATCATAGGCTGGTGCAACCAAATCATAGGCTGGTGCAACCAAATCATAGGCTGGTGCAACCAAATCATAGGCTGGTGCAACCAAATCATAGGCTGGTGCAACCAAATCATAGGCTGGTGCAACCAAATCATAGGCTGGTGCAACCAAATCATAGGCTGGTGCAACCAAATCATAGGCTGGTGCAACCAAATCATAGGCTGGTGCAACCAAATCATAGGCTGGTGCAACCAAATCATAGGCTGGTGCAACCAAATCATAGGCTGGTGCAACCAAATCATAGGCTGGTGCAACCAAATCATAGGCTGGTGCAACCAAATCATAGGCTGGTGCAACCAAATCATAGGCTGGTGCAACCAAATCATAGGCTGGTGCAACCAAATCATAGGCTGGTGCAACCAAATCATAGGCTGGTGCATCCAAATCATAGGCTGGTGCAACCAAATCATAGGCTGGTGCATCCAAATCATAGGCTGGTGCATCCAAATCATAGGCTGGTGCATCCAAATCATAGGCTGGTGCAACCAAATCATAGGCTGGTGCAACCAAATCATAGGCTGGTGCAACCAAATCATAGGCTGGTGCATCCAAATCATAGGCTGGTGCAACCAAATCATAGGCTGGTGCAACCAAATCATAGGCTGGTGCAACCAAATCATAGGCTGGTGCCACCAACTGAAAAAGTTAGTGTCACCAGTGCCACCAGGGGAAAATGTTAGTCTGGAGCCCTGCACACACACACTGACTGGTTCTCTGGATCTGCATTCAGTTGATGTAGAAATGATACACATGTAATACTAATAGCCCACTTACTGTCCTTACATATTAAAACAGTACAGATGCAATAGATATGGATACCTCACTACACTGTCTGCTCTGCACTTTTTTTTGGCACATATGGCAGCTACAATTTAGGAATCTAAATGTTTATATTTTCGACCAGACATTGATTATTAGTAAGTCTTAAACACAGGAGGGCATAAACCTTGCACCACGCCGCTTAAAATTATAAAAGATAACTACACTGTTCTTATTCATTTTCTAGATTAGTTACAATTATTTAATTAATACACAAAAGGATTACAACTCACCGTTTGTCTCTGTGTTGCTGAATGAGGTCTCTTTTTCTTGTTGCTCAATTTCTGTCTCCATTGTCGGCTAACACCGGGCTGGGTAGGGCAGGCACCTCGGTCCTGGGAGCAGGTAACAGCGGGGAGAGAGGAGCGGGCACCTCTGTCTGACTGGCTGTGGATGGACATGGCCGAGGGAAAGAGATGAGAGCAGGGTTTGGGTTTTTCCAGAACTGACGAAACAAAGTACGACAGAGGAGAGAGAATAGACTGGTGACCAACACTTACCACTATTTATGGTGAGAAGATGGGCGTGTTATGGGCGGAACAAAACAAAGTCTCAGAGCAGCTGCGAACCTACTGAAAAAAGGCAAAGGTTGGTTAGCGGCATAAAAAAATCCTACCCAAGAATAATCGTATAACACACTGCTACGATTATAAAATTGTAATAAATGGTGGATAAACATTTGGCAATGAATGACAACATTCATAAAATTTAAAAGGTGTGATGAGGAACAGCATTGATTCAAATTAATGTATGATTCATTACAAAAACCATTTAAGAAGCAAACAGAGCAAAATTTGAATTTCTATTGGACATATTTAGGTAGGTTCCCTCCCCGTCTCCTTTAAGAAACATTTTGCAGTAGAATTGGCTTAATGAATATGCCCCTGAGCTGTAATACAATTCTGAAGGCGACCAGATGACACACATACTGATTTGATGCGAAATTATGCACATTTAATTTATTAATCTAAAGAAAGTCAATGCATGAGTGAAGTTACAAGGCAGATTTATTTGATAATACGACCTGGCACAATGATATCTGAGTCGGGACAAAATGACAATGCAACGAGGGCTCATCTCAGAATCACCTCGCACCGATAATTATCTTGATCGTAATTAAACAAATAGCTAACCACAATCAAACATTTGCTCATCGGGCATTATTTTTGGATTAACGGTGTGAGCTAGCCTACAGCGTTGATCCAATGATCGTCTAGGATTGATGTGCATTCCCGTTAATACACTCGTGTCCCCCGTGGACCGGCTCGTACATAAAACATCCTCCATTCAAGCTGCAAGGCATCACTTCCCTCCTTACCATTTTTAATAGCGAGCCGCCGGGAAAAATGTGTAGTCTTAACGTTATTGTAATCAAACACGTTTCGTTTAGGACGTTGCACCCCACGTTCAGCCAAGGGTGTACCACATCCTAAATTATCAGAAAATCTAGTTTTATTAAGACTACACATTTTCCAGTTATGTTTCCCCCCGGCGGCTCTCCTAGTTGAGGAAATTATGCCTTTCCAACCTGAATGGAGGATGCTTTGTCTACGGGATGGTTCACCGGGGACAGGAGCATATACAGGGAATGCACATCAGTCCTAGACGACAGTGCCGTGGCGAATTATGGCGCCCACTATCGGCTGCCTAGGCCATATGTGCGCATACGGTTTGAGAAAACAACTAACGTTAGCTAGCTATTAGTTATCTTGTGTATACGAGAAAAATAGCTCGCTAGTATATTGGGAAGCTACTTAGTTCATTCAGCTGGTTAAAGTATTTAATAAAGATGGCTAGCTAGTTAAGGTAACTAGCTTCAGTTGTTAGGTAGCTAATGTTACCGTAACCAATTAACGTTACCTAACGACGTTAGCTGTTGGACTGCTACAGTAATATGTAGCTAGTGTAGTTAACGTTAGTTAGGGACAAGAAACACAATCGTATAACTTTAGAATAAAGCTCTGACAGCCATATCTAATTACACTTGATATATTTCTAAATGTAGCCGTGTAAACTATGCTAGCTAGCCTGCTACACTGGATCGCTAACTACAATAATTAACCAGTTACTTTAGTTGTCTTCGTTGGAAATGGTGTAGCTAGATACGCGAATGCTTTCAAATGTTTTTGCTTATACCATCGCATCAACATGTAATGACGGATTTATTCGTTGCAGAGATACATCGAAATGTGTGTAAAACAGACCTGCGCTACACCGTGTATCGTTGCTACTCCTTTTCGACCCTTCGCTGAGGAAGAACGCAAGCACAAAACATGGCTAAGTAATCATGTGTATCTGAAGAAAGAGGTAGCTGCCTCGATTGGTGGAAATAGACATTGAATTGTAAATAAATAGCAGTTATTGGATAACTCATCTGTCACTCACATAATGGAGGCGGGTCTGAAGATATAGTCATGTCCTCACCAGTCTTCCGTACCGAAATAGTTTGGTTGACTTGCAGCAGTCCTTTACTTTCAGTCTTGATCATAATGTAAATACTTACTAGTTATGTTCATATATGGTTGTAGCTAGCTAATGCTGTCATCTTTCTAACATGTAGATATATCACATATTTACTGTGTTTCGCGCGAAGTCCAAAAATTATTATGGGAACCTTAGCACTTCACAAACATTTTGACTCTCCATGCCCCCAACTTTTGGCGCCTTGGCGATTCGCCCAGCGAAAAGCAGCTGTACTTGTATTTTGGGGCAGATAGCTACAATTATACAGAACTAATCCAAACCATTGTAACGTAAATTAAAGTGTATGACTATCACTCAATGAGTACGGTTGCATGCACACAATATTGTAACGACCCTGGGTTCATTACAATATAATAGTTAGATTAAAACGTATATATGCTTTGCAAGAAGAACAATGTCCCTAATAATAGTGGTATATGGACACAACTGAAATCAGCCTATTACCTTATGGCACTGATAAATGCAGAAAATCGCCAATCAAAATAAACGTTCTACGACAGCGACGTGTTATCTTTGGGAAGCATATTAGATTCTGAGTTCAGACTTTTAAAGTTTGCATGTGAAAACTACTTCTAAGAAGTTGCATGTATTCGTGGATGCCAAGGGAAGCCAGTCTTACACCAAAAATGACACACAGAAAACATAAAATAATGTATATTTCATCTCTGTGTTTTCAGAATTTTCCTTCAATTCACAAGAGGCGGATGCTGTCTCACAGCATCCGAGCGAAACAGTGCCTTTCAGTCTCTGTATGTCATGTGTAAGGCCATTTATCTGATTCTATCTGGTCATGAAGAGTATGACATTGTTGCCGCACATAGCATTGAATGCAAGGGAAGCCAGCAAGCATTTGGCCTCACTTGATTAAAAAAGTAGAAAACAATAGCCAATCAGCATTGAGCTAAACTGAGCGAGCTCAACTGTGAATGGTCTGGAGCACCAAAAAAAAGTGTTGTCCTCTGATGGCTAGCTAGTTAGTTAAAATTGTCCTTTTCGCAAATTAGCCATAGATGGGGATAGGGGTTTGGACTTGTGGTTTTACTTAATTCTCCGTACTGGCCAATGATTGTAATGGCGATTTTGATCCCACCATAAATTCGTACGGTACATTGTGCCCCTGAACTGAGAGGATGAAAGGTCAATATGTAGCTAGATGTAGAAGGCTAACGTTAACTAGCTAACGTTGGCCATCAAAGAAGTTAGGCTAGCGAGCAAGCATTTTAGCCAGGTGGCCTAGGACAACAAAAATTAAAGCTTGTACTGTATGAGTCATAGACTGTTTCCTCAACATGAAAGATGGGAGTATGACATTGGCATTTCTCTATAAGTAGGGTGAGGTTTTTTTTCTACTTGCACAAACACACACACACACACACACACACACACACACACACACACACACACACACACACACACACACACACACACACACACACACACACACACACACACGTTGTTGAAAAGGTGCTGGAATAGTGGAGGCAGCTCCTGTTTTCTTTGCGACTTGCGGTAACTCTCCATGGTTCTAAATCAATAGTTGTTTAGTAGTCCAAAAATATCCGAAACATTAACTTGCTTGGGGTGGGTATAATTTGTGGAACGTTCTAACAAGAATCTGTTCCAAAAACTTCGTAAAGTACAAGGTTGCCAACAAATGCAATACAAAGTAACATGATCAATTCACCTAACGTTAGCTAAATAGCTGCCGAATAGGCAACAACTCACCACGAAGCTTATTCTTAATGTTTGTCAATAGGCTACCAGTGTGAGGACAGACATTTTTCGGAATAAACACGGTGAGTGAAAAACTTAATTAATTAGCCCACGCCCGTTCACCTACTCTGCCTATCACGAAGACACGGCAGTTGGAACCAAAAATCTCAAATTTGGACACATCAGATCAAAGGACAGATTTCCACCGGGTCTAATATCCATTGCTCATGGACCAAGCAAGTCCCTTCTTCTTATTTGTATCCTTGTGTACTGGTTTCTTTGCAGCAATTCGACCAGGCAGGCCTGATTCACACAGTCTCCTCTGAACAGTTGATGTTGAGATGTGTCTGTGAAGCATTTATTTGGTCTGCAATTTCTGAGGCTGGTAACTCTAATGAACTTATCCTCTGCAGTGGAGGTAACTCTGGGTCTTCCAAGAGTGTGCAAAGCTGTCATCAAAGCAAAGGGTGGCTACTTTGAAGAATCTCAAATGTAATATATATTTTGATTTGTTTAAAACTTTTTTGGTTACTACATGATTCCATATGTGTTATTTCATAGTTTTGATGTCTTCACTATTATTCTACAATGTAGAAAATAGTTAAAATAAAGAAAAACCCTTGAATGAGTAGGTGTGTCCAAACTTTTGACTGGTACTGTATGTCGATACATACTGTAAAGTGGATACATAGATGATTACAAAGGCTCAGATGGTTGGCGTGTGGTGCTTGCAAGGACATGGTGGTTGGTGGGTTTGAATCTCGCACAGGCCTTGTCTAGGCTATACTATGTGTAGACTGTTCGTCACTTTAATAGAATGTCTGCTAAATAACAATACTGTATTAATGCATAAATACCTTGATCTACAGAGCTTGTACACTCTTCTTATTCATAATACATATACTATCTGGTACTATAACAGGTCATATTCAATAAATAGTCTGAACTTCAGAAAATAAAGACTTATGTCCTAGCAAGGCATCTTTCCCCTGTTTTAGGAAAAGTGTATGAGTTATTTGAGAAGAAACATGAGAAAATGTTTGACTGTGCTAACAGAGGCCATTTGCAATGTTTTTCCCTTGATTTTACACCACCCCCTGCCCCACCCCCTCTTTCTGTTGCAGTCTGAAGGGGATAATCAAGGTAGGAGTTAAAAAGTGCCTTTTCGTGCTCCAGCGAGTTTGTATGTTCCCAAATTACAGGTGAGTGGTGGTGGGCGCATGGGGAGACATTGTGCTCATTTCTCTAATGCTCGTGCCACGTGTAGTATACCCTTTTGGTCCTTTCGTTTTAGAGGAAAAATGTCCATCAGCAAACCAAACTAATACCCGCAGCTGTAATTTTCCTTCCCCTATTAGACATGGGTAATGAAAAATCCACTTAGCTTTGTCTGAGTTTCATGAAGATCAGTAAATGTTTTTTTCTGCCGGAGCTGGCCCTGTTTGTGTTTTGTGTGTTCCCAAGTTAAAGGTGCGTGCCAGTAGGGAATAGAAATTACCTGAAAATTGGTCTCACGAAACATTTGGTACATTATTTTATCCCGAGGTTGGATGGGATTGGTATTATTATGATCTAGCAGAGAGGGGGTTCAGGCAGAGCCATATCTCTCTATATGACTGACTCTGGGTTCAAGAGGTCAAGTTCCGTGATGTTTATTCCTGGCCTCCGTTGGTCACATAATACAGTATTAGTCATGCTAATGATTAGACCATCATGGGATTAGTTTGTAGTCACACTAAAAATATGTATAATGTTTTATCTAATTGAAGACAGAGGGTTTTGAGTTTGTTTTTTGGCCCTCATTACTCATCATTTCATGTTATATGACAGTCTATGATTTATGCTTGTTTACTATCATTGGACCTGAATAGTTTTTTTTGTATTTACTATTTAAAGCTCAATGCAAACAGCTGACGATTTACAAATGTAGGACGAAAGGACACTTCCCACTGGCACACATTGGTTGAATCAACGTTGTGTCCACATAATTTCAAAGAACATACGTTCAACATCGTAGAATAGGCGTTGTGTTGTTTCATGATCAAATTATTCTTGGCAAGGGCAGCACTTATTTGTTGCAGTAAAGCACAGTAGGATTAAGTATATTGTATGTGTAGTATTGCCATAGAAGATGATTGAAGTAGAACTGCCCAATGAATGGTGTATATGGAAAACTTCTGACGTTTTGTAGTAGCCCTCTACACTGTAGAATTTTATTCAACATGGCTATGTTATTCGGCCAAGCTAGATTGCGGGTATTGTGAGCCTTGCTGGCTGTTCGGAGATCGGAGTGCCCCTTTCTTCTCTGATGCGTGGGTGAATGGGGTGAGAGATTGGCGCCATCTAACATCTAAAATAGTGTGTCATGAGACATCCCAGATTCACATGGGTGCCTGTTTGGTATATGAGCAATGGAAGCTCAATGGCACTATTGACGCAGAAATGGAGAGAGGCGTGCGTAACGCAGAACATTTATGGAAACAGGTGTTGGAGCGCATAGTTAATGTAACTCTCACACTTGCACCATGTAATGTGGCATTGAGAGGGCACCGTGAAAAGCTGGGGCAGGCCAACAGTAGGACTTTTCTCATTATAATTGAACTTCTGGCATTTTACGACCCAGTTCTGAAATAACTTTTAGAACGCCCCACATAATCTGTTAACTATCTCAGTCCTCAAATCCAAAATGAGCGGATTTATATTTTAGCGAAGCGAGTGAAGTGTGACATCCAGGGAGAGATGCAGGAAGCCCCATTTTTTTCTATTATTACGGACACCACACCGTATGTATCCAAAGTAGACTAGTTCAGCCAAGTTTATCGCTATGTGAGAGTGATAAGGGATGCAAATAATGTCACCACAGATCTGATCATCACAGAGTCGTTTTGGGGATTTCTAGAGACTGCTGACACATCAACAGCTGAGCTTCAACATAAAATCCTGGGCAGCATAGAGGATAATGGGCTGAATATTTCAAAATGTCGTGGGCAGGGGATGATGGAGCTGCTAACATGAGCGAGGTCTATTCAGGTGTGCTGGCCAGAATATCCGAAAAAGAGCAGCTTGCTGTTTATGTGCATTGCGCAGAGTACAATCTTAGCCTAGATTTAAACAAATCTGAACCTGGCTTCAACAGTTTTATGATACTGTTGAACTGTTATACACCTTCTTCAGGCATAGCATAAAGAGATGGTCAATGTTGAGTGTTCTATTTGATTTTGCATCAAAAAAAGAAAATGTAACTCTAAAACGACTGTGTCCCACCCGCTGGTCATCTAGATATGAGTCTATATAAGGTCCCACTGTTGACAGTGCATGTCAGAGCAAAAACCAAGCCATGAGGTCTGAGGAATTGTCTGTAGAGCTCCGAGACAGAATTATGTCCAGGCACAGATCTGGGGAAGGGTACCAAAACATTTCTACATCATTGAAGGTCCCCAAGAACACAGTGGCCTCAATCATTCTTAAATGGATGAAGTTTGGAACCACCAGGACTCTTCCTAGAGCTGGCCACCCAGCCAAACTGAGCAATCGGGGGAGAAGGACCTTGGTCAGGGAGGTGACCAAGAACTCAATGGTCACTCTGACAGACCTCCAGAGTTCCTCTGTGGAGATGGGTGAACCAAGTCACACATACAGGTGTGCCAAGCTTGTAGCGTCATACCAAAGAAGACTTGAGGCTGTAACCTCTGCCAAAGGTGCTTCAACAAAGTACTGAATAAAGTGTCTGAATACTTATGTAAATGTGATATCAGTTTTTTATATTTAATACATTTGCTAAAATGTCTAAAAACGTGTTTTTTCATTATGGTGTATTTTATGTAGATCAATGAGGAAAAAAACGAAATTAATCCATTTCAGAAAAAGGCTGTAACGTGAAAAAAGTAACGGGTTCTGAATACTTTCCGAATGCACTGTATATCGATCGGTGTGCCCTATGCCGCCTTCCTCTCTGGACACACAAGTGCGCTAATAGACTATTTAGTGTGGTCTCAATCAAATTAATCCTAGCGGATAGTCTACGAAGTGCATGCTCGGAGAAACACAGAGCAAAGTTATATTTCTAAGATCAGTAGCTGCTGGGATGGTGTAAATAGTAGGCACAAGTAAGCATAATTCAGTTAAACCATCTTCATTTTAATTAGACTTTAATAACAGAAAGAGGGCTTTGTGTTGGTGCCTATTTCTTCCTATTTAAGAAAGAAGAGGTAGGCCTTCCTGTTTAACAGACAAAATTAGGCTATAGGCTGCTATGTCCATGGATTTGTTGGTCAATTCCTTCACCCACCATACACTCTTTAAATAGCCTATACCTCCATGCCAGTGAAGGGCAGTTAAGTTAAAACCAAGACTCGCATTGAGGGTTATGAGAGGCTATGCCATAGCCTACCTTTTATTAAAGAAAATGGTAAAAAGCACAGGCCTACCCATTGCTAGCTTAAGATTTTAAAGAAAAGAAAACTGATCCGATTAAATAAAGTGATCTATAACAGCGATTTGTTCCGCGATACTTTTTTGATAGAAACCAGCTGTAAAATACCCGGAAACAACGTGACTCTGATGCATATGGGAATATCATTGTTTAGTTTCTTTGAATATTCAGAGGCTGATTTACAACCTCTTATAGCCGAGGAGTCAACAAATAGACTTTGCTTGGGAAGTAATCTAATTCTGTCACTATCAATTGATTAAGCTATTCACTTTCTGTACAATAGAAGATGTTTAAACACAGACAGCTTTTAGGGAAACACGTGTGACCTTCTCTCATTGGGTTCAGCCACGGAAGAAGAGTAGCCATCTGTTAAAGCTTACATGTTTCTGCGTCGGTAGGCCTAACTTTTGAAAGTACCACGCTCAGATTCTTAATGATGTCTTAGATTTAATTATCTGCAAACAGGGACAGTTTCGTTGCAAACAAGACACACTGATTTGGCATCGGTGTCATGCCCTGATCTGTTGCACCTGCCCTTTTGCTTGTCTCCACCCCCTCCAGGTGTCGCCCATCTTCCCCACTTATCCTCTGGGTATTTATACCTGTGTTTTCTGTCTGTGTCACTTCGTCTTGTTTGTCAAGCTCACCAGTGGTCGCCCTGTCAGCGCCTGTCTTTTCTCAGCATCGCTTTTTCTCGGCCTCCTGGTTTTTGACCCTGTCCTGACCCTGTACCCGCCTGCCTGACCACTCTGCCTGAACCTGCCTGCCATCCTGTACCTTTGCTCCACCTCTGGATTACTGAACTCTGCCTCTCCCTGAGCCTACCTGCCATCCTGTACCTTTGCTCCACCTCTGGATTACTGAACTCTGCCTCTCCCTGACCCTGAGCCTACCTGCCATCCTGTACCTTTGCTCCACCTCTGGATTACTGAACTCTGCCTCTCCCTGAGCCTACCTGCCGTCCTGTACCTTTGCTCCTGCTCTGTATTATCGACCCCTGTCTGCCTTGACCTGTTTGCCTGCCCCTGTGGTTACAATAAACATTGTTACTTCACACAGTCTGCACTTGGGTCTTACCTTAATTCCTGATAATTGGAGAATTATGATAAGATGAACACAAGCCAATCTCTCTGTCCATTCTCAGCCTGTAATTTTGGTAATTAGTGTCGTATTAAAAGAGATTATGCTAATGCTGTATGTAGAATTGCATGAAATGTTTATAAAATACCATGTTTTTCTCGGACATGCAAATACAATGATAGATGCAATGCTTTTACTATAAAGGAGATCTTTCCACCCCTGCTCTTGTCCACGGTGGTCTGTGAACCCATAAACCTTCTGACCTGCAGCCCTGTGTGCTATCAAAATTCCTGCATTGCCATGTAATGCTTACAGGACAAAGGACAGTTTCTAAAACTGCATATCTGACTCTGGTCTGTCCAATAAGTGAGGTTAAATGCTAGACATGTTCTCTGCTATCCACTTTGTTTTAATTATTATTTTGGGAATAAGATAGGGTTTAGGTTAAATATATTTTCATTTCAGAGCGGTCCAATTTTCTCCATGTAACCCTTATAATAAATAACGTTCACTCCCTAATAGGATTGTGAGTTTGCTCAACATGTGGCATATAGCTATGCCAACATTCATTCTCAAGTTGAATTGTATGTTCACTAAACTTTGAATTTTATGTTGAGTCAACATAGCATTCAACTTGAGAATTTATTGTGTTTCTATCTTATTCGCATATCTTCCAGAGTGCCTTTCGAGTGAATTGTAGTTACCGCCTATGACTGCATTTGTTGGCGACAGAGACATGATTGTTGTATTCAATGCCTTTTCAGTCCTGTAGCCTTCATCAAGGGAGTGTCTAAGTGAATATATCATCTTTATAATTAAACTATTTATGACAATACATTACATAAACTGAGTGAGCAAAAGATTATGAACACCTTTCCATGGCATAGATAGACTGACCAGGTGAATCCAGGTGAAAGCTATGATCCCTTATTGATGTCACTTGTTTAATCCAATTAAATCAGTGAAGATGACGGGTAGGAAACATGTTAAAGAAGGATTTTTAAGAGGCATGGATTTGTGTATGTGTGCCATTCAGAGGGTGAATGGGCAAGACAAAAGATTTAAGTGCCTTTAAACGTGGTATGGTATTAGGTGCCAGGTGCATCAATTTGTGTCAAGAACTGCAATGCTGCTGGGGTTTTCAAATTCAACAAGAATGGTTCACCACCCAAGGAAATCCACCCAACTGTGGAAAACATTGGAGTCAACATGGGCCAGCATCCTTGTGGAACGCTTTTGACACTTTGTAGAGTCCATGCCCCAACGAATTGAGGCTGATCTGAGGGCAAAAGGGGGTGCAACTCAATATTAGGAAGGTGTTCTTGTCACGTGTGCTCCCTCTCCGGCCTCTAGGTCACCAGGCTGCTCGTTATGGCGCACACCTGTCACCATCGTTACGCGCACCTGCGTGTCGTCAGACTCACCTGGACTCCATCACTTCCCTATATACAGTTGAAGTCGGAAGTTTACATACACCTTAGCCAAATACATTTAAACTCAGTTTTTCACAATTCCTGACATTTAATCCTAGTAAAAATTCTGTTTTAGGTCAATTAGGATCATCACTTTATTTTAAGAATGTGAAATGTCAGAATAATAGTAGAGAGAATGATTTATTTCAGCTTTTATTTCTTTCATCACATTCCCAGAGGGTCAGAAGTTTACATACACTCAAGTAGTATTTGATAGCATTGCCATTAAATTGTTTAACTTGGGTCAAACTTTTCGGATAGCCTTCCACAAGCTTCCCACAATAAGTTGGGTGAATTTTGGCCCGTTCCTCCTGACAGAGCTGGTGTAACTGAGTCAGGTTTGTAGGCCTCCTTGCTCGCACACGCCTTTTCAGTTCTGCCCACACATTTTCTATAGGATTGAGGTCAGGACTTTGTGATGGCCACTCCAATACCTTGACTTTGTTGTCCTTAAGCCATTTAATCACAACTTTGGAAGTATGCTTGGGGTCATTGTCCATTTAGAAGACCCATTTGCGACCAAGCTTTAACTTGCTGACTGATGTCTTGAGATGTTGCTTCAATATATCCACATAATTGTCCTTCCTCACCCCCACAACATGATGCTGCCACCCCCGTGCTTCACGGTTGGGATGGTGTTCTTCGGCTTGCAAGACTCCCCCTTTTTCCTCCAAACATAACGATGGTCATTATGGCCAAACAGTTCTATTTTTGTTTCATCAGACCAGAGGACATTTCACCAAAAATACGATCTTTGTCCCCATGTGCAGTTGCAAACCATAGTCTGGCTTTTTTATGGCGGTTTTGGAGCAGTGGCTTCTTCCTTGTTGAGCGGCCTTTCAGGTTATGTCGATATAGGACTCGTTTTACTGTGGTATTGGAACAAATAATTCTGAAAATCAACCTACAATAGAGCAAGCTGGGAAATATGATGGCGGGCATGGTTTTGAGTGCTTCTGAGCAAACATGAATTTGTCATTTTACTCAACAAGCTTATTAAAATTCAGCTCACTTCAAAGCAGAGTTTGTTGAGTAAACAAACGAACACATTAGCTAAAATTCATGTCCTTCTGAAGTCCACTCAACTCACAGAATAACGCTGATTAAGCAATTGGTTACGTTGGCTTTTTTGCAGTGTAGTAACTTCAACCAAAAAAGCCATACAATCCATAATATGGTTTTCACCCACAATCCGAATTTCAGTCTTGAAACTCACTGGAATATAGCAGTCCAAACCAAACAATCCTACCTTAATCTCTCTCTCTTTCTCTCTCTAAGATGGTGCCGACAGAGATGGTCACCTCTCTTCGGAGTCCTTAGGAAACTATGCAGTATTTTGTTTTTTTATGTATTATTTCTTACATTGTTACCCCAGAAAATCTTAAGTCTTATTACATACAGCCAGGAAGAACTATTGGATATAGTTCAGGAATACGATTTTCCCGAAGCGGATACTCTGTTTGGACCACCACCCAGGACAGTGGATCTAATCCCAGAAGCCGACCCAAAACAACGGGGCCGCAGAAGGTGCAGACGGAGTGGCCTCCTGGTCAGGCTCCGTAGACGTGCACATCGCCCACCACTCCCGAGTATACTACTCGCCAATGTCCAGTCTCCTGACAACAAGGTAGACGAAATATGAGCAAGGGTTGCCTTCCAGAGAGACATCAGAGATTGTAACATCCTCTGTTTCACGGAAACATGGCTTTCTCGGGATATGTTGTCAAATCAAATCAAATCAAACCAAATTTTATTTGTCACATACACATGGTTAGCAGATGTTAATGCGAGTGTAGCGAAATGTTTGTGCTTCTAGTTCCGACAATGCAGTAATAACCAACAAGTAATCTAACCTAACAATTCCACAACTACTACCTTATACACACAAGTGTAAAGGGATAAAGAATATGTACATAAAGATATATGAATGAGTGATGGTACAGAACGGCATAGGCAAAATGCAGTAGATGGTATAGAGTACAGTCTATACATATGAGATGAGTAATGTAGGGTATGTAAACATAAAGTGGCATAGTTTAAAGTGGCTAGTGATACATGTATTACATAAAGATGGCAAGATGCAGTAGATGATATAGAGTACAGTATATACATATGAGATGGGTAATGTAGGGTATGTAAACATTATATTAAGTGGCATTGTTTAAAGTGGCTAGTGGTACATTTTTACATCATTTCCATCAATTCCCATTTTTAAAGTGGCTGGAGTTGAGTCAGTATGTTGGCAGCGGCCGCTAAATGTTAGTGGTGGCTGTTTAACAGTCTGATGGCCTTGAGATAGAAGCTGTTTTTCAGTCTCTCGGTCCCTGCTTTGATGCACCTGTACTGACCTCGCCTTCTGGATGATAGTGGGGTGAACAGGCAGTGGCTTGGGTGGTTGTTGTCCTTGATGATCTTTATGGCCTTCCTGTGACATCGGGTGGTGTAGGTGTCCTGGAGGGCAGGTAGTTTGCCCCCGGTGATGCGTTCTGCAGACCTCACTACCCTCTGGAGAGCCTTACGGTTGTGGGCGGAGCAGTTGCCGTACCAGGCGGTGATGTCGGAATCAGTTCAGTACCCCTTCAACCTCAGGAGGCTGAAGAAATTTGGCTTGTCACCCAAAACCCTGACAAGCTTTTACAGATGCACAATCGAGAGCATCCTGTCGGGCTGTATCACAGCCTGGTACAACTGCACCGCCCTCAACCGCAAGGCTCTCCAGAGGGTGGTGTGGGCTGCACAGCGCATCACCGGGGGCAAACTACCTATCCTCCATGACACCCGATGTCACAGCAAGGCCAAAAAGATCATCAAAAACAACATCCACCCGAGCCACTGCCTGTTCACACCACTACCATCCAGAAGGCGAGGTCATTACAGGTGCATCAAAGCTGGGACCGAGAGACTGAAAAACAGCTTCTATCTCAAGGCCATCAGACTGCTAAACAGCAATCACTAACTCAGAGAGGCTGCTGCCTACATTGAGACCCAATCACTGGCCACTTTAATACATGGATCACTAGTCACTTTAAATAATGCCACTTTAATAATGTTTACATATTTAACATTAACATTTAACATTTAAGTCATTTAGCAGACGCTCTTATCCAGAGCGACTTACAAATTGGTGCATTCACCTTATGATATCCAGTGGAACAACCACTTTACAATAGTGCATCTAACTCTTTTAAGGGGGGGGGGTTAGAAGGATTACTTTATCCTATCCTAGGTATTCCGTAAAGAGGTGGGGTTTCAGGTGTCTCCGGAAGGTGGTGATTGACTCCGCTGACCTGGCGTCGTGAGGGAGTTTGTTCCACCATTGGGGTGCCAGAGCAGCGAACAGTTTTGACTGGGCTGAGCGGGAACTGTACTTCCTCAGAGGTAGGGAGGCGAGCAGGCCAGAGGTGGATGAACGCAGTGCCCTTGTTTGGGTGTAGGGCCTGTCTTACATTATCTTACATTACTCATATCACATCTATATACTGTATTTTATACCATCTATTGCACCTTGCCTATGCCGCTCGACCATCGCTCATCCATATATTTTTATGTACATATTCTCATTCACCCCATTAGATTTGTGTGTATTAGGTAGTTGTTGGGGAATTGTTGGATTACTTGTTAGATATTACTGCACTGTCGGAACTAGAAGCGCAAGCATTTCGCTACAATCGCATTAACATCTGCTAACCATGTGTATGTGACCAATAAAATTTGATTTGATTTCCCATGCTCTCTCTCTCCTCCACGCTCTCTCTCTCTCTCACTCCCTCTCTCTCTCACGTGCTTTCTTGCTCTCTCTCTCTCTCACACTTTTGCCTCCATTCAGTGTTGCAGCTATGCGTAGTTAACCTTACCCGACTAATGGGAAAGCCTATTAGCCTCGGGCGCTGAAAGAGCTACTATGACAGAGCCATGACAGCGCTACAATACAGACAGACAAAAACGTCTTCTCCTCCCTGACCCACTTCCAAGGCACAGTCAGGCCATTCTTTCACCATATGAAATAATTACGTCCATTTGAATTTGTGCTATGTGGAAAAGAAAAGATTTAGAGAATGGGTAATTAAGCATAAAAAAAAGACAGAGAATACATTGGCCTCCACTTGTCCTTTCTTTAAATGGGAGAGAGGTCTGTCAAGATCATTAATTGGAAGGTAATGAAAGTGGTATAAATCATGTTGATGTTGACCTGGCACCACCTCAAACCCCCTTGCCTTCCCCATTCTGAACACCTGGAAGCCCAGATTCATGTTCATTAGGCACCAAATGGAAGAAACGCACTGTACCTCACCATTAAGAAACAACCATTTTTGTGATTTGTTGCAAAATGTTTTCAAACGTGATCAGTTGCATGCCCTAATGAACAGGAACCTGTTCTCATGTGTTAGGGAGGAGAAGATGATGCAATGGAGAAAAGGTGAGGTTAAATATACCTATGCCAAGGGGCATTTATACGCCTCCTTTAGGGAGTTGACACAGACCCCCTCACGCCACCCACTGAACTGTTCATGTAGATATTGCTCTAATCTCTGAAACAAAAACCAAATTTCACATGCACTAGCCGGCTACTTGATTTGTTCCTGGGGGCTGAGGTGTTGAAATCGAAACTGTACGGAAGCATTTTTTTTTTTACATGTGTATGTGTGTGTGGGGGGGGGGGGATTCACGTGCCCATGTGTGTTTATTGGTACTTTTTTATGTTTATTGGTTTAGATATTGCCTTTTATTTATGAGGCAGGATATGACTGAAAAGTCATCACCAGGAAACCATTAAGGGAAATGAGGCCTCAAACTGAATAGTATGTGTGCATGTGAGTGCGTTAAAGAGAGAGAAAGCTATAGGAGATGGAGAAATAAAGGCCACATAAAAGGTTGAGGCGGCAGAGCTCTAATCAGCGTCAATCAAGATGTCTTCCCATCTCTGACTTGCTGTATCCGAAACAATGAATGAAAGGTTGTTTGGCAGTTTTTTCGGTTGCCACAGTGATTAGCAGAGGATTAGGACAGATGTTCTCTGAATTGAAGGATATTTTTAGCTCACATCTTACCCCTTCACAATAACACGTTGCCCATCTTTAAGAGTTCTCAGATTGACCGAAGTATGGCTGTGCAATGAAATCATTTTTGATGTTCATTTAGGGATACTTTGTTGCCCTTGACTTCCACACCTATGTGTGTTTGTTTCAGTGTGTTTAACTGCATCCGTGTGTTTGTAACTTATTGTTTTCTGCTCACTCTAGCTGTTAAACCGCTTCATCTTCACCTGCTACTTTAACAATTGTAGATTGGTGATCTTCGGGTAGCTTGAAAAAGTATTTTGATGGTATTTACACTTTTAAAAATATATTTGCATAAAATGTCAATGGTCATTTCACTGGTCAAAATAAATTAGCCGGACTACTGCTCTTGAACAATTTAAGCTAGACACACCAAACCGACTTTAAATGTGCTCTGACTAAACTTTTATAATAACTCTGCTAATTCTACTACAATAACGTTTTCCACTACCATCCACAAACTTTTAGTTAGACTATCTGTTAGATTTACACCATACCAGAGCTCTAGTTATTCTGCATCCATGTTCTGTATTGTAATGCTACCAATGTGCATAAACCTTCAAGAAGATACCGGATGGTCGATCTCGTCTCTTGATTATAGACTGAAAAGGAAAACCTGCACAGTGTACAAGTGCTTTCCCTATTTTGAATCTCCTGATTTAACGGAATTGACTCCAACTAATTCAGTCACCTTTCCCCCCGTCTATGGTCCTTCCAGTCTGGACTATAGCAGGTGTGGTTGTTAACAATGTTCTTAACAGCGAGGTACAAGGAGCAAGAACATAATGTCTACGAATGTCGCACAGCTGGAATGACACAAGCCACCAGAGAGCCCGCTGCTAATCACTAAATTGTCACCACACACCAGCACTCTGTAAACAGCTAGCGCTCCGGCAACAGAGGTTAGGCTAGAGCGGCTAAATTATACCAACATAATTATGATCATCAGCATCTCCCTCTGTCAGAAACACAGTCACTCTGTCTAGAGACTTGATCAAGTTTTATTAATCTATTAAAATCGAAAATGTAACAGCTGGCAGCCAATAGTCTATCAATTAGAATACATTAGCATACGCTTGCAAGTTCACTGCCTGTGTTTTTTTTATTAATAGGAAACGTTGGCACATCTTGTTTAGAAAGTAGTCACCTCTGCTCCGAGTACTTTTGTGTTTAATATTATCCATATGAAACCATTTAACCCCACTTTTTTATTACATATAGGGGCGGCTTTCCAGACACAAGGCAAGCCTTGACATGGAATCCACAGGGGAAAAGGAAGGGAGGACTACCAAAAATGTCACTGGAGAAGTGACATCGAAGTAGAGCAGAAAGGTTAAATGAGATGGAGAAGACTTTTTTGGTTTTTAATCCAGGACTGTGCCCTCTATGAATCTCTATGCTTTTTACCAAAACGGAATATATTTACTTACAAGTGATAGGTGAAAATTGCTTACAGTACCTAATTCACATATAAGCAACGGTATTTAACCTTTTATTTGGGGTTATGACAGGGTAAGACAGTCAGTTATACTGAGCTCATACAAGCTGTTATTCAAGAATCAATGGGGATTTAATTACCATTTTGAAGAACTGAAAATATCCCAGATTGTGCCTTTAAATGACACGTTTACATCCCTTACATTCAGACATGTGAGGCAGCAGGAGACTTAGAGCTGGATGGTGCATGGACTTGGTTATAGCATTAGAGCCTACAGAGGCTTTTTTAAACAAGCGAAATAGCAAGAGCACATGTCCTTCCAGAGGCACCAGATGCTCTTTACCAAGGCCTCAGAAACTAACATCTCTGATTTGAGGGAAACCTTTCTGAGAAATGTTCCTTTGCCGTAATTGAGACGCCTTTCAGACTGAAATCCAATTAATAAACTCGCCCAAAATACAACCCCACAGTCATGGAGGAAGAGGGGGGAAGAAGATGAACTGGCTAATTGAATGGTTCTCTGCACGTGTTCCCTGAAAAGACTAGTTTCCACCCCCCCCCCATACACGCACACGCACACGCACAGAAACACACACATGGCCAGGCTTTGTACCTGCGTCAGAGCCTTCTACTATTCTAATACTCCTGAAAACAATTAGTTTCCCCTCTCATAGCCGTGTAGTGTGGGGGAAGGACAGGCCACATTAACCTCCATCGCTTCCTGGAGTGTGTGTGTGTGTGTGTCTGTGTGTGTGTGTGTGTGTGTGTGTGTGTGTACATACAGTGACTTTGTCCAAGGGCTGAGCGGAGGCAGAGGCAGTACAAGGCCGGAAGTAGTGGCTGCTGTATAACACCAGATTCAATAAGGAGTCTGAATTGATAATCAAATGCAAAGAAAACGTAGAGAATGACGCACAAAATGGAGATGCGTCCGCGTCCTGCTCCCCAAAAGGTTTCATGAGTAGAAACAAGAACAACAATACATTGTATTGCTACTTTACTTACACATAGACCCAATGGACCAACCTTAATCCCCAGACCTTTTTAGGGGTTTTAATGTTCAAACTCTAATAAGATGTGCGTTGAACAGGACGGATACAGTAGATTGTTACTAGGTCCTTGACGCACATCCCCTCTCAAGTTAAGACATTGTTCTCCCTAGCCGAAAGCATCCTAATGCATCTTCAAGGGCTCTCGTCTCTCTCTTATGAACACCAGTTGCCATGGTGACGTTAGTAATTCAGCAGGAATATGGTTATATAGGTGAATTTACACATTTGAACGGCGTGGAAACATCTGGAATTACAGAATGCACTCCTTGTGCACTTTGACATGCTTTTAAAATCATTAAACTGACTTTTCTCCAACCAATACTTTATAGCCTAAAATAAATTATATTTTTAGATGAACTTGACCTGCAGCGCCCTTTGTAAAAATGTATACAAAAACACAAAAACAACAACAAAAAACAGGCATCCATAGAGGGGAACAGGGGCACGTGCCCCCTCAGATTTGTCCTGTTTAAAAATGTGTTTTATTTATTAATTAAATATTTTTTATTTCTGTGTCATAATACTAGCCACAAAGTAATTTTATGAAGTTGGCTTTAGCTAGCGCAGATAGGTACCCGTTCTCCGAACCTCATAACTAGCTACCAAGAAGCCATTTCAGGCTATCGATCAAGTTAGAGTAGCTAACTTGTCTAACTCAGGCCTCTCCAACCCTGTTCCTGGAGAGCTACCTTCCTGTAGGTTTTCGCACCAACTCTAATGTAGCGCACCTGATTCAAATAAAAAGCTGGTTGATAAGCTGAATCAGGTTAGTTACAACTGGGGTTGGACTGAAAACCTACAGGAGGGTAGCTCTCCAGGAACAGGTTTGGAGAGCCCTGGTCTAACTATCTTAGCTGGCATGCCTGCAGGCAATGTTGGTAGACTTGGTAGAAAAGCAAGCAATAACTAAATGTACTGAATAAGACTCAAATAATACATTTATATAATTAACATTTCATATTTATTTTTATGCAGCTATATTGGCTGTCCAATGCATTTCCCCCGTGGGGACAATAAAGTATATCTTATCTTAAAATCATAATGAATGAAAACATACATTTATCTGAAATGTGGCGTAGAGATGATAGATAATCTTGACACTGAACTAACTAGACTCTTGTGTTTTGAATTACATCCATCCTTCTGTTTAGGCACATGGGATTCTCCAATATAATTTGGTATTAAGCTCCAATGCCACTGAACACGGCCATGCAATTAAGTGTCAACAACCTCTTATACATCAATTAAGGTTGGTTCGGGATAATTAGGAAGTAGTAGGCACTACACAAATCATTGTGTTGTTTATCAATATTTTAATTGTCTGTTTGACAAATACAAACAAAAGTGAATAGAACTAAAAAAATGTATTTAGCCTACAATATGGTGCATAAATGTCTCTTTGCATTTGTCACCTTACCTGCACACATCACTTTGTAATGCAGCAGTATTAAAGGCCAAGTGCAGTCAAAATTCTGTTTTGTGTGTGTCTATCATATTGTACAACAGTGGATGAAACTAGCACTGTAAAAGTGTGATGAAAATGTAATCAGTGTTATTTCCTGATAGTTGCTGCTGGTTAAAAATCCAATCTACACAGGACCTTCTAATCAGCAGGTTAAAAGACTAATAACAAAGAGAGATCCAAATCTCGCTGCCAAAAACAGCTGGTTTTCAGTTTCCCCCTCCACACTCAAAACAGTCCCAAACAGTCCTAGCAAAATTCTTGCTTGAGAAAGTTTCTTTTGCTAAAAAGCCATTTTTGCCCATTTTAATGGAAATCTATTACAGTAAGGTACTTAATTGTTACCCAGAAATGATTTGATAGTGATATAAAAATGGCTGCATTTGGGCCTTTAACAAAGAAAAAAAACAGTATACTTATTTAACCACATGCTGCATTTGTAATAATAGGTAAAACCAATCGGTCAAGCAGTTTGGTAAAACATTGAAACATTTTGGTAAAACATTACACTTTGCAATAATGGCACCAAGAGCTTAATTTGCTTAGTTATACACTTGTTATAATCCAAAATATTCTACCCCTGATACTTAGACAATAACTAATGTGGCAGGTCGCAAGTGAACTTTAAAAACCATGCTAAACAGTACACAACAAAATAGCCTATACAGCAGAGGTCGGATGATTCCATGATAATGTAGTGTAACTATGTCACGTTCCTGACCTATTTTTATGTTATTTTGATTATGTTTAGTTGGTCAGGGCGTGAGTTGGGGTGGGCATTGTATGTTGTGTGTGTTTTGTTTAGTCTATGGGTGTTGTATTGTGTATGGGATAGATAATTGTGAGGTTGTCTAGTTATGTCTATGGCTGCCTAGATTGGGTCTCAATCAAAGACAGCTGTCATTCATTTGTCTCTGATTGGGAGCCATATTTAAGGTAGCCATAGGCAGTAGGCTTTTGTGGGTAGTTGTCTTGTTTAACGTTTGTTGCTTGTCTGTGCACTTGCGTTATTTAGCTTCACGATCATTTGTTGTTTTTTGGTTTGTTTGTATAGTGTTTTCGTTTCATGTTCATCTTCGTTCATTTAATTAAAAGAAGATGGCTTATTTTCCTCATGCTGCGTTTTGGTCCGAATCTCTTCCACACGATCGTGACAGAACTACCCACCACAACAGGATCAAGCAGCGTGAGCGGAACCAACAACAGCGGCAAAGTAAACAGGACTCATGGACATGGGAGGATGTTTTGGACGGTAAAGGTTGCTACACATGGGAGGAGATCCTGGCTGGAAGGGATCACCTCCCATGGGAACAGCTGGAGGCACTGAGGAGAGCAGAGGCTACCGGAGTGAAGAACCGGAGTTATGAGGGGACGCGTCTTGCACGGAAGCCTGAAAAGCCCGTGAGTAACACCCAAAAATTTCTTGGGGGGGGGGGGGGCTAAAGGGGAGTGTGGCGAAGCCGGGTTGGATACCTGAGCCAACTCCCCGGGCTTGCCGTGGAGTGAGAGAGCGTCGTACTGGTCAGACACCGTGTTATGCGGTAAAGCGCACGGTGTCCCCAGTACGCGTGCTTAGCCCAGTGCGGGCTATTCCACCTTGCCGCACTGGGAGGGCTAGGTTGGGCATCGAGCCGAGTGCCATGAAGCCGGCCCAATGTATCTGGTCTCCAGTACGTCTCCTCGGGCCGGCGTACATGGCACCAGCCTTACAGGTGGTGTCCCCGGTTCGCCTGCATAGCCCAGTGCGGGCTATTCCACCTCGCCGCACTGGCAGGGCTACGGGGACCATTCAACCTGGTAAGGTTGGGGAGGCTCGGTGCTCAAGAGCACGTGTCCTCCTTCACGGTCCGGTATATCCGGCGCCACCTTCCCACCCCAGTCCAGTACCACCAGTGCCTACACCACGCACCAGGCTTCCAGTGCATCTCCAGAGCCCTGTTCCTCTTCCACGCACTCTCCCTATGGTGCGTGTCTCCAGCCCAGTGCCTCCAGTTCCGGCACCACGCACCAAGCCTCCTGTGCGTCTCCAGAGCCCTGGACGCACTGTTCCTTCTCCCCGCACTCGCCCTGAGGTGCGTGTCCTTAGCCCGGTACCTCCAGTTCCGGTACCACGCACCAGGCCTATAGTGCGTCTCAGCCGGCCAGAGTCTGCCGTCTGCCCAGCGGCGCCTGAACTGCCCGTCTGCCCAGCGGCGCCTGAACTGCCCGTCTGCCCAGCGGCGCCTGAACTGCCCGTCTGCCCAGCGGCGCCTGAACTGCCCGTCTGCCCAGCGGCGCCTGAACTGCCCGTCTGCCCAGCGGCGCCTGAACTGCCCGTCTGCCCAGCGGCGCCTGAACTGCCCGTCTGCCCAGCGGCGCCTGAACTGCCCGTCTGCCATACGCCGTCTGAACTGTCCGTCTGCCATGAGCCTGCAAAGCCGCCCGTCTGCCATGAGCCTACAGAGCCGTCCGCCAGACAGGAGCCGCTAGAGCCGTCCGCCAGACCGGATCAGCCAGAGCCTTCCGCCAGACCGGATCAGCCAGAGCCTTCCGCCAGACCGGATCAGCCAGAGCCTTCCGCCAGACCGGATCAGCCAGAGCCTTCCGCCAGACCGGATCAGCCAGAGCCTTCCGCCAGACCGGATCAGCCAGAGCCTTCCGCCAGACCGGATCAGCCAGAGCCTTCCGCCAGACCGGATCAGCCAGAGCCTTCCGCCAGACCGGATCAGCCAGAGCCTTCAGCCAGCCATGACCGTCCAGAGCCGTCAGCGAGCCATGACCGTCCAGAGCCGTCAGCGAGCCATGACCGTCCAGAGCCGTCAGCGAGCCATGACCGTCCAGAGCCATCAGCGAGCCATGACCGTCCAGAGCCGTCAGCGAGCCATGACCGTCCAGAGCCGTCAGCCAGCCATGACCGTCCAGAGCCGTCAGCCAGCCAAGAGCGTCTAGAGCCAGCCAGCCAGGATCCGCCAGTCATTCTGGTGTTGCCCCTCATTCTGGTGTTGCCCCTCATTCCGGTGTTGCCCCTCATTCCGGTGTTGCCCCTCATTCCGGTGCTGCTCCTTATCCTGATGATGCCCCTTAATTTAGGTGGGGTTATTTGGAGGGTGGGCATTGTGAGGGGGATAAAGAAGCGGGGATTGATTATGGTGGGGTGGGGACCTCGCCCTCAGCCTGAGCCACCACCGTGGACAGATGCCCACCCAGACCCTCCCCTAGACTTTTGGTGGTGCGTTCGGAGTACGCACCTTGAGGGGGGGGTTATGTCACGTTCCTGACCTATTTTTATGTTATTTTGATTATGTTTAGTTGGTCAGGGCGTGAGTTGGGGTGGGCATTGTATGTTGTGTGTGTTTTGTTTAGTCTATGGGTGTTGTATTGTGTATGGGATAGATAATTGTGAGGTTGTCTAGTTATGTCTATGGCTGCCTAGATTGGGTCTCAATCAGAGACAGCTGTCATTCATTTGTCTCTGATTGGGAGCCATATTTAAGGTAGCCATAGGCAGTAGGCTTTTGTGGGTAGTTGTCTTGTTTAACGTTTGTTGCTTGTCTGTGCACTTGCGTTATTTAGCTTCACGATCATTTGTTGTTTTTTGGTTTGTTTGTATAGTGTTTTCGTTTCATGTTCATCTTCGTTCATTTAATTAAAAGAAGATGGCTTATTTTCCTCATGCTGCGTTTTGGTCCGAATCTCTTCCACACGATCGTGACAAACTACTGTCCTACCTAGACCATGTACATTTGTACCATCCAAACCTCAGTATTTTTCCTACTTCCCAATATACACACTGAACAAAAAAAAAGTGTTGTTGCCATTTTTTTTTCATGAACTGAAATAAAAGATCCCATAAGGTTTCCATACACACAAAACCATATTTCTCTCAAATTTTGTGCATACACTTTTTTTTACATCCTTGTTTCTGAGCATTTCTCCTTTGCCAATATAATCCCTCCACCTGAAAGGTGTGGCATATCAAGAAGCTGCTTAAACGGCATGATCATTACACAGGTGCACCTTGTACTGGGGACAATAAAAGGCCATTCTAAAATGTGCAGTTTTGTCACACAACACTATTCTACAGATGTCTCAAGTTTTAAGGGAAAGTGCAATTGGCATGCCCACCAGAGCTGTTGCCAGAGAATTGAATGTTCATTTCTCTACCATAAGCCGCCTCCAACTTCGTTTTAGCGTATTTGGCAGTACGTCCAACCGGCCGCACAATCACAGACCACGTGTACCCACACCAGCCTAGGACCTCCACATCCGGCTTCTTCTCACCTGCGGGTCATCTGAGACCAGCCATCCGAACAGCTGATGAAACTGTGGGTTTGCACAACTGAATAATTTCTGCACAAACTGTCAGAAACCGTCTTAGGGAAGCTTGCCTGCATGCTCGTCTTCCTCACCAGGGTCTCGACCTGACTGCAGTTTGGCATGGTAACTGACTTCGGTGGGCAAATGCTCACCTTCAATGGCCACTGGCATGCTGGAGAAGTGTGCTCTTTACAGATGAATCCCGGTTTAAACTGTACCTGGCAGATAGCATGTATGGGGTCGTGTGTGCGAGCAGTTTTCTGATGTCAACGTTGTGAACAGAGTGTCCCATGGTGGCGGTGGGGTTATGGTATGAGCAGGCATAAACTACGGACAACAAGCACAATTGCATTTTATTGATGGCATTTTGAATGCACCGAAATGCCGTGACGACATCCTGAGGCCCAATGTCGTGCCATTCATCTGTTGCCATTACCTCATGTTTCAGCATGATAATGCACGGCCCCATGTCACAATGATCTGTACACAATTCCTGGAAGCTGGAAATGTCCCAGTTCTTCCATGGCCTGCATACTTACCAGACATTTCACCCAATGAGCATGTTTTGGATGCTCTGGATCGACGTGTACGACAGCATGTTCTAGTTCCCGCTAATATCCAGCAACTTCGCACGGCCATTGAAAAGGAGTGGGACAACATTCCACAGGCCACAATCAACAGCCTGATTAACTCTATGCGAAGGAGACGTGTCGCACTGCATGAGGCAAATGGTGGTCACACCAGATACTGACTGGTGTTCTGATCCATGCCCCTACCTTTTCTTAAGGTTGCGTTTATATTTTTGTTCAGTGAAAGTGGCTTCTCTCTGTTCTCTGTGGCTAGCTTTCTTTGTCCCTGTTTCCCTCCCTTCCTATTTCCTTCCCTCATCTCCCTAAACTATTTGTACTATTCTGTCTGTCTGCTTGCCCACGCACGCACGTTTGTTTTACTATACTTGTGGGGACCAAACAATTGATTCCCATTCAAAAATCAAATTTTTCCCTAACCTCTAAACCTAAACCCTAACCTTAACCCTAATATTAAACCTAAACCCTAATTGTAAACCTAAACCTAAACCTAACCCCTAAGCCTAGAATAGCCTTTTTCCTAGAGGGGGAGCAGAAAAATGTTCCCACTTGTCTGAATTTTCCTTGATTTACTATCCTTGTGAATACTTCTGGTCCCCACAATGATAATAAAACTTTAAAAAAACACACACACACACAAAATGCACACACACAAACCCAAGAACTCCAGGAAGTTATGGAGGTCATTGTGGCCTGTCCTTCCACTACACTACACGGCTATGGGAGGGGAAACGAATCGTTTTCTGGAGAATTTCTGGAGAATCAGACAGACAGAAAGACACCTGGTCAGCTGACTTGGTCCAAAAACATGCACATGTATACCAAAAGAGATTGCTGTAGTGCCACCATGTGGTCACAAGCTATGTAGATCTCAGGAACTAATGAATAAAATAAAATAGTATTACAAAGAATGAATCTAAAAATAGCAGCACTCTAATGACATCAATATGAAATATGAAACACACTTTCAATGCTCTAAAATATCTTCAATATCTTTACATTTAGAACAAATGTCATTTTAAATGTCATGTAATTTCATCACAAACCTCCTCAAAATGGACAACTTAAACTATATCAGAATGTTTACACTTGACTTGTGACAAGAAAGAGGTCAGGGTGCTTCCATTCTCCATGCTCCTCTTTCCATCCTCTTCTCTCTGTCCTCCTCCTGCCTCTCGGGGGTAGACCAGGCTGCAGTTGAAGTGTGGCGAGGACAGGATGGCGCAACAGCCATTGAGAGAAGCCATACTGAATCCTCCTTCCAGAGTCATGTTAATCCAGGCACTTGTCATCTCCCGTCTGGATTACTGCAACTCGCTGTTGGCTGGGCTCCCTGCCTGTGCCATTAAACCCCTACAACTCATCCAGAACGCCGCAGCCCGTCTGGTGTTCAACTTTCCCAAGTTCTCTCACGTCACCCCGCTCCTCCGCTCTCTCCACTGGCTTCCAGTTGAAGCTCGCATCCGCTACAAGACCATGGTGCTTGCCTACGGAGCTGTGAGGGGAACGGCACCTCCGTACCTTCAGGCTCTGATCAGGCCCTACACCCAAACAAGGGCACTGCGTTCATCCACCTCTGGCCTGCTCGCCTCCCTACCTCTGAGGAAGTACAGTTCCCGCTCAGCCCAGTCAAAACTGTTCGCTGCTCTGGCACCCCAATGGTGGAACAAACTCCCTCACGACGCCAGGTCAGCGGAGTCAATCACCACCTTCCGGAGACACCTGAAACCCCACCTCTTTAAGGAATACCTAGGATAGGATAAAGTAATCCTTCTAACCCCCCCCCCCTTAAAAGAGTTAGATGCACTATTGTAAAGTGGTTGTTCCACTGGATATCATAAGGTGAATGCACCAATTTGTAAGTCGCTCTGGATAAGAGCGTCTGCTAAATGACTTAAATGTAATGTAAATGTAAATGTTAGAAGGGCTAACAACTACCACACTGGGACAACACACACACACACACACACACACACACACACACACACACACACACACACACACACACACACACACACACACACACACACACACACACACACAGTGGTTTAGCAAGGTTGATAGTACATGGACACATACTACACAGCACATGCCCTTTTGCACCTCGTGGGCCTCCTTTTTTTTCTCAAACACGAACATTCCATTCCGTTAGTTTTAGCTATACTTGCTGATTACATGATGAATTGACCTTGTAGCAGCTTCCACAATTTTGGATGATTTTTTAGATCCTGATCTCGTCCCGATGTCACAGAGCGGCTACAGATTATAGTGGGTGTATCGACAACGAAAAGTGAGCAGCTGATTGACAGAGTCGAGTGTTATGTGCAGGAAGTCATCCCCTTTCTGTAAAATTTTCGGATGAGCCGAGGAACCTTTCAGGTCATTTGCATGTCTAAACAGCCTCTGTGTTTTGATTAAAGTAGCCTAAATAAAGTTCATCCCAAATGATGTAGCTAGCTATCCAGGGGAGCAACTTTCACTGATACAAAACGTGACTCCGATGTGCTTTAGGACCATGTAGACGCCTAAGAGCAGTCAAGTAGGCTGTTTTCCGCCTTCAGATGGCTGGATTTAGGACCGCACAGACACCACAGAGCATGTAGACATGTTATATGAATGGCTGGTGTATAGCACAGGAGAGATGAACAGACGCAGCTGCTGTCCGTGTTGCGCTTTTTCTCTGATTTGTAAAGCAAGCAGAGCAGAAACTGGCTACTCTTTAGTTGATCAATCTAGCTGGCAAGGTAACTGCTGTTTGACAGAAAAGTGCAGCTCGTACTGTAACTGACATACTACGTTAGTTAATGTTTCATGCCATCTCGACTGATGTGAATTAACTACTAGCAGCTAGTTAGCTAGCTAGTAGCTACCACAGCCAGTTCAGCTCCAGCTAGCCTCTTGGTATTTGTCAGGTAGCAGTATCTAACAGCTGTTGTGTGTATGGAAATGTTTTGTAGCCTTTGTTTTGTCCTGTTTCAACAGAAGTAAATTTGATTATGTATCATTGTACCATTAGTTAGCAGAGCTAGTCAAAAGTTAGCTAAACAATGAAATCAGCAGCCAAATGACTGAAGACTGATGTTTTTTCAGCTCAATGTGAGTTTTTATTAGTCTGTATAGCAATGTAACGTTATTGGTCTGTCAGTTTCCCTAGCTAATTCCCTACTTTTTACACAGACACAGTATAAACAGCTCTACAGGCGTCTGTCATGGTGCACATGTCTTAGCAGGATGAGATGTTGACAGGTGTCCCTGCAGGGTCAGACAGCCAGGGAAGACCACTCTACAGAGCTCAGGTACATTTTGCAGTATATTATAATCAGTGAATGGATACAAAGTTCCATCTTGAGTTGATGGGTAGACTACAGTCTGGGATAAACGATTATTTAGATTGCTGAACCATTGATTCTATTAATGTATGTATAAATGTACACCAATGTAATTCTTTGTCATGCCTCATCTGAGCAGGATCAGATGGTGACAGGGGTCTTATCAGAGTCAGGCAGCCAGGGAAGACCAGTCTGTGATGGAGCTGAGGTGAATTTTTGCAGATACAACACTTTATTTTCTCTGTGCAGCAAACACTGGACAAGCAAGAAGCTTCAAACTATTTTAATAAGGCAGTCTGACAAACCTCTAAAGTTGATTTCCAAACGGTATCAAGGGTTGATAGAGGCTTTTCCTGATGACACACAACAAGTAAAACAAAAATGTGAGGAAGACCTGGGAGACGCTATTGATGATGATGAATGGATACAGATATGTTAAAATGCCCAGTCATGTTTATATAATCCCAGACATAAATGACTGCAGTTTAAGACCATCCATGGAACATACTATATGCCAGTGAAACTGAATATCATGCACACAAATGTAACTATTCTGCTGGAGGTGTAAAACACAATCACGGGACCTATTTGCAGACAGTGCATTCGGAAAGTATTCAGAACCCTTGCCTTTTTCCACATTTTGTTACGTTACAGCCTTATTCTAAAATTGATTGAATTGTTTTTTCTCCTCATCAATCTACACACAATACCCCATAATGACAAAGAAAAAACAGTTTTTGAAATTTCTGCAAATATATTTATAAAATGTACATATGTATTCAGACCCTTTACTCAGTACCATAAACAATTAATGAACATGCACCTGTGGAACGGTTGTTAAGACACTGACAGCTCACAGACGGTAGATAATTAAGGTCACAGTTATGAAAACTTAGGACACTAAAGAGGCCTTTCTACGGACTCTGAAAAACACCAAAGGAAAGATGCCCAGGGTCCCGGCTCATCTGCGTGGATGTGCCTTAGTCATGCTGCAAGGAGGCATGAGGACTGCAGATGTGGCCAGGGCAATAAATTGCAATGTCGGTACTGTGAGATGCCTAAGACAGCGCTACAGGGAGACAGGACGGACAGCTGATTGTCCTCGAAGTGGCAGACCACGTGTAACAACACCTGCACAGGATTGGTACATCTGAACATCACACCTGTGGGACAGGTACAGGATGGCAACAACAACTGCCCGAGTTACACCAGGAACGCACAATCACTCCATCAGTGCTCAGACTGTCCGCCATAGGCTGAGAGAGGCTGGACTGAGGGCTTGTAGGCCTGTTGTAAGGCAGGTCCTCACCAGACATCACCGGAAACAACGTTGCCTATTGGCACAAACCCACCGTCGCTGGACCAGACAGGACTGGCAAAAAGTGCTCTTCACTGACGAGTTGCGGTTTTGTCTCACCCGGGGTGATGGTCGGATTTCCATTTATCGTCAAAGGAATGAGCGTTACACCGAGGCCTGTATTCTGGAGCGGGATCGATTTGGAGGTGGAGGGTGCGTCATGGTCTGGGGCGGTGTGTCACAGCATCATCGGACTGAGCTTGTTGTCATTGCAGGCAATCTCAACGCTGTGCGTTACAGGGAAGACATTCTCCTCCCTCAGGTGGTACCCTTCCTGCAGGCTCATCCTGACATGACCCTGCAGCATGACAATGCCACCAGCCATACTGCTCGTTCTGTGCATGATTTCCTGCAAGACAGGAATGTCAGTGTTCTGCCATGGCCAGCGAAGAGCCCGGATCTCAATCCCATTGATCGGAGGGTGAGGGCTAGGGCCATTCCCCCCAGAAATGTCCGGGAACTTGCAGGTGCCTTGGTGGAAGAGTGGGGTAACATCTCACAGCAAGAACTGGCAAATTTGGTGCAGTCCTTGAGGAAGAGATGCACTGCAGTACTTAATGCAGCTGGTGGCCACACCAGATACTGACTGTTACTTTTGATTTTGACCCCCCCTTTGTTCACGGACACATTATTCCATTTCTGTTAGTCACATGTCTGTGGAACTTGTTCAGTTTATGTCTCAGTTGTTGAATCTTGTTATGTTCATACAAATATTTCCACATGTTAAGTTTGCTGAAAATAAACGCAGTTGACAGAGAGGACGTTTCTTTTTCTGCTGAGTTTATATTATTCATAAGGCCCCTTATCTAGCAACAGTTACCACAAAGGGCAAATAATCCAAATGTAAAAATGTGAAAGTATGATGTAAAAGCACAATGTAGTCTACATTGTGAACAGTAAGCCTATAATGAACAATACACAACTGTATCGTTGCTAATTGCCTCTGTGTAACAGTGGTGAAGGGGAAAACTGTAAGATGACAGAATCCAATATTTCTTTGTTTTTCAGACATTGTGTGAGGAACTCAACCCTCTGGTTCCCTGCAGAGGAGAACGCCTGGGGGATCACGTTTTGTCCTCTCTGTGGCTGTTGGCAAACCAGGAGAGTTTTTGTGGTGTGGGAACAGAATCTTGTTTCTCATGGTCTGAGAGTCCTTTAGGTGCCTTTTGGCAAACTCCAAGCGGGCTGTCATGTACCTTTTACTGAGGAGTGGCTTCCGTCTGGCCACTCTACCATAAAGTCCTGATTGGTGGAGTGACCATCGGGTTCTTGGTCACCTCCCTGACCAGGGCCCTTCTTCCCCAATTGCTCAGTTTGGCCAGGCTGCCATCTCTAGGAAGAGTCTTGGTGGTTCCAAACGTCTTCCATTTAAGAATGATGGAGGCCACTGTGTTCTTGGGGACCTTCAATGCTGCAGAAATATTTGGTTACCCATCCCCAGATCTGTGCCTCGACACAATCCTGTCTCGGAGCTCTACGGACAATTCCTTCAACCTCATGGCTTGGTTTTTGCTCTGACAACTGTGGGACCTTATATAGACAGGTGTGTGCCTTTCCAAATCATGTCCAATCAATTGATTTTACCACAGGTGGACTCCAATCAAATTGTATAAACATCTGAAGGATGATCAATGGAAACTAATTTTGATCAATGGAAACTCAAGCTCAATTTCGAGTCACATAGCAAAGGGTCTGAATACTTAGGTAAATAAGTTATTTCTGTTTTTTATTTATTTGCTAAAATGTCTAAAAACCTGTTTTTGCTTTGTCATTATTGGGTATAATATGTAGATTGCTGAGGATTTTATTGTATCCATTTTCGATTAAGGCTGTAACGTAACAAAATGTCAAAAAAGTCAAGTGGTAAGGAATACTTTCCGATGGCACTGTATTTCACAGCTATAAGGAAGGTGAAATCTTAGTTAATCGTTATATAAATGGATTATTCTACATTTAAAAAAATAGAAGTAATTTCAAGCCTTATTCATACAGTTCTGTTAAATAGTCAATTTCTAATTTTATTTCATATTTGTACTGTGTACTTGAGCTTGTTTGACTACACCAGAAAGGTGAGATTTTAACCTTTCTTGAATTATGCAGCCTTACTAATTATTGTTTATGGCCCTCTCATGATAAATATTTACTTCTGGGGATTACATAGATTACATTTAGTTACATTTAAGAGAAACACAGAATGGATAAGCACAAGGTCAATTGAGTAAGATTTCAGTTGTCTTTGGTAGAAAACAAAGGTTTGAAATTGTTTATTGACTTTCCTCCTCTTCTCTCGCCTCTTCCCTCTCCTCCTGCCTCCCCTCCTCCCTCCTCTTCTTCTCTTTCCTCCCCTCCTCCCGCCCCTCTTCCACTCCTCCTCCTCACCCCAAAAGAGATGAAGGCTCCCAGTACACGGCCAGCGATGGTGGAGAACCCTCCTGTCATCACGGCATGGATCTCTGACAAGGTCAGCCGGGAGATGTACGGACGAATCAAGAGTGGAGATTCTGTCTGTGAGTGAGAGAGTGAGAGAGAGTGAGAGTGAGAGTGAGAGAGAGAGAGAGAGAGAGAGAGGGGGGGGGGGTAAAACTCCTTTGCTTGGCTGTCATAGATTTCTCTTTTGCTGCCTAGCACATCTGTCACTCATACTATTCTCACCTGTCCCACAAATAAGTTGCCAGCGGCGACCATTGACTCTGTGGGAGAAGTTCCCATAGTAATCTGCATTATGAAGCCCACCTGGAGGTATGCACAGACAAACATACACAATGGTGCGAACGTTTCTGTGCCAAAATGATATTAAGGTATGCAACATAAAAAACAATAATGCTGGTCACATGAGCAGATATCGGGGGGAACATTTCCCCCGGTAAATTACAACCTTGATACAGTACTATGTGGAGGCTGGATCATCATTGTCTAATTTAGTCACTTGTATGATGATTGAACAAGATTTTAACGTATGTGATGTGATGAGTACCGTGAGGATGAGCCACTGCATGAAGCCAAGGTGGTAGAGTATAGAGATGACAGTGGTGAAGAACACTACAATAGGCAGAACCTGAAAGCACAGACAAAAAATAACGACAGTGTTGGGTTTCTGTCTTTTCTTTTCTCTTCGTGTCATTTTCTCACAGTCTCTCACGTATACAGACATACTCATATGATCCTGTACCTGGAATGCAAAGAAGTGGTCTGTGCATTTGTCGCCAAACACAAACCCAGAGTGTAGGACAGAAACACCTGGGAGAGAGATGTTTCAACGCAGACTGAACTAATCAGGTCACTTCCCTAACAGGTCTACTCTACTGTATAGCTGCTAAGGGTGCTGGGACAGGGGACAGGGGACAGGGGACAGGGGACAGGGGACAGGGTAATGTGATTATGCTGATGAGAGTGACATTAACAATGTGGTCCAAATGAAAACGAGGGCCTTTGTGCTGGCTAATATTTGTAATATCAATGATCCAATTGATGTACATTTTGACCTATGCTTGACTTTCCCTGGATAGTACACAGTAGATGTATATTATACCTCCACTTGATGGCCCAGCCAGTCTACAGCAGTGAATCCTGCTTTGGTTCTGAGGATGATGAGTCCAAACAAGAACTTTACCCCACAGTAAAGTTCGCCATGACACCTGTAACACACACACACACACACACACACACACACACACACACACACACACACACACACACACACACACACACACACACACACACACACACACACACACACACACACACACACACACACACACACACACACACACACACACACACGCACACGCACACGTACAGGCCTGCAGGGAAGCACACACATAAACATACACCCACCAGGTCACTCAGAACTACAGTGAGTGGTCTTTGGAAGCATACAGAGTTGACACATGAGGGGTGTTTGTGTTTGTTGGTTTGCCATACCCTGAATGGGTTCCTCGAGAACACCAGCATGAGCATTACGAAGCAGAAGTGTCCGGAGAAAGAGACTAGCTGCCGCAATCCCTATTTGGCCGTGTCAAACACCAGCCAGCACACCACTGCCACCAACAGCAGCACACACACCACCCTGCACAGACAGACAGACCAACCAGAGGTGAGAGAGCAGAGGAACAACAACGATTACCAAAAGGACCACACATCCAGGAAAATTTTCATATTATACGGAAAAGAGAGAGAGTGAGAAGGAGAGAAAATGCAGTTCTCCCACCATTTGACCCAGAGGCAGTGTGTGTTGAGGGTGTTCCTGGTGGGTTGCAGGGCGTCCCAGAGGCGGTGTCTGTAGCGGCCCATCAGCCAGTCCCACAGAAGAAAGAAGACAGCCAGCGGGGTCACCACCAACAGGGCCAAAGCACGCTGCAAGTTCAGCACACATGCCGCGATCACCACGGCAAAGTAACCTGAAACACATACAGGCTGTGTCCGAAATTGCACCTAATTCCCTATTGAGTAGTACTTTTTATCATTCGGGGTATTAACATACTCTAAGTATAGTAGAATACACAACATGCAATTTCAAAATTTGGTAGTGCATCAGGAGTTTTCCTTGACCTTTTAACAGACACTCTTATCCGGAGCAACTAGGGTTAAGTGCCTTGCTCAAGGGCACATCAACAGATTTTGATCTTGTTGGCTCGGGGATTCAAACCAGCTATCTTTCGGTTACTGACCCAACGCTCTTAACAACTAGGCTACCTGCCACTCTCTTGATATGTCAGTCACTCAGTTAGCCTGTGTCAGCTAACATTTGCTTTACAATGTGGTAATTAATGAAAAGTTGGTCTTCAATTACTTTAATTTCACAGAAGAGTAGCCTCGATAGGCATCATTTGGCTGCCATTAAACATGTTAACTAAATCATCGTAATTTACACAGGCAACATTTCCAGTCAATTTAGTCACAGACAATTTATTTCAGTTGTAATATGTGCTATTCTTTCATTTAGATTTGTCCTATTTCAATTTCGTTGTTCCTTATAGGATGTTACCTCATTATATATATATATATATACAGTATATAACCTTTATTTAACTAGGCAAGTCAGTTAAGAACAAATTCTTATTTACAATGACGTCCTACCCCGGCCAAACCCGGACGACGCTGGGCCAATTGTGCGCCGCCCCATGGGACTCCCAATCACGGCCGGATGTGATACAGCCTGGTGTAGGCCTAGTGAACGCAGACAATGACATTTTCCACTGTCTAGTAGCCTACCAAGCTGGCTTGACACCATAATAACGTCAGATCGGCTGGTCTGATCAGTTTATTCCGCTTTTCTTTTTGTTGTAAACACAGTTTTTTCGCTCGGAGCTCCCGTTAGTAGCATGTTAAGAAGTCCGGCGGTAACCCGGAAGGCGCGCGTTATGTTCTGCCTGTTCATTGCAATTGCAATGCACCCATTGTTATTATACAATTGTAGGCTGCTTCACGGAAGGATGGTGACTCCCTATAGAGGCAGGAAATATCCTCCTTTGTGTCATGGTGCAGCTAAAACCACCTGGTGCTGAATGGGTCTAAAACTAAAAAGCTGGTGGTAGACTTCAGGAGGAAGAACGAAAGCACATCACCTGTGATCAATAATGGGGTCACCTGGGGATGGTAATAGATGTCAAGTTGCAGTGGAGAGAGAATACCACCATGGTTTTTAAAAAGGCTCAGAAAAAGGTTTTTCTTTTTAAGGAAGCTCAGATCCTTTGATGTCTGCCCAAAAACGTTCAAAATGTGTTTTTGATAGTGTTGTGGCTAGTGTTCTGTTCTACAGTTTGATCTGCTGGAGGGGTGGGTAACATCACTAGGGATGATGCCAACAGGTTGAACAAAATCATGAGAAGGCTGGATCTACCAATCGGCACCCACCTGGACAATCGAGGATCCTCGAGAAGCTCAGGAGCATAGAGGCCAACATTATCCACCCCCTTCACAGTATCTGCTTGTAGAATCGCAGTGTTATGACAGACAGATTTATTTTACCTAGATGCAAAACAGAACGTTTCCACAGATCTTTTTTACCATTTTTTTTATACGGAGTGGATTCGAATTTTCCTGGAACTTTCTTCCCGATAACTAAAGGTACGAGAGGACCTGCGCATGTGCAATATTTTTTACATAGCTACTGCTCACTCTGCTGCCGCTTTCCCCTTCTTCCTCTCCTCACGGGGATGATCAGACGTCTTTGCCTGGTGTTGTCTACAAACTTTGACATGTTGTACAATAGACACGATCGACATGTTGAACAACAAAAAAGCTATGTAACAGTAGGCTATTGCAAACATAAGAACAACACAAACGGGCAGTTTAAATGAGGATCCAACCCTTTTTTTCAATTTTCGCCTAAAATGACATACCCAAATCTAACTGCCTGTAGCTCAGGACCTGAAGCAAGGATATGCATATTTTTGATACCATTTGAAAGGAAACACTTTGCAGTTTGTGGAAATGTGAAATTAATGTAGGAGAATATAACACATTAGATCAGGTAAAAGGTAATACAAATTTTAAAAAAAGTGTTTTTTTTGTACCGTCATCTTTGAAATGCAAGAGAAAGGCCATAATGTATTGTTCCATCCCAGGCCCAATTTGGTTTTTGGCCACTAGATGGCAGCAGTGTATGTGCAATGTTTTAGACTGATCAATGAACCATTGCATATCTGTTCAAAATGCTGTATCAAGACTGCCCAAATGTGCCTAATTGGTTTATTAATACATTTTTAAGTTCATAATTGTGCACTCTCCTCAAACAGTAGCGTAGTATTCTTTCACTGGAATAGCTACAGCAAATTGGACAGTGCAGTTAGATTAACAAGAATTTAAGCTTTCTGCCCATATCAGATGTCCTGGGAATGTTTTTTGTTACTTACAACCTCATGCTAATCACATTAGCTCAACCGTCCCGATCAGTGGCACTGATCCCGTAGAGGCTAAGTAGCGATTCATGTCATTTTTCCAGGAGGGAGTAGGCTACATACAGCTATTGAGGTAAGCGATTTAGATGGCATATCAAAACACAAGCAAGACACAGACAGCCAGTAAAATAGAGAGTTCGTGTTCTTTCTTCCCCATCGCTGCAAACATTGGCAAAGCAGTGAGCGAAAAGCAGTCAAAGTAGTAGTGTTATTTTTCAGCAACTCAGGCGAAGATATGGCAGTATAAAGATGACATCACAAATGGACAGGTGTTTAGATCGTTGATTGACTATGCCCTGCTTTGTACTACTCCAATATCCTTAGTTACAACACAGAGAAGATTGTATCCTACATCCTAAATTAACCTACAAAATGTATTGATTTTTGCAATGTCCGTTCAAATAGCCACAGGGTTTTTAATTCTGCTATTCAGAAATATGAGGCAGTATGCTACTTGATCATGTCAGTCAAATTGGTTGAGAAGAGGGTGAGTAAAGGGAGAAACGTGAAGGGGTTGAGCAACAGATACTTAAGAAACGTGAAGGGATGGGGAGGGTGAGCTGCAGCTACAGTGTCTTCAGAAAGTTCATATCGCTTAACTTATTCCACATTTTGTTGTGTTACAGCCTGAATTCAAAATCGATTAAATATATTTCTTATTTATTTACCCACAATTCCCCAAAATGACAAAGTGAAAACATGTTTTTTAGAAATTTTTGCAAATGTATTGATAATGAAATACAAAAATATATAAATGTACATAAGCATTTTACAATATTTTGTAAAAGCACCTTTGGCAGCGATTACAGCTGTGAGTCTTTCTGGGTAAGAGTAAGAGCTTTCAACACCTGGATTGTGCAACAATTTCCCATTATTCTTTTCAGAATTCTTCAAGCTCTCACACATTGGTTGTTGACAATTGCTAGACAACCATTTTAAGTACTTGCCATAGATTTTCAAGTACATTTAAGTCAAAACTGTAACTCGGGCACTCAGGAAAATCCAATGTCTTCTTGGTAAGAAACTCCAGTGTAGATTTGGCCTTGTGTTTTAGTTTATTGTCTGGCTAAAATATGAATTCATTATATTTGACCTAAAGTGTGTGAGAAATATTCAGTAGCGTTTCTAACCAAATATGGTTTGTTTTTTAATTAGACTGTGTCGCAAGGCCTGCTGCTGGCTTTTCGCTTGGCCCACTCTATTTCCACCAATGCATTACACTGTAATACAGGGGCATGGGCCTGGTTGGACACATGCCCACCCACTGGGGAGCCAGGCCCTGGATAGTATTGGTTGACTGATACTGAACCCAAAACATGACCAATTAATCATTTATTTCAGATCATAAAGTTAATACATAATTCCTGAGTCTACCTATTAGAATAAAGGTCAAGCCAAAACGTAATACATTACCCATTGTGACATCACTGCTGTACAATTCATTTCTTCCCAAACTTTTTAGTGCTCTGACCCACCTAAAGCTTTGGGAGTCTTCTCATGACTCGACATGTCAACACAAACAATGCCATAATGCAATACTGTCTAATGTGCAACAACAACAATGTTTCTATGCAGGACTGGATTATAACCAGCGGGTCCCCTTCCACCATTTGTGAAACGGTGAAGTAAGCACTGGAGAGCTATATTTACCATTGTAAATGAAAACAGACTGAAACAGTGAGGGACTTCCTGGTATTCTCCCCCCCAAAAAATTTTTTTTACGTTTTCCGTTGTGTGCCCTTATGAACACTGCCTGATCTGAAGGGATTAGAGAAGTGAAAGCAATATGGCTGAGATCCAGCTTGTTTCAGAGGCCAGGAAAGGAAGATTGGCATAGCCAAACCTTGACAGATATTGATCTGCAGTGTCATGAGTAGTTACGTATGCCTACTACACCCAAGTTAATTTTAATGACACCACATCAAACACCAGAAGGTTTAAATGAAATTTGCTGCAATGGATAATTGGGCAAATATCAACTTAAAGTCTGCATAGAAAAAAATCAAGGACTCTGAATGAATGAAACAAACAATAAAATAAGATTTTCATCATTATCTTAACATATTACACTATAGTGCCTATATGAACCATTAAGATAGATATTATGGTCTTACTTTAAATAAATATTGGATATTTTTGTCACTCATTGGATCCAGCCACAAAGACAGCCATAGCTTCAGGACAATAGCCTACAATGTTTTTTCTTACCCAGTGATCTACTTTGTGGGCATGCATTCTTGCTCAATGACCACAGAGGGGCAGTACATGATTTGTCTTTGATACCATGGCGATAAGCTAGCTTTGAAATAGACTTGATTTCCCAGTACAAGCTGCAGGCTAATTTTGGGGGATAATACCACAGACGGAGGGGAAGTTAGTTATAAGCAGAGCCATACATGGCATAATTTCAAACCATTTTGCGAGTTAACTCAGGGCTGTTGTAATTACCCTTACAATGAATAGGCCTACTGCTTATCTACATGATATCCGGTTGAACTATGTTTACCAATCGATTGTTATCACGTTGGATGATTGATGTGGACTATTTTCCCTGGAGTATTTAACAGAGTATTTGGAAAAGACGTTTGAGGTATGGGTGGTGCTCCCCGGCACGCATCAACTCAGTTCAACCAGTTCCGGTGCAAGAGCCAGAGACCACTAATAAAACGTCCCACAATTCCCCTCTAATGCTTTTCCATTTCACTCACTCACACCCCGTCCCTCCACACACAAACTCTCCTCTTTTTCCTATAGGCCTCCTTCACCATAATATTAACACGACTTTAAACTGCTCTGTAGCTTATCCCAAGCAAGGTGAGAGAGGGTTAAGTGCACTGACGCCAAATCTTCTGATAGGCCCAGGCAGGCGTGTCCCTATCATCAAATGGCACATCATTTTGAAGCGTGTAACCAGAGAGGAAGATGCAAAGCAAGAGGTTTTACTCCTCCCAAAATCTTTCCACGAAAATAAGACCATGAAATGAAACATTTTTGTATGAAGGTCAGTTAGCCAGTGTCGAATTTGATCAACAAAAAAATGTAGTTGCTAATTTGCTACCTGAGACTTATTCAATCGAATAGATGTTTCATCGTGGTTAGGTTGTTGTGAATGCACTGATTTAAGTGGAAGCACCTGGCATTTCGGAAACTAAAAAAAGAATTGGACTTTATATCAGAGTTGTTTGTACCTGTTGTTCACATGCGTATCTGCCCTCTCATTGGCTGAATGCTCCCACCTTATCTCGCATCCTCCCCCACTGCCTTACATCAAACAGTACAGTGCTTCCATCTTTGAGGACATTTATTTCCATTGTTAGAGCGGTCACTCGACAATCTTGTCAGTATAATAGATCATCTGTGATGTAACTGAGCTACAGCGTGTTCCATGGCCTATAGGGGCTATATCATGTGTAAACATATTGGTACTTTTGGATTACTATTACAGTGTTATTTGGTTGTTCATTTGATTCGTTCTGACATTTCTTGATTTCTTGTTTAATTTTTTTTTTTTTATTGTGTACTGTTTGGCATGTAATGCATTGTTAGGAGCTAGTAACACAAGCATGTCACTGCACCCGCTCCAACATCTGCTAAACTGTGTATGTGACCAATCAACTTGGATTTGATTTGATATGCACACCGTACTATGCTCAACCTCAATTTGGAGACACCCCCATAGACTTGTAGAGACAGATTCACCTCGGTAATTAGGCATATGCTCCTCAATGCAGACATAGACTACATGCTGTGCGTCAGTGCCCACGTCACATCCTATCCTCACATGGGGAGGACGCGCGACTGAGAACTGGTGTGTGTGTGTGTGCGTGCGTGCGTGCGTGTGTGTGTGTGATGTGGCAACCCACTAAGCACGGACAGACACTGATGTCTTTTGGACGTCTTTTTTTTGTCTATGTTTGGTTCAGATTTTGTCCCGTCCTGTACTGAACTATACTGTACTCGACTGTATTTTACTTAACTGAATTAAACTACTGTGTAGCACTGTACTATAATGTACTCTACTCTACTGAATAAAACTCTACCTTCCTGTAACATACCATCAGTGCATTCAACTAATGTATTGAAACAACAACTTATCACAGTCATTGCAAGAAAAACATATTTAAGTAACCGTTACTGAGAATGTTATTGTAGTTGAAGTGGTCTGTTAGTTTATTCTGTAGGTTGGACCACTTTGAACATCATCACTGACAGTTTTAAAGCTTTTTAAAAAGCTTACATAAGTGCATGTGACAGATGGGAGCAATAATAAATATGCTATGTTGCAATCTTCATTTGGCTCCTCTTTCCTATATTAAATAGATTTAACAATAATTATTTTGATATAATGATTACTTAATTCAAAATGTACAGTGCCTTCAGAAAGCATTCACACCCCTTGACTTTTTCCAAATTTTGCTGTGTTACAGCCTGAATTTAAAATGGATTAAATTGCATATTTTTTTGGTCACTGGCCTACACATAATACCCCATAATGTCAGTGGAACTTTGTTTCTTGAAATTTTTACAAATTAATAGAAAATTAAAAGCTGAAATGTCTTGAGTCATTAAGTTCAACCCCTTTGTTAAGGAAAGCCTAAATAAGTTCAGGAGTACACATTTCCTTAGTCACATAATAAGTTGCATGGACTCACTCTGTGTGCAATAATAGTGTTTAACATGATTTTTGAATGACTACCTCATCTCTGTACCCCACACATACAATTATCTGTAATGTCCCTCAGTCGAGCAGTGAATTTCAAACACAGATTCAACCAAAAATACCAGGGATGTTTTCAATTGCCTCGTAAAGAAGGGCACCCAGATGGGTAAAAATAAATAAAATCAAACATTGAATAACTAATTAACACAGTGAAAATGAAGAATCCTGTACAGAATAAATGTATTCCAAAACATGGATCCTGTTTGCAACAAGGCACTAAAGTAATACTGCAAAAGAAATTGCAAAGCTTTTCACTTTTTGTCCTGAATACAAAGTGTTTTTTGGGTGGCAAATCCAATACAACACATTACTGAGTACCACTCTCCATATTTTCAAACATATTGGTGGCTGCATCAGGTTATGGGTATGCTTGTAATCGTTAAGGACTGGGGAGTTTTCAGGATAAAAATAAATGGAATGGAGCTAAGCACAGGCAAACTCCTAGAGGAAAACGTGGTTCAGTCTGCTTTCCACCAGACACTGGGAGATTAATTCACCTTTCAGCAGGATAATAACCGAAAACACAAGACCAAATCTACACTGGAGTTGCTTACCAAGAAGACAGTGAATGGCTGAGTTACAATTTGACTTAAATCTAATTGAAAATCTATGGCAAATCCTGAAAATTGTTGTCTAGCAATGGTCAACAACCAATTTGACAGAGCTTGATGAATTTTGAAAAGAATAATAGAAAAATGTTGCACAATCCAGGTGTGGAAAGCTCTTAGAGACTTACCCAGAAAGATTCACAGTTGTAATTGCTGCCAAGAGTGCTTCTACAAAGTTTTGAATCAGGGGTGTGAATACGTATGTAAATGTGATATTTCTGTATTTCATTTTCAATACATTTGCAAAATTTCTAAAATCATGTTTTCACTTCGTCATTATGGGTATTGTGTGTAGATTAGAGAAATAAATATGTAATCCATTTTGAATTCAGGGTGTAACACAACAAAATGTGAACAAAGTCAAGGGGTGAATACTTTCTGAAGGCACTGTGTGTATAGTTGAAATTTGACCATACAGTCAATTACCAAAAATTACATATTTTCAACATCTGTAGGCTAAATGACCTCTTTTCAATTTCATTCAAAGCCGAAAATTAACCAGATTTAAACATCTGGAAAATATGTGTTTTCAACCTCGTTTTCAACGTTTAATTTAGAACCTTAAATTAACTTCTCTTTTAGATGTCTTTTCAATGTCCCTCCACTACAGATGACATGTTATTGATTCACTACATGCCGGCTGAAATATTTATGGTTATGAAATGGAGCATAATGATTTAATAAGGTGATGGAGGCTGGTACACCACGGCTAAAGAGGGAATGATTGGTGACTGAGAGTAGTGCCCTTATGCCCCGCTGTGCCAGTGGGATAAGTCAAATGTCATTGAAGCAGATGCACACCTGCGCTGTCATTTTGTTTTTTAATTAACACATGATTTTCTATTCGAATACACTCTGGCTGTAAACCAAGCCCCATATTTATCATGCCCGATGTTATGCTATTTGTCCATTATAGCTTACAAGGACACCAACGCATCTCGTCTGACCGAGACACTGCTAAACACAAGACCGCTAGTGAATGACGGGGAGGAGAGCCCTTTAACGCATGGCCATCTGGAACAATCAGCGTGGAATCGGAACTAAAACAATGTCTGGAGGGCGTATTCTTGACGGCGATCTATAACATACTGTATGTTTTGTTGTTGGTTGGCCTACCCGCGCCGCCTCCTCCTCAGTGCACTGCTTGAACAACGCAACAATAAACGGTGCGCGCTTTCGGCTCCGTCGTCTCTGTTCATTATTTATTCATCCACGGCTCTGCCTCTGGCAGACCTGCACAGGACATAGGGTTTTGTGTGGAATTATAAGTGCCAGTGTCATCTGACTGAGAGGAGAGAGAGAAAGAGAGAGAGACAGAGAGAGAGAGAGAGAGAGAGAGAGAGAGAGAGAGAGAGAGAGAGAGAGAGAGAGAGAGAGAGAGAGAGAGAGAGAGAGAGAGAGGGAAGGAAGGAATCCTTGGCATACACACACGTCGGTGTCTCAATGTGAATTTGAGTGACTGGCTGGATTCTTGTGGAGACGAACGCAACGGATAAACCCATTTTCAGCATCTCACCCATTTGCGCGGAGAGCGGCTGGTGCCTGCTCGTCTGGGTTGAGCATTTGACAGCGTCTCTTTCTGCTGGAGCTTGGCTGATTCAAGCCGTCCTTGGTCGGGCATGGAGGGAGCCGAGATGAGCGCCTTTCGGAGGGGTACTGGGGTGTTTCTGTTCGGGTTGTGTTGCGTACTAATGGGACTGTGGCGGCTCGGGGCCGCCTGCCCCGCGTCCTGCTCCTGCAGCGGGACCAGGATCGCCTGTGTGGACCAGGAGCGGGGTATCATGGCTTTTCCAGTGTTGCAGTCGGAGCTGGAGATGGACAACATTACCGACATGTGAGTCACTGTCCATGATCCATCACCGGACCCAACATACAGGCCTCGGCCTATGACAGATGTGTCTTCCATGAAATGAGTGCCTTTTGAGTCACTTTGATATTTCAAGTAGCAATTGTGCACCAATATTGAATTGTAAAAGCCTATCATATTAATTCAATTGGCCTTTAATATAGACCACATGAGAATTCAATACATCTGAATTGTGACATGTCCTTCCATGCACTCTCTATGACTTCTAGCAAGATTTGTATCCACATAACCCCAACATTTCTAAAACATGTCATCATCATTGTAAAGCTCTAGTTATGTTGTTGCTTTGACAGTAATTTCTGAAGGTGATTATTTATTTCATGTGATTAGTGATTCATTTACACATGTAAAATGAGGTAAGGTAAGGTAAACCATATTAAATGAACTGAACTCTCATTTTAATGTCGTGAAACTATTCCTTTCTTACATCCAAGAGTCAAACCATAGTGTAAAAGCAGTGAGCTAGTTCTACTCTTTTTTGCCCATGTTCTGGTGTTTTGTGAACATGTGCTTTTTATGACGGAATGTTAAAATGAGGTGAAATCTTACGTTTAAAAAAAAAACAAGTTACACTACTCAAAAGGCACACAATTGGTGGAATGACCAGACATAACCTTCCTAATCGGCACACAATAAAGAGGTGAAAAAAGCCTATGCGTTTTAGGCTATCAAGGAGCAGAATTGAAGGTTCAATCGAATGGCCAATTCTCAGTCAAAAGTTGGGCTATTTGAATTGGCTAATAAAACTTATTTTATAGTTTTGCAGCAGTGATGTTAGGAAAATAAGTCTGTGTGTGTGTGTGTGTGTGTGTGTACACGCGCTCGAGTGTGTATGTCAGTTTGAGAGCGGTGGGGACTACTGAACCGCGAGGGGGACTGTTGTGGTGCTATCGGTACCGATCGACGCTCCACGGTGGCTCGGGGAAGAGGTGTAGTCTTACTCCCGCAAATATTTGCAAGGACAATGGGCCCGAAAGCCTACAATTATATATTCAGATTTGTTTTGCATCTATTTTGAAAAAAAAATGAATTGGCCTAGACTAAATTAATTTCCACACACGTTTCAGAGCTGAAGACAAACAGAGAATCAAAAGTACAGCATTTAGAATGCGGAGGACATGATGTGAGCATCTCTTTGTCAAGACCATAGCAGACCCTTCGATGCATAGCCTCTATTTCAAAAAGTTTTATATTTTAACTTTATTTAACTAGGCAAGTCAGTTATTAAGAACAAAGTTTTATTTACAATGACGGCCTACCGGGGAACAGTGTGTTATATGGCTTGTTCAGGGGCAGAAAGACAGATTTTTACCTTGTCAGCTCAACCTTTCGGTTACTGGCCCAACTGTCTAACCACTAGGCTACCCCCCGCTCTATTGTAAGGTTACAGTGTAAACATATACAAAAAACATATATACACTTTAAAAAAATGTTTTGTTGATAAAATATTGAATACATCTATTTGTATGGAATAGTCGACTGTTAAAAATTACAAGAAGTTGACGACTGGAGTTAGGGCCTATCCTATATGTTGACAATCATCAGTCTATTTGTGAAATTTGTATTTTCAAACGACCTTGACAAAAGTCTTCAACAAAAACTCCCATCACGGAAAAACACCTAAACATTCACTGCTTGAAAGGGGCCTTACAGATAATTACATGTGTGGTGGGTGGGGTACAGAGATGAGGTAGTCATTCAAAAAAACTCTAAAAGTCTAAGCTTTTAGGGGTGTCTACTAACCTGACATATGGAATTGTTTTAAGATGGTCATACCATGGATCATTTAGCTATTTGATTTGGAATTTTAGGACCCCTGTAGGTGAGAAACAAAAGAAGAAACCCGCACACTGCTCTTGCTAGTATCACTGCTCTTTAATAAGCTTTACAATCGGCCGTTACCCCTATAGGTAAAAAAAATAATCAGAAGGAATAAGGTTTTGAAGTGTCTGTCCTACATCTAGGAGATATAACAAAGATCAGGAAATATATATATTTTTTGGACATACAGTGCATTCGGAAAGTATTCAGACCCCTTGACCTTTTCCACATTTTCTTACATTACAGCCTAATTCTAAAATGAATTAAATATTTTTTTCCCCTCATCAATCTAATGACAAAGCATAAACAGTTTTTTAGAAATTTTGCAAATGTTTTAAACATTTAGAACTGAAATATCACATTTACATAAGTATTCAGACCCTTTATTTAGTACTTAGCGATTACAGCCTCGAGGCTTCTTGGGTATGACGCTACAAGCTTGGCACACATGTATTTGGCAAGTTTCTCCCATTCTTCTCTGCAGATCCTCTCAAGCTCTGTCAGGTTGGATGGGGAAAGTTGCTGCACAGATATTTTCAGGTCTCCAGAGATGTTAGATCGGGTTCAAATCCGAGTGGCTGATTATTTATTTAATCAGTTTTAGAATGAGGCTGTAACGTAAAAAAAACATGCTATCGTACACATCAATCCAGAGCATCCCACACATGCTCAATGGGTGACGTGTCTGGTTAGTATGCAAGCCAAGAACTGGGACATTTTCAGATTCCAGGAATTGTGTACAGATCCATGTGACACGCGGCCAGTGCATTATCATGCTGAAACATGAGGTGATGGCGGCGGATGAATGGCACAACAATGGGACTCAGGATTTCATCACGGCATCTCTGTCCATTCAAATTGCCATTGATAAAATGTAATTTTGTTGGTTGTCTGTAGCTTATGCCTGCCCATACCATAACCCCATTGCCACCATGTGGCACTCTGTTCACAACTTTGACATCAGCAAACCCCAGTTAAAACCGGGATTCATCCATGAAGAGCACACTTCTCCAGCGTGTCACTGGCCATTGAAGGTGAGCATTTGAAGTCGGTTACGACCCCGAACTGCAGTCAGGTCAAGACCCTGGTGAGGATGACGAGCATGCAGATGAGCTTCCCTGAGACAGTTTCTGACAGTTTATGTAGAAATTCTTTGGTTGTGCAAAACCACAGTTGTCCGGGTGGCTAGTCTCAGAGGATCCCGCAGGTGAATAAGCCGGGTGTCCTGGGCTAGCATGGTTACACATGGTCTGCGGTTGTGAGGCCGGTTGGACGTACTGCCCAAAAGACATTGGAGGCGGCTTATGGTAGAGAAATGAACATTACATTTTCTGTCAACAGCTCTGGTGGACATTCCTGCAGTCAGCATGGCAATTTCACACTCCCTCACAACTTGAGACATGTGTTGCATTGTGTTGTGTGAAAAATCTGCACATTTTAGCATGGTCTTTTGATGTCCCCAGCACAAGTTTCACCTGTTCAATCATCATGCTGTTTAATCAGCTTCTTGATATGCCACACCTGTTAAGTGGATGGATTGTCTTGACGAAGGAGAAATGCCACTAACAAGGATGTAAACAAATTTGTGCAAAAAATCTGAGAGAAATAAGCTTTTTGTGCATATGGAACATTTCTGGGATCTTTTATTTTTATTAACCTTTACATGTTACGTTTATATTTACATTCAATGTATATACAGTACCAGTCAATAGTTTGGACACACCTACTCATTCCATGATTTTTCTTAATTTTTACTATATTCTACTGTACATTGTAGAATAATAGCCAATACATCAAAACTAGGAATTAACACATATGGAATAATGTATTTAAAAAAGTGTTATACAAGTCAAAATATATTTCATATTTGAGATTCTTCAAAGTAGCCACCCTTTGCCTTGATGACAGCTTTGCACACTCTTGGCATTCTCTCAAACAGCTTCATGATGTAGTCATCTGGAATGCATTTCAATTAATAGGTGTGCCTTGTTAAACGTTCATCTGTGGAATTTCTTTCCTTCTTAATGCGTTTGAGCCAATCAGTTGTGTTGTGACAAGGTAGGGGTGCTAAACAGAAGATAGCCCTATTTGGTAAAAGACCAAGTCCATATTATGGCAAGAACTGCTCAAATAAGCAAAGAGAAACAACAGTCCACCATTACTTTAAGTCATGAAGGTCAGTCAATGCGGATAATGTGTGCAGTCGCAACAACTATCAAGCGCTATGATGAAACTGGCTCTCATGAGGACCGCCACGGGAAAGGAAGACCCAGAGTTACCTCTGCTGCAGAGGATAAGTTCATTAGAGTTAACTGCACCTCAGATTGCAGCCCAAATAAATGCTTCACAAAGTTCAAGTAACAGACACATCTCAACATCAACTATTCAGAGGAGACTGCATGAATCAGGCCTTCGTGGGCAAATTGCTCCAAAGAAACCACTAATAAAGGACACTAATAAGAAGAAGAGACTTGCTTGGGCCAAGAAACACAAGCAATGAACATTAGACCGGTGGAAATCTGTCCTTTGGTCTGATGAGTCCAAATTTGAGATTTTTGGTTTCCAACTGCTGTGTCTTTGTGAGACGCATAGTAGGTGAATGGATGATTTCTGCATGTGTGGTTCCCACCGTGAAGCATTGAGGAGCAGGTGTGATGGTGTGGGTGTGCTTTTCTGGTGACACTGTCGGTGACTTATTTAGAATTCAAGGGACACTTAACCAGCATGGCTACCCCAGCATTCTGCAGCGATCCGCCATCCCATCTGGTTTGCGCTTAGTGGGACTATCATTTGTTTGACCAAGAAGCAGAGTGATGGAGCGCTGCATCAGATGACCTGGCCCCACAATCACCCGACCTCAACCCAATTGAGATGGTTTGGGATGAGTTGGATGACAGAGTGAAGGAAAAGCAGCCAAAAAGTGCTCAGCATATGTGGGACCTCCTTCAAGACTGTTAGAAAAGCATTCCAGGTGAAGCTGGTTGAGATAATCTCAAGAGTGTGCAAAGCTGTCACCAAGGCAAAGGGTGGCTACTTTGAAGAATCTAAAATCTAAAATCTGTTTTGATTTGTTTAACACTTTTTTGTTACTACATGATCCCATATGTGTTATTTCATCAATCAATCAATCAATCAATCAAATGTAAATTATAAAGCCATTTTTTCATCAGCAGAATTCCAGCCTAAAACCCCAAACAGCAAGCAATGCAGATGTAGAATCACAGCGGATAGGAAAAACTCCTTAGAAAGGCAGGAACCTAGGAAGAAACCTAGGGAGGAACCACACTCTGACGAGTGGCCAGTCCTCTTCTGGCTGTGCCGGGTGGAGATTATAAGAGTACATGGCCATTTAAAGCCAGATTGTTCTTCAAGATTTTCAAACGTTCATAGATGACCAGCATGGTCAAATAATAATCACAGTGGTTGTAGAGCGTGCAACAGGTCATTACCTCAAGAGTAAATATCAGTTGGTTTTTCATAGACGAGCATTCAGAGGTCGAGACAGCAGGTGCGGTAGAGAGAGGGAGAGAGAGTCGAAAACAGCAGGTCCGGGACAAGGTAATGTAGCACGGCAGAACAGGAGCAGCAGCACGACCAGGTGGACTGGGGACAGCCAGGAGTCATCAGGCCAGGTAGTCCTGAGGGATGATCCTAGGGCTCATGTCCTCCGGGAGGGAGAGAGGGAGAGAGAGAGAATTAGAGGGAGCCTACTTAAATTCACACAGGACACCAGATAAGACAGGAGAATTACACCAGATATAACAGACTGACCCTAGCCCCCGGCACATAGACTATTGCAGCATAGATACTGGAGACTGGAGACTGAGACGGGTGGGTCGGGGAACACTGTGGTCCCGACCGACAATACCCCCGGACAGGGCCAACCAGGCAGGATATAACCCCATCCACTCTGCCAAAGCACCAACTTACTACCCTGAGACAACTTACTACCCACAAAGATCTCCTCCACCGCACGTGCCCGAGGGGGGCGCAAAACCGGACAGCAAGATCACGTCTGTGACTCAACCCACTCAAGTGACGCACCCCTACTAGGGACGGCATGGACGAGCACTAGTAAGCCAGTGACTCAGCCCCCGTAATAGGGTCAGAGGCAGAGAATCCCAGTGGAGAGAGGGGAGCCGGCCAGTCAGAGACAGCAAGGGCAGTTCGTCGCTCCAGTGCCTTGCAGTTCACCTTCCCACCCCTGGGCCAGACTACACTCAATCATAGGACCTACTGAAGAGATGAGTCTTCAGTAATGACTTCAAGGTCGAGACCAAGTCTGCGTCTCTCACAGGGATAGGCAGACCATTCCATAAAAACGGAGCTCTATAAGAGAAAGCCCTGCCTCCAACTGTTTGCTTAGAAATTCTAGGGACAATAAGGAGGCCTGTGTCTTGTGACCGTAGCGTACATGTAGGTATGTACGGCAGGACCAAATCGGAGAGATAGGTAGGAGCATGCCCATTTAATGCTTTGTAGGTTAGCAGTAAAACCTAGAAATCAGCCCTACCCTTAACAGGAAGACAATGTAGAGAGGCTAGCATTGGAGTAATATAATCAACTTTTTTGGTTCCAGTCAGGATTCTAGCAGCCGTGTTTAGCACTAACTGAAGTTTATTTAGTACTTTATCCAGGTAGAGAGTAGAGCATTGCAGTAGTCTAAAGGTGCGTACTCCGGCCGCAAAACCTGACTCTAAAGGGGAGAGTCCGGGTGGACCTCCTTTACGGCGGCGGCTCTGGTGCGGTACGTAGACCCCCCTCCGCCTCTGGCTCCCCCCACTTTGGTGGCGCCTCTGGTGCGGGGACCCTCGCCGCCGGCCCCGGACTGGGGACCCTTGTAGCGGGCCCCGGACTGGGCACCCTCGTTGCGGGCCCCGGACTGGGCACCCTCGTTGCGGGCCCCGGACTGGGCACCCTCGCTGAAGACGCCGGACTGGAGACCGTCGTTGCTGGAGGCTCCTGACTAGAGACCGTCGCTGGAGGCTCCGGACTGGAGAACGTCGCTGGAGGCTCCGGCCTGGAGAACGTCGCTGGAGGCTCCGGACTGGAGGACGTCGCTGGAGGCTCCGGGCTGGAGGACGTCGCTGGAGGCTCCGGACTGGAGACCGTCGCTGGAGGCTCCGGACTGGAGACCGTCGCTGGAGGCTCCGGACTGGAGGCCTTCGTTGGAGGCTTCGTGCCATGTCTCACCACTGGAGGCTTCTTGCCATGTATCATAACTGGAGGCTTCTTGCCATGGATCATCACTGGAGGCTTCGTGCCATGGATCATCACTGGAGGCTTCGTGCCATGGATCATCACTGGAGGCTTCGTGCCATGGATCATCACTGGAGGCTTCGTGCCATGGATCATCACTGGAGGATTTTTGCCCTGGATCATCACTGGAGGGAGGAGACGTATGGGCAGTCTGGTACGTTGAGCTGCCACAGGGCTCACCAGGCTGGGGAGACATACGGAAGAGTTAGTTCTAGGCACAGGCACAGGACTCACCAGGCTGGAGAGACATACAAGAGGCCCTGTACTAGGCAGAGGCACCGGATACACTGGGCCGTGGAGGCGCACTGGGGGTCTCGAGCTAGGAGCCTGCACAACCCGTCCTGGCTGGATGGTGACTATGGCCCGGCACGTGCGGGCGCAGGCACAGGACGCACTGGGCTGTGCAGACGCACTGGAGACACAGTGCGCAGAGCCGGCGCAGGATATCCTGGGCCGTAGAGACGTCCTGGAGGTCTGGAGAGCAGGGCTGGCACACTCCGTCCTGGCTGGATGCTCACCCTAGCCCGGCAGATGCGGGGAGCTGGGATGTAGCGCACCGGGCTAAGAACGCGTGCTGGAGACACCGTGCGCTCCACCGCATAACACGGTGCCTGACCAGTACGACGCCCACCATGGTAAGCACGGGGAGTTGGCTCAGGTCTCCAATCTGACTCTGCCACACTCCCCGTGTTCCTCCCCCAAAACATTTGGGGCTGCCTCTCGGGCTTCCTTGCCAGCCGTGTTCGTCTCGCCGACTCCATCCTCCGGTATCCCTCTTCGCACTGCTCCATAGAATCCCAGGCAGGTTCTGGCACTCTCCCTGGGTCGACCGACCTCCTCTCTACCTCCTCCCAGGTTGTCTCATACCCCTGGCCACGCTGCTCCTCCTTACCACGCTGCTCCTCCTTACCACGCTGCTTGGTCCTTTGGTGATGGGAAGTTCTGTCACGGCTGTTGAAAGAAGAGGACCAAGGTGCAGCGTGGTGAGCGTACATTTTCTTTTATTAAATCAAAATGACGCCGAACAAAAACAATAAACACTACAAAAACAAACCGTGACGCTCAAAGGCAAAGTGCCCTAAACAAAGTCAACTTCCCACACCCACAGGTGGAAAAAAGAGCTACCTAAGTATGGTTCTCAATCAGAGACAACGATAGACAGCTGCCTCTGATTGAGAACCACACCCGGCCAAACACAAAGAAAACGAAAACATAGAAATAAAGAAACTAGAATGCCCACCCAGGGCATGACAAATCTAGAAGTGACAAGCATGGATTAGCTTTTCTGCATAATTTTTGGGCAAAAAGTTTCAGATTTTTGCAATGTTACGAAGATGTAAAAAAGCCGTCCTTGAAATATTATTGAAATGTTTGTCAAAAGAGAAATCAGGGTCCAGAGTAACGCCAAGGTCCTTCGCAATTTTATTTGAGACAACTGTGCAACCATCAAGATTACTTGTCAGATCCAACAGCAGATCTCTTTGTTTCTTGGGACCTAGAACTAGCATCTCTGTTTTGTCCGAGTTTAAAAGTAAAACATTTGCCAAAATCCACTTCCTTATGTCTGAAACACAGGCTTCCAGAGTAGGCAATTTTGGGGCTTCACCATGTTTCATCGAAATGTACAGCTGTTTGTCGTCCGCATAGCTGTGAAAGTTGACATTGTGTTTCTGAATGACATCACCAAGAGGTAGAATATATAGTGAAATCAATAGTGGTCCTAAAACGGGACCTTGAGGAACGCCGAAACTTACAATTGATTTGTCAGAGGACAAACCATCCACAGTGACTTACTGATATCTTTCCGACGGATAAGATCTAAACCAGGCAAGAACTAGTCCGTGTAAACCAATTAGGGTTTCTAATCTCTCCAAAAGAACGTGGTGATCGATGGTGTCAAAAGCAGCACTAAGGTCTAGGAGCATGAGGACAGATGCAGAGCCTTGGTTTGACACCATTAAAAGGTTATTTACCACCTTCACGAGTGCAGTCTCAGAAATAGGATGGAGTCTAAACCCAGACTGAAGCATTTTGTATACATTATTTGTCTTCAGGAAGAGACAGTGAGTTCATAGTGTTGATGTCTTCACTATTATTCTACAATGTAGAAAATAGTAAAAATAAAGAAAAACCCTTGAATGAGTAGGTGTGTCCAAACGTTTGACTGCTACTGTATATTTTATTTCACCCCGTTTCTGGGCTCACAAACCTACTTCCATACTTCCATAACATTTTGAAACTGGTACCGGGTTACCTTCAGAGAGACCTGTGACACTTGTGGCGGTCATAGAACAATACGAGTCTCCCCTTTCCATAGTCGGGTCATATTATTTTGTCGCCCAAACTGTTCGGATGCTGCAGACAGATGTTGGCACATTGACAGTACTGACTTCAGACGAGTCCTGTGGGGCTTGTGGGGGTCGTATTAGTTTGTAGGCCAAACCGTTTCGGACGCTACAGTGTAGCTCTGCCACTTTCCACAGTAGATGTGGAAGGCTGACATAGGCTGATGCAGTGGATTGAGATGCAACCCATACGAACCCCCCCCCCCCCCCCCCTGATATCTCTAGTTTTTTAAATGATGTTAATTACGTTGGCGCACGGGCGCGTCAATCGACTCTTAAGGATGAATATCTGTTGAAATGTGTACCGGTTGTTCAGTGGGCCTGCTACTTCTGTTAACTAACCTATTTTTCCCAATTTCATTTTTGACAGATATATTGCAAACCAAAGTAGCTTCTCTTCCATCAATGACAAAGACCTGCATTATTACCGGAACCTCACGAATCTGTGAGTCTTTTATGTTATGTGATATCTTATACTTGTGGTCATGGTGGGGCCCAGATTGTCAACTAGTGCAGTATGATCATGTTTTTGTGTGTATTTGCTTTGCAGAACTGTGACTAACAGCCGGCTTACCTATGTGTCTCGACTGGCCTTCCAGAACAACCTCAAGCTTCAGTATCTGTGAGTGGTTTCCATAGGCCTAAGGCAACATTTATCTCAATGTGAAGGCCAAATTAGAGTTCTTACAAAAATAATTGTTTACTGTAAGACAGACAACCCATTGGGCAAAAACTGGTTGAATCAACATCGTTTCCATGTCATTTCAATTAAAAAATTACATGTGATAACATTGAATCAACGTGGAAAACTGATTGGGTTTGAAAAAAGTCATGAAAGTAAGGGAGTTTCATGTTTTTTTCACCCAACTTTGAACCTAAATCCAATGACATGGTGACATGTTTGGTTGATTTCACGTTGAATTCACGTTGAACCAAATGCAAATCAAAACTAGATGTTGAACTGACATCTGTGCCCCGAGGCAGTTGTTGGAATGGTTGTACAGGTTAGCATTTCTTTTGGATATTTTTTTTGCATTGTCAATAATGTTAATTCTGATTGACAGGAATTTGAAAGACAACAACCTGTCATCTCTGTCTTGGAGGATATTTCGACATTTAAACATATCAAATCTGTGAGTTGCTTTTCAAATCAACTGTATTCTGTCTTATACTCGTCTGTCTCTCTGTCTCTGTCTCTGTCTTTCTCTCTCTTTCTCTCTCTCTCTCCCTACCTCTCTCTCCCTTTTTAACTTTCCCCCTCTTTCAGCAGTGTTTTATGTACCCCCGATTGACAATGTGTCATCATGGATCCCAAAAAACATTAGAGTGTGTGTGCGCGTATGTGCTCATCTGTTTGTGCTTATACATGCGTTTATGTGTGCATGTGTGTGCGTGTTTGTGTCAGTGTCCGTGTGTGTGAATCGACACTCAACGCTGTGTTTCTGTCTGTGTAGGATTCTTTCTGGGAACCCGCTGCACTGTTCCTGTGAGAACATATGGATGAAGCTATGGCTGGGAGAGGAGGTCGATGCTCAGGACCTCCAATGTACAGCGGAGGGTGGTGGGAGGAAACCCCTGACCAGGCTCAAACTCCCTCACTGCAGTAATGGCCCCACTTGATTTATTTTTATTGAAAATGTATCCTTCCCATCCTGATAATGCCCCCCCCCCCCCCCCTCATCCCCCTCCCGTCCCCCTCTTATGTCAGAGCGGGCTTACTGTCAGAGACAGAGAGATAATGGTCATAATGGAGAGTGAGCAACGCTGGACTTGGGAGATCCAGTTTCAGCAGAGAGAACTTATGTCACGGACAGTCATTCTTTAAAGTGGCTCGTTTTTTCAACAACATGCCCTCGTTATTCATACCCAGAGAGTCAACTCCCTTCCAACTCAATAGTTTTCGGGCATTGTTTATTTTACAGGCTTTCCGTAGAGCTCATATTAAAATTCTAAGACGTAACTCGTCTTGAGGTAAGAAAACAGTTAAGGTTGGGGGAAAATGTCAGAAAACTATCCCTTTACTGGCTTTGCGGAATAAAGGAAACTGTCCTTAGATTCACATGCTGTGTCCTAATGTGAAATTTGCACATTATGAGTACCCACAAACCAAAGCTGGTCTAGGATCAGTTTCCCCCTTCCACTCAGTAACACTCACCAGTGTGTATTAACACAGAGGAACCTGGGCCTGTACTAGTGTGCTCTGGGGTACAGAGGAGGCTATATAGTGACATTGATAACACTTATTGATCCGGCTGTCCAGCCTCCACTCCATTAGGATGCTATTTTCACCTTCGCCACGGTTACGTGCGGGCCCCTGGAAAGACGGCAGGGGGACCCCGTGTATGAAGACGACGCACGGGAGAGGCCCCACATGTGTACGATGCCCCATGGCTGCCAGCCAGCCAGAAACACTGAGTACCCTGCAGCCCCCCTTTCTCTCAGTCATTCTCTCTGTTGTTCCCTCTCACTCTCTCTGACCATCTCTCTTCCAGGGAATCTCTCTGTCGTTTTCAGTGAATCTCTCTGTTCATCTCTCCCTCTCTCTCTCTCTCTCTCTATCATCCTGCACTTTATGAGCTCCACTGTTCAGTGCTGTAGTTTTCATGTGTTGGATGCAGAGGTTATCTGAGGCCAAGATATAGTCTTCACTGCTGCCTGTCAGTATTTATATTGGAGATGTTGATGCTGAAAGCTTTACTGGTGTCTAAAACTGGTTTCAACCAGTATACAACCATTGCAACCAGTTTAGCCCACGGGGTGTGTTGTTAAAGATGGACACATTGTAAAGGTATACTGTGCCAGCTGGCAGTGCTTGTAAGAGAGTTGTAAGAGAGATGGTAAGGGCTGATATTGCGCTCTGAGTGCTGAAATTAATAGTTTTCTGGGTTTTAGAATGATTGAGAGGGTTGCCATGCTGTTAAGAGTCTTGGCGACGTCCCTGAGTGGAGATAAGAGATCTGTCCATTTCATCAGCCAGGACTTTCGACAGACATTGGCCCTTCTTCGCCAGACGCTCCCATGCCATTGACCACGGCTAAGAGGCAGCCAAGCTTCTGATTGGACACATAGTCAGGTCACAGTCAGGTCACAGTCCCCTCCCCACCAACGTCTGTTGTGTTGTTGTCTCCCTTTAGAGAGGCTCCAGACAGTGTCCAATCGATTTTATTGGAGTTGCGAGACACATGGAGTTGTAATCTGTGTGTAACCACTGCCGTGTGTGTGCAGTGATTTTTAACTAAGATGGCATTGAATCTCTCCTTCGTTGTCGTTGGCAGTGGTTCCCATGGCGACTCTGAGCCCGTCCAAGGTGATGGTGCAGGAGGGTGCTGATGTGGTGCTGACATGCAACACCTCCGGAGAGCCCTCTCCTGAGCTCATCTGGAAAATGACCCCACTCATCTCCTACTACGAGGTCAGTCACCACGCCGCCCCCCCCACCAGAAAGCCCATGGCCCCGGCTCAAATTGGTCTCGGGTCAAAATTAGTGCGCTATATAGGGAATAGGGTACCATTTTAGACACGGCCATGAGTAGGGCCAGGAGTTTTACTGACCACACAGATTTGTTCATGGTCAAGTAAAACTCCTGGCCCTACCCATCAGCAGGTGCAAAAATAAGTGTTTCGTGGTCAAGTAAAACTCCTGGCCCCACCCATCAGCAGGTGCAAAAATAAGTGTTTCGTGGGCAAGTAAAACTCCTGGCCCCACCCATCAGCAGGTGCAAAAATAAGTGTTTCGTGGTCAAGTAAAACTCCTGGCCCCACCCATCAGCAGGTGCAAAAATAAGTGTTTCGTGGTCAAGTAAAACTCCTGGCCCCACCCATCAGCAGGTGCAAAAATAAGTGGCATTTATTTCAAGCTGGAATCTTTAATGGTAAACTGCCACGTCTGTTTACGACATTACAACAAAAAATAAGTTACTGCAAACAATGAACACTGTTGTTTACCCTCTGACATCATTGCAAACGCGTTAGAACAACAGAAATGTACTGCCATTTTTTTTTACCACGTTGTGCAACGCTCCTCACCTCCGCTTCATCAACAAAAGAGAAACAACAACGGCAGTGGTGCTGCTTGCCCTACTGCAGATTCCATCTTTAACAGTAAAGTTGATGAGAAGACTGGATCCAAAATATACAAATGCAGAAAAATGCAGAAAATGTTTTCACAAAAATAATTAACTTGAAAAACAAACTTACTTGGCCAATAGCAAAATTACCTCAAGTTGAGGAGGACTAAGGCAAAACGGCTCAAACTCAGGGCAAAACGGCTATAAACTCACACGTGAGTATATGGCAGAGCTATAGCAACAGCGTGTTACCTAGACAAGCAGCTGAATGAGGTGAACAGGGATCCTAAAAGGACCAACCTCATCTGGCATATTGCAGATCTTTTAACACCAAGGATTATATCACCAATTATTCACTAGTATTGGTCTATAATGGTACTTGCTAATCTAGTTGTGTAACACCATTTGTTTAGCATAGGTTATCATACAGAAGAGACAGCACGATGTCAAAGAATCAACAACTACTAGGGAAGGATATCTGTTTAGAAATGGTAAAGCATGATCTTATAATATCACTAACAACCAGCAACAGGTATTGTGTTTGCAAAAGATTTTCAAAATAACTGTTGATGTGTTAAAGCATTGGTCATGTGGATGAGATGGGTACCTGACTCACTGTGTCTCTGTGTGTTCTTCTGCAGATTGAGACCTCAGGCCAAGTGTCTGAGCTCCATCTCTATAACCTCTCCTCCCTGGACAACAACTGTAAGATCACCTGCAGTGCTGGGAACATTGTGGGCGAGAATGAGTCCACAGTCCTCCTCAACATCCTCTGTGAGTTCCAAACATGACTCACATCTCTAGACAAGAGGGGGAAAGAATGAGAATAACACCTGCCTTAACTCGTTCCCCCTTCTTTTCTCCCCTCTATGGCTTCTCCTTCTATCTGTCTCACTCATTCACTCACCTGCTCACTCACTCCCTCACCCGCTAACTCACTGGCCCGTTCACTCCCTCTCTCTCTCCCTCCCTCTCTCTCTTTCCCTCTCTCTGTCTCTCTCTCTCTCTCTCTCTCTCTCTCTCTCTCTCTCTCTCTCTCTCTCTCTCTCTCTCTCTCTCTCTCTCTCTCTCTCTCTCTCTCTCTCTCTCTCTCTCGCTCTCTCTCTCTCTCTCGCTCTCTCTCTCTCTCTCTCTCTCTCTCTCAGTTCCCCCTAACATCAGTAAGCTGAGTGATGCCTACCAGGACCACCACTGGTGCATCCCATTCAGTATTTCTGGGAACCCAAAGCCCGAGCTCCGCTGGCTGTTAAACGGGGAGCCGGTCATTGAGGGACCCTACATCATGACCATGATCCATGACTTCTCTGAGAGGGAGTACCACGGCTGCCTGCAGCTGGATAGCCCCACACACATCAACAACGGACCGTACACCCTGCTGGCCAGCAACAAGTACGGACAGGACCGCAAGACAGTCGATGCCCACTTCATGCGCAACCCCTTTGAGGGAGGTATGTGTTGTGTAGTGTAACCACTCTCTGAATCTCAATTAAACCCCTATCCCACTTGTTTCATTCTGAGAGGATTGGATAGTCTGCAATATGGCAACAACTCCACCTGGCCTATCAAATGGTAAGATGGAGCTACAGTATTACCATATCGTTTACATCTATCTCCAATCCTCTCAGATCTACTCAAGTTATTAGGGGGAGGGGCTAGGGGTCAAATTGCACATAGGACGGGTGTCAAACTGAATTCCTAGAGAGCCGTGTGTCTGCACATTTTTTAAACTGTAATTATATCTTAAAAATGTAAACGCAACAAAATAAAAGATCCCAGAAATGTAACATATGCACAAAAAGCATATTTCTCTCAAATGTTGTGCACAAATTTGTTTATATCCATGTCAGTGAACATTTCTCCTTTGCCAAGATAATCCATCAAGCTGACATGTGTGGCATATCAAGAAGCTGATTAAACAGCATAATAATTACACAGGTGCACCTTGTGCTAGGGACAATAAAAGGCCACTCTAAAATGTGCAGTTTTGTCACACAACAGAATGCCACAGATGTCTCAAGTTTGAAGGCGTGTTCAATTGGCATGCTGATTGAAGGAAAGTCCACCAGAGCTGTTGCCAGAGAATGTAATGTTCATTTCTCTACCATAAGCCGCCTCCAACGTCGTTGTAGATCATTTTGCAGTATGCCCAACCGGCCTCACAACCGCAGACCATGTGTAACCATGCCAGCCCAGGACCTCCACATCTGGCTTCTTCACCTGCGGGATCGTCTGAGACCAGCCAACTGGACAGCTGATGAAACTGAGGAGTATTTCGTCTGTAATAAAGCCCTTTTGTGGTGAAAAACGAATTCTGATTGGCTGGGCCTGGCTCCCGAGTGTGTGGGCCTATGCCTTCCCAGGCCCACCCATGGCTGCGACCCTGCTCAGCCACGTGAAATCCATAGATTAGGGCCCAAGGAATTTATTTCATTTGACTGATTTCCTTATATGATCTGTAACTCAGTACAATCGTTGAAATTGTTGCATGTTGCGTTTATATTTTTGTTCAGTGTATTTTCAATTGGTGTCCAATTAAGACCTACAGTAGACAAGCAGGTGAGCGGAGTTCTTATCTCATCTATTACCTTATTACCGTATTTTACCCAACAGGAACAGTGACAGAACCTCTTTACTATGGTGAGTTGCTGTTCAAATATTTACATGGAACATTGACTGTCTAAATTACTGATTGAACTGTTTAGCAATAAACAATGTGCTTTCCTTTTGTGAATAAAAGATGTCCTGACACCTGAGGATTGTTGACTTGTGAAATGCTTTGGAAACTGATTCCTGAGCTTTGCTTTTTGTCTCATAAAGTGTTAGTACTTTCTTTTCTCTTTCCTCTCCTCGTGTCACACCGTCTCTGGGCACCACAGACCCAACTACAGGTATGGTCACTGTCCCTTCACGTTACCTATTCACACAGCGGAGCTTTCAAAGCACATAGGCCCATGTCACTCTGACACACTCAATAGAGGGAACACTTTACTTGAAAGGGTACCTTCATAAGGACTTCATAACCCAACCCATATATACTGCATTCGTGAACAGCAATGTTTATGCCAACAACCGCAAGACATAATACAAATATTCTTATTAAGTCCTTATGTAGGCACCCCTTCAACTAACGTGTTACCCACACGGACAGACATATTTGATCAACTACATTTGAAATGCGGGATACTTTAGCATCTGCTGTCTTCTCTTCTCTTCTCTTTGAAAACAGACGACACACCTCTAGATCCACCGGAAGACAGAGTTGCTGTAAGTCACACTCTAAGACACCTCCTTGTGCACTTGTTTTGTGTTTGTGTGAGCCTTAAACTGTTCTGGGAGCAGTCCTGTTGTGGGAGCGAAACGTTTGTGTTTATATTCTATGGTTTAATGTAGTATGTTTTACCAGGACTATTATTATTAATAGTACTATATAGTGTGTTTATAGTTGACAGTATGTTTAAGTTTTATACATTTATATGTCATGTTTTTATATGGTTGGTGTCATGTGTCTTGGTGGTAGTAGGCTACACGCTGCGACACAATGTGTTTCAGAGTGGTAGTGGTGGTCCTAGCTCAACAGCTATGTCATTCTCTCAGGTGTACGTGGTCGTAGGGATTGCAGCAGTAGCCTTCACAGGTTTCCTCTTGATGCTGGTCATCCTAAAATTCGGGGGAAACTCAAAGTTTGGAATCAAAGGTACAGTAAGTCCCTTTACACAGTAAACTACCGTAACCTATGTCAATCGTTAGCATAGCAAGACAGGGGCTTTCTCTCAAATCTGAAATGGCACCCTATTCCCTGAATAGTGCACTTCTTTTGGCACTGCATAGGATGTAGGGTGCCATTTGGGATAAAAGCGTAGAGTGGGGTCTGAATGGTGGTAAAGAGGTACTCAGATGTTGCTGGTGAATAACATGCATGTGGATCTCAGTGATCCGTCTCAATGTCTCATTGTGTCTTGTTCCACACTAATCATCCCGCAGACCTTTATTGTGCATCCCAATACAAAGATAACCGTGCACTGTAGCCCATCTCTGTCTTTACTGATGCTGTTGTCGTCTAACACAAGTTGTTGTCTAACTTACTGAAGAGGATTTCGATACTAACCGACATGAGCAGAAACAGTGGAGGGGTCAACTCACTCTCACTCAAATCTCTTAGTTTGTACTAATTCTGAACCACACTGGAAAATGATATGTGACTGTGGCTTCTAAAAGCACTTTTGAAAGCGCTATCCTGAAATCCTCTCTCTGCAATGGATTGAATCCTGACCTGAGTGTGTATGAGTGTGTGTATTTCTGATAAGATTGTCTATGTAGGAGTCTGGGAAGACCACAGCTGCCTCAGTATAGCCTGTTATTTTGATACTGATTGGTTTATTGCCCCTCTGAGGGTGACAGGTGTGAAAGGAAGCGGTAGAGGGGGAGTAGTGGTGTCTCCTTTCTTCTGCGGAAGTGGAGGATGAGGTTCCACTGGAGGCGTCGATTGCTCTCCTCCCTCTCAGCGCCTTCCCTCGCAGTGCATACGTGTACAATATGTGTGCGTAAATGTCTGTGTGCGCGCATGCGCGTCTTAGTGGGAAGTTAGCTGGAGTTTCAGCATTGCCCACACAAATATTCACCTCGAGTCTCTCGCTCCTCGACATGGAAGTGACACTACTGTCACTCAAACGCACGATCCCCACTAAAAGCAAACACTTTCACTTTTAGACACACACACACACACACACAGGACAGTATGGATGTACAAGTGTGTGCGATACAAAAGGTTTGAAGAGAACGTAGTGAGCCCTGTTCTTTAGACTCCTCAGTACACACACACACACACACACACACACACACACACACACACACACACACACACACACACACACACACACACACACACACACACACACACACACACACACACACACACACACACACACACACACACACAAAGGTGTACATGGTTGCATGCATCTTTCATATCATCCTGCAACTGCTCTTCTGTTATAAATAAGACATGGCGTACAGTAAGGATCAGAGATACTGTCTCTTACTCTATACTGTCTATGTGTGTGTAGATTTAGGTTGTCATTGTCTTTTACAGTTTGTGGGAGTCAATATGAATGTGTGCGTGTCCAGAGTGTTAAGGAGTAAGATTTCTGTGTTACCAACTCAGAAAATGTTGTCTGTAAAGATGTAAAAATCTGTGACGTCAGAGAAAAGCGATTGTCAGGTATTGGTCATTGTCAGGTATTGGTTTCATGACAAAACAGACCTAAACCTGTTTGAACATCCTCTGGAATGGAAAAAAAGAGAGAAGAGCAGCGGAGAAAGACAGACAGAGAGCGAGATATCAGGGACGAGAGAGTGAGAGAGGGAGAGAGCACTTCTGTATACTTATCAATGATTCAGGAGGGCAGGTATCAGTTTTCTCTGTGTTTTGGAAGAGTGCCGGACAATCAATAGGAACAGTGCCGGACGATCAGTACATTTCTCTCAAGGTCAGAAGTATCTCTGATCGGACTCCATAGAGCATGCTCACTCTATGTGTTCTCCTCCTCACGTAGAGCACACTTGGGCCCCGTCCAATTATCAAACGCCTGCCCTCATGGGCCTCCCTCACACCTTGCACTACCCCTGTGGGGAATTGGATTTGTACAGAATGGGGCCCATTCTGGGTTCCAGATGTCTTCAGAGGACCACAAGCACATGTAGTGGAGGAACTTCACAGGCACAACGGCAATGAGTAACCTTGCCAAAGACCAGAAGCTTTAGCTTAATGGGCAATCAATCTTGATGACCCAGATGACCTGGGTATTTGGTATTTTATTAGAATCCCCATTAGCTGTTGCGAAAGCAGCAGCTACTCTTCCAGTGGTCCACACAAGTTGTGAAACATGATATAATAAAGAACATTAATAGACAAGAACAGCTCAAGGACAGAACTACATCAATTTAAAAATGGCACACATAGCCTACATATCAATGCATACACACAAACTATCTAGGTCAAATAGGGGAGAGGCGTTGTGCCGTGAGGTGTTGCTTAATCTGTTTTTTGAAACCAGGTTTGCTGTTTATTTGAGCAATATGAGATGGAAGGGAGTTCCATACAATAATGGCTCGATACCTGGTAGGATGCAAGCATAATGCAGGCACACACACGCACGCACGCACGCACACACACACACACACACACACACACACACACACACACACACACACACACACACACACACACACACACACACACACGCACGCTGCAGACACATCACAACTGCTGATACCATACTCTTATTATGATTGTTAAACACTGCGCAATTTAAACACTTGGCACCCAATCTCCCTTCCCCAAAACACTTGTAAATATTGTACTATGAATTGTGCCTTCCTGTATTATGCTTATATGTTTATTCTATTTTATTGAGCCATTTACTTTATGTTCATATCCTTGTCTTTTATTGTTTCTTATTGTTGTTGCATTGTCGAGAAGGAACCTGCAAGTCAGCATTTCCTTAGACGGTGTATACCATGTGTATCCCGTACATACGACTAATGAAACTTGAAACTTGAATATTGATAAATTGGAATCAGCACTATACCAGATAGAGATTATTGATCGACCTGATCGCAGGCCTGTCTGTCGCAAGCAGATTCCTCTCTCATGGCCTATCGAATCTTATCCCTTTCCATCACACTGTTTCGCTAAGGTCAGCAGACTTGTTCAGGCGCTCAGTGTGTGTGTGTATGTGTGTGTGTCTGTGTGTGTGTGTGTGTCTGTGTGTGTGTGTCTGTGTGTGTGTGTGTGTGTGTGTGTGTGTGTGTGTGTGTGTGTGTGTGTCTGTGTGTGTCTGTATGTGTGTGTGTGTATGTATGTGTGTGTGTGTGTGTGTGTGTGTGTGTGTGTGTGTGTGTGTGTGTGTGTGTGTGTGTGTGTGTGTGTGTGTGTGTGTGTGTGTGTGTGTGTGTGTGTGTGTGTGTGTGTGTGTGTGTGTGTGTGTGTGCGTGCGTGCGTGCGTGTCACACATGCTCCTGAGTTACAGGGCTCAGCAGATCATTGCTCCTCTATGTGCAGGAGGCCTAAAGCAGGACTGCGGGGAATGGCTGACTATTGAGTTTTCAGTAGCGGGGAGAAATCAGCTGCAGTTAGTAGCATTTAGGGAAGGTAGTGCTGAATATTAAGTAGTAGACCTGGGACAGATGTCTATCAATTGAGTGTACTAAAATACACTACATGACCAAAAGTATGTGGACATGCTCGTCGAACATCTCATTCCAAAACCATGGGCATTGATATGGAGTTGGTCTCCCCTTTGCTGCTATAACATCCTCCACTTTTCTGGGAAGGCTTCCCACTAGATGTTGGAACATTGCTGCGGGGACTTGCTTCCATTCAGTCACAAGAGCATAAGTGAGGTCGGGCACTGATGTTGGGCGATTAGGCCTGGCTCTCAGTCGGCGTTCCAATTCATCCCAAAGGTGTTCAATGGGGTTGAGGTCAGAGGTCTGTGCAGGCCAGTCAAGTTCTTCCACACTGATCTCGACACACCATTTCTGTATGGGCATAACTTTGTGCACGGGGGCATTGTCATGCTGAAACAGGAAAAGGCTTTCCCCAAACCGTTGCCACAAAGTTGGAAGCACAGCATCGTCTAGAATGTCATTGTATGCTGTAGCGTTAAGATTTCCCTTCACTGGACCTAAGGGGCCAAGCTCGAACCATGAAAAACAGCCCCAGACAAATATTCCTCCTCCACCTTTACATCTGACACTATGCATTGGGGCAGGTAGCATTCTCCTGGCATACACCAAACCCAGATTTGTCCGTCGGACTGCCAGATGGTGAAACGTGATTCATCACTCCAGAGAACGCGTTTCCACTGCTCCAGAGTCCAATAGCGGTGAGCTTTACAACACTCCAGCTGATGCTCGGCATTGCGCATGGTGATCTTAGGCTTGTGTGCGGCTGCTTGGCCATGGAAACCCATTTCATGAAGCTTCCGACTAATAATTATTGTGCTGACGTTGCTTCCAGAGGCAGTTTGGAACTCGGTAGTGAGTGTTGCAGATGATTTTTACGCGCTATGCGCTTCAGCACTCGGCCGTCCTGTTCTGTGCGTTTGTGTGGCCTACCACTTCGCGGCTGAGCCGTTGTTGCTCCTAAATGTTTCCACATCACAACAAGAGCACTTACAGTTGACCGGGGCAGCTCTAGCAAGGTAGAAAATTGATAAACTGACTTGTTGGAAAGTATGACTGTGCCACATTAAAAGTCACTGAGCTCTTCAGTAAGGACATTCTACTGCCAATGTTTGTCTCTGGAGATTGTATGGCTGTGTGCTCAATTTTATACACCTGTCAGCAACGGGTGTGGCTGAAATAGCTGAATCCACTAATTTGAAGGGTTGTCCACATAGTTTTGTATATGTAGTGTTCTAATCTTTGTTGCGTGAGTATCACAGTATTCAGTGTCGTTGTGCTGATCAGGGTCTGGTGTTTCTAAATTGTGTGGCAGGGGTACAGTAGTGTTGAGTTCTATTGAATGTAGTGAGTGGTGTTGAACAGTGTTGAGTGGGATTGTAGTTTTCAGGTGGACTGCAATAAGACACAGAGGGGGGTGGCCCCAGAAGCTCACTGCATGCTGTTGCCACGGATACGCATGGCATAACCAGCCCTGCTCCAAATATGAATCATTATCGCCGGCCAAGCTCAAAGAGTGAATCACCATCACACACACACACTCGCACTCACCCGCCGGACTATCTGCATTGACCCTCTTAGTTTGCACTAACTCCTTTAACTCCTTTCCAACTCCTATCATACGCTGCTGCTAGTGATTATTTATATTTTGGGGTAAAACTTTTGTCATTCTATTGCTTATGAGCTTTGTTATTATTTTCTTGTCACAATTTATTAAACTTACGGGTCGGTAATCAGCTGGGGACTCTCCAGATTGTATTGGTTTTAATATAACTGAAATGACTGTTTGATACATGGAACTAGGAAGCACTGAATTTAGAGTCAAAGAAGGCTGTCGGATCAGACCCGCTGTTGTTTAATTCACATTCATATCGATTTTCATCGTAGCTTTTAAAATTGCCATTAATCGCATTGTTTCTAATTCATGTGAAAATTATAATTGGTTTGGCGTGTATTTGCTTTTTGAGGGCTGAAATATTTTTACCAGGTTTATTTGCCATTAAGTTGTGTGCTTTATTTGAGTTTAACCTGTAGTTGTTGTCTCTCTTGAAAGTAAAAGATCATATTCCTGCTTTAGTAAAAATATATATTTTCTTCTTTACCTTGTAATGATTTTTATTGGCTTTTTCCAAGAGACTGATTCATTTTTCTTTACTTTTAATTTCTAACTCAGATAGAATTTTTGCCATGTATGAGATTATCATTCCCCTAATGTACGCCTTAAAAGCATCCCAAATTATATCTGGTGTTGGCTTTTCTCTGTCCCCTATGTCTACATTTATAATGTTAAAGGTTTAAAAAAAAATCCATTTACGTATTTAATAAATTTGGGGTCTTGAAGATGCGCTCTTTTCATTCTCTATATTCTGTCACATGACATAGTGAATTTTCTGTTGGTGTAATTAAGCATGATACCGGAGAATGATTCGATGTCACTACGTCATAGATTTTTAAACCCAGTAAATTGTTGTGTGCATTTAAAAATAGTAATCTCCAGGTGTCCTGTAAATTATTTGTAAATTTGACATTTTTCATCATCTTTGGAGGCTCCTTGAGACGACTTTTTAATTGCTTCTTCTGACAATCTTATCGAATATATGATTTAGGTCTTCTGCTAAAATAATAGTTATTGTCTGGATTTGATCTAATATAGCTTGAATTCTATCTAAAAACACCAGATTTGCCCCTGTGGGATACACAGTGCATTCGGAAAGTATTCAGACCCATTGACTTTCCCCACATTTTGTTACGTTACAGCCTTAATCTGAAATGGATGAAATATATATATTTTTCTCATCAATACCCCATAATGACAAAGCGAAAACAGGTTTTTAGAATCTGCTTGCAAATTTATAATAAAAAATATTTAAAAATACCTGTTCAGAGCCTTTGCTATGAGAAATTGAGCTCAGGTGCATCCTGTTTCCATTGATCATCCTTGAGATGTTTCTACAACTTTATTGGAGTTCACATGTGGTAAATTCAATTGATTGGACATGATTTGGAAAGGCACACAACTGTCTATATAAGGTCCCACAGTTGACAGTGCATGTCCGATCAAAAACCAAGCCATGAGGTCAAGGGAATTCTACGTAGAGCTCCGAGACAGGATTGTGTCGAGGTACAGATCTGGGGAAGGGTACCAAAACAATTCTGCAGCATTGAAGGTTCCCAAAAACACAGTAGCCTCCATCATTCATAAATGGAAGAAGTTTGGAACCACCAAGACTCTTCCTAAAGCTGGTTGCCCGGCTAAACTGAGCAATCGGGGGAGAAGGGCCTTGGTCAGGGAGGTGACCAAGAACCCGATGTTCACTCTGACAGAGCTCCAGAGTCTGTGGAGATGGGGGGAACCTTCCAGAAGGACAACCATCTCTGCAACACTCCACCAATCAGGCCTTTATTGTAGAGTGGCCAGACAAAATCCACTCCTCTGTAAAGGGCACATGACAGCCCGCTGGGAGTTTGCCAAAAGGCACCTAAAGACTCTCAGATCATGAGAAACAAGATTCTCTTGTCTGATGAAACAAAGATTGAATTCTTTGGCCTGAATGCCAAGCGTCACGTCTGGAGGAAACCTGGCACCATTCCTACGGTGAAGCATGGTGGTGGCAGCATCATGCTGTGGGGATGCATTTCAGCGACAGGGACTGGGAGATTAGCCAGGATCGAGGGAAAGATTAACAGAGAAAAGTGTGAGACAAGTGTGCCAAGCTTGTAGCATCATACCCAAGAAGACTCAAGGCTGTAACCACTGCCAAAGGTGCTTCAACAAAGTACTGAGTAAAGGGTCTGAATTTCTAAAAAGCTGTGGTTGTTTTGTCATTATGAGGTATTGTGTGTCGTTTGATGACGGGGGAAAAAATGATTTAACAAATTTTTGAGTAATTGTAACGTAACAAAATGTGGAAAAAGTCAAGGGGTCTGAATACTTTCCGAATGCACTGTACAATTATATCAATGTGTATTTTTTAACATGTCAGGTACAATTCAACATTATAAAATGGGAGATTCATAGTATGAACACATAGTTATTGTATACATTACGTATATAGAGCGTGTGAGCATGTGGGCTGAGTGGACATTTAACAGAGAACACACAAAAAAACATAAAGCAAAGTACTTCTTTGTACTTTGAGGAACTGTGTGCCTTTTTAGGGCTTTTAAGCTTCTACTCCTCTCCTATTGTACCAACAGTCTGTGGATTATGTCATTGGAGAAATTGCCACTTAAGTACTGTGGTCCGTTTGTATTACCTTGTAAATTAAAAGGGAGAGTGGGTCCACCAAGAGACTGACATGAGATGAGTGGAGGCCCCACACATACTTCTGAGAAGTGTCTGATGCCCTCCCAGTCACCCTGTCCCAATCCCTCGGATAGAGCCCCTCTCCACTCTCACCAATAATGCCATTGAATCTTAGCTATAATGACAAACAGAATAATAATGACTCAACATCCTCTCCTAATCTGTCCAGAACACTTATTCATTTTAAAGTAGGTTTTGCAAGTCAGATGACATTGTAGTATAGTTAAATCCGTCTCTCTCTCTCTCCCAAGCCAAACCCATCCCTCTCCACCTCACCCTCCCAGATTGCACCCCCTTTACACCACCCAAGCCAAATTTGCCCCAACCTCCCATCCTTACCCACCCATACCCATCCAAGCCAAGCTTGTAGCTTGGCTTGGGACAATCCTCTGCGCTCCCCTCCACACCCACAGCACTGCCGGGAAGCTGAGGTGAGACTTGATCCTCTTTTCCTCCACTGACTGTCTAATCGGAATGTAGCAGACAGGTCCTAGACTAATTGAATGGACCGGCCGTCCTTCCTCCCTGTCCCTCAGAAAGTTTATTTTGGTCTGATAGTTCCACATCTCTCCTCCTAGAAACTTTTCCCTTCGCTTGTGGACTTCAGTGCACAACACATCAGCTATCTGTGACCAGGCTAAAAAACCTTTTCAAGCCAAACCTTCACATCATAACCGCTAACCGCTACACACAGCCTACATCGTTAATGTCACCAAATTAGCTTACGTCATAGCTAGCAACATAGCTACTAGAACTAACACGTAAGTAAACCCGCTACAATCATGCAGTACAGTGTACAGTCAGCAGGCAGTTTAGCAGTAACACCGGCTCTAGTACTTCATTTTTAAAGAAATTAATTATTTGTTCAAAACTGTTCAACTGTTGTCTTTCTCTTTGAGCCAACTACTCACCACATTCTATACACTGCAGTGCTAGCTAGCTGTAGCTTATTCTTTCAGTACTAGATTAATTCTCTGATCCTTTGATAGGGTGGACGAAATGTCAATTCATGCTGCAAGAACACTGATAGGTTGGAGGATGTCCTCCAGGAGGTTGTTATAATTACTGTGTAAGTCTATGGAAGGGGTTGAGAACCATGAGCCTCCTAGGTTTTGTATTGAAGTCAATGTACCCGGAAGAGGACGGAAACTAGCTGTCCTCCGGCTACACCATGGTGCTACCCTACAAAGTGCTGTTGAGGCTACTGTAGATCTTTATTGCAAAACAGTGTGTTTTAATCAATTATTTAGTGGCGTGAATATATTTAGTATAGTTTTATCCAAAAAGGATAACTTTTTTAATGTTTCACATTTATTTAAAAATATAATTCACTGAGGATGGTCCTCCCCTTCCAACTCTGAGGAACCTCCACTGTCGTGTATATAGCCAAGTTATCATTACTCATTGTGTATTTATTCCTCTTGTTATTCTTTTTTCTATCTTTTTCTCTTTGCAATGTTGGGAAGGAACCAAGTAAGCATTTCACTGTTAATCTACACCTGTTGTTTACAAAGCATGTGGCATATCAAATTTGATTTGACGCAAACTATCGTGCACGCACACACACACCTCCGTGTTCCCACTCACACCACACATTCATACGCGCATACAATCACATGCAAACACACATATGATCAGTGGAGTTAGATACAGGTGAGGCAAGTTGGCAAGGAAGGGCCATGGCTAGAAAAGGAATACCAGGATATGTGATTTAGACACCTAGGTTGTGTAACATCTTTGTGTGAGGTGTGGAGCAGCTGCTGTTCTCTCCCATGGCGTGTCTGTCCAAGACAGTTCATGGTTTCAACACCAGGAACAAAACACATTCCGATCCCTCCTTACTGTTCCAGTTATCAACCTGATGGCGATTAGCGTATTGTTTTTGTCTCGATACTCGCCCTCCACTCCGCCACTCCTCCATTCCCAGGCAGATGGAACATTCTAATAACAATCTGTGTCAGCTCCTGTTCTGCCACTCTGATTCATTTCCAATAACAAACCAGAGGACAACTGTTGTGTGACTCCCATAAAAGTCTGAGATGATAAAACTTTTTTTTAGGGGTTGTGATGACACACTGTCTCTTTATCTATTGTGGTTAAAGGAAAATTCCACTCAAAAACTATCTTTTGGTATTTGTTCCAGTAGTCCATTGTTGATATAGTCCTAAAATGTGTTGCACGTCAGCAATCAAGTTTTAAAGATGTATAACTTTCAAAATATTGAAATATTTTGCATCGTATGATGCTCCCTCTTGGTGAGAGGGAAAACGGTTAAAGTTGAATTTGGAAGTTGAAATGAATTCGTTTTTGTTACTTGCACCATGCTAGTAGTATTGTTTAGCCTGTCGCTGTTAAATAGGATGAATCTTTTAACAAACTCATCCATTCACATCCTAACTGTACAGTCGTGGCCAAAAGTTTTGAGAATGACACAAATATTAATTTCCACAAAGTTTGCTGCCTCAGTGTCTTCAGATATTTTTGTCAGATGTTACTATGGAATACTGAAGTATAATTACAAGCATTTCATACGTGTCAAAGGCTTCTATTTACAATTACATGAAGTTGATGCAAAGAGTCAACATTTGCAGTGTTGACCCTTCTTTTTCAAGACCTCTGCAATCCCCCCTGCCATGCTGTCAATTAACTTCTGGGCCACATCCTGACTGATGGCAGCCCATTCTTGCATAATCAATGCTTGGAGTTTGTCAGAATTTGTGGGGTTTTGTTTGTCTCTTGAGGATTGACCACAAGTTCTCAATGGGATTAAGGTCTGGGGAGTTTCCTTGCCATGGACCCAAAATATCGATGTTTTGTTCCCCGAGCCACTTAGTTATCACTTTTGCCTTATGGCAATTTCCAGCTCCATCATGCTGGAAAAGGCATTGTTCGTCACCAAACTGTTCCTGGATGGTTGGGAGAAGTTGCTCTCGGAGTATGTGTTGGTACCATTCTTTATTCATGGCTGTGTTCTTAGGCAAAATTGTGAGTGAGCCCACTCCCTTGGCTGAGATGCAACCCCACACATGAATGGTCTCAGGATGCTTTACTGTTGGCATGACACAGGACTGATGGTAGCGCTCACCTTGTTTTCTCCGGACAAGGTTTTCTCCGGATGCCCCAAACAATCGGAAAGGGGATTCATCAGAGAAAATGACTTTACCCCAGTCCTCAGCAGTCCAATCCCTGTACCTTTTGCAGAATATCAGTCTGTCCCTGATGTTTTTCCTGGAGAGAAGTGGCTTCTTTGCTGCCCTTCTTGACTCCAGGCCATCGTCCAAAAGTCTTCGCCTCACTGTGCGTACAGATGCACTCACACCTGCCTGCTGCCATTCCTGACCAGGCTTTGTACTGGTGGTGCCCCGATTCCCGCAGCTGAATCAACTTTAGGAGACGGGTCCTGGTGCTTGCTGGACTTTCTTGGGCGCCCTGAAGCCTTCTTCACAACAATTGAACCGCTCTCCTTGAAGTTCTTGATGATCCGATAAATGGTTGATTTAGGTGCAATCTTACTTGCAGCAATATCCTTGCCTGTGAAGCCCTTTTTGTGCAAATCAATGATGACGGCACGTGTTTCCTTGCAGGTAACCACGGTTGACAGAGGAAGAACACCCTCCACCCTCCTTTTGAAGCTTCCAGTCTGTTATTCGAACTCAATCAGCATGACAGAGCGATCTCCAGCCTTGTCCTCGTCAACACTCACACCTGTGTTAACGAGAGAATCACTGACATGATGTCAGCTGGTCCTTTTGTGGCAGGGCTGAAATGCAGTGGAAATGTTTTTGGGGGATTCAGTTAATTTGCATGGCAAAGAGGGACTTTGCAATTAATTGCAACTCATCTGATCACTCTTCATAACATTCTGGAGTATATGCAAATTGCCATCATACAAACTGAGGCAGCAGACGGTGAAATTTAATATTTGTGTCATTCTCAAAACTTTTGGCCACGACAGTATATACACTGACTGTACAAAACATTAAGACCACCTTCCTAATATTGCGTTGCACCCCCTCCCCTTTTGCCCTCAGAACAGCCTCAATTCGTCAGGGCATGTAGTCTACAAGGTGTCGAAAGCGTTCCATAGGGATGCTGGCCCATGTTGACTCCAATGCTTCCCAGAGTTGTGTCAAGTTGGCTGGATGTGCTTTGGGTGGTGGACCATTCTTGGTACACATGGGAAACTGTTGAGCCTGAAAAAACCCAGCAGCGTTGCAGTTCTTGACACAAACTGGTGCGCCTGACACCTACTACCACACCCCTTTCAAAGGCACTTAAATATTTTGTCTTGCCCATTCACCCTCTGAATGGCACACATGCACATCCATGTCTCCAATTGTCTCAGGGCTTAAAATCCTTCTTTAATCTGTCTCCTCCCCTTCATCTACATTGATTGAAGGGGATATAGCTTTTACCTGGATTCACCTGGTCAGTCTATGTCATGGGAAAGAGCTGGTGTTAATGTTTTGTACACCTGCCCTTGCACTGTAGGACTAATTCACTAATCAACCTTAACCTGCCACTTAATGCTGTTGATCCCACTAACTATGCTAAGCACCACTGTCTTACCAGCAACTGGGACCTACTTTCTACTTTTGGGGGATGTTTTACATGTAGATATGATTTGAATATATCATTTCTAATCATATATGCTTTATATATCATTTGTTTTATTCTGATTTCACCATTGTCCTTTATGTTGCTGCTCATTTTATTTATTTGATCTGTGTTTTTCTTCAGGCTTTGTGTTATTTCATAATGTTCCAGTGGAGGTGGTTGGGCGCTAGGAGAGACGGACTCACAAACACAGACAGACAATCAGACAGACAAAAACAACAAGTGGAACAGACAACTAGCAGGATGGTGTCATGTAAATACAGTGTGGTGGTACACTGCACAGTGAAGGTGAGCTATAGGCCCAGTAGAGGAGCCGGCCATCCAATCAGCAGGAGGTCTGGTGGTGAGACCCTGAAAGCCTCTCTGTAGATGAATAATGCAGAGCAGAGGGGCCGAGATAAGACGGCCATTAACCTACATCTGCCCCCCGCCCCACACACACACATGCACAAACGAACAAACACACACACGCACAATTAATCCAGAACACTGTCCACCCCCAACACACACACCAACAAATCCAGACTCTATACTAGATAACACTAGGCTCTCTCCTCCAGCACCACTTTCATCACCATCTACAGAGGAGTCTGTCCAAGGAATTTAGAGTGGGTTACTGGAGTAGGTGTTCAGGTAAGGCCATAGTGAGGTATATGTTAGTGCCCAGACACACTCGACCTAACAGTGCTGAGATCTCATGTATTAAACACACACCTCTGGAAGGCTGTGTTAAATTAATCATCACAGTGTAATTCCCCCAGCACTCCAACTCTGCGTCAGACAGACATATACACACAACACACACATACATACACACACATACTTTGTACATGCAGATACTACTTAACACATTTACAAACATAGAAAAAATGCACAATCACACATGCATCTCCACATGCTAACACGTGAACTTACACAATACTTTCAATTTACACAAATAGGTCAAATGCATGCAATACACACACAAACACACGCACGCGCGCACACACACACACACACACTCATTAAAGCGGCAGTTCAAATGTAGGTCAGGTTTGATGTATTCAATTGATGATCTTACACAGGGTCACTGTTGAGACACATTTATCAGACAGCTTCCATGAGATACAGATACACACGGTTACACTTCCATAGGAAAATAAAACACAGGTTTTCATAAACCATTAACCTTCTGTTACCAGGACATATAGTATATCAACATGTTTTGCACATATTTGTACTTATTTCAGTGCTATATATTTTTTAAGAGGAAATAAATACTGTATTAACATTTATTAAACTGGAAGTGCATCTTAAAGGTCTAATGCAGATGTTTTTATCTCGATATCTCGATTTTGGGTAACAATTAAGTACCTTACTATGATTGTTTTCAATTAAAATGTTCAAAAATAAACAAAAATATCTTTCTCAAGCAAGAATTTTGCTAGGACTGTCTGGGGGTGATCTGAGTGGGGAGGGGAAAACTGAAAACTAGCTGTTTGTCACGATCGTCTTGCGGTGAGAGAGAGGACCAAAACGCAGCGTGTGAAAAATACATTCTCTTTATTTAGAGAAGAGAAAAACACGAACGAACACTATAACAAAAATAAACAAAACAACAAACGACCGTGAAGCTACAAACGTAAGTGCAATACAAAAGCTACAAACGTTCTACATAGACAATTACCCACAAACACATAATGCCTATGGCTGCCTTAAATATGGCTCCCAATCAGAGACAAATGAAAGACAGCTGTCTCTGATTGAGAACCACTCAGGCAACCTTAGACTTACCTAGACACATTCACTAACCACAACCCCATACACAAAACCCAACACCCCCTTTACCATATAACCACCCAAGACGAGACAAAACACAAACATTCCCCATGTCACACCCTGACCTAACTAAAATAATAAAGAAAACAAAGAATACTAAGGCCAGGGCGTGACAGTACCCCCCCCCAAAGGTGCGGACTCCGGCCGCACAACCTAACACAGAAGGGGAGGGTCCGGGGTGGGCCTTCCTATGGCGGCAGCTCGGGTGCGGGACGTGACCCCCACTCCACCATTGTCAATACCAGCTTTGGTGTCTCTGGTAGATCCTGGCTGACCGGCGGCTCTGGCAGATCCTGGCTGACCGGCGGCTTTGGCAGATCCTGGCTGGCTGGCGGTAGGATCTGGCTGCTCATGGCTGGCTGGCGACTCTGGCTGCTCATGGCTGGCTGGCGACTCTGGCTGGTCATGGCTGGCTGACGGCTCTGGCTGGTCATGGCTGGCTGACGGCTCTGGCTGGTCATGGCTGGCTGACGGCTCTGGCTGGTCATGGCTGGCTGACGGCTCTGGCTGGTCATGGCTGGCTGACGGCTCTGGCTGGTCATGGCTGGCTGGCGGCTCTGGCTGGTCATGGCTGGCTGGCGGCTCTGGCTGGTCATGGCTGGCGGACGGCTCTGGCTGCTCATGTCTGGCGGACGGCTCTGGCTGCTCATGTCTGGCGGACGGCTCTGGCTGCTCCTGTCTGGCCCGGCGGCTCTGGCTGCTCCTGTCTGGCGGGTGGCTCTGGCTGCTCCTGTCTGGAGGGCGGCTCTGGCTGCTCCTGTCTGGCGGGCGGCTCTGGCTGCTCCTGCCTGGCGGACGGCTCTAGCGGCTCCTGTTTGGCGGACGGCTCTAGCGGCTCCTGACTGACGGACGGCTCTAGCGGCTCAGGACAGACGGGCGGCTTTGAAGGCTCAGGACAGACGGGCGGCTTTGAAGGCTCAGGACAGACGGGCAGTTCAGGCGGCTCTGGGCAGACGGGCAGCGCAGGCGGCGCTTGGCAGACGGACAGCTCAGACGGGGTTGGGCAGGCGGGCAGTGCAGGCGACGCTGGGCAGACGGAAAGCGCAGACGGCTCTGGGCAGGCAGGCAGCTCAGATAGCGCTGGGCAGACGGCAGACTCTGGCCGGCTGAGGCGCACAGTAGGCCTGGTGCGTGGTACCGGAACTGGAGGTACCGGGCTAAGGACACGCACCTTAAGGCTAGTGCGGGGAGCAGCAACAGGACGCACAGGACTCTGGAGACGCACAGGAGGCTTGGTGCGTGGTGTTGGCACTGGTGGTACTGGGCTGGGGCGGGGAGGTGGCGCCGGATATACCTGACCGTGCAGGCGTACTGGCTCCCTTGAGCACTGAGCCTGCCCAACCTTACCTGGTTGTATGCTCCCCGTAGCCCGACCAGTGCGGGGAGGTGGAATAACCCGCACTGGGCTGTGATGGCGAACCGGGGACACCATGCGTAAGGCTGGTGCCATGTATGCCGGCCCGAGGAGACGCACTGGAGACCAGACGCGTTGAGCCGGCTTCATGGCACCTGGCTCAATGCTCAATCTAGCCCTGCCAGTGCGGGGAGGTGGAATAACCCGCACCGTGCTAAGCACACGTACAGGAGACACCGTGCGCTTTACCGCATAACACGGTGTCTGCCCGTACTCTCGCTCTCCACGGTAAGATCGGGAAGTTGGCGCAGGTCTCCAAACTGACTTCGCCACACTACCCTTTAGCCCCCCCCAATACATTTTTGGGCTTGACTCACAGGCTTCCAGCCTCGCCTCCGTGCTGCCTCCTCATACCACCGCCTCTCGGCTTTAGCTGCCTCCAGCTCTTCACGAGGGCGGCGATATTCTCCAGGTTGTGCCCAGGGTCCTTTACCGTCCAGTATTTCGTCCCATGTCCAGAAATCCTGCGATCGCTGCTGCTGCTTTTTCCCACGCTGCTTGGTCCTTTGTTGGTGGGTGATTCTGTAACGTTTGTTCTCCTCCTCATCTGAGGAGGAGCATGGATCGGACCAAAACGCAGATTGTGTGGAATACATGATGAATTTATTTAGACAAGACGAACACGAAGCACACTTGAAAAATTACAAAACAATAAACGACGTAGACCGACCTGAACATGAGAACTTACAGAACACGAAGAACGCACGAACAGGAACAGACTAAACAAACGAAACAGTCCCGTGTGGTACATACACTGACACGGAAGAAATTCACCCACAAACAAACGGTGTGAACAGCCTACCTTAATATGGTTCTCAATCAGAGGAAACGTAAAAACCTGCCCCTAATTGAGAACCATATCAGGCTAATTAACAATGAACCCAACATAGAAACATATAACATAGAAAGCCCACCCCAACTCACGCCCTGATCATACTAAATAAATACAAAACAAGGGAAAACAGGTCAGGAACGTGACAATGTGGCTGGGGGTAATAGCGTTTCTTTCACATGACCCATCAATTTAGACAAGTGTGTCTGGGTAAGCATCATCTAATATTTATACAATATTTTTATCGGGACATGTTCTATTTTAGATATTTCTACTATGCAAATATGTAAGTTACCATTTAACTGTACCATTTACACCTTCTGTATCCTGTGCATGTGACAAATAAACTTAGATTTGATTTGATATATTGTGTGTTTACCGGAGACGGTAATGTGAAGAACAACATGACCTGCACCAACGTCAGATTAGGATATAGGCCAAGGACTAGATAAAGTGTATTTTTACTACTACTTTTTGCTACTACTTTCACCACTTTTAGTCTTGAAGTCTTTGGTTGTTTACTACACTACCTTACTCACTCTGTTTAGCACATGGCCTCACATGTGAATCCTTAAAGAGATGGGTGGGGCTAAGGCTTAAGAGGTTGTGAATGATGCTGAATGGGTGTAGACAAAGAAATACATTCAAGGGCCATTTTCTCAAAAGTGAGGTTACAAGTTGATCAACTTTCAAAGCAGAATTACTTTCCCATTCTTCCTTAACTGCAGTGTATGATATACCATTATGTAGTCTGTAATTTTATCCAATAAAAAAATAAAATAAAAAACTATTTTTTTTGTTGCTACATAACACTTTATGGATCACATTTATAAAACGCAGGAAAACCACATTTTTGATTGCACTGGGCCTTTAAAGTTTTTTTCTATTGGAATATATGTGTACACTCCGATATGCAATATAAAATATGTTTTTATAGGCTACTTGCTGAAATATCCAGAGCCAAGAGCCTCTTGTGAGTGTATTATGTGGTTGTTGTGCTATACATGATGGATTGATTGCTGTAGTGTTTTTACGTCATATCCAAGAGGCATATAGTTACAGTAAACTATGATATAGGCCCTCATGTGAACCATTTCAATTTTTGAGCCTGTTTCTCATGCTGAGGTCTATAAAGCACTAAAGGCAATGGAGACTAAAAAGTCTGCAGGTCCAGACAACCTAGATCCCCTACCTCTTAAAGATAGCAGCTGATATTATTACTGAACCTGTGGCTCACATTTTCAACTGAGTCTCTTGACCAATTCCATACCCAGCATTTGGAAATCAGCTTATGTCCTCCCACTGCTGAAGGGTGGAGATCCCTCAGATGCCAATAACTATCGTCCTATCTCTAAACTCCCTATCCTGGCCAAAGTCTATGAATCCCTAGTGAACTCACAGAACTCACAGTTAAAAAAACGTCTTAGTTGAACAGAACATACTGAGCGTGGTTCAGTCTGGCTTTGGATCTGGGCACAGCACCACAACTGCAGCTACGGCAGTGGAAAACAACATCATTAATGCACTAGATAAAAAGCAACATTGTGCTGCTCTGTTTGTTGAGTGTAAGTGCTTGTTTTATGCTGGATCATGTTGTTGTATTGTATTGTTGTATGTTTTAATTCTGTAATTTATTGATTGTTGCTGCCTTCTTGGCCAGGGGTCTCCCTCGAAAAAGGGGCTCTGGGTGTCAATGGCCTTTTCCTGGTTAAATAACGTAGGTTTTTTTTTAAATACAAAACTATTGAGGTTCACTCGTTGACAATAAACACAAATGGAACTGTATATTGGTAGTCACTAAAGTGAATGCATTTTTCTCATGTCCACCCTCTCTGTCCTTCCTCCCCCTCTCTAGAGTGTGTGTTTGGGTTTTGTAGAAGCCCATCCACACACTCTGTCCACACACAGGCCATGAGCGCTGCATGGACATAACACACACACACACACACACACACACACACACACACACACACACACACACACACACACACACACACACACACACACACACACACACACACACACACACAACACACACAACACACACACACACACACACACACACACACACACACACACACACATACATACACACACACACACACACAGTGGCTGAAAGAGTGCAATTCAAAGCCCTCAATGACACTCAGACTGGATTGTCAAAATGTCATCAATCCACGCCTATGTGTGTATTAATGTGGCCATTCAACATTAAACACATCAGGGAACCTACAGTGTGCACCACCACACTTACAGCCATTCATTTACAAGACAAACAATGGATGGCAAATAGTATTGGGAGGAAACTTGTGTTTTTTGCCTGTCTCTCTTTCTCTTCCCTTTTCATTATTCTTCCTCCCTCCACTCTACTCCATTTTCCTTCCTTTTCCTTCTCTCTCGTCACCTTTGCTTGTATTGAGTGGGAAGCTGGTTTCCTAGTGGCATATGAGAAGGTGAATGTGGTTTTTTATTCAAAATAGAAAAGCACTGACAGAGAAAGAGAGAGAGAGAAATCTCTATTTTTAAATGGAGGGGGCGTTTTGTTAGGAATCTGATATGCTGTTGACTGCAGCTAGGTCCTGTTCTGTCAGGTACAGAGAGGGCTGGATTCAGAGCCTGTCATTTCATTGCAGTGTAAATGAAATTGTATCCTACCTTCTATCTCCATTAGTCTTCATCCCTTCATCCTTCTCTCTCTCCCCCTATTCAATTCATTCATTTGTCCACCAACCCCCTCCTCATCTCCTTTCTCTATCTCTCCCCCTCTCCCCCTCTCCTCTCATTCCTACGTACGCTTTTTTGTCTCCTCCTCCTATCCCTCCGCCCTTAATTTCCTTAGTGTACATGAGATCGATAGATCACTTCCTGTGTTCAGCGGGGTTAGAGGTGGATTTAGAGAGCAACATGCTCGGGTTACCCTGCTGGAGGGCCCCGGGGTGGCTGATTTGGGGGGGGGGTCAGGGGACCAGAGGGGTGACAGTGACAGGACACTTTACTGGTCACTCTACATCACTGCCGGTTAGCACTGAACATGTCTGAAGTGGACGTGGAACTCAAGTTCCTTACTGGGTTCAATCTCAGCATCTCCCCTCATTTTGACAACACTGATAGACATGATGCCATTTTAAACCGTTTAGTACACTCCACATGTCCATAACCCCAACAGCCCTTAAACCCCATGTCCAATAAATGTTCTGCTGCTGTCAGTCTGTCTGTCTAAGGAAGAGCGCCCAGCAAGCCAGAGGAGATCAATATAGTTAGCTAGGTCACCGGTGATAGAAGTCAGTATTCAACGTCCATCCATGTCTGAGGATGTCAGGAAATGATGTGGAAACCGGCCACTAGGAGCATCAGTGAGCAGTGTTACCTTCAAATAGGTTTCGGAAGCATCTGCCTCTGATTCCAAAGGTCGCAAGTTCAAATCCAGCAATCGAAAGTTGTTTTTGAGATTTTTGTTTAAAGCCTATCCCAAACCTTAACCCTTACCTTAACCAATTAGCGTTAATTCCTAACCTTAAAAATGTGGAGTTGGTGTCTAAACTTAACCTTAAACACTTAGAAATTTGACATTTGGAACAACTTCGAAATTTGACTTTTGAGAAACATGGAGTCACCCCCTCAGTCCAGCCAGCCCACCCCAGCAGCGGAGCAGCTCTCTGTCTGTTTAATGGTGTTAGGTCAGGACCTGACCCCACTTAAGCTTTTACCTACACCCCCCAGCCCCAAACGACTCCCCGCGGCCCACCGACCTGCTCTGTGCCTCCCTCCCTTCTCCAGGCTAAATAGCATTTATAATGATCTGACCCTGGACCTCACGTTAAAAGTGAGCATACCCCCAGCCCCCCCCCAGCACATGCCCACTCTAATCTCATGGCTGAAAACCATAATTCGCTAATTACTGTAGTATCTGGTGTTTGATTGAGATACAGAACGAGGAAAAGTTCATTACTCTCAGATTTTGTCAGGCCTAGAGTGTGTTTCTGCGGGGTTCAGAGAGGTGTGTATGTGGGCCGCCTGACGTCACTGTCTCTGGTAAGTCATGTACATCCCCTAACTGCCTGTCGTCTACCAGGCTGTTTGCACTGCAGGTCAACCTGATTAGACCAGCCGTGCTCGGAGGATCACTTCTCTCAGTCAGAGAAAATCCATACATAAGTCTCTTTTTACACTGCCCAGAACATTGGGGTCCAATCAGATCCAAGATGGACGCCTCTCCAGTCTCAACAATGCATTGAAGTGCAGCCACTACTGTACAATGCGTCACGGCTCTTCCTGAGGACGGCGGTGGAGAGGGAGGCATAATGGTGGCACATCATTTGAGCACCCACAGGGGAGAGAGAAGCCTGTTTGCGGAGAAACCACTCAACACATTAGCGGTGGAGAATGAAAGAGCTCCTCTGTAGAGCGCTATAGTGTCCTCGCTCCGCTTGAACCTCAAGTAGCAGAGAGAAGCCACGGCAGCCCAGTAAAGAAAGGCTGGACGAAAGAGATCCGGTGTTATGAGATTGTAAAGTTTAGTTGGAATTCTCAAACCACCAGGAGGCAAGGCTCACCTTTAGTCATAAACTAAGACCCCTATAGAGGTTTTCCTGGTCAGATGTCGTGGTGAGGAACAACTCCTGGCCCTAGTCAATATGAATTAGGGTAAATCATCCCACTACGAGATAGTTAACTTGCTAACCACTGCTCCACTAGGCTTAACCTTCGTGAGGGAGATCATAACTACCTCGTTATTACCTTGGTAAGGGTCGCTACAATACTTTTCATGAGTGCTGCTGTCATGTGCCAGGGGTTATGTTGTTTCCTTCCAACACAATGCATCTACTATTTTCGACGGACATGTGCTTTGACTTGCAGGAACATACCAGTCATGTTTCACCACAATCCGATGATCAGGGTGCACGCATGGAAGCATACACCCACACTATCACACACACACACACACATACTAGCACGCAGACATACAAACACACACACACACACAACCTTATAAGTCTGCTGAGAGACAATCCCTCTTTGTTTCTCTGTCCTTTTCCACAGCCTCCTCCTTCTTAGGAATGCACCACTGCCATGTCTCTACTGCTCCAAAAACAACACTGTGGTGTGTGTGTGTGTGCGTGTGCATGAGTGTAGGTGCGTGTGTGTGTGTGTGTGCATGTGTTCGTGTTCAGAGATTGAGACTGTGTGTATGAGAATAAGAGCTTCATTGTTTATTTTGGGATGGAAGTGGAAACCAGAGAAGAAACAGAGTTTGGTCCACAGAGAAGTGATGGACAACAAAGGAATTGTTGAGGCTCAGCGTCAGACCATCGTTCTCTCTCCCCATTCGCAAAGCACTCTATCGACGCACCTTCTCTCACCATGGCCTGAACTACTGTTGTACGTTCATTGCCCCTGAGGGGATACACACATGCAATTTGAATACATTTTTTGAAGATAGGTTTGGTCCTCAACTTCCACTATTTTTAAGAGGTCATTCGCAATTGCCAAATCCATTTATAGACTTTCAAATTCATGATATATAGCCATTGATCTTGAGGAATTTGCCTGTAAATGCCGCATGAGCTTAGTTCAACTGTCTGATCTGGCTTCCATAGCTGTCTATGCATTTCTCCAGCCCCATCCCTTAGATGTTTACGGGAGGGGGGAAATTGCCTTGCAATGAAGAGTGTTGGGCCAGTAACTGAGAGGTTGCTGGTTCGAATACCCGAGTGGACTAGGTGAATAATCTGTCTGTGCCATTGAGCAAGGCACTTAACCCTAATGGCTCCTATAAATCCCTCTGGATAAGCGCGTCAGCTGAATGTAAAACGTTAAAATGTTTACTGAAACAGTGGCGGGGTGTACGTTTTGTTGTTGTTTGAAACACAGATTTCCCTTTTAAAGACCCTTTTTCTGTTGGTGGATCAGAGGAGACCGATGAAATCCTAGACAGTAACAATACAAAATCCACTCAAAATGTACTATTTAACAATATTTGAATATTACCTGTTGTAAAATTGCATATAAAATGTGTTATACCCATATTGCGTGCTTTGGATATGGGCTTTGACAATGAACAAGGACGGGTGTGGTGATTGGTATGTAATTAAGCTTTGTGCTTTTTGCTAAGACAAAAACATGCCTCCCCTTCCATTTGTTTCTTTCCTTCTTCCACATTCATTTTCCTCAAACACCTCTTCTCTTCTCTTCATCTCTCTCCTCTCTTTTACCTTTTCTCTCACACTGAATTCCACTCCCCTCGCTTTCTCCCCTCTCTCAGGTGCATCGTCTGTGATCAGCAACGATGACGACTCAGCCTCTCCTCTCCACCACGTGTCCAACGGCAGTAACACTCCGTCCTCCTCTGAGATGGGCCCAGACGCCGTCATCATCGGCATGACCAAGATCCCCGTCATCGAGAACCCTCAGTACTTCCGCAGCAACAGCATGCTCAAATCAGACACCTGTGAGTAGAACAACAAGACCATGGCTTACACACACACACACACACACACGCACAGCGACAAGTATGCAATACACATATGAATGGCTTTCTTTTGCCACCAGTTCATTTTAACTGGTAACAACATGTTCTGAGCTGACATAGCCTACTATGCTGCAGCGAAGAAGAGTAACGTGCGGACTAGGAGATCTCAGGGGATCTGAGTGCTGACGTCCCCATGAATCTGTTACACCAACACATATTGTAGACGCCATCTAAGAACCCATACCTGAATGTGCGTATGCATAGGTTGCCATAGCAACAACCTCTCCGCTGCTATGGAACCGGCCTTGGAGCTGCTGATAAAATGTGTTGAGTGGGACAGGATGCGTTCTCTCTGTGTGTGTGTGTGTGTGTGTGTGTGTGTGTGTGTGTGTGTGTGTGTGTGTGTGTGTGTGTGTGTGTGTGTGTGTGTGTGTGTGTGTGTGTGTGTGTGTGTGTGTGTGTGTGTGTGCGTGCGTGCGTGCGTGCGTGCGTGCGTGCGTGCGTGCGTGCGTGCGTGCGTGCGTGCGTGCGTGCGTGTACAGTACCAGTCAAAAGTTTGGACACACCTAGTAACCAAAAAGGTGTTATGTTATATTTTACATTCTTCAAAGTAGCAACCCTTTGCCTTGATGACAGTTTTGCACACTCTTGGCATTCTCACAACCAGCTTCACCTGGAATGATTTTCCAACAGTGTTGAAGGAGTTTCCACATATGCTGATTACTTGTTGGCTGTTTTTCCTTCACTCTGTGGTCCAAATCTCAAATCATCTCAATTGAGTTGAGGTTGGGTGATTGTGGAGGCCAGGTCATCTGATGCAGCTCTCCATCACTCTCCTTCTTGGTCAAATAGCCCTTACACAGCCTGGAAGTGTGTTGGGTCATTGTCCTGTTGAAAAACAAATTATAGTCCCAATAAGCACAAACCAGATGGGATGGCGTATGGCTGCAGAATGCTGTGGTAGCCATGCTGGTTAAGTGTGCCTTGAATTCTAAATAAATCACAGACAGTGTCACACGCAAAGGACCCCCACACCATCACACCTCCTCCTACATGCTTCACAGTGGGAACCACACATGCAGAGATCATCCGTTCAACTACTCTGCATCTCACAAAGACACAGCAGTTGGAACCAAAATTCTCGAATTTGGACTCATCAGACCAAAGGACAGATTTCCACCAGTCTAATGTCCATTGCTCATGTTTCTTGGCCCAAGCAAGTCTCTTCTTCTTATTGGTGTCCTTTAGTAGTGGTTTCTTTGCAGCAATTCGACCATGAAGGCCTGATTCACACAGTCTCCTCTGAACAGTTGATGTTGAGATGTGTCTGTTACTTGAACTCTGTGAAGCATTTATTTGGTCTGAAATTTCTGAGGCTGGTAACTTTAATGAACTTATCCTCTGCAGCAGAGGTAACTCTGGGTCTTACATTCCTGTGGCGGTCCTCATGAGAGCCAGTTTCATCATAGCGCTTGATAGTTTTAGCTACTGCACTTGAAGAAACTTTCTTGACATTTTCAGCATTGACTGACCTTCATGTCTTAAATGAATGATGGACTGTCATCTCTCTATGCTTATTTGGGCTGATCTTGCCGTCATAGGGACTTGGTATTTAGGGCTATCTTCTAAATAGGGCTATCATCTGTCTATCACCCCTACCTTGTCACAACACAACTAATTGGCTCAAACACATTAAGAAGGAAAGAAATTCTACAAATTAACTTTTTACATGGCACACCTGTTAATTAAAATGCATTCCATGTGACTATCTCATAAAGCTGATTGAGAGGATACCGAGAGTGTGCAAAGCTGTCATCAAGGCAAAGGGGGGTTACTTTGAAGAATCTCAAATATAATATATATTGTGATTTGTTTTTGGTTACTACATGATTCTATATGTGTAATTTCATAGTTTTGATGTCTTCACTATTATTCTACGATGTAGAAAATATTACGAATAAAGAAAAACCCTTGAATGAGTAGGTGTTCTAAAACCTTTGACTGGTATTGTATGTGCATATCTGTCTCCGGCTTCTTCTCCTGTCTGGGCCAATGGAGAGAAGGTTGTGATCTGACTGGTCTCTGCAGCCCAAAAAAATGGATTCGTAAAATGTCAGTCAATGATGCTCAATACTGTACAACTCAGTGTTTGTGTGTGTGCGTGTACGGGAGCATGTGTGTGTATAAATGTAGTATTCACTTTGATGAGGAAGAGATTAACAGTGTAGGTCAGGTATTCTGTCAGGGGAGTGGGTGTGACTCTAATATCTTAGAAAAAGATCAATGGCCTCCATTAGTTTTGTCCACTCCATTAGAGTAGTCAGAGCTCATTAAGAACATGAGACACACACACACACACCCCAGCTGATAGACACACTCACAGATGCACTGTCAACTTGCATGTCTTGCAACTGAAGTACTAAAGGCCGACACAACAGAGGTTTCCTCCTTTCTTAGTGCAGTCTACTCTTCTTTCAACCCCTGTTTCTTCCTTTTGTTCTCTCCATCCTGGTCTCTGGGTTTAGAAGGATTAACATTGTACTGGAAAATTTGATTCACAAATGTATTTTTACCAGGATGTTTACTTGCAGAAGGGCTCTCCTCCTGTGGAAATGATCCCGTTCACCCATGACATCAGAACACAGGGACTAAAGTCTAAAGCCAACCACTATTCTACCCTCCAGAAGTGAGGCTTCGGAAATGAACAGCTACTTAGCTGAAACTAGAGAGGATGACAGACAGTGGAAGGGGGGTGGACTTGGATAGGGAACATGTCTCTTCTTGACATGTATATTTTACGTACTTACAAAGAATGATAAAAGAGTACATGTGTAGAGTTAGGTTGTGTAAATGAAGACTTACTGTACATGAATTGGCGGTAATGGTGGAATTGTATGGTTGTAATGGTAAAAATATCTGAGTTTTAACTTGGAAGTATTTGTGTAACCATGCTATTATTGTTGCGAAAGAAGAGAATTAGTGAGCAATGGTAACGAGTTGTGGCTTTTGTGGATAAATGTTCTGGGAACTGTGGGAACTTACATGTAATTAATTCCCTGAGCTGTTGTTTTGGCAGATGTGATGTCATCAGGTTCACATGTTTTGTCAGATGTGATGTCATCAGGTTCACACACACACAAAGCTGCGCTCAGGTCTTCAGTCTGTATGTGCTAGTCTAATGGCCTAGGCTCTCTGTCTCCCTCTCTCTGTCTTTTTACATAATATTGGGTTATGCCTCTCAGTAAGTTAGTGCAGATCGATGCAGCTTCAAAGTCTAGCCCGCTGTAATGCAATAGCTCGAGTGGTGAGCTTTTCTTCAAATGCATTTCTTAATCAGATCAGAAATAAATCTTGATGGTTTATGTCCGGGTCCACGGTTTCTCTCTCTGAAGACAGTAACCTGCTGATGAATATGTTTTGGTGTTCTCCACTGTCCTCGTGCTGTAGATGGAGGCCTGGGTTGAGTTAAGTGGGCGCAGAGCATCTACAGTATCTGGCTGCATGAAAACCGCTCTGGGAGAAAGCACTGGGAAAAGCCTGCTATGTTATTACCACCAGACTGATCTCAGTGTTAGTTCAGTCAAAAATCGTTGTTTCAAATAGACCTTCAAACATCAATTTCTGACGATTCCCACCTGACAGCTATTACACATGCTGAGAGACAGAGCTGAGCTAACACTGTACAACGCAATGATACAAATTGCTATCATCACAATAAAAAGACAGAATACAAAACGAATAGTAAAACTCCCTTTCAATTGAAAATTAGACAAAACACCTCACCACAATGTACAGTACCAGTCAAAAGTTTGGACACACCTACTCATTCAAGGGTTTTTCTATTTTGACTATTTTCTACATTGTAGAATAATAGTGAAGACATAAAAACTATGAAATAACACATATGGAATTGTGTAGTAACCAAAAAAGTGTTAAACAGATCAAAATATATTTTAGATTTTTATTCTTCAAAGTAGCCACCCTTTGCCTTGATGACAGCTTTGCACACTCAATCACTGACAGTGTCTCCAGCAAAGCACCCCCACACCATCACACCTCCTCCTCCATGCTTCATGGTGGGATCCACACATGCGGAGATCATCCGTTCAACTACTCTGCGTCTCACAAAGACACAGCGGTTGGAACCAAAAATCTCAAATTTTGACTCATCAGAACAAAGGACAGATTTCCACCGGTCTAATGTCCATTGCTCGTGTTTCTTGGCTCAAGCAAGTCTCTTCTTCTTATTGGTGTCCTTTAGTAGTGGTTTCTTTGCAGCAATTCAACCATGAAGGCTTTTTTCACACAGTCTCTGAACAGTTGATGTTGAGATGTCTGTTACTTGAACTCTGTGAAGCATTTATTTGGGCTGCCATTTCTGAGGCTGGTAACTCTAATGAACGTATCCTCTGCAGCAAAGCTAACTCTGGGTCTTTCATTCCTGTGGCGGTCCTCCTGAGAGCCAGTTTCATCATAGCGCTTGATGGTTTTTCAAAGTTCTTGAAATGTTCCATATTGACTGACCTTCATGTCTTAAAGTAATTATGGACTGTCATTTCTCTTTGCTTATTTGAGCTGTTAATGCCATTATATGGACTTGGTCTTTTGCCAAATAGGGCTATCTTCTGTATACCACCACTACCTTGTCACAACACAACTGATTGGCTCAAATGCATTAAGAAGGAAAGAAATTCCACAAATTAACTTTTAACAAGGCCCAGCTGTTAATTAAAATGCATCCTAGGTGACTACCTCATGAAGCTGGTTGAGAGAATGCCAAGAGTGTGCAAAGCTGTCATCAAGGCAAAGGGTGGCTACTTTGAAGAATCTCAAGTAGATAATATATATGTCAGGACCCGGTGCGAGAAACAGTCACTAAATAATCGTCAGAACCCAGAAGATGAGGCAGACACAGCAGTACTAAAGATGGTGGTTTAATTAAAGAACAAAATCTTCAGGCAAAGAAACTAAATCCACAATGTCCAAAAATAAAGCCAAGAGGCACAAAATGGAAATCCTCCAAAATACAAAAGAAACTCCACAAAGAGGTAAAAAACAGCAGGGAAAAAACAAACCTCAAAAGACTACTCAAAATATACACAAGAACTAAACCAGAGAACCTCTGGAAAATCCAATAAAATAAATATCTGTAAAGAACAAGGCTTGGGCTGAGGCTGGGTGCTAACTTACAAACACTGAGCAAGGAACAGAGGAACACACAGGGTTTAAATACTAACAAGGGAATGACCTACAGGTGCAAACAATAATTAGAGCAAGAAAAACAAAAGGTACAAAAAAGGTGCAATGGGGACATCTAGTGACCAAAACCCAAACAGTCTTGGCCAAAACCTGACAATATATTCATTTGTTCAACACTTTTTTGGTTACTACATGATTCCATATGTGTTATTTCATAGTTTTGATGTCTTCACTATTTTTCTAAATTGTAAAAATAAAGGAAAACCCTTGAAGGACAACCCGTGTGGGTGGGTCCAAACTTTTGAGTGGTACTGTATATAAATAAAATAAAATAGTAGCTAGATCATTCGGTGCAACAAATGATGGCTCCCAGACCCCTTATCCAACCATAAGCCATCTCTTGTCATCTATGATACATCCAGTTTAGGAAGTCACACTGATATCTGTAATAACTAGGTTCTGTCTGTCTTGCAGTTGTCCAGCACATCAAGAGGCACAATATAGTTCTGAAGAGGGAGTTGGGAGAAGGGGCGTTTGGCAAGGTTTTCCTGGCCGAGTGCTATAACCTGTCTCCTGAGCTCGACAAGATCCTGGTGGCTGTCAAGGTAACGCTGCTCTTTACTGTCTATCACAACCTACTGTAGACTACATTGTTTGACCAATTTCCAAATGGACTCCTAACCCCCAACCCCCTAACACTCTTATAGGAAAATCTGCCTGCTTCCACCAAGAATTCCAGCAGTCTAAGTCTGTGGTGAAACGAGATCTTATTGGAGTGTTTTCATAAAAAAATACATGACATGATGGGAAAGAACCCCCCCCCCCCCCCTGACCTCCTGTCCTTTCTGTGTCACAGAAATGTGCTAGCAACCTGCAACCAAGTCACATCTAAGATGATAGATGTGACTTGGCACTTTCCAAGTTGCCGTCTCTACGGTCTAACATACTCATATCCACTAATGGTAGTGGTTTTACAAGAACGTATTGGACAGGCATGCGGCCATATAGGCTAGGCTACCATGTTTATGGAAAAATACGCAAAGGAGCCATTGATCAAGATACTGAACAGTGATATTAGTGATATTAGCTAACGCGTTGGCAGTCTCAAGAAAAGATGCTCGAAGTCACACAGGCGATCAAAGGCACCAATGTCCTGGTCGGTCGTACAATATCATAGGTAAATCACGTTCAGGGGTGAGTTTCCTGAAAGCTATGTGTGAACAAACGTCTTCTGTACGTGTGAATAATCTTCAGAATTCGTCGAAAGAAGCACTTCAATGTTGGGTTGTTAGTGCATGGACGTGCAGTTGCCCAACACTGCCTTGCAGCTCTCAGGGACTGCCATGCAGAGCGCAGTAGAACTATCAGCCCACGGAGAGAAGCGGGAGATTGAACTTCACACAACTTTCTAGAGTTTTCCGTGTTAGTTGACACCACCAACGTTTCCCTTTAGTGTGGCAATTGTGATCAAATCAACACAATATTAGCAACTTTCAATACAACACACCCGCAACTAAACAAACTATGCACAAGATTTTGTTGTGGACAGAACGCATCGGAGTAAGATTCTATTGTGCAAGACTCAGCTTGTACTCTACACAGACCGGTGCGGCATAATAATGGCCGTAACGGATCAAATGGAATGGCATCAAACAGATGGAAACCATGTTTGATCTATTTGATACCATTCCACTGATACCGCTCCAGTCATTCCCACGAGCCCGTTCTCCCCAACTAAGGTGCCACCAACCTCCTGGGATGGATCTGTGCTATTTACTTTGAACTGGACTGTGTTTACAGCTGTGGCCGTGAGTAGATGCACTTATCTTGAGATCAAAGCAAGAGCTGCATGTAGCCACGTGTGCACGTTCTGTTCATATCCTTTGCTAGATAGTGAGTTATTAGCCCAGTTATAGATCATTTGTAGTCAGCAATAGGGGAGTCATTGATTCCCACAAGAGCACAAAACGTGTACATTTCTAGCCATCTTTGAAAAGAGAGTCAGGTAAAGAGCTTTTTTTTCTTAAAGGGTCAGTGATGTATTTTGAGAAGGCTTGAATAAGCTAAGTAGCCAATAGGCAGAGGGTAGCATAATTTGTCTGATTCTCTGTAATAATGGTATGGGAATAATAATGCATTTGATTTTGTAAAGTGGTTTCTTGCATCAAACAACACAAAACATTTTCCGTCACCTCCTTGTCTGAAGGACAAGTGCATTAACAGGTTAATTACAAGCCCTGCATGTTTTTTTTCTTCTCAAACGTCTCATGGAATGTAGGCCTGAATTGAACAGCACACATTGGCAGCTACTGCAGGCTGAATGGTAGAACAGCTATTTCCATGTTAAAATGTTATGGGATACATTTTCTCCATTGTTTTTGATGGTAGGTCACTCTGGTAGGCCTACATTATTATACAATTGCCAGAGTAACCTACTTGGCCACTGTTAAAACTGCAACTTAAAGCGGATACAGCCTCAGTGTTCACAGTAAAGTTTGCGCTCAACAGACTTAGTGACAATGTTTTGGTTGCCCAAGTCCATTTCTGTTCTGATCATAATGATGAGTCCTGTTTCCTGGAATGCATTTTGTTAAAGATGGGGGTGGATGAACCTCTTTTGTCTGGCATCTCAGTATTCTAGCTGGGGGTCAGAACAGAGGGTCAGCCCTTGGCTTCCTTAGCGCTCTCCTGTTCCTATTTGTAAATGGACACTTCAGGTCTCTGTAAGCACAAAACACCCTATGTACTCATATACCCACTTTTTGTAGGACCAAATCAATTATTCATACAGAATCATTTCTATATATTTCTGTAGATATGAATTTAGGCCCATATCGCTTACATTTCATTAAACTCTCTCTCTTCATCCCTCTCTCTCTCTATCTCTCTTGTTCCTTCTCTGTCTCTGTCTCTGTCTCTGTCTCTGTCTCTGTCTCTGTCTCTGTCTCTGTCTCTGTCTCTGTCTCTCTCTCTCTCTCTCTCTCTCTCTCTCTCTCTCTCTCTCTCTCTCTCTCTCTCTCTCTCTCTCTCTCTCTCTCTCTCTCTCTCTCTCTCTCTCTCTCTCTCTCGTATTTGCCTCTGCACTAAAATCGCTATGACAGATTTCATGAAAATAGCAAAGATCAGAACACGAGAACCAATAACACTACTTCTGTAAACAATGACACAGTAATCACTTACAGTATAAAAGTAAACACCATCTCTGCTTGGTCATTGCCAATAAGCTAACATTGTGGGCTATGGTTTTGTTTCTATAACAAATTTTTACTTTAAGAGCCACTTAAGTCTGCACTTGGTGGACTTGAGCCAAAAACATCTTGTGGCAGAATAGTACCCTGTCAGTAAACATCTCTCAAACTCAGTGTGCATGTAGTGAGTTCTGAGGAAACGTAGGTAGTAACCCTTGTGTGTGTGTGTGTGTGTGTGTGTGTGTGTGTGTGTGTGTGTGTGTGTGTGTGTGTGTGTGTGTGTGTGTGTGTGTGTGTGTGTGTGTGTGTGTGTGTGTGTGTGTGTGTGTGTGTGTGTGTGTGTGTGTGTGTGTGTGTGTGTGTGTGTGTGTGTGTGTGTGTGTGTGTGTGTGTGTGTGTGTGTGTGTGTTCAGACCCTGAAAGAGGCCAGTGAGAATGCGAGGAAGGACTTCCATCGAGAGGCCGAGTTGCTGACCAACCTGCAGCACGAGCATATCGTCACCTTCTACGGTGTGTGTGTGGAGAGCGACCCCCTCATCATGGTGTTTGAGTACATGAAGCACGGGGACCTCAACAAGTTCCTCAGGTAAACCATTCTTTGGGCATGTTCAAATTAGGCATATACTGCATAAAAGCCCACTCTATTTTTTCAATAAGATTTTTAATAACACTGCTAGCTTATTTTGGGTTAACTTTTTTTGAACTCCATGTACAGATAGGACAGATGGAAATGTATTTCCTTAGGCATTAATCACGCAAACACATATATTTTTTATTCTGACACGGCATCAGTGAGATCCAAACCTATAATCTTCTGTTCTCTATCGATGGAATTAGTCCACTGCGACACCAGGAGGAAGCTCGCTTGCCATGTTTTTTACGCATGCCAAGCTGTTCATTTTAGTCTATTCAAACAGCCCCCATTTCAAAGTAAACAAGCACTCAGTTAGTGGGCGGCGGGCGCGGCCAACACACCTGAACACGCATAACAAGATAGAGGATAATAACAGTTTTGTTGATGCTGAGAACAGAATGTATATATTCTCTCGTTCTCTGAACATGACTAAAGTTTTTATGGAAAGTTTTCTTAACGTTCTGAGAATGGAATGTGTATGTTTTTAAATAACATTCTTAGAATGTTTTCTGAACGTTACTAAAGTTCCTTGTGGTTGTTATGGAAAGTTTTCTTAATGTTCTCAAGAACAATTTGGAAAATGTCTTTAAATAGAACAATGAGGAAACCTTTATGAAACGTTATGCTGAAGTGCTGAAAGTCCCACAGAAGAACGTTGTTTCTTAACGTTCTATGAACTATTTAAAACATTCCCAATGTCAAACCAGATGGAGAATGCTTCTAGAACATTACCATCATTGAAATATGAATGTAACCATGACTGGACTTTTAGGAAACGTTCGGTTCAAATAATGAAATACCAAGAATATTGTTTATTGTCAAGTTCCTTAATTACTGTAGTGGGCTAAATCAGGGTTACACACACTGTACAGTAGTGATTCTCCTCGACTCATCCCAAACCATCTCAATTGGGTTGAGGTCAGGTGATTGTGGAGGCCAGGTCATCTGATGCAGAACTCCATCACTCTCCTTCTTGGTCAAATAGCCCTTACACAGCCTGGAAGTGTGTTGGGTCATTGTCCTGTTGAAAAACAAATTATAGTCTCACCAGATTGGATGGCGTATGGCTGCAGAATGCTGTGGTAGCCTTGCTGGTTATGTGAGCTTTGAATTCTAAATAAATCACATACAGTGTCACCAGCAAAACACCCCCACAGCATCTCACCTTCTCCTCCATGCTTCATGGTGGGAACTACATATGCGGAGACCATCCGTTCACCTACTCTGCATCTCACAAAGACACAGCAGTTGGAACCAGAAATTTATAATTTGGACTCATCAGACCAAAGGACAGATTTCTACCGGTCTAATGTCCATTGCTTGTGTTTCTTGGCACCAAGCAAGTCTCTTCTTCTTATTGGTGTCCTTTAGTAGTGGTTTCGTTGCAGCAATTCGACCATGAAGGCCTGATTCACACAGTCTCCTCTGAACAGTTGGTGTTGAGATGTGTCACTTGAACTCTGTGAAGCATTTATTTGGGCTGCAATTTCTGAGGCTGGTAACTGTAATGAACTTATCCTCTGCAGCAGAGGTAGCGCTGGGTCTTACTGTGGCAGTCCTCATGAGAGCCAGTTTCATCATACCGCTTGGTTTGGTTTTTGCGGCTGCACTTGAAAAAACGTTCAAAGTTCTTGAAATGTTCCGCATTGACTGACCTTCATGTCTTAAATTAATGATGGACTGTCTCATCTCTTTGCTTATTTGAGCTGTTCTTGCCATAACATGGACTTGGTATTTTACCAAAAAGGATTATCTTCACCTCCCCACCTTTGTCACAACACAATTGATTGGTTCAAACACATTAAGAAGGAAATAAATTCCACAAATTAACTTTTATCAAAGCACACCTGTTAATTGAAATGCATTCCAAGTGACTACCTCATGCAGCTGGTTGAGAGAATGCCAAGAGAGTGCAAAGCTTTCATCAAGGCAAAGGGTGGCTTATTTGAAGAATCTCAAATATAAAATATATTTTGATTTGTTTAAAACTTGTTGGGTTACTACATGATTCTTCCATATGTGTTATTTCATAGTTTTGATGCCTTCACTATAATTCTACAATGTAGAAAATAGTAAAAAATAATGAAAAACCCTTGAATTAGTAGGTGTGTCCAAAATGTTGACTGGTACTGTATATACAGTATATAGACAAATAAATACCTTATTTACATAAATATTCAGTCCCTTTGCAATGAGACTTGAAATTGAGCTGAGGTGCATCTGGTTTCCATTGATCATCATTGAGATGTTTCCACAACTTGATTGGAGTCGACCTGTGGTAAATTCAATTGATTGGACATGTTTTGGAAAGGCACACATCTGTCTATATAAGGTCCCACAGTTGACAGTGCATGTCAGAGCTAAACCCAAGCCATGAGGTCAAAGGAATTGTTCATTGAGCTCCGAGACAGAATTATGTCGAGGCAGGGATATGGGGAACGGTACCAATGAATGCAGCATTGAAGAACACATTGGCCTCTATCATTCTTAAATGGAAGAAGTTTGGAACCTTCAAGACCCTTCCTAGAACTGGCCGCCCGGCCAAGCTGAGCAATCGTGGGAGAAGGTCCTTGGTCAGGGAGGTGACCAAGAACTCGATGGTCACTCTGACAGAGCTCCACAGTTCCTCTGTGGAGATTGGAGAACCTTCCAGAAGGACATCGATCTCTCCAGCACTGCACCAATAAGGTCTTTATGGTAGAGTGGCCAGAAGGAAACTACTCCTCAGTAAAAGGCACATGACAGCCCACTTGGAGTTTGCCAAAAGGCACCTAAAGACTCTCAGACCGCGAGAAACAAGATTCTCTGGTCTGATGAAACCAAGATTGAACTCTTTGGCCTGAATGCCAAGAATCACGCTTGAAGGAAACCTGGCACCATCCCTACGGTGAAGCAAGGTGAGGATGTTTTTCAGTGGCAGGGACTGGGAGACTAGTCAGGATCGAGGCAAAGATGAATGGAGCAAAGCACAGAGCGATCCTTAATGAAAATCTACTCCAGAGCGCTCAGGACCTCAGACTGGGGTGAAGATTCATCTTCATACAGGACAACGACCCTAAGCACACAGCCAAGACAACGCAGGAGTGGCTTCGGGACAAGTCTCTTAATGTCCTTGAGTGGCCCAGCCAGAGCCTGGACTTGAACCTGATCGAACATCTCTGGAGAGACCTGAAAATAGCTATGCAGCAACGCTCCCCATCCAACCTGACAGAGCTTGAGAGGATCTGCAGAGAAGGATGGGACAAACTCCCCAACTACAGGTGTGCCAAGCTTGTAGCGTCATACCAAAGACAACTCGAGGCTATAATCACTGCCAAAGGTGCTTTAACACAGTACTGAGTAAAGGGTCTGAATGCTTATGTAAATGTGACATTTCAGTTTTTGCATTGTGTGCCGATTGATGAGGGGAAAAAAATCTATCTATGTAGTACTGTACACCTCACATAGTCTGTTCTGGACTTGGGGATTGTGAAGAGACCTCTGATGGCATGTCTTGTGGGGTATGCATGGTTGTCCGAACTGTGTGCTAGTAGTTTAAACAGACAGCTCGGTACATTCAGCTTGTCAACACTTCTTACAAAAACAAGTAGTGAAGAGGTCAATCTCTCTTCTACTTTGAGCCATGAGAGATTGACATGCATTTCAATAATGTTAGCTCCCCGTGTACTTTCAAGGGCCAGCCTTGCTGCCCTGTTCTGAGCCAATTGCAATTTTCCCAAGTCCCTCTTTGTGGCACCTGACCACACTACTGAACAGTACTCCAGGTGCGACAAAACAAGGGCCTGTAGGACATGCCTTGTTGATAATGTTGTTAAGAAGGTAGAGCAGCGCTTTATTATAGACAGACTGTTCCCCATCTTAGCTAATGTATCAATATGTTTTGACCATGACAGTTTACAATCCAGGCTTACTCTAAGCAGTTTAGTCATGTTGTTAGTAAAGATTTTTTTTAAATTAGAGGGCCTAAACAGCTGCCCTGGGGAAATACTGATTCTACCTGGATTATGTTGGAGAGGCTTCCATTAAAGAACACTATCTGTATTCTGTTAGACAAGTAACTCTTTATCCACAATATAGAATATATATGACTTTTCCTTCCCTTCCAGATCTGAGGGCACACACTTTCTCGTAGGCTTAAATTGAAGATATGTCAAATAGGAGAGGCAATATCGTCCACTATTATCCTCAGTTATTTTCCATCCAGAATGTCAGACCGCAGTGGCTTGTCATTGTTGATAGACAACAATAATTTCTTTCACCTCTTCCACACTCACTTACCGGAATTCCATAAGTACAGTGCTTGCCTTTTGTACTTTGGTCAGATATACTTGGATGTGTAGTGTCAGAGTTTGTTGCGGACAAGTTTGCTAATCTTGCCAATGAAAAAATCATTAAAGTAGTTGGCAATATCAGTGGGTTTTGTGATGAATGAGCCATCTGATTCAATGAATGATGGAGCTAAGTTTGCCTTTTTTCCCAAAATTCCATTTAAGGTGCTCCAAAGCTTTTTTCTCTCATTCTTTACATCATTTATTTTTGTTTCACTGTATAGTTTATTTTTATTTAGTTTAGTTTAGTGACACTATTTCTCAATTTGCAGTACGTTTGCCAATCGGTTGGGCTGCCAGACTTATTTGCCATACCTTTTGCCTCATCCCTCTCAACTGTAACATTTTTCAATTCCTCTTCAATCCAAGAGGATTTAACAGTTTTTACAGTCATTTTCTTAATGGGTGCGTGCTTATTAGTAACTGGAATAAGTAGTTTCATAAATGCGTCAAGTGCAGCGTCTGGTTGCTCCTCATTACACACTACAGACCAGCAAATATTCTTTACATCATCAACATAAGAATCACTACAAAACTTATTGTATGACCTCCTATAAACTATATCAGGCCCAGCCTTTGGAACTTTGCTTTTCCTAGATATGGCTACTATGTTGTGATCAATACATCCAATGGATTTGGATCCTGCTTTAAAGCAGATTTTTGCAGCATTAGTAAAGATGTGATCAATACATGTTGATTATTTCATTCCTGTGCTGTTTGTAACTACCCTGGTAGGTTGACTGACAACCTAAACCAGGTTGCAGTCACTGCTCACAGTTTGATGTTTTTTCTGGAGTGGGCAGCTTGATGAAAGCCTGTCACATTGGTATGAATGATTTGGGAGACAGGCGCAGGAATGCGTAATTAAAAAAAAAATTCTACCCAAATTACGGCGTGCCGTGTAAAGGCACGGGGACGAAGACCAAACAAACACTATACAAAACACAGGGTACAAACCCAAACAAAAGAGCGAGGAGTACCTCGAATAAATAACACATGCGTACAATGATTAACACACGGGACGAGACCCGTAATCATCTGTGCAATCCACAATGGCACAAAAGACAAAACACACAGCGCAGGTACTCACACGCACCAACGGACAAAGTAACAAAAATCGACAATGGAAACCAAAGGGCACACTTATACAAGTACTAATCAGTCAGAATAAGGGACAGGTGTGCGCAATGAAAGTTCCGGAGGGATCCGTGACATCAATATTTAAATCACCCAGAAAATATAATTCTCTGTTGATATCACATACATTATCAAGCATTTCACACGTATTATCCAGATACTGACTTTTATCACTTGGTGGTCTATAGCAGTTCCCACCAGAATGGGCTTTAGGTGAGGCAGATGAAGACATGTTACTGTAGACATAATACTTCAACAGTATTTAACATGGGATTTTCTCTAAGCTTTACAGGGATGTGGTTTTGAATATAGACCGCAACACTTCACCCATTGACATTTCTATCTTTTCGGTAAAAGGCATAGCCATGTATTGCTACCACTGTATCATCAAAGGTATTATCTAAGTGGGCTTCAGAGATTGTTCAAATATGAACGTCATCTGTTAAAAGCAAGTGATTGACTTCAGGAACCTTGTTTCTTAGTCTACATATGTTAATATGGGCTATTTTTTAGCACTTTTCTGGGTTGCTTGATTGTTTTTAATGCTTTACTGGGAAGCTTGTCAAAAGTAGACTTGCTCATGTTATTTACGTTGGAGCTGATCGTGCACAGTGAGCTGCACACAGTGGACTTCCTACTAAGGCACTCCGCCTCAGTGCTGACAGTGTAACTGGTTCATAGGCACATGATTACTGCATCCTACAGCTGTAGGATCAACAGAGGTATTCAGGGCAGTTAGGGGGACATAAACTAAGTTACTTACATTGTGTCTGCCAACGCCCCTGGGATAATGCACATTTGATGCAGCATTATGACAATTTAGTGTCACAATGGTAGGGATTAACTGAGTTGATCTTGTGTCATTGATAATTAATTGTCTCAACGGAGCCTTGACATGCTTGGACAGAGTCCAGGAGCCAAGACGATTTGGATGGACTCCAGCATTCCTGTAGAGTATCTTCTGTTTCCAGAATGTGTCAAAGTTAACGGTAAAAGTGATTCAAACAGAGCTACAGTAATATTTTAGCCAGGTGTGTAATGACAGTAGCCATTGACTGGAGGAGAGGACTACATGTGCTAAGAATGTTCCAAAGCCAAGCAACTATCCTGCACCATTCCTAGAAAGTTGTGGGAAAGTAGTATGCAAAATAACAATAGGACAACCACGCTCTCACTAAGTTCTAAGAAAGATATGGGATGTCACATTTCTGGTAGTGATTTGGAATTTCAATAGATTTTTTCTCCCCTCCTCTCCTTCTGTAGGGCTCACGGTCCCGACTCTGTGATGATGGGTGATGGTCTGACAAACCGGCCCGTGGAGCTGACCCAGTCCCAGATGCTGCACATCGCCCAGCAGATCGCTGCAGGCATGGTCTACCTGGCCTCCCAGCACTTTGTCCACCGAGACCTGGCCACACGCAACTGTCTGGTGGGAGAGAACCTGCTGGTGAAGATCGGTGACTTCGGCATGTCCCGAGACGTGTACAGTACGGACTACTACAGGGTAAGTGTATGTGTCGCCCTCTTTTTTCTTGGCCTTGTACTACCTCCCTTTGCATGGGTCTCCCTCTCTCTCCCTGCATGGGCATGATCAGCAGGCTATAGAGTCTTCGTCCTCTTCAGAACTGTTACAATAAAAACGAGTATTATCGAGCACTTTCAAGTTTCAAGTTTTTTATGTCATATGCGCAAGTACAGTTAACTACCTTTTTTGCAAACTCAAAACCCAACAATGCAATAATCAATAGCAATGTAATACTAGAAAAAACACACAAGAAATTAGAAGAAATATGAAGAAAACAATAAGTGAGTAAGTAAGTAAGCATACTATATATAGGGTCAGTTCCAATACCATATTTACAATGTGCAGGGATACTGGAGTGATGGAGGTAGATATGTATACGGGTAAGGTGATTAGGCAACAGGATTTAAGATCAACAGAGAAGCAGCAGCTTGTATGTGAAGGGGTGTGTAGTCAATATAAATGTACAGTGTGTGCATATTATGTGTGAGTGAGAAGATGATGGAGTGAGTGTGTGTGAGTGTGTAGCGCCCTGAGAGTGTGCATAGTGACAAACAATGTAAATAAAAAGGTCAATGAGGATACAAGGTTAATTCAGATTTTGTTAGCTATTTATCAGTTGTATTGTTTGGGGATAGAAGCTGTTCAAGAGCCTGTTGGTGTCAGACTTGATGCACCGGTACCGCTTGCCATGCGGAAGCAGAGAGAATAGTCTATGGCTTAGGTGGTTGGAGTCTTTAACAATTTTCCGGGCCTTCCTTCCACACCACCTGATATAGATGCCCTGGATGGCAGGGAGCATGGCCCCAGTGATATACGGTGCTATTGCCATACCAGGCAGTGATGCAGCCAGTCAAGATGCTATCAATGGTACAGCTGTAGAACTTTTTGAGGATTTGAGGGCCCATACCAAACTTACTGACATTGAGGGAGAGGCTGTTGCTCTGGCACCACATTGCCAGGTCACAGACTTCCTCCCTGTAGGCTGATTAATCGTCACCGGTGTTCAGGCCTACCACCGTCGTGTCATCAGCAAACTTGATGATGGTGTTGGAGTCGTGCTTGGCACGCAATCATCGGTGAACAGGGAGTACAAGAGGGGACTAAAAACATACCCCTGTGGGGCCCCTGTGTTGCGGGTCAGTGTGACGGAGGTATATTGCCTACCCTTACCAACTGGGGTTGGCCGGTCAGGAAGTCCAGGATCCAGGTGCAGAGGGAGGTGTTCAGACCCAGAGTCCTAAGCTTGGACACAAGCTTGGAGGTGACAATGGTGTTGAACCCTGAGCTGTAGTCAATGAACTGCATTCTCATATAGGTATTCCTCTTATCTAGGTGGATGAGGGCAGTGCAATTGAGATTGTGTCATCTATGGATCTGTAGGGGCGGTATGAATGTGTGCCATAACCAGCCTCTCAAAGCACTTCATGATTACAGAAGTGAGTGCTACAGGGCGGTAGTCATTGTTGGATGAAGCCTTAGAGTTCTTGGTGACAGAAATGATGGTAGTCATCTTAAAACATGTGGGGATTACAGACTGGGACAAGAAGTGGTTGAAAATGACTTTGAATATGCCTGCCAGCTGTTCTGCGCATGCTCTGAGAACGCACCCTGGAAACCCGTCTCACGTTGGCCTCACAGAGCGAGATCACCCAATCCTCTGGGTCGGTGACGGCCCTCACACCCGGCACGGTGTTATTGTTGTCAAAGCGTGTATTGGGTTCGTCTGGTAGAGAGGCATTATGGGGCAGATCACAGTTGGGTCTTCCTTTGTAATCCGTAATCGACTGTAGACCATACCACATACGGCGAGCGGCGGAGCCTGTGAGTCCACCTTATTCCTATATTGTCCTTTTGCTCGTTTGATGACTCTGCGGAGGTCATAGCGGAACTTCTTGTACATATTCCTGTCCTCGGCTGTATCCTCGGGGTTGTCTACGATCGCTCTGTGTGCGGAAGCCCTGTCCTTTAGTTTAGCGCCAGCCTCGGTGTTAATCCAGGGCTTTTGATTGGGGAAGCAGTGAACCCTCACCGTGGGGAAAACGTCGCTGATGCATTTTCGAATGAAGCCGGTGACAGGGGGTTAACTCGTCAATGTTATTGGCGGAGTGTTGAAACATATTCCAATCAGTGCCAGCTAAGCAGTCCTGTAGCATAATCTCTCATTCTGGTGACCATTTCTCAAATCACGGGTACTTCCTGTTTGAGTTTCTGCTTGTAAACTGGAAACAGGAGTACGGATTTGCCGAATGGCGGACGAGGGATGGCCTTGTATCCTTGCTTGTGGGTAGAATAACAGTGGTCAAGGACTTTATCGCCCCTAGTGGCGTGGGGGACGTGTTGATAGAAGTTGGGCATCAGGTGTCTTAGTGATGGGGAATTAAAATCGCCGGCAACCAGAAAAGCAGCCTCTGGATGTAGTTCTTCTTGCTTGCAGTGAACTAACTAATTATGTATCTAACTAACTGATGAATCGATCAGTCAGCAGCAACATCCTGTATGGACTGTGTATGGACTGGGTTGAGCAACACTGTAGAGGACTTATTCATAGGTGTCAGTGTATAAATGTCAGCAGTATAGTGGTTACTATGCAACCCGGCCTAAGGTCAATTCGTAGGATTTGGGATGTAAATTTGTTCGCATTTAGTAGGATATTTTACATTACCAATGGAATAGGAATTGGAGGATGTATAGTACCATGTGTCTTACCCTGCCGTACAATATCACATTAATTGGATGATGTAATTTATCAAACATCTTGGAGGATGTATAGTATAGTACGTCTTGCCCTGAGGCCAGACTGCTTGTTGCATGTAAGCGTTTGTGGCTAACGTTAGCGGCTAATGCAGCAGGTTAGGATACTAACGCAGCAGGTTAGGAGATCTAACATAGCAGGTTAGGAGAAATTACGTAGCAGGTTAGGAGGAATTTCGTAGCAGGTTAGAAGAAATTACGTAGCCGGTTAGGATAATTAAGTTAAAGTTAGGGAAAGGGTCAAGGGAAGAGTTAGCTAAAATGCTACAGTTGTCCCCAACACGAATCAAACACGCTGGACGGTCACATTATAAGGCCACCCATCCTCCCCGACCAACCTATCTACTTTCGTTTCTATGTTAAGTAACCAGACCATGAATCCATTTGTAACGTAACACATAATACTAAATGGAGGTACACAAATGTATGTAACATATCCCTGACAGACAGACGGATGGACAGCTGAGAGCTGTGTCTCTCTGTCTGTGCTCTGCCATGGATTAATATGATTGACAGGAGCTTAAAAGGGCCCTAAACGACACCCACCCTTGGCTCAAATAGTGTCTCTGTGTTTGGATCTCTCTTAATCCATCTCTTCATTCCTCTATCTCTCTCACCGCATCTCTGTCTGTCTGTCTGTACTATTATTCCCCTCCCCACACACCCCAGAAACACACACACACACACACACACACACACACACACACACACACACACACACACACACACACACACACACACACACACACACACACACACACACACACACACACACACACACACACACACAGACAAAAACAAACACCTCCACTTAGTACAATTAACCACTGGAGTTTCGCCATAGCAATGTGCAAAGGCAGCACAGCTTAAGTTATATCAGACAGTCCCTATGAAAAAAAGTAATTAAAGAACTCTATTAGTATGCAGCTCCGATACTACAGAGAGCGAGAGCGGGGCAGAAAAGGAGGGAAAGAGAAAGAGAGAGGGACAGAGAGAGGGAGAGAGAGATGAGGAGAGAGGGGGGAGGCGCAATGGAGAGTGAGTCAAAGAAATCCACACAAATAAAGATGCAAGAGAGGAGGGGTACGGGAGAAAAGAGAAGAGAGGCTTCAGAGTGAAGAGGTTGAGAGAAGGGGCCGAGTGTGGAGAGAAAGAAATGAGAAAAGAGAAAGGAGCCAATGATAGAGAGATGCTGAGAAATAGACTGAGAGCTGCTCTCTCCCCCTATAGATGGGTGAAAGAATGATGAACAATGATGTCATAGGAGGGATCAGAAGGTGGACCAGCACAAGTGGCTTCCTGTCTAGAGATTATGCCTGACAGTGGCTGCATCTGAAGTGGTACCCTATTCACTACTCAGAAAAAAAGGAACCGAATTGTACATAAAGATCAGCCTCTTTTCTCATTTCTCTTTAATCCGCATGACCACGCAAATCTGTATGCTTTTTAATTACAGGCCGACAGGCAAGGCTCGCTATACTCACTCCTGGGGATAAGAAACACAGTGGTTCCCAGTGGAATGACAATCTCCGTAGAAACACAAGGCAACGCAATTCAGTCTACTGGAAAAAGGAGGGGGAGTTTTGGTCACAGGTCCAGCAATGGCTGAAGAATTGCAACATTTACCTGGAGCTAACTCTGCAGATAGCACTACAGGGTGATCTGAAAAGTCATAGTCAATCGATCAATAACATACTAATACTTTAAGCAAAAACATTTATTTTTAATTTACAATCTGTTGAAATTATGAGAATAGAAAGGTTCAGAACTTCTGTGAAACATCACAGTACAGTTGAACAATATATAAATCCAATATGGATGGTGTGACGAGATAGATGGGAGGAGTTGAATGGAGGTGAAGGTTGGGAATAATAACAACTAATAACAAGATAACTAATGTAAAATATACTGTGTCCGTAAAACGTATATAGGTTCAGAACTTTTGTGAAAGAAATAGATGGGAGAGGTTGAGGTTAGAGGAAGGACAGGAGTAAAAACAAACAAAATATAACTATTGTAAAATACATTGTGTCTGTAAAATGCATATAATATGTATAAGCTGGAAGTAGAAACCTAAGGGTTGTTCACTAGTTTACTCCAATTAGGAGGAGGGTGGTAGGGTTAGAAGGTAATAAAGGAAAATATATATATTTTTAAATGTGTTAATATATGTATGTATATATGTTGTGGTGGTTCATTTCTTTACTATCAAATGAGGAGAGACAAACTTATCACACAAGTCAGAGTTACACTTAAATTAGATCTTTAATAACTTATTAATAAGGGAGCAGGTCAATACAACACACACATATAAAGTGAATCGATTGAGTGCTCTACGATAATGATGGCTGGTCATGGCTGGTTGACGATTCACGCTCAGATGATTCGTTGAGAGCCCCGAGACAAAAGTACAAAGGTATTTTATAGCCAAGATACACCCCTTTCAACCTACATGATGAACAACAGATATATAGAATGGGTCACAAAGTTAAGATTGGTATGAAAGATACCTATAATACATAGCAGACAGTATCTGCTGTGTCAACAGTTTTCATTGTGTAGAGACCAGTGTCTGGCACCGTATAGATCAGAAACATTAACTCATGCTCTGGAATGCTCTTTAGATTTAATCACCCAAAAGACATCGTAAATCTCCTATTCCGTTGCACAAAACAACCATTTGATGCAATAAAAGTATTATAACATAATCTTGCAATTTTCCACTATAATCCCCCATTTTGAGAATCCTCTCAATTTAAAAGAAAATTACAAGATTTAAGAACATTCATTCACATGTAGAAAATACATACATTCTACATAAACCAAGAAGCATTAAAGCAATAACTCATTGCATGGGTTCCTGCACGTGACCGGCTGCCATAGCACTGGCTCAGCTTCCTCCCAAGAAACTCAGCACTGTCTCCCATTTCAACCTCCAACACATTTTCTAAGCACTCTAGCAATTTGTCTGGATGGGGTTATGATACACAGTCACCTGCACGAACCCATGAAGAAAAACAAAAGATGCATATAGTTTATGAGATTCAAAGCTATATCTCCGTAGACAGTGAAAAACACATATTTAATGCATAAATGCAGTGCATGCAGCAATGGAGTTTAATAAAATAAGCTTTAGTTATCCATCACACTCCAATGGATCAGAATGGTGGAAATAACTATTTCCATCCCAGAAACTAAAATTAGCATATCTTGTTGGACAAATCCAGGTAGTGACACCTAGTTAAAGTAAAATGTATTCCATTGGTGCCTAATGAACATGACCCAAGACAAACATCATGATTCCACTATTTATAAGGCAATGCCTATAGATCAGATAGATCAGGATCAGTTTCACTCTCCGGGTCAGAGTTCACCCTCTCCATTCACCATGGCACGCTGAGAATAGTGTCAACATCTTTTGTACACAACAACAATCAAAACAATCAATTCTTAATACATGAATTGCTTCACTCATATAGTTATTAACATCCTAAACTCAAATAAATCCTTCAGTTTTAAAAATCATTCAGTTTCCAAATCATAATTAAAAACCCAATTAATTATCCAACCCAAATTTAGAATGACATTGCTCAGTGATTCAAATTGGTCCTATCACTCAAAGTCAAAACCCCTCAATATAACACATATCAACATTGGCAGAATGTACATTAATATTAACATCCAGTATAATTATCCTATAATTCTACTATTAACTAATTTATCACGATTATAATACAGATCAGTATCTCAATTAATCTAAATTACTATAATTTTATGAATTGTGTGTAGACCTCTACAATCAACCTGATACCCCAAAGTCTAAAACTATTTTGGGCACAGTTGACCAACCCCTTCAGGCACTGATTCTTCTGGCGTCCTTTTTGTCTTCTTCAGATAGCTTTACAGTTAAAAGTGGATGGCCATGAAAATGTCCCAATTTCAATGTTTCACCTGAGCCGCCATCACCTTTACCACCCATTATTTGTTGTCCATTCGTCAACCAGTATACCAGCAACATAAGAGAAGTTTAGAACAGATTTCTCCCCATGCTCACTCCACGTGGACTCCTCTCACACTCATGAGAAAAGCATGAGAGAAAAGCAGTTGATAGCTTAGGTCGGATGCTGTACACCGGTTGCTGGCTCGGACTCATTTCTCTCAGTAGAAGTGGTGCGGACAGGGCTGTATTGAACGCCTTTGTTGCTATTCTTCAGCCAGTTAGAGGGGGGTTTGAGGTACACACACTGTTCGGTCCAATTATCTCTTCCATGCATTATGATACCGTCTGATGTCACTTTTCATGATAACCTCAAGAGGACAGATCAGAACAACAGTTTAGTTCAGTTCATTAACTATATGATCAATTATTACTTTTACCAATTATTCTTAATACAAATGTCTAAACATATGTCAAAGAGAATAACAACACATTCTATTGAAACTGTTCTTTCAAATTGGCTTATACTCCCCATCACACCATTAACTCTATCGCAGAGCCACAGGATCAGGAAGTTAGACCTATGACCCATCGGGAATAGAACAGAACAAACTACACAACAATACACTCCTTCACATATCACTCCATACACATCACTAAAGATATGTAAACTTTAATCCAAACCCTCAGAGGACTGTTACCTCCCCCATTTTGACACATAATTCCCTATGTGAGTAACGTGTAAAAAAAACACTACTGGTCAAAAAATAAAACAACATTTCAAAAAACAAAATCAAAATCACTACTCGTAAGAACTCCATAAAGAAAAATAATTGTATCCATACGGTCGTAGGAAAATAGACTTAAGGCAGCCTACCTTTAGTCAAAGGTAACGACCTCTCTTTTTTCACATTGATCCAAATCACAAATATGGCTAAGAACTATAAACTTCATCATAATTATCAATATTTCAAATGACCTTTAAATCAGTATTACAAATGACCTTAAATTCATTAACCAAATGGCTTTCCAATGAGGGTGATCAAACCACAATGGAAAGTCATTTACAGAGGTCATAGGTCATGCAAACCCTTCAAAGAAGTGTTTCTTACTATATTAGACAAATTAATTAAAAACAGTCAAACATTACATACATGTCGTATCCCAGGTTTCCAGTACATTCCTTTCCCAAAATAATTAATGAGTTTAATTAAAACTCAGAAAATAAAAACTTCCGAAAATTCAGTGTGTGTGCATGCCCCTTTAAGATACCTTGGCACTAAGACAAATGGAAAACTCACTAAACCCAAAGGAAACATTTGATTACCTGTTCAGGAGTCTTATGGCTTGGGGGTAATAACTGTTGAGAAGCCTTTTTGTCCTAGACTTGGCACTCCGGTACTGCTTGCCATGCGGTAGTAGAGAGCACAGTCTATGACTGGGGTGGCTGGGGTCTCTGACAATTTTCTGGGCCTTCCTCTGACACCGCCTGGTGTAGAGGTCCTGGGTGGCAGGCAGCTTAGCCCCGGTGATGTACTGGGCCATAAGCACTACCTTCTGTAGTGCCTTGCGGTCAGAGGCCGAGCAATTGCCATACCAGGCGGTGATGCAACCAGTCAGGACGCTCTCGATGTTGCAGCTGTAGAACCTTTTGAGGATCTCAGGACCCATGACAAATCTTTTTAGTTTCCTGAGGGGGATTAGGCTTTGTCGTGCCCTCTTCGCGACTGTCTTGATGTGTTTGGACCATTCTAGTTTGTTGGTGATGTGGACACCAAGGAACTTGAAGCTCTCAACCTGCTCCACTACAGCCCCGTCAATGAGAATGGGGGCGTGCTCCTTTTCCTGTAGTCCACAATCATCTCCTTAGTCTTGGTTACGTTGAGGGATAGGTTGTTATTCTGGCACCACCCGGCCAGGTCTCTGACCTCCTCCCTATAGGCTGTCTCGTCGTTGTCGGTGATCAGGCCTACCACTGTTGTGTCATCTGCAAACTTAATGATGGTGCCGGAGTCGTGCCTGGCCATGCAGTCGTGGGTGAACAGGGAGTACAGGAGGGGGCTGAGCATGCACCCCTGGGGAGCTCCAGTGTTGAGGATCAGCATGGCAGATGTGTTGCTACCTACCCTCACCACCTGGGGGTGGCCCTTCAGGAAGTCCAGGATCCAGTTGCAGAGGGAGGTGTTTAGTCCCAGGATGCGTAGCTTAGTGATGAGCTTTGAGGGTGTAACGGATGTGAAATGGCTAGCTAGTTAGCGGGTACGCGCTACTAGCGTTTCAATCAGTTACGTCACTTGCTCTGAAACCTAGAAGTAGTGTTGCCCCTTGCTCTGCAAGGGCCGCGGCTTTTGTGGAGCGATGGGTAACGACGCTTCGTGGGTGACTGTTGTTGATGTGTGCAGAGGGTCCCTGGTTCGCGCCCGGGTCGGGGCGAGGGGACGGTTTTAAGTTATACTGTTACAAGGGCACCATGGTCTTGAAGGCTGAGCTGTAGTCAATGAATAGCATTCTCACATAAGTGTTCCTTTTGTCCAGGTGGGAAAGTGCATTGTGGAGTGCAATAGAGATTGCATCATCTGTGGATCTGTTTGGGCGGTATGCAAATTGTAGTGGGTCTTGGGTTTCTGGGATAATGGTGTTGATGTGAGCCATTACCAACCTTTCAAAGCACTTCATGGCTACGGACGTGAGTGCTACGGGTCTGTAGTCATTTAGGCAGGTTGTTTTTGTGTTCTTGGGCACATGGACTATGGTGGTCTGCTTGAAACATGTTGGTATTACAGACTCAATCAGGGACATGTTGAAAATGTCAGTGAAGCCACCTGCCAGTTGGTCAGCACATGCCCGGAGCACACGTCCTGGTAATCCGTCTGGCTCCGCAGCCTTGTATATGTTGACCTGTTTAAAGGTCTTACTCACGTCGGCTACGGAGAGCGTGATCACACAGTCCTCCGGAACAGCTGATGTTCTCATGCATGCCTCAGTGTTACTTGCCTCGAAGCGAGCATAGAAGTGGTTTAGCTTGTCTGGTAGGCTCGTGTCACTGGGCAGCTCGCGGCTGTGCTTCCCTTTGTAGTCTGTAATAGTTTGCAAGCCCTGCCACATAAGACGAGCGTCAGAGCCGGTGTAGTAGGATTAAATCTTAGCCCTGTATTGAAGCTTTGCCTGTTTGATGGTTCGTTGCAGGGCATAGCAGGATTTCTTGTAAGCTTCCGGGTTAGAGTCCCGCACCTTGAAAGCGGCAGCCCTTTAGCTCAGTGCGGATGTTGCCTGTAATCCATTGCTTCTGGTTGGGGTATGTACGTACAGTCACTGTGGGAACGACATCCTCGAAGCACTTGTTGATAAAGCCAGTGACTGATGTGGTGTACTCCTCAATGCCATCGGAAGAATCCCGGAACATGTTCCAGTCTGTGATAGCAAAACAGTCCTGTAGTTTAGCATCTGCTTCATCTGACCACTTTTTTATAGACCAAGTTACTGGTGCTTCCTGCTTTAATTTTTGCTTGTAAGCAGGAATCAGGAGGATAGAGTTGTGGTCGGATTTACCAAATGGAGGGCGAGGGCGAGCTTTGTACGCGTCTCTGTGTGTGGTTTACAGGTGATCTAGAATTTATTTCCCTCTGGCTGCACATTTAACATGTTGATAGAAATTTGGTAGAACTGATTTAAGTTGCCCTGCATTAACCTTTTCTCAATACAGGGGGTGCTGTTTCCACTTTGGAAAATATCGTCTCCAAATTAAACTGCCTCATACTCAATTCTTGCTCGTACAATATGCATATTATTATTACTATTGGATAGAAAACAATCTCTAGTTTCTAAAACCGTTTGAATTATGTCTGTGGGTGAACCAGAACTCTTTCTACAGCGAAAATCATGACAGGACATGCGAAGGTCTGAAAACTAGGCTCTGATCTCGGATCAGTTTAAAGCTCTGTGTGTGCCCTATGGATCGAAATGAACTGCACCCGCCTTCCCCTGGATGTCAGTAACCAATGAGAAGTGGAATGGTGTTTCTACGTATTTCTCAGAGCTTATAAAAGGGCAAGGAACGAGGTGCGCTCTCTTTTCGACTTCCGCCATTACGCAACGCAAGACCTCAGGATAGCATTTTGAAACGCTCAGTTATCGGCCTTAGATATGTCCGTCTGTAATTTAATTCGGTATAGGTGTTAGAAACATCATAACGAAGTTATTTGAAACCGATTTATATCAGTTTATGCGAGTATATTGCTATTTTCGGGAATTTTCGTAGTATTGCGTTTGAGGATTTGGACATGTGTGTGCCACGTAGCTACTGTTAGCTGCTAGTTCCGAAGTTGAAGTGGACGTTTTACAACAAAGCAACGATTCTTTTGGACAAAAGGACACCTTGCCCAAGATTCTGATGGAAGCTCGTCCAAAAGTAAGAGCTATTTATGATTTTATTCCGTATTTATGTGGAAAAATGTAAACGCATTTTTCGGCCATTATTGCGGCACTAGTTTGGCTGCAACGCACACTGTATGTCTAGTAATGTTAATTTAAAAAATCTAAATCAGCGGTTGCATTAATAACCAATGCATCTTTCATTAGCTGTCCAACCTGTATTTTTTTAGTCAATCTAATCGATAAATAATCGTAAACTTAGGTGCCCTTCCAAGATGGCGCCGGCCAGAATGCATGCCATGTTTTGACTGATTACATAGCATAACCACGATTTGTGATGCTAAATATGCACATTTTCGAACAAACTCTATATGCATTGTGTAATATGATGTTACAGGACTGTCATCTGAAGAATCCTGAGAAGGTTAGTGAAAAAATTAATATATTTTGGTGGTGATAACGTTATCGCGCTTTTTGCCTTGAATCAATGCTGGGGTGATGTTAGCTATGCTAATATAACGATATATTGTGTTTTCACTGTAAAACACTTAGAAAATCTGAAATATTGTCTGGATTCACAAGATGTTGGGCTTTCATTTGCTGTAGGCTGTGTATTTTTCAGAAATGTTTTAAGATGAGTAATTAGGTAATACACGTTGCTCTCTGTAGTTATTCTAGTCGCTTTGGGTGAGTTTTGTGATAGTGGCTGCAATGGTAAACTGTGATTTATACCTGAAAAATGCACATTTTTCTAAAAAAACATATGCTATACCATAAATATGTTATCAGACTGTCATCTTATGAAGTTGTTTCTTGGTTAGTGGCTATATATATCTTTATTTAGTCGAAATTGTGATAGCTGCCCATGCAGGAAAAAAATGGTGGAGAAAAAAAAGTTGTGTCTTTTGCTATCGTGGTTAGCTAATAGATTTACATATTGTGTCTTCCCTGTAAAACATTTTAAAAATCAGAAATGATGGCTGGATTCACAAGATCTGTATCTTTCATCTGGTGTCTTGGACTTGTGATTTAATGATATTTAGATGCTAGTATTTACTTGTGACGCTATGCTAGGCTATGCTAGTCAGCTTTTTTACTGTGGGGGGTGCTCCCGGATCCGGGATGAGTACCAAGTAAAAGTTAAAGTCTCCGGACACTAGGAGCGCCGCCTCTGGGTGAGTGGTTTCCTGTTTGCTTATTTTCTTATACAGCTGACTGAGTGCGGTCTTAGTGCCAGCATCTGTCTGTGGTGGTAAATAAACAGCCACGAAAAGTATAGCTGGAAACTCTCTAGGCAAGTAGTGTGGCCTGCAATTTATCACAATATACTCTACTTCAGGCGAGCAAAATATAGAGGCTTCCTTAGATTTCGTGCACCAGCTGTTGTTTACAAATATGCACAGACCCCCCCCCCCCCTCATCTTACCGGAGTGTGCTGTTCTATCTTGCCGGTGCAGCGTATATCCCGCTAGCTGAATATCCATGTCGTCATTCAGCCAAACATAGGATATTACAGTTTTCGATGTCCCGTTGGTAGGATATTTGTGATCGTACCTCGTCTAATTTATTGTCCAATGATTGCACGTTGGCGAGTAGTATTGACGGTAACAGCAGCTTTCCCACTCGCCTTCTCCGGGTCCTGACAAGGCATCCGGCTCTTTGTCCTCTGTACCTGCGTCGCTTACTCTTGCAAATAACAGGGCTTTCGGCCCTGTGGGGTGTTTGGAGAATCTCCTCTGCATCCTCCCACTCAAACAACGTTCTGCGCTTACCTCTATCATAAGATTAAAAACAAACTTGACAACTTTCTCTTCTCTTTCACCTTCACATTTATGAAATGTCCAAGACTTTAAAAATAACATGTAATGCGCCAAATGTATAAAATACATCAGTCAATCCATAAGAATTTAAAAAAAATTACATTTATGTGGGCACAACTCTATCGCAATTACCTATCCACTATTATTAGAATTCATTCGATTTAGGTAACTGTCTCTTCTTTGATTCAGTTATTTAAATACGACTCCATTCTCAAAATGTTATTCCAGCAGACCATTTAGGCAACAGACAACGTATTACATCGAAATCACCTCGCTATTTATGTTCAATGAATTAGTCTTTCAATTTGAACTAAGCAAGCTGTTAAAACGTTCAGTTTATAACTTAAGCAAACACTGGTGGACGTATCTTTCCAGGCAAAACATACCAATAGTTGAATTACAATACAATGCTATTGAAATTTTATGTTTACCTTTATTTAACTAAGCAAGTCAGTTAAGAACAAATTCTTATTTTCAATGATGGCCTAGGCACTGTGGGTTAACTGCCTTGTTCAGGGGCAGAACAACATATTTTTACCTTGTCAGCTCGGGGATTCGATCTTGCAACCTTTCGGTTACTAGTCTAACAGCTCTAACCACTAGGCTACCTGCCGCCACAAATCCAGAACCTTTACATTTTCTAGAAATGACGAAGAAATGACGAAGATTTCTAGAAATGACGAGAAAAAAAACGCAAATAACCCAATTTACAATTGTCTGTAGTCGTAACATCAGGCACATAATAACGACACAATTCCCAGAAAATAGCCTTAATTAAAGGTCCAAGCGTTTCTCCGGCGAGATTCTCACATGCCAAAGGAATAGATTAGCAAAGAGTTAAATTGACATTCATTGACGAGGAAACAAATCTTGCGCTTTTTGATAAAAGTAGATTATGTTTTCTCATGCAACGTATTTCAATTACTTTACTACATCACATTAATCACGCAATGATAATTTGTTTGATGCATACCCTAGGCTTTGTACGACATTATAAATTCCGTCGAGATTCCATCTTAATTCACTCTAACTTTATGGAAAAGGTTTATTCAATAAACCCAGCAACTTCTCTCATACTAGGTAGAAAAAATTAAACACATTTTCAGGCCTTAAGGGCAGTTGTATTTCAAATGTAGCACCCGGACGTAGAAAATCCAATAAGCGTTTTATAGTTACATCGTTAGGGTAAGTTAACCAAAAGTGGACACACCAATCAGTTTCTGAGACAATTGCCAATACATTGTAGACCGTTTAATAATGCTAAAACCTAATCTTTATCAAATTATCCATTAAAGATACCAACTCAAAACCTACGTACGTCTACCATATGGGTGGTTTAAATTGTTTATAATTATATTCCCAGTATTACTTTATCAAATCTCTAGTAATCGATTATACACACATACAATTGATCATATTTTCATATATTCACAGAATCCATATAAAACGTAAGAAAATCTTAGGTACTCACGACAACCATTCCATTTGCTTTTTCAAGGACTCTCCACAGCTACGAAGCAGCTCTCCAAACATACTCTCAGCAGAACCCAAAAAAATTAACTTTTGTTTCCCGGACAACGACCAGCCCGTCATGGGATCCTCAACGGTTCTCTAACCTCCCAGAGACCACGGCAAAATCAAGCCTCTCAGGAACTATAGACCTTCCGCTGCTTTCTAAAATATCATCCCGTTCTCAATACCACCCCGTGATATTCTATGAAGGGCAGTGAAGGAACAGAACCCCAAGATAAAGTTATACCAATGTCTATTATCCAAATTTCAATCATCTGATTAATCATATTTCTATATGTTACTATCCAAACGTCAGATTAAGACTTATTTCCATATTCACACAACTCTCATATCACAGTCACACAATGCTATTCTCAAACATACCTAATCAATTCATTGTTTTTCAACAATATTTTAACCTGCAGGAATATTTTCTCATTTCTATCTCATGATTAGTTCCTAGGATAATGCAACTCATACATTTACATCTTTCAATACTTCTAAAATGGTGTACAGGCTTAAAACAATTACAGGTGCAACTTACTTTATTAAACTATGTCATGAATGGTCTTAACTAGTTCACACAGATTCCAGATGTTTAATATTAAATGGCCAAAACTAGTTCACACAGATTCTAGATATTTAACGCTAAATTACCAAACCCAGGGCATACCTGGCTAGCACATTTAAAATAATTGGAATTCACCACTTCTGAGGATCACTTAGAAGGTCACACAGACACTTTTCAGAATGAGGTCCTTCTTCCAATAGGGTTTCACCAGGTACCGTGCTTCACACAGAACCCACAGTCACCCTGGCCCCTCACCGCTACAGACCGCACCAATTCAGTGTCAGGACGGCTCTAGGTTGCCCACAACCGACCAGTGGCAGAGTATCTTTGAGTCCACAAACTCTCAGATTACTCTACTCTGACTCTGATTTTGCATGTTTTGCTCACCTCTTTATTTATTTTTTAAAACTAAGTTCGAGATGTGGTATCCACTCGGCTCGCTGCCTCTCAGATCAAAGGTGGGTCCATCTGCTTTGTTCCCGAAGTGTGGTCTCCCTGAGATCCCAAGTTTGAGGGATCCCTCGTGCATGATTTACCCAGGTTGTCAGGAGCGGTCACCAAGTGAAGATTAACATCCCATCCTCGTCGCCAAATGTGGTGGTTAATTTCTTTACTATCAAATGAGGAGAGACAAACTTATCACACAAGTCAGAGTTACACTTAAACAAAATCTTTAATCACTTATTAACCTGTTTGGGGTGCAGCCCGACACCGGTACACTTATGACAACATCCAGCTCAAGTGCAGGGCGCGCAATTCAAAAGCTATTTTTTAAAAATATTTAACTTTCACACATTAACAAGTCCAATACAGCATATGAAAGGTAGACATCTTGTGAATCAAGCCAACATGTCCGATTTTTAAAATGTTTTACAGGGAAGACAAAATATGTAAATCTATTAGCTAACCACGTTAGCAAAAGACACCACTTTCTAACACCATCAGTTTTTACCTCCATCACCAGCTATCACTAATTCGACCAAATAAAGATATATATAGCCACTAACCAAGAAACAACTTCATAAGATGACAGTCTGATAACATATTTATTGTATAGCATATGTTTTTTTTGAAAAATGTGCATATTTATGGTATAAATCATAAATTACATTTCAGCTACAATCAGAAATTGCACCGAAAGCAGCCATAACATTTACAGACACCAACATCAAATACCTAATTACTCCTCATAAAACATATCTGAGAAATACATACTGTGCAGCAATTGAAAAACAGGATTCTTGTGATTCCAGACAATATTTCCGATTTATTAAATGTTTTACAGCGAAAACAAAATGTAGCGCTATATTAGCATAGCCACATTAGCCAGACACACTTGGGCGCGCACGACCAGTTGACATGCACGACAGATATATGAAATAACATTATAAATTGGGTCTTACTTTTGCTGATCTTTCATCAGAATGTTGATCAATGTGTCCTTTGTCCAGATGAGTCATTGTTTGGATTCATAATGGCAACTTTCCACCTTAATTTAGCATGGGTACCGGTCCACTGGCACGGATCTGTCCAACATAAATAAATTCAGAGAACGGAACACGGCAAAACTCCCGAAAAAATTCAAATAATCTGATTAAACTATATTGAAAAAACATACATTACGATGATATGGTCTCATTTATCAACTAAAAACCGAGCCGGAGATTGTTCCCGTCCAAAACGGCAGCAAAACAGAACCCAATGTCACTCCCAAGTCGCGCGTTTCAGACTTCCGGAATTGGTCGGTCACGCCAAAGAAATAGCTATTATTCAACCTCTAAACAAGATGAACACAAAATTCCTTCTCTCACACCCTCTTGACACCCAGAGGAAGGCGTCTGAAGTGTCCGTAGGGTCCTACGTCAAATGACCATGTATAGGCATAACGTTGAAGAGAGCAGAGATTTCTGACATTCTACTTCCTGGTCAGGGAAAGTGCTGCCAAATGACTTCTGTTCCACTCAGAGAAAAAATTTAAACGGTTTTAGAAACTAGAGACTGTTTTCCATCCAATAGTATTAATAATATGCATATTGTAAGAGCAAAAATTGATTAAGAGGCCGTTTGAAAATTGGCACATATTTTCTAGTTTTTCCAATACGCCCCCTGCAGCCATAACAGGTTTTAATAAGGGAGCAAGTCAATACAATGCACACATATAAAGTGAATCGATTGAGTGCTCTACGATAATAATGGCTGGTCATGGCTGATGACGATTCACGCTCAGATGATTCGTTGAGAGCCCCGAGACAAAAATACAAAGGTATTTTATAGCCAAGATACACCCCTTTCAACCTACATGACGAACAACAGATATAGAATGGGTCACAAGGTTTAGATTGGTATGAAAGATACCTATAATACAATGCAGACAGTATCTGCTGTGTCAACTGTTTTCATTGTGTAGAGACCAGTGTCTGGCACCGTATAGAACAGAAACACTAACTCATGCTCTGGAATGCTGTTTAGAATTTATCACCCAAAAGACATCGTAATTCTCCTGTCAATGTTATCTCCCAGAGGCCCATCCTCAGTAGAACACACATACAATAGTTAAGAATACTCTATTCTGTTGCATAAAACAACCATTTGATGCAATAAAAGTATTATAACATAATCTTGCAATTTTCCACCATAATATGTATGTCTGTATTTTTCTGTGTATGTATGTTTATGTATGTATATATAGAGTTGAAGTCGGAAGTTTAAATACACCTTAGCCAAATACATTTAAACTCAGTTTTTCACAATTCCTGACATTTAATCCTAGTAAAAATCCCCTGTTTTAGGTCAGTTAGGATCACCACTTTATTTTAAGAATGTGAAATGTCAGAATAATAGTAGAGAGAATGATTTATTTCAGCTTTTATTTCTTTCATCACATTCCCAGTGGGTCAGAAGTTTACATACACTCAATTAGTATTTGGTAGCATTGCCTTTAGTTAGCCTTCCACAAGCTCCCCACAATAAGTTTGGTGAATTTTGGCCCATTCCTCCTGACAAGCGCTGGTGTAACTGAGTCAGGTTTGTAGGCCTCCTTGCTTGCACGTGCTTTTTCAGTTCTGCCCACAACTTTTCTACAGGATTGAGGTCAGGGCTTTGTGATGGCCACTCCAATACCTTGACTTTGTTGTCCTGAAGCCATTTTTCCACAACTTTGGAAGTATGCTTTGGGTCATTGTCCATTTGGAAGACCCATTTGCGACCAAGCTTTAACTTCCTGACTGATGTCTTGAGATGTTGCTTCAATATATCCACATAATTGTCCTCCTCATGATGCCATCTATTTTGTGAAGTTCACCAGTCCCTCCTGCAGCAAAGCACCCCCACAACATGATCCTACCACCCCCGTGCTTCACGGTTGGTATGGTGTTCTTCGGCTTGCAAGCTTCCCCCTTTTTCCTCCAAACGTGACGATGGTCATTATGGCCAAACAGTTCTATTTTTGTTTCATCAGACCAGAGGACATTTCTCCAAAAAGTACGATATTTGTCCCCATGTGCAGTTGCAAATCGTAGTCTTGCTTTTTTTATGGCGGTTTTGGAGCAGTGTCTTCTTCCTTGCTGAGCGGCCTTTCAGATTATGTCGATATAAGACTTGTTTTACTGTGGATATCGATACTTTAGCACCCGTTTCCTCCAGCATCTTCACAAGGTCCTTTGCTGTTGTTCTGGGATTGATTTGCACTTTTCACACCAAAGTACATTCATCTCTAGGAGACAAAACGCGTCTTCTTCCTGATCGGTATGACAGCTGTGTGGTCTCATGGTGTTTATACTTGCGTACTATTGTTTGTACAGATGAACATGGTACCTTCAGGCATTTGGAAATTGTTCCCAATGATGAACCAGACTTGTGGAGGTCTACCATTTTTTTCTGCGGTTTTGGCTGATTTCTTGTGATTTTCCCATGATGTCAAGCAAAGAGGCACTGAGTTTGAAGGTAGGCCTTGAAATACATCGACAGGTACACCTCCAATTGACTAAAATGATGTCAATTAGCCTTTCAGAAGCTTCTAAAGCCATGACATAATTCTCTAGCATTTTCCAAGCTATTTAAAGGCACAGTCAACTTAGTGTATGTAAACTTCTGACCCTCTGGAATTGTGATACAGTGAATTATAAGTGAAATAATCTGTCTGTAAACAATTGTTGGAAAAATTACTTGTGTCATGCACAAAGTAGATGTCCTAACCGATTTGCCAAAACTATAGTTTGTTAACAAGATATTTGTGGGGTGGTTGAAAAATTTGCTTTTGTACAGCAATCTAAAGCCTCTTTGGGCTAGGCGTGCCGCTAGCAACCCACCTCGACAACATCCGGTGAAATTGCAGAGCGCGAAATTCAAAATACATAAATCGTACCATTAAATATTCATGAAAATACAAGTGTCTTACATCATTTAAAAGCTTAACTTCTTGTTAATCCAACCGCTTTGTCAGATTTCAAAAAGGCTTTACGGCGAAAGCATACCATGCGATTATCTGAGGACAGCGCCCGCACACATCAGCATTAAAAACATTTTCCAAACCAGCAGAGGTGTCACAAAAATCTGAAATAGCGATAAAATAAATCACTTATCTTTGAAGATCTTCCTCTGTTTGCAATCCCAAGGGTCCCAGCTACACAACAAATGGTCGTTTTGTTCGATAAAGTCCTTCTTTATATCCCAAAAAAGTCAGTTTAGTTGGCGCGTTTGATTCAGTAATCCACCCGTTCAACATGCAGACAAAGGAATCCCAAAAGTTACCAATAAACTTCTTCCAAGCAAGTCAAACAACGTTTCTAATCAATCTTCAGGTACCCTAATATGTAAATAAATTATACAATTTAAGACGGAATGTAGTATGTTCAATACCGGAGATAAATAATGAAGTGTGCACCCTCATCCACAAGAATACAGTCAAAATGAGAGCCACTTTGAAAAACTACAACTACTAACTCATTTTTCAAAGAACAAGCCTGAAACCCTTTCTAAAGCCTGTTGACATCTAGTGGAAGCCATAGGAACTGCAATCTGGGAGGAATTTCATTGAAAATCCCATAGACAAGCATTGGAAAACACAATGACCTCAACAACAAAAAATTCCCTGGATGGATTGTGCTCGGGGTTTCGCCTGCCAAAGCAGTTCTGTTATACTCACAGACATTATTCTAACAGTTTTAGAAACGTCAGAGTGTTTTCTATCCAAATCTACTAATTATATGCATATCCTAGCTTCCGGGCGTGAGTAACATGCCGTTTACTTTGGGCACACTTTTCATCTGGACGGGAAAATACTGCCCTCTACCCAAGAGAGGTTTAACTAATGATGTGACTTCTGAAGGTAATTGGTTGCACCAGATCTTATTTAGGGGCTTCATAGCAAAGGGGGTCAATACATATGCACGCACCACTTTTCTGTATAAATTTTTTATTTTTTATTTTTTAAACAAGTTCTTTTTTAATTTCACTTCACCAATTTGGCCTATTTTGTATATGTCCATTACATGATATCAAAATAAAAATGTATTTAAATTGCAGGTTGTAATGCAACAAAATAGGAAAAATGCCAAAGGGGATGAATACTTTTGCAAGGCACTGTATACAGTACCAGTCAAAGGTTTGGAAAAACCTACTCATTCAAGGGTTTTTCTTTATTTTTACTATTTTCTACATTGTCGAATAATAGTGAAGATATCAAAACTATGAAATAACACATATGGAATCATGTCGTAACCAAACAAAATGTTAAACAAATCAAAATATATGATGACAGGTTTGCACACTCTTGGCATTCTCTCACCCAGCTTCATGAGATAGTCACCTGGAATGCTTTTCAATTAACAGGTGTGCCTTGTTCAAAGTTAATTGTTGAATTTCTTTCCTTCTTAATGTGTTTGAGCCAATCAGTTGTGTTGTGATAAGGTAGGGGTGGTATACAGAAGATAGCCCTATTTGGTAAAAGACAATATTATGGCAAGAACAGCTCAAATAAGCAAAGAGAAATTACAGTCCATCAGTCCAGGCATTTAGGTCAGTCATTCCGGAAAATGTCAAGAACTTTGAAAGTTCCTTCAAGTGCAGTCGCAAAAACCATAACCATCAACCACAGTAAAGGAAGACCCAGAATTACCTCTGCTGCAGGGGATACGTTCACTGGAGTTACCAGCCTCAGAAATTGCAGCCCAAATAAATGTTTCACATAGTTCAAGTAACAGACACATCTCAACATCAATTGTTCAGAGGAGACTGCGTGAATCACACCTTCATGGTCGAATTGCTGCAAAGAAACCACTACTAAAGGACACCAATAAGAAGGAGAGAAATCTGTCCTTTGGTCTGAGTCCAAATGTGCAATTTTTGGTTCCAACCGCCGTGTCTTTGTGAGACGCAGAGTAGGTGAACGGGTGATCTCTCCATTTGTGGTTCCCACCGTGAAGCATGGAGGTGGTGTGATGGTGTGAGGGTGCTTTGCTGGTGACACTGTCAGTGATTCATTTAGATTTCAAGGCCCACTTAACCAGCATGGCTACCACAGCATTTTGCAGCCATACGCCATACCATTTGGTTTGTGCTTAGTGGGACTATCATTTGTTTTTCAGCAGGACAGTGACCCAACACACCTACAGGCTGTGTAAGGGCTATTTGACCAAGAAGTAGAGTGATGGAGTGCTGCATCAGATGACCTAGCCTCCACAATCCACCGACCTCAACCCAATTGAGATGGTTTGGGATGAGTTGGACCACAGAGTGAAGAAAAAGCAGCCAACAAGTGCTCAGCATATGCAGGAACTCCTTCAATACTGTTGGAAACACTTGTTTGGTTAATATATGTTATTTCATAGTTTTGATGTCTTCATTATTATTCTACAATTCAGAAAATAGTACAAATAAAGAAAAACCCTTGAATGAGTAGGTGTGTCCAAACTTTTGACTGGTAGTGTATATATTTGAAAAAATATATATGGGGTATTGTAAGTGATGCAGACAATTACATTGATGGAAGTTACAATCTATCTGCAATATTAAAGCTGATGTACCCCCTTAAAAAAGGAGGGGAAGGAGTCTCATAGTGAAGCCCCTCCCACACAGCCAGCCTAAAGCCTCCCATAAGCGCTCTTTCAAACCCTCCTCGTTGCCATGGATACCACGGCCTCTGAGGTCACTACAGTAAACTCACAATTCGTAATTTCTTCTTCTTCTTCTTTGAGGTCTTCTTGCCCAGACTAGCAGTGGGTTAGTTATGTATGAATATTTATGAGAGAGAGAGAGAGAGAGAGGGAGAGAGAGAGAGAGAGGGTGACAGAAAGTATTTTCTCAACTCAGAATATTGAGCTATAAAAACCATTGGGCCCTCTGACTGAACATGCCAGTAAAACTGCTTCTCTTAATATTTGATGAACCCAGGATGTTAAGAACAATTAATCAAGGGCTTCCTCACAATGAAACACTCAAACGCACACACAGACATAAACACAAACAAGCACTCACACACACACTCATGTACGTACTGAGGACGCATTTCGTTCTGAACCAAACCAATATTTTTTCGTTACATTCCACTGTTCTGACCAGCAAAATATAGTTCTTAACCGATTTGAACTCCAAAAAAGAAACGGTTTATATCATTCCTTTCTGTTCCTTTTTAAACCTCTGAAATAAATCTACATTGTTTTACATTTAGCTCGACATGAAATTAATTCACCAATCAGTGAGGATAGAGCAGTTGCTATGGAGCGGGCAAGCTATTTACATACATTGGACAGACAAGTGTAGGGTGCAAGATCTGACCAAAATTTTGCAGGTGGGGAGAGGTTGTAGGAGGGTGTAGGAGGAGGCTTGGCTTGAAGTACTGGGCGTCTTGTTTTGTTTTGTGACATGCATTATCTTAATTAGGCCCACAGAATTATACCTACAGAGGAGCGGCTTCTATGAAGGAACTTTGAATATCTTTGAACTTCGGAAAGTTGGCTCTACATTGGACCAGAGCTAGCTAGCTAACAAGTTTGGGTGTGCAGAGCGGCAGCAGAATTGAAATCTAAACCTGTCTTACCTTTTTTTAGTTAATAAATTTGATGTGAAACGTGATAACTATAGTATCCTTAAAACTTCTTATGGCTGCATCCCGCTAACGGGATCGATATGACAACAGCCAGTGAAAGTGCAGGGCGCCAAATTCAAACAACAGAAATCTCATAATTAAAATTCCTCAAACATACATGTGTCTTATATCATTTTAAAGGTAATCTTGTTGTTAATCCCACCACAGTGTCCGATTTCAAATATGCTTTTCAGCGAAAGCACTACAAACGATTATGTTAGGTCACCACCAAACCACAATAAGCACAGCCATTTTTCCAGCGAAATATAGCAGTCACAAAAAGCAGAAATAGAGATAAAATGAATCACTAACCTTTGATGATCTTCATCAGATGACACTCATAGGACTTCATGTTACACAATACATGCATGTTTTGTTTGATAAAGTTCATATTTATATAAAAAAATCTGAGTTTACATTGGCGCGTTACATTCACTAGTTCCAAAAACATCAAGTGATTTTGCATAGCCACATCGTTTCAACAGAAATACTCATCATAAATGTAGATGATAATACAAGTTATACACATGGAATTATAGATATACCTCTCCTTAATGCAACAGCTGTGTCAGATTTTTTTTAAACTTTACGGAAAAAGCAAATCAATCACGGCGCTCAGAACAATAGCCAAATTAGCCGCCATGTTGGAGTCAATGAAACCAGAAAATACATGATAAATGTTTCCTTACCTTTGATGAACTTCATCAGAATGCAGTCCTAGGAATCCCAGGTCCAAAATAAATGCTTGATTTGTTCGATAATGTCCGTTATTTATGTTAGCTACTTTGGTTAGCGCGTTTGGTAAACAATTCCAAAGTCACAAAGCGCGTCCACTATAACGTGACGAAATGTCCTAAAGTTCCATTACAGTCAGTAGAAACATGTCAAACGATGTATTGAATCAATCTTTAGAATGTTGTTAACATACATCTTGAATAACGTTCCAACCGGAGAATTAGATTGACTTCAGTTGAGCGATGGAACGGAGCTGCCTATCACGTGAATGCGCGTGGTCAAAGCATGGTCAGCTCGTGGCAGTGGTGACTAATTCCTGTCTCCTTCGGCCCCCTTTCACATTAGAGTCATCAGACAAAGTTCTATTGACTGTTGACATCTAGTGGAAGCCGTAGGAAGTGAAAACCCATCAATATCTCACTGTAATTTCAATGAGAGCTTGGTTGAATATCTGCCACCTCAGAAAAAATCCAAACAGGAAGTGGAACTTCTCAGGTTTTTGCCTGCCATATGAGTTCTGTTATACCCACAGACATAATTCAAAAAGTTTTAGAAACTACAGAGTGTTTTCTATCCAATACTAATATGCAAATATTAGCAACTATGACTGAGGAGCAGGCCGTTTACTCTGGGCACCTCTGTGCACCTTTCATCCAAGCTACTCAATACTGCCCCTGCAGCCATAAGAAGTTAACTAGCATTGAAAAGGTTAATCGATTCTTCTCTAATTAAAAATCTCTCTCCCTAATTTCTGAATTACACTTGTAACGTCAGTAGGCTTTGCTTCGGTGGGGGAGGGGCACGTAGTCTACACACGGTTTTCAGCTGGCAGGCAGACACTGGATTAAGTTTCTGACTGACAGACTGAGGGCTTTGTATAGGTGCTTTGTTACGTTTTTTTTGTGGGACTGGAATAAAAAGGCCAGGAATGTAAAATAACATTATTAAAACCACTTCCCATGCTTTTAAAATAACTTTTCTGTTCTAGAACATTATACATCACTTTCGTTCCCGGTTCTGATTCTGTTCCTCAATTTTTTGTAAAAATATTTTCCAGTTTTCGGTTCTGTTTCCTGAACCTGTTCCAACCCCTGAAACACACACAAACACACTCAAACACACAGTGCTGCTAGGTAACTGTAAAAAAGTTGCAGTCACTAAGATCAGGAGCACAGCATTAATATTTCAAACCACTCCACGTTTTACAATGTGATAAAACAAACAACAATAAATAAATACACTCACTGAATGTTGGCTTCGCCCTCAACCCCACACTGTTCTTGACCATGAATCCATCGCAACATACATACTGTACTTGGAAACTCAAGTGGGGTTTTAGTTATGTGAAAACACTTACAGTGAGTTATGTGGTGAGGAGGCGTCAGGAGCCTTTGAGAAGGCGGACTAGAGATGGAGCCAGATTGGTTTACACAAACAAACACACATACCGGTGATGACTATCTCTTGGCTTTAATGGACTGATAAAGTAAAGGCTACTCTGACGGATAGGAGAGAAGAAGAGACCACGCAGGGCTGAGTGGGCAGCAGACAGCAGTGGCCAACAACAGCTTCCTGTATTGTGCAGTGTCTGGGACGATATGAATGTACTGTAGCTACAGTCCTAAGCATTAATAAGTCCACCTGTACTGAAGCACAGTGGGAGTAACTGCACACGAGGGACAGGGACATACAGTCCATTCAGAAAGTATTCAGACCCCTTCACTTGTTGTTCACTTCTTGTTACTTTAGTCTTATTCTAAAATAGATTAAATTAAATGTTTTCCTCATCAATCTACAAACAATACCCCATAATGACAGTGCAAAAACAGGTTTTTAGATATTTTTATTATGGTATAAAAAACAGAAATACCTTATTTACATAGGAATTCAAACCCTTTGCATGAGACTTGTAATTGAGCTCTGGTGCGTCCTGTTCTATATCGTGGAGCTCCGCCCCATATGGGAGCTCTGCTCCTAGTGGTTTACCCTTCTGCCTAGGCAGCGAATAGCCTGAGAGAAAATTATGCACACACCTGCAGCCAGTGGGAGTACAGGTGTCCCTATGGAAGGGGATGCTTCCCCTCAATCACCCTCCCATTATCTTCAGTGACTTGGACTGGACTGAAGAAGCTGAGAAGAGAAGAGAAGAGAGAGAAGAGAAGAGTAAGATTCAGGACGAACCCGCCGTCGAATTCCAAGTCTCAACATCGTCTATCTCAATGAGCACACCGGTGTTTCTCTTTTAAGAGCTCAGTGTCGCTGCTTCTCTATGACAGCTATGGACTCACACAACTTTTGTTTCGTGTGCTTAGGATCACAGCACACCAGGGGCCTCACCAATCCCCGTCAATGCCTGTGCTGCGCCCTCCTTTCTTGAAAGGAGAGGAAGCAGCGGTGGGCATTTTTTAGGGAGGATTTTCCTCTAGAGGACGCAATGTCAATCTTAGCCTCAGCTTCTGAGGCATTATATGACGGCGCCGCCTCTGGAGATGATGAGGATGTTGGGAAGTGCATGGCTATTTCTCCGGAACACTCCATTACACTGACCGAAACTGATAAAACCCCCCTCCCTCTGGAGACTGCAAGGTTTTTCTCATCCTTGGGCGAGGACAAGACGGGCTCTGACTATTCAGCGGCCCCCTCCTACATCACAGCCTCTCTACGCATTGACTTTCCAGGGCTCGTTGAGAGGGCTGCGAGCCGGTTGGAGATCCAGCTGCCCCCCATTCCCCCCTATCCGGAGGTGGATATGATGGAGGGCGGCCCCTATTCTCGGCCAAGAAGGGCGGCGGAGCCACTGGCTCCTGCCATGCGCTCGCTCGGAAAGTATGTGGAGGGCTCATGGGAGTCACCTTTGACGGCGCGATCTACTTCCCAGGGGATCCCCATGCTTGAGCGCGCCAATGGCTGCGTATCTCGTCCCGGGTTCGAGCTCCTGGCCCTCGTCCAAGAAGGCCACTCTACCCACATCAAAGGACCGACTCACAGCGCAGCTGGTTGAGAAGTCCTTTGTACTAGGGGCCCAGGCTGTAGCAGCAGCGAATAATATTGCCCTACTAGCAGCCTCTCTGTCCCGTCTCACCACGGGTAAGACTGTGCTGTCAGAGGAAGAGATAGAGGAAGCGTTGAGAATTTTCGGCGCCATTCTCAATCTCACTCAAGCGTCGGCTGTGTGTGCGTGGAGGACCACGGCCACTTCGGTAGACGTGGAGTGACACCTTTGGCTGTATTTGACAGCCATGAAGGAGACCGACAAAGCCGTGCTGTTGAACGCCCCCCATCTCTGACGACTGTCTCTTCGGAGTCGCCGTCAAAGAAGCGACAGAGTGTTTTGGGAAGCTGGACGAGGATAGAACGCAATTACACATTCCAGGCTATCACAACGTCAGAGCAGATCTCATGTATTGAGGGGGTCCCCAAGACGAGGAGTGGCATCTGCACCCTGACATTGTTCTCCAAATATGGGAACGGTTCAGGAGAGCCGAGGTGGATATTTTCGCATCACGCATGAACGTGCATTGCCCCCTCTGGTTTTCTCTTCGAGCCCGGGACGAACACGTTTGTGCACGAGCCGTGGCCGAATGTTCTCCGGTACGCATTTCCACCATTGTCCTGCATTCTCCCACTGTTATCCCGAGTGAGAACAGGCAGGCTGTCAATCATATTGATAGCCCCCGATCGCCCAGGGGCTCCTTGGTTCACAGAGATGACTCAGATGCTGCTTTCGCCACCTTGGCCCATTCCACATCGATGGGATGCGATGTCTCAGGCGGGAGGCATGATAGGACAATTGCCCATAATCGGCCAATCACTGATGGTCTGGCATCTGAGAGGGACAGGTTAGAGCGTCGTGGGTTATCTGATTCAGTAATCAGAACCATACAGGGCTCACGTGCTAGTTCCACATCCAGAACTTATGCCAGCAGATGGAACGTGTTTTCACAATGCGGCGCGACAGAAAATGTCGCCATGGCATGCACTGGGCACAAGCGATGGGCACAAGCCTCTCCTCTCTCCGCTCCGCATGACACGCTTAGCCGTAGTCAAAGCGAGCAACAGTGCCGTCTTCAGAGAACATCTTGAGGGGGATTTGATTCAAGGGTTTGAATGGCGGGAGAGCCAGCGCTCACCCGCCACAATTAAGGTGTTCGCAATGGCGATTTCAGCTTGTCATTAGGGGTTTGGCAGAGACACTGTTTTTAGCCACCCTCTAGTGAAACGGTTCCTTTTGGGAACGCGGCGGCTTAGGCGAATGCCTAGAGCCATGCTTCCTCAGTGGGATTTGGCTCTGCGAGACGCCATTCAAACCATTGAATCAAATCCCCCTCAAGATGTTCTCTGAAGACGGCACTGACTACGGCTAAGCGTGTCATGCGGAGCGGAGAGAGGAGAGGCTTGTGCCCATCGCATGTGCCCAGTGCATGCCTTGGCGAACTACGCGGAGCGCACAGCGGCGATTAAGTCATCGCCTCAGCTGTTTGTGTATCATGGTGCAGGTACACTTGGTAGACCACTTTCTAAACAACAAAATTGGCTTTGTGAAGGCATTAAGACGGCTTATGAGGTGGTAGGGCAGCCTTTGCCTCAGTGTATAAGAGCCAACTCCACTCGTGGAGTAGCAACGTCTACTGCTCTTTTCAGAGGAACAGGACTAGAGGATATTTGTGCAGCGGCGTCATGGTCGTCACCGTCTCCTTTTATCCGTTTCTACCTGTTAGATATGTCTTCTAACTCTCTGGCTCAGTCTGTACTCAGCGTGCCTGATGGAAGGACTTGAGCTAGGAGGAAAAGATGAAGGGCTGTTGGGCATGGTTCCCATTAGGCCTGCTCTTTTCCATTAAGAGAGAGACACATGTCACATGTCTCCAGACTGATATTCAGTGCAGTAGAGAACATGTGTTTTTTGACTCGCCTATCAATGTATCACCGTGTTGGGGCGGAAGGATGAGGGAAATAGTGCTGTAATTGCTAATACACTACTATTGGACCGGTCATTGATTATTGACAGGATATCGAGGTATCATATATCTGCTAGTCAGAGTAGTATGGCCCGTGTTCTGTTTATTTGTATCATAGGCTTTGGTCTTTAGATTGAGTGTGGCAGATTTACTGACAAATCAGTATAATGTGTCCTCTAACCATGGTTCAGTCTGTACTCAGCATAGCTGATGGGAGGACTTGAACTAAGTGGAAAGGATACAGGACCGATGGACTAGTTTCCTTCAGGTCCGCTTTTTCCTGTTAGAGTGACTATGTGACATGACTCTTGACTGAGGGATCAGTACAGTAGAGTCATGCATTCTAACCTGCCCACAAGTCTAGGACTATGTTGGGGCGGAAGGATGAGGGAACTACTATTACAGTGCTATTAGACCAATCGTTGAATATTGACAGAATATTGAAGCATCTACCTGCTAGTTCAGATTAGTATGGCTCATATTCTGTTATCTGCCCACTAGCCATTGACCGTGTCTCCAGACTGAGTAGGGCGGATTGTACTGAGGACGCAGTATATTGTGACACATTGTGTTACGGTACTGTGGGACTTGGTCGCCTCCATTGCCGGGCCAGACCTTTTCATTAGGTGGGAAGTGTTAGGCTCAGGGAGTACATTTTGGAGCGTTGTGCTCCGCCTTAAACCACTAGGTGCAGAGCTACCCTATGGGGGCGGAGCTCCACGATATAGAACGATAATTACCGGAGCTGTAACTCCAGTTCTATGAGTGGAGCAGAGCCCCATAGGACTTAAGGCAATGCCAACCCCCAGTCTCACTGAAGATATTTTTTTCCCTTATATAGGGACACCTGTACTCCCATTGGCTACAGGTGTGTGCATCATTTTCTCTCAGGTTATTCGCTGCCTAGGCAGCGGGGTAAACGACTAGGAGCAGAGCTCCCCTATGGGACTCCGCTTCATTCAGAACTGGAGTTACAACTCAGGTAACTATCGTTTCCATTGATCATTCTTGATGTTTCTACAACTTGATTGGAGTCCCCCTGTGGTAAATTCAATTGATTGGACATGATTTGAAAAGGCATACACCTGTCTATATAAGGTCCCACAGTTGCCGGTCCATGTCAGAGCAAAAACCAAGCCTTGAGGTCGAAGGAATTGTTCATTGAGCTCCGAGACAGGATTGCATTGAGGCACAGATCTGGGGAAGGGTACCAAACAATTTCTGCAGCATTGAAGGTCCCCAAGAACACAGTGGCCTCCATCTTTCTTAAATGGAAGAAGTTTGGAACCACCAAGACTCTTCCTAGAGCTGGCCACACGGCCAAACTGAGCAATCGGGGGAGAAGGGCCTTGGTCAGGGAGGTGACCAAGAACCCGATGGTCACTTTGGCAGAGCTCCATAGGTCCTCTTTGGAGATGGGAAACCTTCCAGAATGACAACCATCTCTGCAGCACTCCACCAAACAGGCATTTATGGTAGGGTGGCCAGACAGAAGCCACTCCTCAGTAAAAGGCAAATGACAGCCTGCTTAGAGTTTGCCAAAAGCCACCTAAAGGACTCTCAGACCATGAGAAACAAGATTCTCTGGTCTGATGAAACCAAGATTGAACTCTTTGGCGTGAATGCCAAGCATCACGTCTGGAAGTAACCAGGCACGTCTCATCACCTGACCAATACCATACCTACGGTGAAGCATGGTGGTGGCAGCTGTTGTTTTTCAGCGGCATTGACTGAGAGACTAGTCAGGATCGGGGGTAAAGTTGAACAGAGCAAAGTACAGAGAGATCCTTGATGAAAACTGCTCCAGAGCGCTCAGGACTTCAGCCTGGGGCGAAGGTTCACCTTCCAACAGGACAACAATGCTAAGCACACAGCCAAGACAACGCAGGCGTGTCTTCGGGACAAGTCTCTGAATGTCCTTGGGTGGCCCAGCTAGAGCGCGGACTTGAACACGATTGACCATCTCTGGAGAGACCTGAACGACCTGAAAATAGCTGTTCGGCGACACTCCCCATCCAACCTGGCAGAGCTTGAGAGGATCTGCGGAGAAGAATGGGAGAAATTGCCCAAATACAGGTGTGTCACGTTTGTAGTGTCATACCCAAGAAGATTTGAGGCTGTAATCGCTGCTAAACGTGCTTCAACAAAGTATTGAGTAAAGGGCCAGAATACTTATGTAAATGAGGTATTGTGTGTAGATTGATGAGGGGGGGAAATGATTTAATCTATTATAGAATAAGGCTGTAACGTAAGTGAAGGGGTCTGAATAATTTCCGAATGCACTGCATTTCAGAAATGTATTTTATTACATGGATTATTGTTAGATGATTACCTGTTTGTCACATTAACCATGTGCCTTGCTACAGCAAGACATTAAACAAACTAGACTTAACCTTTTAGTGCTCAGAACTACAGTATATATAGTGAGCTCCAAAAGTATTGGGACATTGCTTCCTGTAGTTGTTGATTATTCTCTCACGTCGCTGGGGAGGGATCAGCGACATTTGTGAGTTTTCAAGCATGAAATTCTTGTTTCATGTCCTGCCACAACATCTCAATTGGGATTAGGTCTGGACATTGACTAGGCCATTTCGAAACTTCAGATTTGTTGCTTTTTAGCCATTTTCATGTAGACTTGCTACAGTGATTACGGATAATGTTATTAAACCAGTCAGTGTGACCACCATTTGGCTCATGCTGCGTGACACATCTCCTTCGCATAGAGTTGATCAGGCTATTGATTGTGGGCTGCGGAATGTTGTTCCACTCTTTTTCAATAGCTGTGTAAAGTTGCTGGATATTGTCGGGAACTGGAATACGCTGTCGTACACATCGATTCAGAGCATCCCAAACATGCTCAATGGGTGACATGTTTGTTGAGTATGGAGGCCAAAGAACTGGGACAAATTTTTGCTTCCAGGAATTGTGTACAGATCCTTGCGACATGGGGCCGTGCATTATCATGCTGAAACATGAGGTGATGGCAGTGGATGAATGGCACGACAATGGGCCTCAGGATCTCATCGCGGTATCTCTGTGCATTCAAATTGCCATTGATAAAATGCAATTGTGGTCGTTGTCCGTAGCTTATGCCTGCCCATACGATAACCCTACCGCCACCATGGTGCACTCTGTTCACAATGTTGACATCATTAGAGTGGCCTTTTATTGTCCCCAGCACAAGGTGCACCTGTGTAATGATCATGCTGTTTAATAAGCTTCTTGATATGCCACACCTGTGAATTATCTTGCAAAATAGAAATGCTCACTAACAGGTATGTTAAACATTTGTGCACAACATTTGAGAGAAATAAGCTTTTTGTGCATATGGAACATTTCTGGGAACTTTTTTTTTCTCCAGCTCATGAATAATGGGACCAACACTTTACATGTTGCGTTTATATTTTTGTTCAGTGTACTTTAAAGAATTCATCACAACTGGTGACTTGGTACCAAATGAAGCCTAGTTGCACTTGATTCAATGAATTCCAAGGAAATAAACAAGTAATTTGCAGGTCATAAATGTTTAATGACCATTTTACCATTTAATTTGACCAATTATTTAATGACCATTTAAGTAGTTTCACAGCAAATAACTTCACATTTCTGTACCATTCAAATAAAAGGTGTGTACAGCAGAACAGTGTCCAGGCTGACTGTTTGTGTTGGTGTAGGTGGGCGGTCATACCATGCTGCCCATCCGCTGGATGCCTCCAGAGAGCATCATGTACAGGAAGTTCACCACAGAGAGTGACGTGTGGAGTCTGGGCGTAGTCCTCTGGGAGATCTTCACCTACGGCAAACAGCCCTGGTACCAGCTCTCCAACAATGAGGTCAGTCTCACCTCTCACCTAACCTTAACCCTAACCCTTTGACCATACTCTACCTCCATCCTAGCCTAGGTGCCAGTCTGATTCTGCTCTCTAGCCACCTCCTTATAACAATTCCATGAAGAGGTGGCAAGAAAGCAGAACAGACTACCAGGCTAGGTCCAACCTAACTCCCTAACTGGAATTTTATTCTAAACCCTTACATCCTCTACTTTGGTAAAGCTTTCCAAAGCTTTAGCATAAGCCTATAGCCCCAAGGCACATGCGTAGGTCTGAGAGGATTGGAGAGTAAGAAACGCAAAGACAATTAAATCTGGCATATCGGCTGGCATTCTGACACTAACCCTGTTTATCTGCCCCCCCCCCCCCAACACACACACAGGTGATTGAGTGCATTACACAGGGGCGTGTCCTGCAGCGGCCTCGCTCCTGTCCCAAAGAGGTGTACGACCTGATGCTGGGGTGCTGGCAGAGAGAGCCCCACATGAGACACCACATCAAGGAGATCCACAGCCTACTGCTAAACCTAGCCAAAGCCTCTCCTGTCTACCTGGACATCCTGGGCTGAGCGTGTGTGTGTGTGTGTCATGGCGTGTGTGCGTATGCGTACATGCACGTGGCTGTACAATACAAGAGGGAATGAGTGTGTGCCTGTACGTGTGTGTCTATTGATGCACCTGTCCTTGAGTGTGTTTTAAGCTACGATCAAACTCTTTAAGGCAATCAGAAGATTCCCCAACTGTTCCCTTGTGCCCTCCCCTCTCGCTCTCTCTCTCTTACTTTCTCCCTACTTCTACTCTTTCATGCATCTCTTTACCTACCACCTTCTTCCTGCTCAAGATACTTTAAGAATGGATTGCAGTGGGAAGGCTTCTCCCATCGGCACAAAGGATTTTAAACTGGGGCTAAGTAGTCTACAGTAAATGGCTGAGGGCTCTATACGAGCAGGCAGTGCCATTTTTTTCCAATTGGTTTCTGAAAAACTCCGTCCTTCTGTAAATAAAACCCCTGAGGATGAGAAGAGGCGCCTCCACTGCAGATAGGCTGTTTCTTCTCTGTACATAGAGGACATACATCTACCAGACATCGGACCCCCGCAATGTCCTGCAAAGGGTTGAGATGCGTTGCTCTATGGAAGGAGACATGGAAGCAACCAGACTGTTATTTTCCCCTCATGTCATCAAGTCATGACATAACAAGACATGACAAGATATAGTATTTCCCCTCATGCTGATGAGCAGCAACAAATTACATGCTATTGTATAACTGAAGCAATGGTGAAAGTAAACTTAAAAGGGAGATTTGGGGCTGTTCACCAATGGGTGCTCTTCAGCTCAGTCTGTCTGTTGTCGTTGTCTGTGACTATGTACACGAAAGAGGGTATTTGATACATTTTGGGGGATGAAGATGTTTTAATTCCCATGTCAAGTGCTGATGTCATGTCATTTATCGATTTATGTGTCCAACATACTCGGACAATCCTGAGACAGAGAGTATGAGCAGGATCTGTGTCAGTTGCCCTTTCATGGTCAGTGGTGAGGATCTCCGTTTAGGCGTGGTTGGGTCAACTGTGGTAGAATCCTGGCACACACACATATCCCCTACCCCCTACTACCACACACACTCAAAAGGCTTCTGCAGGAAATTGAATTCTGCATGTTTTATTATTTTAGCCCCACAGTGCTTTAGCGACGGAGCCCCAGCCCTCGTCAGTAATGGTGTAATGTATATTTCATTAAGGAGCTAATGTTGGCCATTAGCACAGTCTCCCCCTCAGACATTTAAGACGTATTGTTTTATGGGAGAGAGGGAAAGGAGATGGGGAAGTGGAGAAGAGGAGAGAAAGACGGCGAGATAGAGAGGAGTGGAGAGAGAGAGAGGGAGGGAGGAGGTCTGAATGTCTGCAGGGAAATAGTGAGATAACATCCATCATAGTGCGGTCGTGTCGGTTTTAGAACCCACAGCTGTTTACTTCACACACCTCGCATTCCTATGGCGGGTTCCTCAACCACACACACACAGACAGACACAGACACCACCCACAAAACCTTCTCTTACACATTCAATATCAACTGTAGGCTCACCTACAGACTTTCAAGATCAAACGCCTACATTATCAAAGACACACAATAAACAGACTTATTGAGATGTAATAACTTCATACTTCAGACTGTTTGAGTATCATGATATTGTCATATGTTTCTGTAACTGATTGCATGTGACTGGTTTGGTCATATCCTCAGTCCTTGATGCTATTGATATTTGTGTTCTTCTTATTTATTAAAAAATTATACATTTTTTATGAGACAAAGTTTCTGAGGTCTAAGTCAATTATTTGGTCTGAATCGGGGCCTGACTCAAATTTAAAGTGATCTAATTTATTATGCTGACAGTATTATGTGCGTGTGCCTCCGAAATAGTGCAATACTTGGGCTGTGGTCAAAAGTAGTGCACTATACAGGGAATAGGGTGTAATTTCAGACGTAGACTGTGTGTGTTTGTTTGGGTCCTTGCACATGCTCTTTGTTACATTTTCCTGCCTGCCTCTTGAAATATACATTAGATCCAATAAGTACCATCCGTTCCACAAAGAGAATGGATGTCTTTCTGTGCGAGAGCAAGTAGAAAATGCTTTACAGGTATTCAATATTGGTTACACAATAATGTTGTGCAATACAAATCAAAATCGTGTGCAACAACCTTCAGTGTGAGAGTAGTTGGCAGTGAAATAACTGCCAGTGTGAGAAAGAGCACTATGCGTCCATCGAACTAAGAAACCACTCTTAAAGCGCTTATAGCCTACATGAATTGGCTAAAGTGGGACATGGCAGTGGTGGCGAGTCAGTGAATTGTCTATCAGAGGACTGCACTGGAAGACATTTCTATGTGGCTCTCTTCCATCACTATGGACCCAGTCTGAGTTTCCTCTACATCCTGGTCAAGTTACTGTGACTAATTATGGAGCCTTCCCAGAATCCTTTCTGTTGGAGGTTCAACATTTCCGCCTACCGATAGGCTCTAGGCAATGGGCGGCACCAATCGCAATGCTATCGATCTCTTTGCTAAGAAAATGGACACCTCAAAAAGGACTGACAATCACAACCCTTAACAAGTGAACTGCTGTATAGTTACAAACCGCTCCTCTCTCGAATGTATCTTCACTTTCTTTCTTTCTCTCTTTCTTGTTCTCTCCCAGCTATTACACTGTCCAACTGTGACATCCCTGATGGGTCAGTGAGAGGCGTGTGTATACGACCCATGTGGCTCTGATGGCTTTAGTCTCAGTGCTGTGACTGGAGTTTCTCATAACGTGTGTAATACTAATGTGATCAGCTTCTCTCGATGAACGGACCAGTCTGTTGTGATACGGTATCATTAATAAAAGTGTTATGTCTTACGTCATCCTGAGCAGATCTGGTGTCTCTATGTGAATAAGGGAGTGTTAGAGCGATGAGTGTGCGTTGGAGTGATTACGTACAGTAGCCTATAGATCACACTTTAAAAGAGCTATAACTTATGTCTATAAATTAGTGGCCTTTACAAGGCCTACATAAATGCTTCACAAATCAGTTGTAATGTCACAGTAAATGTGATATAACAGGTTCTCACATCTAGAGCGTGATGCATATGCATAAGTTTATAAGCTGTGGCATAGGCTTTATATAACCCTTTATACTGTGACATTTGCTTACAAATGATTTGAGAAGTATGTACAGCACATATCATAAGCATTCACCCCTCTTAGATTTCTTCACTTTTTTATTGTGTTACAAAGTGGGATTAGAATGGATTTAATTGTCATTTTTGTGTCAACAGTCTACACAAAATACTCTAATGTCAAAGTAGAAGTTTAAAGATAAAAAATAAAGCACTAATATACCTTGATTAGATAAGCATTCACCCCTGAGTCAACGCATGTTAGAAACCCCTTTGGAGCAATTACAGCTGTGTACATTTCTAAAGGGCCGATTCAGACTTAGGAATTTACACCTTTCCTACTCACTTCTCAGTATTTGGTATTCAAATGTACCTTATTCAGTCACCTAACACTCTCTGCAGTTGTGGCTACCGTGCTCGCTATGAATAAATATAATTCAGCCACTGACAGCCCTCCCACTTGCTGTCCAACAGTATTTCTCCTGGAGTTTTCATTCAATAGGGTTTTCTGTACATGTATCTTAAGCCATCCCTTTAAATACGGTGTACCTTTAAGTTTGAATTTTGTCGACAGACTCACTAGAATATATCAAGAGAACGGGTTCAGAATATTAGGGATCAATAAAAAAAAAGCCATCTAAATACATATATGCATATTCGTCTCCATTTCAGCACCAATTGGTAGATTTTAAAATATTCTGATCTTGTAGATTATTTATGGTTTAGGGAAGTATTTATGAATCATAAAAACAGGTTTGGAGAGCCTTTACGCACAAAAGAAAGCGGTGGTTTGATTCAAAGTAGACACTTTTTCCACTTGGAACCGGTAGATTCCCTAGACCTTATTCAGGGTTTCCTGGTGAGTACAGGTGGTGTAATTATTAGGGAATTAAGTCAAGATCAGAATTTGTAGACAGACCTCCACCACACCTTAATTTATTCGATCTCCACCCCAAATGAATAGCGGGGTGAACAGCATGATATTCTCATGCTTAAGTTCAAGGTCAGAATACGCATAAAGAGAAAAGTGCATAAAAAGGGTATTACGTTCCATTTACACATGCTTAACTCGGGTTGGAATTTCCTCCCTTAGAGCTTTGCACACCTGGATTGGGCAATATTTACCCATTATTCTTTTCAAAATTCTTCAGGCTGTCAAGGTGTTGGAGGTCATGGCTAGACAACAATTTTCAAGCAGATTTAAGTCCAAACTGTAACACTAACTGTCATCTTGGTAAACATAAGGCTTTGCATTGAGGACAAAAAGTGTATTCCTTTGCTGTGTTTTTTTTGTTGCAGTATTACTTCAGTGCCTTGTTGTATACAGGATGCATGTTTCGGAATATTTGTATTCTGTATATTTTTATTATAATTTTCACCCATTTAGGTCATTATTGTCGAGTCACTACAATATTGTTGATCCACCTTCAATTTTCTCCCATCACAGCCATTGAACTCGCAAATGGCCCCGTGGTGACACCCCTGAGTGGTTTCCTTCCTGTCCTGCAGCTCAGTTCAGAACGACAACACTATATTTGAAGTTTCTGGGTGGTTTAATACATAATCTACAGCATAATTATTAACTTGACCATGCTCAATAAAGAGATATTCAATGTCTGATTTGTTATTGTTACACATCTACCAATCACTGCCCTTCTTTATGAGGCTTTCGAACAGCTCCCTGATCTTTGTAGCATGAAATTCAATACTTGACTGAGGGACCTTACAGATGTCTGTATGAGGTCCAGAGGAAGGGGTAGTCACACAGAGTGAGTCCATGTAACATAGTGTGATTTGTTGTGCCACGTTTTACTCCTGAACTAATTTAGGCTTTCCTAAGCAAAGGGGGTGAATACCTGTGCAATAACTATGTTTGAGTTATTTCATTTGTAAAATTGTGTCAAATGTTCTTTTGACTATGACATTATGGAGTAAGTTGTGTAGAGCAATGACAAAATATCACAATGAAATCTATTTCAATCTCACTTTGTAATGCAACAAAATGTTGTTTTTTTAACTAAGAGGGTTAATACTTATGATACCCACTGTATATTGGCCTTATAAAGGGCTAATGAAGGCTTTGGCTATAGCTTGTTATTAACGTGTGACCAGCCTCTAGATCCTGTGCTCTCACATACACATGAGCCAACCCAATTACAGTAATCACAATGGGGTTCTGACCATGTGCGGATGAAGTTGAGACAGTTTCTAAATCCCTCACGCAATTAAGAAACAGCTGAGCTAATCCACTTCCTTTAAAAAAAAAAAATAAGTAGCTCTATCGTGTTTTTTTTTTTACATTGAACAAAACCTTTGACGAAAATGAAATGAGAAAACGTATAAAGGGTCAACTCTCTCCATGTGCCGGTGTGTGTGCTGCACGCGTGCTTGTGTGCGCGTAGGTGCGGACGCGTCCATGTGCTGTGTGTAAGGGCAAGAGTGAGGGATAGTATAATTCTCTATGATGTGCAAAGCACTGGATCTCTGGACTCAGCACTCTGCCCTCATAAAGAAGACCTTTAATCAGTGCACAGTGTAGTGAGGCAGAGGGAGAGGCCATAAACGCAAATCAATGTCACAGAGAGACACAGAGGAAAAGCGGTCTGTGTATACAGGACATAACTCAAACAAGTAAATAGTCAGCACACACTGTCCCCATACTGATATATCTCTATGGCAAATCCTCCACACCCAAATAATTATTCACCATAATAGATCTACACACTTATTCAGACATACTTCACCTGACTCCCATTCAGCAGTGTACAGTATCTGCTGTACTCTGGCTGAATAAGGCTAGAGAACTAGGATGGTCCTTTGAGGGGGTTTCTATCCACTGTACAAAAGTTGTGAAGTTGAGTCAACTTAAAAAATCAAGGCTACCAGCTGCAACACAATTTCTAGTTTACTTAATTTTGGGGCAGGAAAGTTCTGCTAACATACAGTAAATGTGTCGCCAATGCAAACTTCAACATTTAAGTTTACGCAACATTTTTTCCCAACTCACAATAAGCAGAAAGCATTGGATTAGAGCAGCGGTTCCAAAGCTTTTCATTTCCAGGGACCACCATATCCCTGTCAAGAGCTCTTGAGGACCCCCATTCGCAGAGTCACAGAATTGTGTAATATAACATATCTTTGTGATCAAATGTAGAATTTTACCAGCGAATGTAACAGATGAAAGCCTATTATTACAGATGGATGTTTGTTAAACAATTTGCATTGAGAAATCGGACCACTGCAGATTGAAAACCATTAGAATTGGCATGAAACAAGTCGACTGGCATGAAAGGAGAATTTCATGCCAGTCAAATTGGATATTTAAGCTACATGGACCTTTTCAAGTTGCATTTTTTTTTTTTTTACAGTGTAGGTGGAGTGGAAAGAAAGAGGAAGGACAAAGTGGAGGGAGAGGAGGAAAAGTGGGAAGTTGAGGACCTCTTGTCCCCATACGACCTCTCTTCTACAGAGCACCCCTGTGCCTGTCCATTGAGTTGATGTGCGTAGTGTGTACGTTTGTCTGTACGTGTGCGAGTGTGCTCGCGGGCGCTCGTGTATGTGTGTCCTAGCAGATGTGGTGCCTCCAATGCTAATGAAGGCAGTTTGACTGGAGCTCAAGAGAGATGGCTTAATGAATGTTCACAGCATCACCATGGAAACATTTGTTTGATGCTTTTTAGACTAGAGAAGTGTTTGTGTGTGTGCGCGCGCACACGTACTTGTGTTGGGAGAAGGCACTAGAACAAAAAGCTCCTTTTGTGTTGAGAGGAAGTTAGAGACGCCATCTGTTGGTTGAAGTGAAAAGTCCTCAGTGCTGTGAAATTGTTCCTCTATCTTTAACTATCATTCATGGAATTATGGTTCCCTTTCTCATACGAGTAAGTGTGACCAATTCACCACTCATCCATATGTAGTCAAATATTTCACTTTTTCATTTGCCATCAAATCTTAGTTTGTGCTTATCCCAAATTAAAGTAACCTTACAGTGAAATTCAGAGATACTTGAGATATCTCAAAGACATCCTGGAAGAAGCAGATGCAGTTGCATAAAAAAACGAGAATATTAAAAGTTGTAAATATCCTGGAGGAAATGTGTCATTACGGATAACAGGCATAAACACGACGAAACAATTTCAACCTAGATCATAGTCAGAGAAGAAACCGATAATGATGTGCTCTAATTGTTGGTATTAACGCAATGATACCTCTATTTACGCCCTAATCCCCCTAAAGCTGCACCTGGAACATGACATCATTCCCAACGCTGTGCGCGTGTGTGTGTGTGTACATGTGTACGTGCGTGTGTTGCAGACTGCGCTTCATCCCACATTGTACAGAGAAAGCCAAGAATACTTCAACAGCAAGCAGAAAGAGCATGTTTGTGGAGAGGGGGATCGAAATGTGAATAGGTGACCGCAAAAATGGTCCTTCTTTCCAGCCAGTCATCGTGCGTGGATGCACACATGGATATTGCACCCGCCCAGAGTGTTTATGTGATTCCAAGAAGAACACGCAAGTTTTGACTGACGAACAAGTTGAATGTTTACTCTAGGAACATTGTGCGGGCATCCAAGAATAAACTAAAGTCAATTCCTGAGTAACTGGAGAGTGTGTGGGGATTAATACTATGTGTGGTGATGATGATGAGTAAAAGTCCTGGACTGAGAAGCATCCATACTGTTCTTGCCGGACAGCCTGTAGCAAGTCAGAACCTTTAGAGCATCCAAAGCCAACTCAGATGAGCTCCAGCTAGCCATTTTTTCATAGTCCTACAAGGATGAATTATGTCCTGCTATAGTTATGATGTTGAGTCACCACCCACCTCAGAACCACACTGCCACACAAAGCCATATACATGAGATTCTTCAAAGTAGCCACCCTTTGCCTTGATGACAGCTTTGCACATTCTTGGCATTAACTCAAACAGCTTCATGATGTAGTCACCTGGAATGCATTTCAATCAACAGCTGGGCCTTGTTAAAAGTTAAATAGTGGAATTTATTTCCTTCTTAATGTTTTGAGCAAATCCGTTGTGTTGTGACAAGATAGGGCTATCTTCTGTATACCAACCCTATTTGGTCAAAGTTCATATTATGGCAAGAATAGCTCAAATAAGTAAAGAGAAACGACAATCCATCATTACTTTCAGACGTGAAGGTCAGTCAACCCGGAAAAGTTCAATAAAGTTTCTTCAAGTGCAGTCGCAAAAACATCAAGCGCCAAAGGACAGATTTCCACTGGTCTAAAGGACACCGATGAGAAGAAGAGACTTGCTTGGGCCAAAAACACGAGCAATGGACATTAGACCGGTGGAAATCTGTCCTTTGGTCTGATTAGTCCAAATGTGAGATTTTTGGTTCCAACAACTAACTATGTCTTTGTGAGACGCAGAGTAGGTGAACGAATGATCTCCACATGTGTGGTTCCTACCGTGAAGCATGGAGGAGGAGGTGTGATGGTGTGGGGGTGCTTTGCTGGTGACACTGTCTGTGATTTATTTAGAATTCAAGGCACATTTAACCAGCATGACTACCACAGCATTCTGCAGCGATACACAATCCCATCTGGTTTACGCTTAGTGGGATTATCATTTGTTTTTCAACAGGACCATGACACAACACACCTCCAGGCTGTGTAAGGGCTATTTGACCAAGAAGGAGAGTGATGGATGGCTGCATCAGATGACCTGTCCTCCACAATCACCCGACCTCAACCCAATTGAGATGGTTTGAGATGAGTTGGACCGCAGAGTGAAGGAAAATCAACCAACAAGTGCTGAGCATATGTGGGAACTCCTTCAAGAATGTTGGAAAAGCATTCCAGGTGAGGCTGATTGAGAGAATGCAACGAGTGTGCAAAGTAATCAAGGCAAAGGGTGGCTACTTTAATGAATCTAAAATCTAAAATATATTTTGATTTGTATAACACTTTTTTGGTTACAACATGATTCCATGTGTTATTTCATAGTTTTGATGTCTTCACTATTATTCTACAATGTAGAATATAGTAAAACACAAAGAAAAACCCTCGAATGAGTAGGTGTATCCAAAATGTTGACTGGTACTGTACCTGAGGAAGATGAGCTGTGAGAACTTACACACCACTCTCATCTAAGAGACTACAAGCCCTAATCCAGGCCTCCTGTTTGGAGCTGCAGAGGGAATACGAGGACCTACATCATGAGCAGGAAGAAATCGGGAGGGCGTACTCTAGGCCCTCCTGGCCTGAGTCACGGCCATGGGAGCACCATTACTGCCGCTACTCTCCTGACCGTCACCACCATAGGCCTCCGCGGCTAGAGCCTTCGTCACCTGGGGAGCCACCTGACCTCGTCTCTGCGGCCCAGCCGGCCGCTGCCTTCGAATCCCTGATGAGCCTCGCCCAGTGGTCACAACTTGCTCCACCATGGAAGCCATCATCTTCCATGTGAGAGTCACAAACCTCAGTCCCAGCCAGTGAGCTTCCAACAACAGTTGTGGCCGGCATGCCACGTCCTTCAGCTTAGAGGATCCTCCGCCACCCCCGTGGACTTCCATGGGGCCGCCCAAGACGGCTTGGCATCTCTGTGCACCCTTCTCACGGGGCGGCCCCTAAGCCCATTACATGCACCAGAGCTGGCACCCTCCTGGCCCCCATGGTCCTCTAAAGTGACACTGGCTATCAGCTGCCCCGTTAGTTTGGCCAGACGCACACAAGGACTGGACTTGATCCTGTCTGGTCCCTTCTCTTAAAGACTAAGGCCCCCGTTGAGGTATTTCTATTTGTATTTATTATAGATCCCCATTAGCTCTGCCAAGGAAAATTAAGGCAGTTATACAATTTTAAAAACATTACAATACATTCATAACAGATTTCACAACACAGTTTTCAGGTGTGGATTTCCACAAGAAATCCAGGGGCGGGTTTAAAAAATGGCTATTCCTTCCAGCCAATAAGCATGCTTGGCTGCACACATGGACATTGTACCCACCCACTCTAGCTCAGAATGTTTATGTCTTTCCAAGATGAAGACGCAAGTTTTGGCTGACGACCAAGTTTACTGTTTCCTCTAGGAACATTGTGCATGGATCCAAGAGAAAACACAAGTTGATTCCTGAGTAACTGAAGCGTGTGTGTGTTAATACTATGTGTGGTGGTGATGTAGAAAAATAAAAGTCCTGGACTGAGAAGCATGTACTGTTCTTGCCAGACAGCCTGTTGCGAAGTCTGAACCTTTGGTAATCAGCATTGATATGGACAGATGTCAACACTGCCTCTGTCAAAAGATGGAAGGTGACAGGTTCTAGGTCTAGGTTGAGCAAGCAGGGATATATAAAAAAAAAAAAATGAAGACATGGTTCCCATATTTCTATTTCAAACACATTCCATTTTCTCATTTCCATTCAATTGCTTTGTTTCCAGAAATATAATTTACTTAACTTTTTACATTTACATTTACATTTAAGTCATTTAGCAGACGCTCTTATCCAGAGCGACTTACAAATTGGAAAGTTCATACATATTCAACCATGCTAGTTAAAATGATCATACAAACCAAAACAAAGAAATCAAGAGAAAACAAAGGGGCACAGGAAGTGGTGCAGCCCAAGAGGCTGTGTCCATCTTCTCAAGACTTCCATTTCCTCTTTAACAACCTCCATTGGCCATGTGCTCACCAAACGAAGCCCTACATGCACTAGCAAAACCTGGAATCCACCATGCCGCCGCACTGCATTCACTTCCTGTGGGCAGCCGCCTAGAACACAAAAATAGGGAGGATTAAATCCACGGAATCCAAATCACATGACTCATCAATTATCCTGTGACACCTCCACATGTACCCTCTCATTTTATCGTACAGATATAGACTAGTTGCCATGGTGATCTTTAATTATATTGTAGTAAGGCTTCATTGTTCTGGAAAAATCAAGTATGTACAATTGATATCAACAAGGAAATATATCTACTGTTACTACTGATTTCAATACAAATACACATTGTGTAGGCTATCACATGCTCATGCACACATGTACACACGTACACACACACAAAACTAGAATGCAATTCTTAATCATAACTGTAAAGTAAAAAACCGCAGACACCTGGTTTAAGTGGTGTTGGTCAGTGCAGTTTAAGAGAAGAGATCAAATCAAGGTCCACTACTCTCCCACCGAGCAAAAACCTGACATCAACATCAAATCAACATCCAATTATTTGATTGATATTTAATTTAGTTGTCAACTAACACATCATATTCCATTACTTTAAAAAACTACAAATCTTACAGAACGTGGCTTTAAAATGAGACAAATACCATCCCCAAGTCCCTAGACAGGACTCTTTAATAATAATTACTATATCAGGACTCTCGATCAGAGAAACCCTGTGGCTCATGGAGGCTCGTCACAACATCAGCTCTCTGAGAAAACTGGTATCAAACATGTTAAGGCTCCTAGGAGGGGGTTTATACTGATAATCTATTACTGAGAAAATCTATTTATTGGATTCACCATTTATCCACCATGTCTCCTAATGGTCTGAACCAAGAGTTTGATATCAGACCCTTTCTTTTACGAACACACAACGTTGATTTGTCTTGCCATCCAGTTTTTTTTTTGCTTTTTCAAATGCAATTTTCTTGTAAAGATGACTTTTTCACAATGCCTGCTCCCAAGCGTTCTCACTACATAGAAAAACATAATGTTGTAGGGCTTCCCTCATGCCCCTTTTCATAATGGCACTAACGTTAGCAACGTGAGTGAGTGCACGCTAGCTACCAACCAGAACACTATGCTAGCCGAGACCAACAGCTCAAACAAACGGACTAAAAGCTACAAGTAATGAGTGGAGTTAAAAATGGACTTTACTAAACAAGGTAAATGTCTTACCTGTGATTCACATACACACTGTAGCTATGTGTAGCCTACTTGGACTCCGGCTCCCAACATTTTCCCGCTCCCCCACACTGAATAGCCTGTAGCCTCAGGGCTCTTTTCGCAGGCTCTATTTCCCTACGTGGGAGCATTGCGAACCGTAGGTCTGGATTTTTTACCTGTTTACATGTACATTGAACAACACAGTAGCTTTTCGTCATTTTGCTGTTATTTCGGTATAACAAAAGATCGACATTGAAGTTGGCTTTTTTACAATTGGGGTCAATGGGAAAGAATGTTTGTTTTCCCCAATTTGTGGGCGTGGTCAAGGATAGTTGGCTATTTATAATGAGGGACACCTGGAGAAAATTGTACCTCTCTAAAATGAAAATAGATGGCTCTCCCTTCAGTAAAATATATTTTTACCGGACTGTCCCGGAACTCTTAAAGACAAAACAAGTGACCCTCCCCTAAACCCAAAATAATAATTAAAGTGGATAGCATAGAACATGCCTACCGTTTAACCTTACTCCTAGGACAGAGACACTCCTCGGACAGAGACGCGCCTTAGATGCAGTTTTAGAAAATGTTTGTTTTGTAAGCATTACATGGCAAAGTAGCCAGAAGGTTGTGGATTCGCAGACCACCGCGGATAAAGTTAGCAATGAAAAGACATCCATTATAGTAAAAACACTGCATGAATCTAGCATCTTATTTGCTGTCTGAGAAAAAATACTGTAGCCTTTTATAAATGCATTTCATGCAATTCTACGTCATTTTACATGGCTGAAGACAAGTAGAATCTTTTTTTAATACCACAATAGAGCATGGCAAAGTATGAGCGCATGCTTTAGCACCAGCAACATTTTGATTTCTATACAGGCTATTGTTAAAAAAGAGGATAGTCTAGGTTTGGAACAGTGCTAAAGTTGTCTATCAACTGTAAAACTGTAGGTCAACAGAACCAGTTACAACTGAAGTATCTGACCATCAATGAAATCGAGAAAAAGCCATTCATTTTTTAACAGAAGCTGCATATCATCAGGTAGGCCGATATGCACTTTTTTTCATTTGGGAAACTATTTTCTCTTTTATTCTATTTTATTCCTTACAGTTTGTTGTTAAAAAATAGATTTGTGTTGACTGTGATTAGGGCATGGGAATATAAGAGCAACTGCTAGGCTAAATGAACAAACTAGGCACACATAGCTCACCACATGATCCTCAAACCAAAGACTGGCCAAACTTGTGTTTCTAAAAGTGAATTCAAAGGCATTGTAGAATGACTGTATAGGCATTTTTCGTTTCCTTATTATTTAATTCGGAGTAATAATGTTTTAAATTTCATTTTATTTCAGGCTAAATGTGAAATTTACAGACATGTAGTTGAAGTGTTGTTGTTGTTGTGTTGTTAAAATGTGGAGCACTCCTGCCAGCCTGTAGCGTGTCACAAATGGTTCACAATTGATTTCTTAAATGGCAGATGATAGCCTTGAAATAATACATATATGGCCTAAATAATTCATTTTCCGTTCTTTCTTAGGCTACCTGGCTTGCTCCTGACTGATTTAGAGTTAGTATGTTGTTTAATAGCATGCTGAAATGTTGAATGTCAATTGATAGTGATAGAATCACACATTACATCCCAAGTAAAGTCAATGTTTTACGTCCTCGGCTATAGAAGGATGTAGCGCAGCCTCTGAATGTCATAGAGACACACCAAAGATATCCCATATGCATTGGAGTGACGTCTTTCCCCGGCATTTTACAGCTTGTTTATAACGTTGCGGACTAAAGCGTCATTATAGATCACTTTATATTGTTGGATTCTAGCTTGAAATATACATATTCATGTTACCAGACTAGAACTTATAGATTACTGTACATGTTTAATGAATGTATATGTTGGTGTCAGTGGAGGGATAACAACTAGGTGTATGGAAAGTTACTGAGTGAAGAAGCGGGAGTGCAGAGAGATTACATTCTGTTAAAACATGATATTGTTAAATCTCATGTTTCCTATGGAGAGAGGAGAAGGGTAACCGTCTGGTTTCAGTCACTGATAAGGTAGGTCGGGTCAGATGAAAGTGAGAAGGAACAGTCACCACTTAAGTTCCTGCCTAGCAACAGAGATGTATTGGCTGTCTAAAGGTGAAAGAAGTGGACTCCACCTAGTAGGAGGGTATAAATATATGTGCTTGTGTTAACATGTCTTTGTCTTTGCAGCTGTTTGACCCAGTAGGGGAATAAACTTGGTTTGAGCTTTATTAGTTGTCTGTGAGTTTTACTCTGTTTATTCATAACCCAACAGTTGGCGTTGTCGACCGGATTCACTACGATTTACAGTTGAACTAGAGAGTCCAAATCAGTGAAACAGGAACCGCAACTAAAAACAAGGTAGACACAGTTCCTACACCTGTTACCACTCATTCTGACAACTTGGGGAGATGAGTGTCACGTTCGTCGTAATGAGCGGACCAAGGCGCAGCGTGATTGAAGTTCCACATCTTTATTTCGGTGAAACTTAAAACAATAAACCAATAACGAAACGTGAAGAAGTGATGCACAAACACAAAACAATATCCCACAAGCACAGGTGGGAAAAATGGCTACTTAAATATGATCCCCAATCAGAGGCAACGATACCAGCTGCCTCTAATTGGGAACCATACAAAACACCAACATAGAACATTTTTACTAGAACACCCCCTAGTCACGCCCTAACCTACTACACCATAGAGAAACAAGGGCTCTCTATGGTCAGGGCGTGACCATGAGTCGTAGGCTGAAACAATTATAGGATACGGACTTAGAAAGCCTGAGTTTATTCAGTAGTCCCATTGTGATACGACCGGTCATAAATATATGGTGTAGGATAGGTTCCGTAAGAATAGGTTCCGAGATCCATAGGTAAATCTATGGTGTAGGGTTGGTTCCATAAGGATAGGTTCCGAGATCCATAAATGCATCTATGGTGTAGGGTTGGTTCCATAAGGATAGGTCCCAAGATCCATAGGGAGATCTATGGTGCAGGGTAGGTTCCGTTAGGATAGCTCCCTAGTGGGGGTGTTCCCCTGCGAGATCCGTAAGAGGGATGAAAGTCCCAGCCGCGGTGGACATGAGGCAGTAGAGTGTGTGTGTATGGATAAATTGCATGCTTGTGTACTAGTACGAAAGGTAATGTAGAGAAGTAGTCCATGTAGGGGGACAAAGAAAGGAAGTGCATACGGTGGACAATAGGAGATATCTGAGAATATCTGTGCTTAAAGATCAAACATTGTCAGTGAGTGGGAATGTGGATGGGGATAAAAGGTTGCCTACAAGTTCTGGAGGAGATCCTCATCCTTGGATAGAAAAGCAAAAAGATATCCAAACATTGTTTGAACATGATTTGAGTGTATTAGCAGTAGCAATAAGGAGAGAGGTTGGTTTGACTGTCCTGTGAGGATCACAATGGGTCAGATCAGCTTGGCAATGATTGACAGTAACCAGACCTTCTCTCACCCACAGAAAAGGGGAGGAGGGAACTGGGCCGGTTTGGCAGTTCACACCCTGTTGTAAATGACATGAGAAGAGGGGATTCTTTCTCACGGTCAAAAGTGGATAATGGAACAATAATTATAACATAAGAATGTGGGGAAAGGTCAGTGGGGAGCTATGGAAAAAAAATGTAATATTGCTTTTCATTTTGTGATGTCATTAAAAATTGTATAGATGAAATATTGTAACTTGGAAAGTATATATCCTTTATCTGTCAAGTTTTCATCTAATATGTTGTGCATATAATATGAAAAATGATGTAAGCATTTTTGTTATGATGTGAATGTGATTTTAGGAGGGTTAAGAGAATCTATCTCCTCTCGCCTACAATTAATTGAATTTACCACAAGTGGACTCCAAACACGGATCAATCAATCAGCTCAATCAAATGTATTTATGAAGCTCTTTTTACATCAGCCGATGTCCCAAAGTGCTATACAGAATCCAAGCCAAAAACCCCAAACAGCAAGCAATACACATGTAGAAGCACGGTGGCTAGGAAAAACTCCCTGGAAAGGCAGGAACCTAGGAAGAAAGGATGATCAATGGAAACAGGATGCACCTGAGCTCAATTTCATGTCGCTTAGCAAAGGGTCTGAATACTTATGTAAGGTATTTCTGATTTTTATTTTTAATACATTTGCAAACATTTCTAAAAACCTGTTTTCGCTTCGTCATTATGGGGTATTGTGTGTAGATTGTTGAGGGGAAAAAATGTAATTTCATCCATTTTAGAATAAGGCTGTAATGTAACAACATTTTGAAAAAGTCAAGGGGTCTGAATACTTTCCGAATGCACTGTAAGTAGTACATACTGTGTATTTTCCCCTGTCTGTAAATGTACATTCTGCCAGTGTCGGTGTGTGCTAAATTGAGGGTCTTGAATTCAAGTGATAGACTCTACGTGAAGTGCTAAGGACTGTCATTCTAAATTTGGGTTGGATAATGTATCAATAGTTCTAATGATGATTCGGAAAGGCAAGAAGGAGAGAGAGAGCACACAGTGAGGGGAGGGTGCACTGCTCATCCTCCAGGTGGTTTCTGAATCTAATAAAAAAATGTGTAAGATTCCATTGAGTCTAGGGAGGGTTTCCTCCCAGGAAACCTTATCTTTTAGTGTCCTCCGAGAGGGAGGTATTAGAGAACCCACTAGACTAGATGATAGCTTGGGTTAACCGTGATGGGGACATTGATAGTAGGGATTTTGTTTTACCATGTCTCAGAATCCCAATGTTAAAGCTCATCAATGCATATAGCTTTCTGGATGATACAGTACAATGAATTACTGACAGGGCTCGTATTCTGCGTCTTGCTTTGACACCCGAGGATGAGGATGAAGGAGACTGGCATGAAGACTAGCATCCCATTGGCATAGAACAGAACGAATGGACAGTCCTTGACCCAATGTCATTTTTCATGAAGGGTGATGTGAAATTATGAAACATGTAATCTCTCTCTTCCCTGTTCAAGTCAATGTGTTTTCTAGGCGGCGTGGAACATGAGTGATCACTGTTCCAGATGAGGGATTGTTGGAAACGGACTAATTGACTTGAGCACGTTTTAGTATGTCTTTAACAATATAAGTGGACTAGCAGTAGTGACTAACTACTGATTCTGGCAGGGAATTGGGAAATCAGAATTAAATATGACTGGGGCGGAGATTTGTGAGGCTCATAGATTAAGGAAGTGGGAAATATATAGTCTCTGGGGAACGATACCACTCCTCTGTGTATAGTGATACAGGGGATAGCTCGTAGTAGAAGGACAGCTAACTGAACAATAGAGACTAATATGAAGTCAAGTTGAACGTCACACATACCCAGATCACGGTGGGAGTAGCAGAGATAGTGTTGTCATTTCAGACGCTATTGTCAACGTTCAGAGAGGGGTTCGTCGAAGAAGGTACAACGCTTGAAAGAATAGCCACAGATCCCTGTATACAGGAGGCCACCTCACACGGGAGGTTCACTGTAATAATAGCATCACATCTGTGTGATTATTATATATTTTTTTACACAATCGCTAGGACCCATTAATCAATGCTTTTTCAAAATGCTTCACACAGTTCTAACCAACTTTCAGCTTGGCACAGCAGCTAATTTCACATCCAAAATGCACTAAAACTACCAAAACACTTCATACATGTTTCAAATCAACTCATGTTTCATTTTTCCATAACACTAGCAAAGGTTGTCACCCAACAAGCACACTTTGTCACTCATAAAACAGTGACCTAAAAAAGAACACTAACAACAGGTAGGATTATACAATGTTTTCTTTTGTAACATTTCTTTACAAAACAAGAATGACACCTCTCTACTGTTTAGAATACGCTGCAGTATATGTTACAGGAATGAATCAGACATGATGCAATATGCTTCAATATGTTTTATGTCATTTTTTGGCATTGAGTGATTCAAAAATACAAGAATTTGTATATACACCATCTACCGATACAGCTACAGTAGCAATGCTAGTCAACCCTGTCTTCTGTATTTGGCCACAGGTTCTCATCCACATCACATCTTATGTCATCTTGGGCAATACACCTAGGAAAAAATAGTGTGAGGAAAGTGATTCCATCCTGGGATGGGTTGCAAACCACTATGACTGCACGGGAGTGGTGAAATGCCACATTGCCCCATACAATTACAAACGTTGGCCGATTTCGCCTCACTGCAACTCTTTCCTCACCTGGCACAACCCTTCCATAGAGGTCATCCAGGAATGAAATGAGACATTGTGATGTTGGCACCCCTCTGGCCCGGGACATCCACTGTGGCTCTTTTCCCAATCACATTCCTTCCTCACAGTCGTGTTTTGGTCAAGTTGAAACCAGCCTCATCCACAAAGATGAATATGTGGGGTGTTTGCCTGGCTTCTATCTCCATGACTCTCTAAAATAAATCCACAAGGCAACATAAGAGTTAGTCTATTACAGTAGTTTACATTATACCTAAAAACATGCCATGGTGTGCCTCTGCCCTGTTTGGTTTTGTTCAAAACCAGTTCTGTATTTTATAGTCATCTTACCTGAACATATTGGTTCCTGAGTTGCTTGACTCGTTCAGAGTTTCTCTCAAAGGGGACAGTGTACAACAGCTTCATTCTGACTTGTAATGTAATGTTGTCTGCCAACACTCTGTCCCGAATCTCTGTGAGTTTTATGCCATTGTTTCTGATGACCATATCAATGATTGCAGTTTCCTGCACAGCAGTGAAAATCGTACCTGTCCCGCCTGTGGGAGGTAACCGTTGGGTCCTAAGCAGAAATACAAAAACAATTACACACAAGTGGGTTTGGAGGCTTTGCTCAATTTACATCTGTAATGTTCAGTCAGATGCCCTTGCAGAATTGCACATCTTACCTGTTGTTTTGCCGGAAATTTCTCACAACAGATGCCACTGTTGAGCGTTGCAGATTTGGCTGCACTCTCAGACCAGCCTCTCTCATTGATAGACCATGATTTATTACATGATCAATTATAGCAGCCCTAATCTCATCTGAGACTACAGCTTTTGATCTTCCTCTCAGTCTTCTTCCAACACACATACAGTGGGGAGAACAAGTATTTGATACACTGCCGATTTTGCAGGTTTTCCTACTTACAACGCATGTAGAGGTCTGTAATTTTTATCATAGGTACACTTCAACTATGAGAGACGGAATCTAAAACAAAAATCCAGAAAATCACATTGTATAATTTTTAAGTAATTAATTTGCATTTTATTTACTTACTCCTCTTTATTTACTTACTCCTCTCCCTCTCCCAGCCACTCTTCTTCCTCTGTCAGCCACTTCTCTATCTCTGGCTGGGTCCATGTTTACATTGCAGTACAGCATTATTCCTAAGATGTCCCCTTTTGTATAGATAGTAATGAAATTGAAAGACTAACACCTGGGTAGGTGTTCAGCTACAATGGGAATCAGATGTGGTTGGTCTAATTGTTTTGATAGTATTTCATGTTTTAGATTTGGAATATGTTTCAATATGGTATTACTGTAGAAATTTAGCAAATTGCTGTCTTATTCAATTTTATGTTAGGTTTTGAACTTAAATTTAACAGTTTTGAAAAGAGTATGTTAACATGTGCAAATTGGCCTGTAGGTACATAGAGTTTTGGTGGTGGTTGTGTCTGAGTGAGAAAATAATTCATGAAATTTGAATGATGTAGTCATTGAATGCATTTTGTGCCAAAGCAATGAAAAACGATCCACAGTTTAGCCCACATAGACTGCTGTTGTGTTCACTGTGTGAAGAGTTTTGAAAAAGTGACCTAAGTATTGAGAAATGGGTCCTAGCGATTGTAAAAAAAATTTAAGAAACATGTGACTCAAGAGTTTTGTAAGTTTGGATACCCTTCCAAAGCCACTAACCTCTCCGTCATTCCTAACCTCCAGCAGTGGGACCGAGTGACGGTAACAGGGAAGTGTCAGAAGGTTGCTCCTTTGTTCACAAAGGGGTAGATCGGCCTTGGCATGAGATATGCCAAGATACCGACTGTAGCAGGCATCAGAAGATCAGGAGCAGGAGACAGATGCAATGCAATAGCTATTCTCACGGCAGTCGCTGTAGGGTCAGTAACTGAAGGAGTAGTACTGTAGTAGTGATGAAGGATGCTATAGTAACAGCATGGAACTGGACTATGGCGCAAATGAGGGGTATTTTGAAGTATGCATCATGGGCAGTGTTAATGGTAGCAAGGGTTATCTTGTTAGCATTGCTGGGAAGGCATTGATGTTGAAACGGGTATACAGTGCTGATTTGCCTCAAGATGAGGTAAAGTGATTAAGGCCACCGCACATGTATATCGGGTGGCCATGGAGGAGGAAGGAGATGGGGGGGCGAAGTGAAAATTATATGGCGTTAGAACAATTTTTGTAACCTGTGGCCTAACAGGGAAGACTGGGTGAACGCGGGAGGAGGTTTTGTAGGGCCTTCATTTTTGTGGACCCCAGCAGAACAGTATACTGAAGGTATAGAGTCAGGCTAAGATTGGGAATCGTCATGTTATCAAACTTCGGTTTTTCTTCACATATCTAATTATGTATAGCTTAACGCATTATTAAAACTTCTTGTGTTTTGTGTTTCATTTTGTTTTTCCAAGTCTTGTGCTATCACTCTCTTAGGAACCCGGAAGCTGAAATGGAGAAGGCCATTCGTATTGCCTTTGTAGTGTATTATATTGTATTCTTGTTTTAATAAAACAGAATAATAATAATAAAAATAAATACTATGTATCAATATCTGCACTGTAAAGATTAAATCCCTTTTACTGCATTGATTTGCTAAAAAGATAATAGAAGAGGAGAACATGAAATCACCACAGCGAGAACGAGAAGAGGAAAGGAGAGGATAATAATATACAGTGGGGAGAACAAGTATTTGATACACTGCCGATTTTGCAGGTTTTCCTACTTACAAAGCATGTAGAGGTCTGTAATTTTTATCATAGGTACACTTCAACTGTGAGAGACGGAATCTAAAACAAAAATCCAGAAAATCACATTGTATGATTTTTAAATAATTAATTTGCATTTTATTGCATGACATAAGTATTTGATCACCTACCAACCAGTAAGAATTCCGGCTCTCACAGACCTGTTAGTTTTTCTTTAAGAAGCCCTCCTGTTCTCCACTCATTACCTGTATTAACTGCACCTGTTTGAACTCGTTACCTGTATAAAAGACACCTGTCCACACACTCAATCAAACAGATTCCAACCTCTCCACAATGGCCAAGACCAGAGAGCTGTGTAAGGACATCAGGGATAAAATTGTAGACCTGCACAAGGCTGGGATGGGCTACAGGACAATAGGCAAGCAGCTTGGTGAGAAGGAAACAACTGTTGGCGCAATTATTAGAAAATGGAAGAAGTTCAAGATGACGGTCAATCACCCTCGGTCTGGGGCTCCATGCAAGATTTCACCTCGTGGGGCATCAATGATCATGAGGAAGGTGAGGGATCAGCCCAGAACTACACGGCAGGACCTGGTAAATGACCTGAAGAGAGCTGGGACCACAGTCTCAAAGAAAACCATTAGTAACACACTACGCCGTCATGGATTAAAATCCTGCAGCGCACGCAAGGTCCCCCTGCTTAAGCCAGTGCATGTCCAGGCCTGTCTGAAGTTTGCCAATGACCATCTGGATGATCCAGAGGAGGAATGGGAGAAGGTCATGTGGTCTGATGAGACAAAAAATATAGCTTTTTGGTCTAAACTCCACTCGCCGTGTTTGGAGGAAGAAGAAGTATGAGTACAACCCCAAGAACACCATCCCAACCGTGAAGCATGGAGGTGGAAACATCATTCTTTGGGGATGCTTTTCTGCAAAGGGGACAGGACGACTGCACCGTATTGAGGGGAGGATGGATGGGGCCATGTATCGCGAGATCTTGGCCAACAACCTCCTTCCCTCAGTAAGAGCATTGAAGATGGGTCGTGGCTGGGTCTTCCAGCATGACAACGACACGAAGCACACAGCCATGGCAACTAAGGAGTGGCTCCGTAAGAAGCATCTCAAGGTCCTGGAGTGGCCTAGCCAGTCTCCAGACCTGAACCCAATAGAAAATCTTTGGAGGGAGCTGAAACTCCGTATTGCCCAGCGACAGCCCCGAAACCTGAAGGATCTGGAGAAGATCTGTAGGGAGGAGTGGGCCAAAATCCCTGCTGCAGTGTGTGCAAACCTAGTCAAGAACTACAGGAAACGTATGATCTCTGTAATTGCAAACAAAGGTTTCTGTACCAAATATTAAGTTCTGCTTTTCTGATGTATCAAATACTTATGTCATGCAATAAAATGCAAATTAATTACTTAAAAATCATACAATGTGATTTTCTGGATTTTTGTTTTAGATTCCGTCTCTCATAGTTGAAGTGTACCTATGATAAAAATTACAGACCTCTACACGCTTTGTAAGTAGGAAAACCTGCAAAATCGGCAGTGTATCAAATACTTGTTCTCCCCACTGTAGACCGACATTGGACACACAGTGAAAATGAGTAATACTAGACAGACAAAGAAGGAAAGACACTGGTTATGACTGCCCCGTGCCAGGAACATAATGAGTCAACTGATCAATAACCTGGTCGATAGAGACGTTTTGACATTGTACATTAAGCAGTAACTAATTGCCAGATTGCTAAATGCTTCACAAAAACATATCCAGGACAATCAATGATGCAATTACAAAAACTCATAGACACACACACACACGCATGCACGCATGCACACACACAAGAGCGAACGCACACACACACATACTTAAAGGTTCAATGCAGCCATTTTTTTTAAATCTCAATATCAAATCATTTCTAGGTAACAATTAAGTACCTTACTGTTATTGTTTTCAATTCAAATGGTCAAAAAGAAACAAAAGTAGCTTCTTAGCTACATGCAATTTCTCAAGCAAGAATTGTGCTAGGACTGTCTGGGAGAGGTCTGAGAGAGGGGCCTAATTGGAGGAGCCGAATGGGAGGCACATGTAACCTGAAAACTAGCTGTTATTGTCAGAGAGAAGGGCAAACTATCTTTGTTATTGGTCTATTAACTTATACTGCCTGGTGATGTCACCAGGCGGATCAAAAACCCCACCCAGCCAAACAAGCTGAAATTTCAGGTGGTCTTTTCAAACAGCTCTTACATTAATAGTGCATTATCATAATTTTCACAATTTCACACTATTATTCCAACCGCATAGTATGGATATATATATATACACTGAGTGTACAAAACATTAGGAACAACTTCCTAATGTTGAGTAGCACCCCCCTTTTCCCTCAGAACAGCCTCAATTCGTCGGGGCATGGACTCTACAAGGTGCCCGAAAGCATTCCACAGGAATGCTGGCCCATGTTGACTCCAATGCTTCCCAGAGTTGTGTCAAGTTGGCTAGATGTCCGTTGGGTGGTGAACCATTCTTGACACACCTACTATCATACACTGTTCAAAGGCACTTAAATATTTTTTCTTGGCCATTCATCCTCGGATTTACTGTTACAGGTGACATCAATAAGAGATCATAGCTTTCACCTGGATTCCCCTGGTTAGTCTATGTCATGGAAAGAGTAGGTGTTCCTAATGGTTTGTACACTCAGTGTATATAAAACACAGGAAAATCCCGTTTTTGATTGCACTGCCCCTTTAATACTGCCAGGGAGAGGCAAGGAGAGAGGGGTTGATGTGGTCCATGACCAGTGGAGTTGTGGTTTAGGACGAACTGTGATTTTGTTTGGGTGGGTTCATTCCCAGTGGAATTGTTGATTTGGTTCACAGCTTGGGTTGACCGCCATCCATTTAAAGCACTCAATGGAAGTGAAAGGTGGTTTAACGTTAAATGTGTTTAATGTACATAGTGTGTATGTGTGTAACAGGGTCAGGTACATCGTGAATGAGAGCCCACGAAAAAGAGGAATTAAAAAATAATTTAGTTGAATTTTTCAGCAGATTAGTGCTTCAGTTGCTCGAGGACTCTCCCTCTGAGTATTCATCCATTTTTAACACAACAGTTCAGCTATAGAGGATGTTATGGTCACACTTTATTTGGATAGGATTTTCCATACTATCAACTATTTGTTGATAAGCAACTGCTTGCTAAGGTTACGGTTAGGGTTAGGTTTAGAATAAGGGATAGGGTAAAGGTAAAGGTTAGGGTTAGAGTTAGTAGATAGTTAGTTGAAATGTTACTGTCTGTAGACAGTCTGTAGAGCATCTACAGATGGACTATACAAATGAAGTGTTACTGTTGTTGTTGTTTTTGCTGTTGTTTAGAGGAGTACACAAACTAGCCTGTAAATGATGTGCAGAGAAGCTAGATTCACTAGTTGATGACAGGGCTGGGGTCAATTGTTGTCAATTTATTTAATAGAAATGTACTTCCTGAATGGAAAATTGCCCGTTGTTTTATATAAAGCTTGATTGAATTGAAAATCGAATTTACTCCACCTTGCTTCGTAGTGTGGCTGACATTTTCCAACAAGTGAAAATAGTGTAACGTCCTTCAACCTCTGTTGCCGTGTCAGCATTGTCTGATTAGTCCAACAAGCGATGAAGCCCCTCAGATCACAAGCCACCCGTCTGTAACCCTCTTCACTGTTATTTTACGGTTGAATTCCATCATCTGAAATTGGATCTTGTGGTCAACTGAACCTCTGTGAAGAAGCAAACAGAAGATGGATGCCAAGCTAAAGAAGGCTGCACAATGGAAAACCACCTAACCACTGCTGCCCTGGGAGAAAGAAGCTTAATTAAAACCCACACACTTAACACTGATCCACGGTCAGGTACAAGAGGATCTCAGTTGTGTGATCAAAAGATAACCACACCTTTAGTGCTGACTTGGGGTCAGATATCAAATGAATCCCTCGTGTTAATTCATAAACAAGCACACAACACTGATTTGGCTCCATAAGAGGCCTAACAACCTCCGAATTCTGTCCCGTTATCGCATAGAGATGTATAGAGATCGCAACGCTGTGTCTGTCGCCTTATATTTGCTGTCTGTGAGCGCACAGGCAGTGCCATTGAGACAGATACAACGTTGTGATCTCTATACATCTCTATGAGACAATGGGACAGAATGAGGAAGTGGCTAGAATCTCATTTCTTATGATTATCAGTCAAATTTATGAATTTACTATGTAACAATCTACTCAAGTAATTTTTATAATGATTGGTTGAAATATCTTAAATTTGCCTATATGGCCTAGGAACCACTAAAATATGTAATAATTACTGAACATTTAATCACCGGAAACAAATTGAACAAATGTGACCGACCGGCTCGATTTGGTCTGATGTAGCAAAATTGAATTTAAAATAAATTTAAAAATGAATTTAAAAAACTAGGAACCATAATCCCAACTCATAACATTACTACTCTGCATGAATCTGCAGGTAGCTAACTAACCATGTTCAATGTTACCTAGATAGCGAACAGACTATAACTAGCAATGCAAATGGCTCTGAGATACGAATAATATTACACAGATCATACACATAACATTAGCTAGCGAGCCAGCCAGCCAGCTAATGTTAGCTAGCTAAATAACAGTACGGTATAACTTGAAATGAAAATGACTTTCTGACAAAATTAGAAACATATATCTGAAAATGTAGCTCGCTATACTATCTTGCCCGTATACATGGATGGACGCTTCTCCCTCTCTGTCACGGATACCATGATTGCCCTTAGTTTGAAGATGTAATCCGTAGACAGGTGTTTTATACAACAGCTTTCTGTGTGTTCTCTTTTCGACTCCCTCTGCATATTTGCAATCATACTGAACAGCTCATGTTACAGACAGAAGCCTACATGGCAGAACAATCCGAACTCATCTCTCGGCATGTCCAGTGCATCCATTATCTCAGCCAATCATGGCTAGCGGGAAGCTTCCTGTCTTTCTCCGTGGCTAAACCAAGTAGGCTGGTAATTGAATAATTTTCTTTGTATTTACAGATGGCATACAAGTTTGTTATTAGGGCACATGAAAGTTCACATCTTCCAGAAGGCATTTCTGCCAAAAAAATGCTATTTGATAAATTGCCTCTCCTGTGAAGTAGTGACGTGCGACCTATGCCTAGTTTCCTGAAACAAGTCACAAATTCTCAGTTGAATAGTGGTTATGTTAGGTATCTCGGTATTTACAGAAGCTATTTCGATCATATTTGGCACAAATAAGCAAGGCCATTGGACCGACTCAAAATATGTAAAGCAATATGTCCTTGGCAGAAGGTCAAGGTCACAGTGACCAGAAATGTATTTGAGGTCATGACCTTGATTTATTATACAGTGCCCTCAGAAAGTATTCACACCCCTTGACATTTTTCAAATTTTTATGTGTTACAGCCTGAATTGAAAGTTTATTAAATGTATATTTTGTGTCACTGACCTACACACAATACTCCATATAGTCAAATGTTTTTTTGTTTTGTATCAAATTAGTTCAAATTGAAAAGCTGAAATGTGTTGAGTCAATAAGTATACATCCCTAAATAAATTCAGGAGTAAACATCTGCTTAACAAGTCACATTATAAGTTGCATTGACTATAATAGTATTTAACATGATTTTTGAATGACTACCTCATCTCTGTACCCCACACATACAATTATATGTAAGGCCCCCAGTTGAGCAGTTTCAACCACAAAGACCAGGGAGGTTTTCCAATACCTCGCAAAGAAGGGCACCTATTGGTAGATGGGTAAAAAAAGAAAAGCAGACATTGAATATTCCTTTGAGCATGGTGAAGTTATTAATTACACTTTGAATGGTGTATAAATACACAGTCACTACAAAGATACAGGCATCCTTCCTAACTCAGTTGTCGGAGAGGAAGGAAACCATGAGAGGATTTCACCATGAGGCCAATGGTGACTTTAAAACAGTTACTGAGTTTAATGGCTGTGATAGGAGAAAACTGAGGATGGATCCACAACATTGTAGTTACTCCACAATACTAACCAAAATGACAAAGTGAAAAGAAGGAAGTCTGTACAGAATACACACACAAAGTACACACAAAGTAAAACTGCAAAAAATGTGGCAAAGAAATTAACTTTATGGCCTGAATACAAAGCATTATGTTTGGAGCAAATCCAACACATCACTGAGTACCACTGTTCATATTTTCAAGCATGGTGGAGCTGCATCATGTTATGGGTATGCTTGTCATCGGGAAGGACTATGGAGTTTTTTAGGATAAAAAATTGGAATAAAGGCAAATCAGTCTGTTTTCCAACAGATACTGGGATACAAATTCACCTTTCAGAAGAACAATAACCCAAAACAAAAGGCCAAATACACACTGGAGTTGCTTACCAAGACAACATTGAATGTTCCTGAGTGGCCTAGTTACAGTTTTGACTTAAATCGGCTTGAAAATCTATGGCAAGACTTGAAAATGGCTGTCTATTAATGATCAACAGCCAACTTGACAGAGCTTGAAGAATTTAAAAAAGAATAATGTGCATTTATTGTACAATTTACCCAGAAAGACTCACAGCTGTAATCACTGCCAAAGTGATACTAACATGTTTTGACTCAGGTGTGTGAATACTTATGTAAATGAGATATTTCTGTATTTTATTTTCAATACATTTGCAAAAAAGTCTAAAAACATGTTTTCACTTTGTCATTATGGGGTACTGTGTGTAGATGAGTGTGAGAACAAAATCTAGTTCATCCATTTTGAATTCAGGCTGTAACATAACAAAATGTGGAATAAGTCAAGGGGTATGACTACTTTCTGAAGGCACTGTATATGGCCTGACCAGGTTTATTGTATTTTTTGTAAACAACAGCAGAGACTGCAGTATTTGTCAAACATAAAAATAAATCTCTCTCAGGTAAACACGCCTGTGTATCCCTCAACACTTTGACTTTTAAAATTCCAAACCCAATATTGTGATATCTAACAGTGAGGACACCACACTTGGATACCCTCAAGGGGAGCAGAGGCTTGTGGGAGATTAGTGATGTTATGACAGGTCCCTCCGGGGCTTCCTGTCACAACTCAATGTCTGGAAGCCCTATGAAATATTAGCACCAATAACAACGCCTCTATTAGGACCCGCTCACTCAGCTCACAGTAAAAACAAACAAGTCGTCTCATTGGCTCTAGCTGGCTTAATCGTGGGGCGTGTCTGCGCAAGGTTGCAATTCATGGAGTGAATCGTTTTTTTTGCCGGAAAATGTGTGTACGGGCCTCAGTCCCTGATCCCTCAAAACCAGAACCTAAATTACCTCCTAGCTGGCAGGACCTTTCAGACAAGAATGTTAAGCTCAAACAAGGGCGCTGATTGTTGTGACTTGTGATTGAAGTAAGTAGCTGTTTGATTGACAGCTCCGTTAACCTGTAATTCCTTACTAGACATATGTCTATCACCTGTCACTCTTCCAACAGCTATGCTTTTCTTACCTCACCTGTTATTCACTGGTCAGATGTTCCAAGTTATGATATCTACCAGTAAATGGTAAGGCAAGAATGGGTAAGCACACCAGGTATTTAAAAAGCTCAAAGTCTTGGTTGAATATTTGCAATGCGCAATTCAGTCATCATGGAATAGCCTACCTTGAAAATCAGACCATTTCCTCTAGGATCGTTGTTCCTTGTAAAGTCATTGAAGTTATGTTAGCCGATTTACAAGTTCTTCTGCTCCAATATAATTATCTGTGATTTCATTTCTGATCAGTTTTTATGAGATGTAAGCGCTTTCGTTTGCTTCCCGTCGCCTCTGTTGCGTTAGTCTGTTGTGTTTGTTGTGGTAAAACCATGTGAGGTTATTATGAACGTTGGCTTCAACTTGGTTTTCCATTCAAAGCATTCCATTACAAATGAACCCGTTTTTTGGTCGCTTTCTCGTTTTAAAACATGATACAGTAACCCCTCAATAACTCTTCAACATCTAGTCAGGCAATGCCCACATTATTCGGAAATATTTTAGAATGTAAAAAATACTGTGATTGGTAATGCATAATGCTATTTAAATAAGTATTATTCTTAAAGTGGTAATGCATACTTTGTAGGGGGGTCTATAGCTATTACAACAATTAGCCTAAATATTAAATGTAGGTATCATTTTGGTATAAAGTATCTTCTTTTTTCAAATTCTGCTTTCTACAGGATTTCGCAGGATAGAACACATGGCACTTTGAAATTTGCAAAAAATACATTGAGCACTTTATTTTACGTCTCTTTTCTTTGCTGTCACAGTAAATCTCTCCAAATCAATGTAAGAACACAAAGCGATGCCAATTTAAAAGATGGCTAGTCATTATTAGACAGGTTCTGTATGGAATGCAGGCCAGGTCATTATCAATTATAAAAAAATATGTGCGACCAAATCATTTGCTGGTGCCACCAACTGACAAAGTTGATAGCACCAGTGCCACCAGTGAAAAAAGGAGTGTAGAAACCTGGAGTGAGTGAGAGAGCTGATCTCTGTTACTCTCAGTCTACCAGTCCTACTTTAACCTGAAGGTTATTGCTTTTAACTCAGATGGCGTCTATCGACATCCCAGTCGACCTGGCCAGGAACCGCTGACACAGGACTAGCCGGTCAGTCGTCAGATAATGTCTACCACTGACTCTCCCACCACAAACATCCATGTTGCCTTTCCTCTCACTCTGTGGCACGCTCAAGGTTTTCTTTGTACTAGTATGTGAGTTTAGGTATCCTAGACACTGGAAAGACTGCACAATAAATAACCAGCCCCTGGGTAATATGTTGTCTCATGAGTTTTAAACTATGGCAGAAAAATACTGCAATATGTCAGTGTGTGCGTGTTATTGTTCTTTACCGTCCCATCTATCATCAGGCTGGTAAGGCCACTGGCTATAGGAGAATAGAATGTAGAATAGATCCGGAGAAAATAATGTACGAAAAAAGTATGAAAATGTATGCACTTACTACTGTAAGTCACTCTGGATAAGAGCATCTGCTAAATGACTAAAATGTAAAATGTAGATGGAGGGGGAAAAAAGAAACATTTGAGGAGGCTGAATGAATAACACGACGGCTGGGGGAAAAGTGCTGTTTCAAGAAAATAAGTCTAGTTACCATGGCAACATGAGGTGGAAGTCAGCGCCGCTTTCCAAATAACCGATTATGCCCATGTGAGTATGTCTGGGTTTTTTAATAGCTTTAGTTGACTTAGCTGAGGAACCATTCACCAGGCCACCGTATTTCTAGATGGAGAAAAATAGGAAAGTAGAGCAGAGGGGACACTTATGTTAATTACCAATGCAAAGTAAGGGCCTCAGTTTAGTCTAATCAGAGATCGTGTGAGACAAAGTCGTGCATGGCGCCTGAGTGATTTGTGTGTGTGTGTGTGTGGCTTACGCTGGTTGTGGCGTCTAATTAGGGTCTATGATAAACATTGTGATCTTCGGGAGCAGCTGAATGCCCCCCCCCCCTTTCCTCAGATTAAGAGAGGAGCAGGAACGGTAATAGGTTTGGGGCGGAGAATATATTTGAGTCTTTTGTTCGCTGCACTTCCAAGTGTGTGAGTGACACAGGAGAGGGCAGTCAGAGACAGGAAGTGAGGCGTGGGGCTGAAAAGGGAAAGAGGCTTGTTTGACGCTCTGCATCTCTGATTCTCCCACACTACCCCTTCTCCTACCACAACAAGGCTCTCTGTGTCCTGCAGCTTCCCTCTTCTCCTCCGCTGTCACTCTGCCCATCAACGGCATAGTGAGCCAAGGAGATGACAGAAAGCGAGTGAATGCATGTCCTTCAGACATAGATTTCCCTCTGTCCAATGTCATGGTGCCTGTGGGGTGTTGGTTTGGAGACGCTAACCCCTCTACAGGTGTCGACTGATGAACTTTGACCGCCTCCAAAAGGATTTGTCGGACCTCAGATTGGCACATACAGTGCATTCGGAAAGTATTCAGACTCCTTCCCTTGTTCCACGTTTTGTTACGTTACAGCCTTATTGTAAAATTGATTAAATATAAACATTTCCTCATCAATCTACACACAATACCACATAATGACAAAGCAAAAACAGGTTTAGACATTTTTGCAAATGTTTTAAGAATAAAAAACTGAAACAACTTATTTACATGACTATTCAAAACCTTTGCTATGAGATTCGAAATTGAGCTCAGGTGCATCCTGTTTCCATTGATCATCATTGAGATGTTTCTACAACTTGATTGGAGTCCACCTGTGGTAAATTCAATTGATTGGACATGATTTGGAAAGGCACACACCTGTCTATATAAGGTCCCACAATTGACAGTGCACGTCAGAGCAGAAACCAAGCCATGAGGTCCAAGGAATTGTCTGCAGAGCTCCGAGACAGGATTGTGTCGAGGCACAGATCTGAGGAAGGGTACCCCAAAAAATGTCTGCAGCGTTGAAGGTCTCCAAGAACACAATGGCCTCCATCATTCTTAAATGGGAGGAGTTTGGAACCACCAAGACTCTTCCTAGAGCTGGCCGCCCGGCAAAACTGAGCAATCAGGGGAGAAGGGCCTTGGTCAGGGAGGTGACCAAGAACCCGATGGTCACTCTGGAGCTCTGTCAGAGTTCCTCTGTGGAGATGGGAGAACCTCCCAGAAGGATAACCATCTCTGCAGCACTCCAAAAATCAGGCCTTTATGATAGAGTGGCCAGACGGAAGCCACTCCTCAGTAGAAGGCACATGACAGCCCGCTTGGAGTTTTCAAATAGGCACCTAAAGGACTCTCAGACCATGAGAAACAATATTCTCTGGTCTGTTGAAACCAAGATTGAACTATTTAGCCTGAATGCCAAGCGTTAAGTCGGGAGGAAACCTGGCACCATCTCTATGGTGAAGCATGGTGGTGGTAGCATCATGCTGTGGAGATGTTTTTCAGTGGCAGGGACTGGGAGACTAGTCAGGATCGAGGGAAAGATGAATGGCGCAAAGTACAGAGCACTTAGGACCTCAGACTTCCAACAGGACAACAACCCTAAGTACACAGCCAAGACATCGCAGGAGTGGCTTCGGGACAAGTCTCTGAATGTCCTTGAGTGGCCCAGCCAGAGCCCAGACTTGAACCCGATCGAACATCTCTGAAGAGACCTGAAAATAGCTGTGCAGCGACGCTCCCCATACAACCTGACAGAGCTTGAGAGGATCTGCAGAGAATAGTGGGAGAAACTCCCCAAATACAGGTGTGCCAAGCTTGTAGCGCCATACCCAAGAAGACTAGATGCTGTAATCACTGCCAAAAGTGCTTCAAAAAAGTACTGAGTAAACGGTCTGAATACTTATGTAAATGTTATATTTCAGTTCTTTATTTTTAATACATTTGCAAAAATGTCTAAAAACCTGTTTTTGCTTCATCATTATGATGTATTGTGTGTAGATTGGGGGGGGGAACAATTTAATCAATTTTAGAATAAGCCTGTAACATAAAATGTGGAACAAGTGAAAGCGTCTGAATACTTTCTGAATGCACTGTATATCCAGAGGGGCATTAGGAGGGCACACGCATCACTTGCACTCAAACAGAATAAACAAACACCTCTAAAAACACATTCAAAACACATCCCAAATACTCAAACCACATACACCAACCCCACACACATCCTTCAAAACAATATCCCCAGACCACAGAAAAACTGAGATTGACTAAACGGATAATAATACACAGCCAAATGATCCACAGACATTTTCACATTCACGTTTATTTCCCATGATTTCATAGCAAGCTTCAACTTATGTGTGTTTACAATCAAATTAAAAGGTTTCGCCCAGGTTGCTTTTTTTACTCCCACAAACACCTTGAGCGTTTGGCTGCACTATGGTAGACTATCATTTCCATCTAGCAAAAACACATACACACGCCAAACACACACATACTTCCTCATATACATACAGGGCCTCTTCTCACAAATAAAATAACAAAATAAATTACAAAAATAACATTAAATAGCCATGCACTGACTGTACATACGCAACCGAAACGTAACACCTACATCTAGAAGAAAAAAATACTAAAACAAATATCTTATGCTACTCTCAAAAAGCAACAACCTTTCTAAAATTGAGTACCATTGCAGTGTACGGGCAACCAACTAAGCTTACAGACAGACTGGAGAAATACATGTACTTCTCAGTACCGCAAAATAGAGCCACAACATCAACTTCAGCTTTGGGCTGAGCTTCTGACCTTTTAGGTGAGGATTGTTCTCTCCTGTACCTCGGGGTTCATGTGTACGGTATGTATGTTGATTTGCTACATGTGCAAATGGTTCTACTTTGCTTGCTAACTTCCTGTTTATGCTAATTGTGCGTTACTGCTACTAGTTGGTCATTGTGTAATACTGCAGTCTTTATGTAAATACGACCGAGGTGTACATTCCATTTCAACTTGTGTGTAACGATATAATTACATAGACATACATTATGTAAATAGAGATTTATAGATTCTCTGTGTGTAACACTTTTGACATTTTCATGACAAATGGGGACATTGCACCAAAACCATTGTGTTAACGTGTGTTATTTATCTAATGTGTCTATTCGTTGTACAACACTTCTGACCAATCTATCTATATCTGTTTGAGTTATGCAAGGCAGATAAGTATGGATGTGATATCCATAATGCACCAAGGCCAGGGGGGGAGGAGTGAGGTCAGAGCATTATGGGGGATATCTGGGAGGTGGGGGTAGGAGGGGAAGGAAAATAAGGTCTGTTTCATCTAGGAGGCAACACGAGTTTGTGGCTTGGACTATGCTGTAGAGACAGGAGTTTTTCCTGAACACTTGTCCTGACCAGGGGAAAAAAACTCTGGCTCCTAGGCCTGAGTTTTTCGTAGGTAGGTCACAACATGGTCAGGAGAAATTCCTCGAGCTCGGGTCACAAAAGGGACAGGGTGAAGAGTGGTTAAGTAGTGGTCAGGGGGTTTGAGCTAGGTGAGTGAGTCTCTGTGGTTGTTGGACTCGGAGAGGCGGTTATCGTGGGGGTCTGCGGTGTCGGGGTCGATGTCGGGTTCATCGCCACTCTCTGCGCTGTAGTCCACCTCCTCCATGAAGGAGTGCTCTTCGTCCTCCAGCACGTACGTACTTGGGCTGCTGCTGGACAACAACAAACAGTCAGTCCATTATTCTAGGCAGGCTCAATTTAAAAACATCTAAGTACTTGAAAGCAAACAAAAATGATTTGAACCTGGGCCTGGACAGAAATTAAATATAAATGATTTCAGAAAGAAATTCAGAAAGATAAAACTAGTGACAGGTAATAAAAAGTACACTAACCCAACAACAAAAATCCCATTAAATCACTAATCGTTTTCTCTTTTTATGCGTCAGTTTAGTGGTTTAATGGTTAAACGTCTCAGAGGTTTAGTGGTTTTAGTGGTTTTTAATGGTTTTTAATGGTGTGAGGGCTTTGAAAGAGGATCCCATGGAGACAGTGGATGAGGGGGTTCAGATATTGACCCCTGCTCCCCCCTCACCCCGCCCCAGAGAGAGGTAAAGTGGATTAGGAGGAGGGTGTGACGGGGTGTAATTGTGTAATGGGCTGGATGGACAGAGTGCTGTCTAGAGAGGAGTGTTAAGATCCCAGAGTGAGAGAGCTTGAGCCATTACAGTCCATTAGAGAAATATTGCAAGGGCCACACTCACTCACTCTGGACCAGCCACACACACACAGCACACAAAGGCCACAGACACACGCAGCATGTGCATACACACACACACACACATCAAGCAGCCAGGTTACACACACACACAGGTTACACACATACACACACACACAATTCCAATCTTCTTATTATTATGATATCATGGGTCTGATGATTAAATATTAAATGATAAAAAGCATAAAATCGTAAAAACTGTTATGATCCTATAGCCAAGCCCCGAGGTCTCTAACCTGGCTACTTGATGGGTTTCAATAAATAAATACATCAATTATACATGGATAAATCAAGACATGAGGAGAGATTTGTTAGAAGGAGCCACATTGACAGGTCATGAGGATGCTAAAGATGATGATAACGAACAATGCAGCTACACTACTGTCCTGAGTGCTGGCCACACTGCAACTGGCAATTCAACTAGTGGATCATGTATGGTTAGAAAGTTGGAGAGTATGTGTGTGTGTGTGTACAAAGGTTATTACAGTTTTGTGATTTAATACTAGTTGTTCGATTTATTTGAAATTCAGTTTAGTTTCAGTTCATTTTTAGGCTTGATTTACTATTTTTTATTTTGTTTCAGTTTGATAAATACTTCCATTTCATTTTTATATTATTTAGTTGCAGTTTTAGAGTTAGGGATAAATGTAGCCTATTCGTGGGAGGCTAGGAGCCATTTACGTGTTATTTGCATAGTTTGTTTTTTGGGGATGTCACTCCTTGCCACTGGGGGGCAGTAATACATAAGGTGATGGGCCAGGACCATAGACTTGGGTAGACATAACATCTCTGTATCATGATGGCGTCTGTGAGAGCATGGGCAGCGCCATTGAGGCCATCTCCATCTTGAAAGAGTACATTTTCTTCTTCATGAGTACAAATCATTGGCTTATCCTTCCTGATGACTCGGCTGTCACGACTCCAACCGGGCCATCAGGCCATGCCAATCGGGTCATCGGGAGGGATCAGCCAATGAAGTTGAAAGTCCCTCCCAGTTGACTAAGTCAAAATGTCAAAAGTCCTCAATGGTGCTGCACATGCTAACAAAGGCTTTTGGCCACTAGAGGACTCCATACAACTCCATGGCTAGGACGTAGGTTTGGTTAGGTTTAAATGATACATCTATCCCAATGTGACTTAAAAGGATAAGCGCCTAGACTGATGCAAGAAAATAGGGAAAATAAAAACAGCTGGTGTGACCATAAGGGTCAGGGCAGATGAAATGTAGTCTAGAAATGAGTGTTTCTGTAAGTTGTTGTTCGTATAAGTTTGTTTTTGGAGTAAAAAAAATAAACAAAAAGATATAAAAAATAACTGCAACGACAGCAAAAAGCATAAGCAAATCTATCAGTTCACAGCCAGCCAGTGTGTGTATGTGTTTCTGTTCAACCGATCAATCATTTCTGGTTCATCTTCAAGAAGACTCTGCGTTCCAGAGAGGTTGTCGTTCGGTTTCTCAAGCCTGATGACACGCTGAATATTCTCTCCTCTAACGCTTGGGATGCAGGGGCAGAAAACATATCCAGTGCCACAGGGCACAGCTTTGGATAAACAGCCATCCTTGCCTGGCAGAACTGGAGAGGTGACTCTGTAAACACGCCCCCCTTTACCTCTTCCAGGTATTTCTGCAGCTCACACAGGCCACTTAATGCCCTGCCAGGTTGACGCTCCGGCTGCACAGTGACCTCAGACACAATCTTCACTGTGAGGAACCTATATTTCTGAAGAACTGTGGTCGAGATGCTTGCTGGATTCAACGTGCTGGCATCGTTTCGGGGGTTTGTGCTGCTCCACGGCTGCACTGTCCTATTTGCTGAAGTACAAAAGACTGCTTCCCTCATCAGTGGCTCCATTTCTGTTGAGCGAAGTGCCAGAGACTTGGGTCCATCAGGCAAGCTGCTGCAGGGGTTGGATGAAAGTTGGCTGCCAGAGGATTCAGTATGCATGCGAAGCGCTCACACAGTGACTTCAGGAGGACCTGTCCCAACTGTTTTGCAACACTAGTTGACTGCAAGTGTGCCTCAAGGTTGAGAAGGCAGAGCACCACATCAGACAGCGACTGGCTGTCAGTTTGAAGATGGTCGGTGTGGATTGCGAACGGCTCCAGCAACTTCACAAGCTGCTCTAGCTTGGCCCAGTCACGCCCCGTGCTCGCCCTCGGATTTCTTCCCTGTTAGCTAGTGATAACTATTGATAGTAACGCACCAGCTAAGCCTATTTGAAACATCGGCATCTACGGGCAGAATTTAACCACCAGATTCAGAAGATTGAAAACCCCATTCGATTTTTACCCCAAGAAGAAAAAAACTAAAACATAATTTATGATGAGTTTTATTTTATATTAGTTAGTTTTGCATTCAAAGATAAGTGTCAGTATAGATTTTCAATGTCAGTTTTTGTTTACTATAATAACCTTGGTGTGTGCATGTGTCTGACCTGGTGACTTTGCAACGTGTCTCGATCAGGTCACTCTCGACGTCCAGAAGGTGGGCGTGGTTCCTCAGCTCCAGGGGCGAGGTCAGTCTCTTCAGCCTGAGCAGAGCCACACAGAACTGGGCTCCCATCTCCTCCAGCTCCCTAGTGCCTATTTGGAGCCCCTGGACACACACATTATTAACACTTACTGTACAAACACATTGTATATACCCATGCGTGTACACAAGCACACATAATTAACACTTACAAACACTGCACACGCACACACAGCAGGTAGCCTAGTGGTTAAAGCGACAAGGTGAAAAATCGGTCAATGTGCCCTTGAGCAAGGCACTTAACCCTAATTGATTCAAGGTCTCCGTTGATAATGGCTGACCCTGGCCATGACGCCACTCTCCGGGAGAGTTGGGAGAAGCAAAAAACACATTTCCAATTTACACATGCTTATGATACAGACCTGTACATGTGTGAAACAGGACAACTATAAGCACCTACCTAATTATTATCACACACACTTCTGTCCCACGTGCAAGCTCTGGGACAGAAATGGAGAGCCTTTACTGGGCTTCCAGTAAAACGCCTGTAGCAGAAACATGACTGTTGCAGTGCGTTAAGACTCGGAGCAGAACTAAAAAGAGGACACGGGCCTGGCGGGACCATGGGAAATAGAACCTCAACAAAATACGATCCCTGCACATCTGTCCAAACACTTTCCCCCTCCACATGCATAACTTAATCAGCAGGGATGGAAGGAGAGGGACCATGCAAAACAGGCAACCCTAGCCTGCCCCTGGGCTCTGCAGATGTTGACATTGGCAACCCCAGTGCTGAGAGGGGGAGAGGAGCTGACAGAGGTTTCTGCACTCACTGGACACTCATAGACCGAACATGAACTCAGTCATCATGGAGCGTGCACACACACACACACACACACACACAAACAGCTTTGAGTCACTAACAGTATGATTTACAGGACTATGGCTCCCCCTGCTGGTTCTTGGTCCACACACACACACACAAGGCTGTATCGACACACTCCACAGCACACACACACACACACCCCTTGCATTTGTCATTGCTGGGATACACCCCCACCTTGTATTTGCCCTGGTCACAGCCACAGAGTGTGCTCTCCATGGTGTAGCTCCGCTGGACTCCGATCTCCCTCCACACCACCACGCGGGCCGTGGCCTCCTTGGAGCGCTCCACCACAAAGCTGCAGCTGGCCATGCTGAAGGCCGGCGCCGTCTGGGACAGGATCTTAGGCAGAGTCTGAGGGAGGGAGAAGGGGAGAAGAGTTGGAGTGCAACACCTATAAACAACAGCCAGTGCGGGCTCGTTTGTGTCGGAGAGAGGATTCGCTATGGATGGATAGGAGATGATCTGAAAGAGAAACAGTCAGTGTGTGTGTGTGTGTAAGTGCCCTGAACAAAAATATAAAACGCAACATGTAAAGTGTTGGCCCCATGAGCTGAAATAAAAGATACCAGAAATGTTCCGTAAGTACAAAAAGCGTATTTCTCTCAAATTTTGGGCACAAATTTGTTTAAATCCCTGTTAGTGAGCATTTCTCCTTTGCCAAGATTATCCATCCACCTGACAGGTGTGGCATTTCAAGAAGCTGATTAAACAGCATGATCATTACACAGGTGCACCTTGTGCCGGGGACAATAAAAGGCCACTAAAATGTGCAGTTTTGTCACTCAACACAATACCACGTCTCAAATTTTTGGGAAACGTGCAATTGGCATATTGACCGCAGGCATATCCACCAGAGCTGTTTACAGAGAATTTAATGTTAATTTCTCGACCATAAGCCGCCTCAAGTCATTTTAGAGAATTTGGCAGTATGTCCAACTGTCCTCACGACAGCAGACCACATGTACGGCGTTGTGTGGTCGAGCGGTTTGCTGATATCCACGTTGTGAACAGAGTGCCCCATGGTGGCGGTGGGACTATGGTATGGGCAGGCTTAAGCTACGGACAATGAACACAATTGCATTTTATCGATGGCAATTTGAATGCACAGAGATACCATGACGAGATCCTGAGGTCCATTGTCGTGCCATTCATCCGACGCCATCACCCACCTCATGTTTCAGCATGATAATGCACAGCAGCTAATGGAAATGGTGGTCACACAAGATACTGACTGGTTTTTCTGATCTACACCCCTACCTTTTTATTTTAAGGGGCCTGTGACCAACAGATGCACATCTGTATTTCCAGTCATGTGAAATTCATAGATTAGGACCTAATGAATGTATTTCAATTGACTGATTTCCTTATACGAACTGTAACTCCGTAAAATCTGTTGCGTTCAGTATATGTGTGAGTGTACTGTATGTGTACTGTATGTGTGTCTCTCACCCTGTAGCCAAGGTCCTCGTGTAGCTCACAGGATGTCGCGCTGATGTTGGTCTGCCATACGGTTTCCTTCAAACTACAACCGTACATGAACACGTTCTTCTTCCGGGAGTGACCGTGGTAGTCACAGAACACCTACACACCAGAGGGAGGGAGAGGACTCAAGTCACCAACAGGGAAGTGGACGACTGAATGTATGAAGACAGTCGAACGTCAGTCTGGCTCTCCCGCCACGACCGTTAGGGAAAGTGACAAGGTTATGGCTAAGGGTTAGCATGACCGAGTTAGCCACGTGCAACCAGCGCTGTAAGGGTATCGTGGGCTACGGCACGCATATGGTGGTTACGGTATGTACGCGTGGTTGGGCTCACCAGTGGCGCCCTCTGGATGGCGGCGAGGTACTGCAGCAGGCTCTTGGTGTGGTAAATGGTAGGATGCAGCTCAGGGCTGGGGCTCTGCCACTGTCGGTTCAGATCCTCCCCACTCAGAGAACAACGGTGACTGGAGGGAGAGTGGTAGAGGGAGAAACAGGTTGAAGAAATAGAGTTGTTGTTATATACAGGGCCTTCAGAAAGTATTCACACCCTTTGACCTTTTCCACATTTTGTTGTGTTAAAGCCTGAATTTTAAATTGATTTAATTGAGATTTCGTGTCACTGGCCTACACACAATACCCCATAATGTCAACGTTAATTACAAATTAAAAGCTGAAATGTTTAGAGTCAATAAGTATTCAACCGCTTTGTTATGGCAAGCCTAAATAAGTTTGGGAGTAGAAAATGTGCAAGTCACATAAATAAGAATAAAAACAAAAAGATGACATTGAATATCCCTTTGAGCATGGTGAAGTTACTTATTACACTTTGGATGGTGTATCAATGCACCCAGTCACTACAAAGATACAGGCATCCTTCCTAACTCAGTTGCCGGAGAGGAAGGAAACCGCTCAGGGATTTTACCACGAGGCCAATGGTGACTTTAAGACAGTAACAGAGTTTAATGACTGTGATAGGAGAAAACTGAATTCACCTTCAGCAGGAATAATAACCTAAAACACAATGCCAAATCTAAACTGGAGTTGCTTACCAAGAAGACAGTGAATGTTCCTGAGTGGCCAAGTTACAGTTTTGACTTAAATCTGCTTAAATCTATGGCCAGACCTGAAAATGGTTATCTAGCAATGATCAACTTCCAATTTAACAGAACGTGAAGAATTTAGAAAATAATAATGGGCAAATGTTGCACAATCCAGATGTGGAAAGGTTGTAGAGACTTACCCAGAAAGACTCACAGATGTAATCTCTGCCAAAGGTGATTCTAACATGTCTCAAGGGGTTGAATACTTATCTAATCAAGATAGTGTTCTATTTTTCTTTTTATTCTTCTCACATATTAGAATTTTTCTTCCACTTTGACATAAGATTATTTTGTTTAGATCGTTGACCAAAAATGACAATTCAATCAATTTTAACACCACTTTGTAACAACAAAATGTGGAAAAACTCAAGAGGTGTGAATACTTTTTGAAGGCACTGTAGTATTCAGTTTGTGTGTGTAAATGCCAAGTATGTGCACACGTTCATACGCACATTCTAGTTGTGTGTGTGTGTACACTTACTTGCCGTTGACCACTCCGTCAGGGTTGAGCATGGGGACTATCTTGAAGATGTAGGCCTCCCTGAGACTGTGTGCCAGGGGGCTGCTGCCCATCAGGAACTCCAGGGTGCCCTTCATCACCCAGCTGGCATTGGTCTCCCCTGGATGCACTCGCGCTGACAGGAACACCAGAGGACGGTTCCCTGGACACACACAAACATACATCACATAAAAATACACTCAGCAACACCCCCTCCCCCCCAAAGAAGGATGAGACAGTAATGTGACAGAGAGACAGTGATATCTTTAAGTCATCCTAGGTCAGTCCCCACCACAGTAGTCAGTCAGTACTCACTGAACTGGCAGATCTGGTCGTTGCTGGTGGACTCGGGCATGGCGGTGATGGTGAGGAGGGGGCAGCTGTTACCACCAAGAGTCTCACACAGGACGTCCTGGCGCATGTAGATCTGAGGGGTTCGCAGCGCCTCCAGCTTCTGAAGGTGCATCTGGGCAGGAACACAGCCAATAAGGAGGCTTTACACAACAGTGGACCTCCGTTGGGCTAGTAAAGTAGTACAGTGCCTTGCAAAAGTATTCACCCCCTTGGCGTTTTTCCTATTTTCTTGCATTACAACCTGTAATTTAAATAGATTTTTATTTGGATTTCGTGTAATGGACATGCACAAAATAGTCCAAATTGGTGAAGTGAAATGAAAAAAATAACTTGTTTAATTCAAAAAAAATTATAATTGGTGTGTGCATATGTATTCACCCCCTTTGCAATGAAGCCCCTAAATAAGATCTGGTGCAACCAATTACCTTCAGAAGTCACATAATTAGTTAAATAAAGTCCACCTGTGTGCAAGCTAGTGCACATTTGTGGCCTGCTGGAGGTCATTTTGCAGGGCTCTGGCAGTGCACCTCCTTGCACAAAGGCGGAGGTAGCGGTCCTGCTGCTGGGTTGTTGCCCTCCTACGGCCTCCTCCACGTCTCCTGATGTACTGGCCTGTCTCCTGGTAGCGCCTCCATGCTCTGGACACTACGCTGACAGACACAGCAAACCTTTTTGCCACAGCTCGCATTGATGTGCCATCCTGGATGAACTGCACTACCTGAGCCACTTGTGTGGGTTGTAGACTTCGTCTCATGCTACCACTAGAGTGAGAGCACCGCCAGCATTCAAAAGTGACCAAAACATCAGCCAGGAAGCATAGGAACTGAGAAGTGGTCTGTGGTCACCACCTGCAGAATCACTCCTTTTTTGGGGGTGTCTTGCTAATTGCCTATAATTTCCACCTTTTGTCTATTCTATTTGCACAACAGCATGTGAAATTTATTGTCAATCAGTGTTGCTTCCTAAGTGGACAGTTTGATTTCACAGAAGTGTGATTGACTTGGAGTTACATTGTGTTGTTTAAGTGTTCCCTTTATTTTTTTGAGCAGTGTATATATATATATATATATATATATATACACACACACACACACACACACACACACACACACAGTTGTGGCCAAAAGGTTTGAGAATGACACAAATATGAATTTTCACAAAGTCTGCTGCCTCAGTTTGTATGATGGCAATTTACATATACTCCAGAATGTTATGAAGAGTGATCAGATGAATTGCAAAGTCCCTCTTTGCCATGCAAATTAACTGAATCCCCAAAAAACATTTCCACTGCATTTCAGCTCTGCCACAAAAGGACCAGCTGACATCATGTCAGTGATTCTCTCTTTAACATAGGTGTGAGTGTTGACGAGGACAAGGCTGGAGATCACTCTGTCATGCTGATTGAGTTCGAATAACAGACTGGAAGCTTCAAAAGGAGGGTGGTGCTTGGAATCATTGTTCTTCCTCTGTCAACCATGGTTACCTGCAAGGAAACACATGCCGTCATCATTGCTTTGCACAAAAAGGGCTTCACAGGCAAGGATATTGCACCTAAATCAACCATTTATCGGATCATCAAGAACTTCAAGGAGAGCGGTTCAATTGTTGTGAAGGCTTCAGGGCGCCCAAGAAAGTCCAGCAAGCGCCAGGACCGTCTCCTAAAGTTGATTCAGCTGCAGGATCGGGGCACCACCAGTACAGAGCTTGCTCAGGAATGGCAGCAGGCAGGTGTAAGTGCATCTGCACACACAGTGAGGCGAAGACTTCTAGAGGATGGCCTGGTGTCAAGACGGGCAGCAAAGAAGCCACTTCTCTCCAGGAAAAACATCTGGGACAGACTGATATTCTGCAAAAGGTACAGGGATTGGACTGCTGAGGACTGGGGTAAAGTAATTTTCTCTGATGAATCTCCTTTCCGATTGTTTGGGGCATCCGGAAAAAAGCTTGGTGAGCGCTACCATCAGTCCTGTGTCATGCCAACAGTAAAGCATCCTGAGACCATTCATGTGTGGGGTTGCTTCTCAGCCAAGGGAGTGGGCTCACTCACAATTTTGCCTAAGAACACAGCCATGAATAAAGAATGGTACCAACACATCCTCCGAGAGCAACTGTTCCCAACCATCCAGGAACAGTTTGGTGACAAACAATGCCTTTTCCAGCATGATGGAGCACCTTGCCATAAGGCAAAAGTAATAACTAAGTGGCTCGGGGAACAAAATATCGATATTTTGGGTCCATGGCCAGGAAACTCCCCAGACCTTAATCCCATTGAGAACTTGTGGTCAATCCTCAAGAGGCGGGTGGACAAACAAAAACCCACAAATTCTGACAAACTCCAAGCATTGATTATGCAAGAATGGGCTGCCATCAGTCAGGATGTGGCCCAGAAGTTAATTGACAGCATGCCAGGGCAGATTGCAGAGGTCTTGAAAAAGAAGGGTCAACACTGCAAATATTTACTTTTTGCATCAACTTCGTGTAATTGTCAATAAAAGCCTTTGACACTTATGAAATGCTTGTAATTATACTTCAGTATTCCAAAGTAACATCTGACAAACATCTAAACACACTGAAGCAGCAAACTTTGTGGAAATTAATATTTGTGTTTGGTGTTTGCCAAAAGGCATGTGGGAGACTCCCCAAACATATGGAAGAAGGTACTTTGGTCAGATGAGACTAAAATTGAGCTTTTTGGCCATCAAGGAAAACGCTCTCATCACCCCGAGAACACCATCCCAAGAACACAGTTTTTCATTGGCAGGGACTGGGGAAACTGGTCAGAATTGAAGGAATAATGGATGGCGCTAAATACAGCGACATTTTTGAGGGAAACCTTTCAGTCTTCCAGAGATTTGAGACTGGGATGGAGGTTCACCTTCCAGCAGGACAATGACCCTAAGCATACTGCTAAAGCAACACTTTAGTGGTTTAAGGGGAAACATTTAAATGTCTTGGAATGGCCTAGTCAAAGCCCAGACCTCAATACAATTGAGAATGTGTGGTATGACTTAAATATTGCTGCACACCAGCAGAACCCATCCAACTTGATGGAGCAGTTTAGCCTTGAAGAATGGTAAAAAATCCCAGTGGCTAGATGTGCCAAGCTTTTAGAGACATGCCCCAAGAGACTTGCAGCTGTAATTGCTGCAAAAGGTGGCTCTACAAAGTATTGACTTTGGGGAGGGTATTGACTTTGGGGAAGGGGTGAATAGTTATGCACTCTCAAGTTCTGTTCTTATGTCTTGTTTGTTTCACACAAAAATCGCATCTTCAAAGTGGTAGGCATGTTGTGTAAATCAAAATGTACAACCCCCCCAACAATCAATTTTAATTTCAGGTTGTAAGGCAACAAAATAGAGAAAATGCCAAGGGGGTGAAAACTTTCACAAGCCACTGCACCTCAACTAATTAACATGTTCAATCTCCAAAACTGTGAAACAGTTTTTCCAGAGGTTATTTATGTTTTATACCTGTAGAGTAGGTGTAGAAATATATTACCTTTAGAGTAGGTATAGGGGTAGTGATATAAACTCATCGGCCAGTTTATTAGGTACACCCATCTAGTACCGGGTCGGACCCCCCTTTGCCTCCTGAACAGCCTGAATTTGTCAGGGCATGGTTTCTACAAGTTGGAAACGTTCCACATGGATGTTGATCCATGCTAACGCGATAGCATCACGCAGTTGCTGCAGATTGGTGGTACACCAGGAAGGATGGATCCATGGACTCATGCCGATAACGTCAAATCTTGATTCTGCCATCAGCATGACGCAACAGGAACCGGGATTTGTCGGACCAGGCGATGTTTTTCCACTCCTCAATTGTCCGGTGATTGTGTGCTCACTGGAGCCGCTACTTCTTGTTTTTAGCTGATAGTGGAACCCAGTGTGGTCGTCTGCTGCAATAGCCCATCCGTGACAAGGATCGACGACATGTGCATTCCGAGATGCCATTCTGCACACCACTGTTGTACTGCGCTGTTATTTACCTGTTTGTGGCCCACCTGTTAGCTTGCACGATTCTTGCCATTCTCCTTCGACCTCTCATCAACGAGCTGTTTTCGCCCACAGGCCTGCCCCTGACTGGATGTTTTTTGTTTCTCGCACCATTCCCGGTAATACCTAGAAAAGCCCAGGAGGCCGGCCATTTCTGAGATACTGGAACCGGCGTGCCTGGCATAGACAATCATACCACGCTCAAAGTCGCTTAGGTCACTCGGTTTGCCCATTCTAACGTTAAATCGAACAGTAACTGAATGCATCAATGCCTGTCTGCCTGCTTTATATAGCAAGCTACGGCCACTGAGTATAACAAACATTAGGAACATCTTCCTAATATTGAGTTGCACCCTCCCTTTTGCCCTCAGAACAGGCATGGACTCTACAAGGTGTTGAAAGCGTTCCACAGGAATGCTGGCCCATGTTGACTCCAATGCTTCCCACAATTGTGTCAAGTTGGCTAGATGTCCTTTAGGTGCTGGACCATTCTTGATACACACAGGAAACTGTTGAGCGTGAAAAATCCAGCAGCATTGCAGTTCTTGACACAAACCAGTGCGCCTGGCACCTACTACCATACCCCCGTTCAAAGGCACTTAAATATTTTGTCTTGCCTATTCACCCTCTGAATGGCACACATACACAATCCATGTCTCAATTGTCTCAAGGCTTAAAAGTCCTTCTTTAACCCGTCTTCTCCCCTTCATCGATAGTCATTTAAATGGATTCAACAAATGACGTCAATAAGAAATCATAGCTTTCACCTGGATTCACCTGGTCAGTCTATGTCATGGAAATAGCAGGTTTCCTTAATGTTTTGTACACTCAGTGTATAGTACCTTCAGAGTAGAGTAGGTGTAGGGGTAATGGTAAGCGAAGTAGCAGACATCGTCTTTGTGGTTGAAGGTCATACTGAACGTCATTGTGTAGTAGGACTTCCCCTTCTGACCGCCTGCCGCTATCGAGCTCCTGGAGAAGTGGTTTCTGGGTAAAAGGAGGTTGAAAAGCTCACAAATGCTTGATACAATAACAAACAGAAACCAGCGAACAAAGTCCGACTCATGACACCAGGACCTACCAAAGTGACCAACAAGTAAGCTATTTGATGGACCTGTTCAAATACCTTCCTTCCTTCTTCGATTGCTTGGGGTAAACACAGATCAGGAAGTTATTGGATAAGAGAAAGCAAGGTTACCTTCCCTATTACAACCAATTTAGATCAGTGGTTACTTCAAGGGACAGGCCCAAAAGGAAGGATGCATTTTAGAAGTTTTGGAACGGGGCTCGTTTCTCCTGACAGGTGCACTACTTGTCCGGTGGGCTGTGTCATACTGACTCTGCTCGCGGGGTAAAGTAGGACAATCACACCTACTTGTAGTAACATATGTCCGTTCCGGTGCGAACCCAACGGGGCCTGCCACTAATGGCCTCCTGAACAGAGTACATCAGCACCTGCATACCTGCAAAACAGTACATGCAGTCAATTTACTAAGGAGAGGTTAATTATATACATACACCACACACTGAATTAGCATATCTATCTAAACAGAGCAGCTTTGCCACACATCAAAGGCTAAATAATGCAACAAAAAATGACCAAGGCAGTCAGTCACTCACCGTAGTTGAACTGGCTGTTGGACTTTTCACAGTTGATGATGTTGAAGCGATAGGGCGCTCCCACGCGCATGCCGCTCACCTCAAAGTAGAACCACTGGTGGTAGTGGTTACTGTTGATGTCGGAGTTTAGGACCAAGTCATACTCAAACCTGGAACACACACAGATCACATCAGCTCAACCTTTAGGCAAACCAAAACGGCCACACACGTGGGCACGGGAGACAAAGTTGAATTTAACAAATACTTAATGAAAAATGCATTTATGTTGATGTTGTTCCCAGTTTACGTAACAATGGGACACAATACTCACTTTCTGACTTGAATAGCTTTCCTCAGGTTGCCAGACTCAAATTGAGAGTTGAACTTCAGAGATTCACCGTCATCAATCACCGGGCAACTGAAACAACAGACACCACCACCGTGAGACACACAGACACCCACACCAAGTTTCCTGGACTGAAGATGATGACGCTCACCTCTGTATGTCCAAGTCGTAGACCACTTTATCAAGGATGTCATTGGGGTGGATCAGCCTCTCAATGTCCTGGAAGATCTTAGTCCTGTAGGGGGGCAGAGGACTGAGTGACATCATCATCACACAGTGGCAGCAGGGGAGAGCACTAACAGAACACACCCACCCTTCACTTTGACTCCACACTACTTTGAGCCACCCGACTACCGGAAATAAGTCCTTTTCAGTGGAAAGAGGTGACACAAGGAGACATTGAGCGATTTGACTGATTGCAGCTACTGGTCCAGTTCTCTTAATCTCAAACAACAGGGGGGAGAGGGAGTGCAAAACAGACACATTGCTTTCGTACCTAGATCAGCGTCTAGGGGTCTCACCTCTGCACGCCATAGACCCTCTCCAGGATGTGTTCTCGGAAGGTGGGCGCAACGTGGCCAAAGTAGTCTGGGTAGGCCACCTCTGAGTACTGTGGCACAGAGCGTGTGCTCTTCACCATCTCCACGTACAGGTCAGGGTCGTGGAGCGGCAGGAGCAACGCTGTGTCCGGCACCTCCAGCACCGCCCCCTCGCCTCCCTCCTCCTCTGCCCACTCCTCTGCTAACGTCTCTTCTGCCCCGCCCCCTTGCCGGGCAGCCACACCCCCAGCCAGCAGGGGAGGTTGTCTATAGTGCCTGTTGACCCCTCCTCCACCCCCTGCCCCGCCCTGAGGCCCAGTCCCCTCCAGGGCCACCCGCTCCATCCCCTGCACAAGCTCCTGCTCTAGCCCTGGCTGTGGTCGGACTTGGCTGTGGTCACAGCAGCCATCGTGGTCCTTGGTGATATTGATGGTGTCCAGGGTATGGACTGGGGCCGGGGTGGGGGCTGGGGCCAAAGGAGATGCTTCAGGGTGGGGTTGTACACCTTTGGCCAGGTGGCACTCCTCCTGGAGGGGGGCAGCAGTTGGGTATTTCGGGGGCAAGGCCTGGGCGGTGGGAACAATGATGAGGCGTTGAGACTTTGGAGCTGCCGCGGTGGCCGTCACACCGCTCTTTGGGTTATCAAAGTTAAATCTCTGCAGACACACAAAGGAGATTGAACTTTAGGACGACAGGCAGCTTTCTGATCACTTACCAGTGTGGTCCCCTCATGAAAAACACACATCTGTATGTTTTACAGTGTTTCCCCTAGGATTCTTTTCAGCAGCGGGGGCAAAGTTAGCGTGGGGGGGCGTGGTAGTGGGCATGGCCAATGGTGAACATTTTTGAGAGCATCGTCTTGGCCGCAGACAACATTCTGCTGTTTTAAAGATTATTTCCTGCAATTCTATACCTTATGCCATGTTATTATGCCTGAGTGACTCAAACATTATAACAAAATCAATGGGGGCCCCCATGCAATACATTCTTTTGAATTTTTAGTTCTCAAAGATGATCTTAATTGAAAAATATAGAGCTCCATTATCTTTTCTACATACTATATTTCTGGTTTTAAATGAAAACATTTTACCAACCCAAAAAGGATTACATTTTATTTTTAATTAAAACAATTTTTTTTTTTTTTTTTTTAAATATAGATAGAAATATCTATCCATCACACACACACAGTACCAGTCAAAAGTTTGGACACACCTACTCATTCAAGGGTTTTTCTTTATTTTTACTATTTCCTTGTAGAATAATAGTGAAGACATCAAAACTATAAAATAACACATATAGAATCATGTAGTAACCAAAAAAAGTGTTAAACAAAACTAAATATGTTTAATTCTTCAAAGTTGCCACCCTTTGCCTTGATGACAGCTTTGCACGTTTTTGGCATTCTCTCAACTAGCTTCATGAAAACCTGGAATGCATTTCAATTAACAGGTGTGCCTTGTTAAAAGTTAATTTGAGGAATTTATTTCCTTCTTAATGCGTTTGAGCCAATCAGTTGTGTTGCGACAAGGTAGGGGTGGTATACAGAAGATAGCCTTATTTGGTAAAAAACCAAGTCCATATTATGGCAAGAACAGCTCAAATAAGCAAAGAGAAACGACAGTCGATCAATACTTTAAGACATGAAGGTCAGTCAATATGGAAGATTTCAAGAACTTCTTCAAGTGCAGTCGCAAAAACCATCAAGAGCTATGATGAAACTGTCTCTCATAAGGACCACCACAGGAAAAGAAGACCCAGACTTAGTTCATTAGAGTTACCAGCCTCAGAAATTGCAGCCCAAATAAATGCTTCAGAGTTCAAGTAGCAGACACAACTCAACATCAACTGTTCAGGGGAGACTGCGTGAATCAGGCCTTCATGGTCAAATTGCTGCAAAGAAACCATTACTAAAGGACACCAATAAGAAAATGAGACTTGCTTGGACCAAGAAACACGAGCAATGGACATTAGACCGGTGGAAATCTGTCTTTTGGTCTGATGAGTCCAAATGTGCAATTTTTGGTTCCAACTGCCGTGTCTTTGTGAGACGCAGAGTAGGTGAACGGATGATCTCCACATATGTAGTTTCTACCGTGAAGCATGGAGGAGGAGGAGTGATGGTGCTTTGCTGGTGACACTGTCTGTGATTTATTTAGAATTCAAGGCACACTTAACCAGCAAGGCTACCACAGCATTCTGCAGCGATACACGATCCCATCTGGTTTGCTCGTAGTAGGATTATCATTTGTTTTTCAACAGGACAATGACACAACACACCTCCAGGCTGTGTAAGGGCTATTTGACTAAGGAGAGTGACGGAGTGCATCATCAGATGACCTGGCCTCCACAATCACCCGACCTCAACCCAATTGAGATGGCTGGGATGAGTTGGACCGCAGAGTGAAGAAAAAGCAGTCAACAAGTGCTCAGCATGTGGGAACTCCTTCAAGACTGTTGGAAAAGCATTACAGGTGAAGCTGGCTGAGAGAATGCCAAGAATGTGCAAAGCTGTCATCAAGGCAAAGGGTGGCTACTTTGAAGAATCTAAACTCTAAAATATATTATTTGTTTAACACTTTTTTAATTACAACATGATTCCATACGTGTTATTTCATAGCGATGTCTTCACTATTATTCTACAACGTAGAAGAAAAAAAAAAAAAAAAAGAAAAACCTGGAATGAGTAGATGTGTCCAAACTTTTGATTGGTACTGTATATATATATTTTAAATAATATATTTTGGAGTGGCGGCAATGAATATAGGGGAATCACTGGTTTTAAGGTGGAATGTTACAATATTGATCTGATGTATTGATGTTGAAGATTCAACTAAAGACACAAAAGGGTGTCCTGCATTACCTGGAAATCCTCGGAAAGCTCCAGAAAGAATCTCTCATAGATCTTCAGCTCCTCAAACGGCCTGCTATGGGTCTCTTTGGGTCGCAGTTTATTGATGTCTGTTTCTATGTCATCATTCTGCAAGGGGAGAACACATGATCAGACACCTAAATAAGCAGGCGCTGGATCCCAACGGGAAAAAACAGTGTATTCAGAGAGAATGTGGACAGAGAGCAGCTGTGGTGGTGGTCAGTAATAGTTGCGGTCACACTGTTGGTCTGGTCACTGCAGTGTCACCTGTCCTGTGGTCATTTTGCGGTCAGTCAAACAAGGTGTGGTTTAAATGAAAAGGCTGCGGTCATGGTTCCTGTACCATGGCGTGGTGGTCCTTATCTTCCTCCTCGTTCTCTGTGTCGTTCTCGGTCTCAACGTCGTCGTTATCGTCGCTCTCGTCCACCACATCATCCACTGGCAGCCACACACAGGGACACAGGCAAGATTGGGCTCAATTCCAGTTCTATTCAGTATTCAGTGAATCTGTTATTCAATGAATCCAGGAAGTAAACTGACATTCTTCTCAGAGAAGCATTGAGGACAATTGAAATTGGAATTATAATTTCAGTTTACAAGATCAAGGCGTAACCGGACTGGTTACATGGTCTAGGGTGAGTTTCCAAAAAACGTAATCTTTAACACTAAAATAATCTTAAATCCAATGGTAAATGATCCCAATGGTAAATATGATCTGATTTTAGCGAAACTCAGCCAAGATTGGTTGGTTGGATTGTGCACTAGATGAGAGGAGAGGTGATTGCAGGGTCGTTCCATGTCATTTCAGCAAGCCTTGCCCCCCCCCCCCACCCATCTCAGATTGTTCTGAAATGGTTTCCACAGCAACATATAAGATAAGCATTCCTGCAACATTATTTTTTTTTAATATAATTTGATCTCTGAGAAATTAAGCTAATTGACTGCACCCAAATTAGCCCTTTTAAATTTACAGGATTCACATACTATTCAATAAATATAGTAACCTAAAAAACTATTTGGACCAGACCAATGAGTAAAACATGAGGAATCCTCCTCAGAAAATGTCAAAAGTCACCCACGGATCCTTCACACACCACTCCCACCACAAAGGCCAGTATACAGGGTGACAAAATCCTCTTTCTTGTGCTTTTTAAGGTGGAACGACCCTACAGGCAACTGTGAGAATAAGCAGACAGAAATGAGATGAGGAGAGAGATAGATAGAGAGAGAGAGAGAGAGAGAGAGAGAACATCTGGCATCTTGATTGGGCAGCCTGCACATGGCTTAAAGAGTGAGGTGACATCAATGAACAACAGTCAGTAGAGTGAAAGTTCTTGAGTTAAGAGTTCCTTAATGTAAGAGAGACGGTATTCTACTTTGTTAGTAGTGTGATACTAGACTGAGGAGTGTGACTCAGTAGCGGTTAGGCTACTACTTATTGTGACAAGTCTTACCCTATGGGGGCTTTGGTGTAGAACTGGTATATGGGTCTTCCTGAAAGGGACATCTGTGGTGGAGCGTGTGAGTAAACTGTGTGCAATGACCATTGGGGTGATCTAAGTGGCTCGCAAGCATTGTGAGTATAGTATGCGTGTGAGCCTCACCCCCCAGGGGCTGGTTGTAGAGCTGAGCGACGGGCCCTCCTGCCGGTACGTGGGGCAGCTGGTGGTGGAAGACACTCTTGATAGTGGGCAGAGGGAGGCGGTTCTTGGGGAAGCACTTCCTCATGATAAGGCTGGAGGTGTTGATCAGAGGGTCCAGAGTCCTAACCGGAAGGCACTCCTAACAACACATCACCATCATTACTACTGATCGTCATCCTCACCGTCATCAGATTCATTATTTACCATCAGTGTTGGTGTAAATGTAAAAGGTGAGACTCGAGGTGAGGGTGTTGTGAAGAGAGAGTTGGGGTTAAGGCTAGGTGCATAGACAGAGGGGGGGGGCTCGAACCCCCGTCGCCAGGAGTATGTGGTCCAGAGTCGCAAACTCAGACCGCTACACCAGACTCCGGCACAACTTTTGGGGAGTTTTGTCACCGTACTCACAGTGGAGGTGTTGTAGAGGATCCTCATCCCGTCTGCGTCGATAAAGGCCTTGCGGCCCAGCTTGATGTTGGTGATGTTCTTCAGGCAGCCCAGGACGCCCTTGCGGATCAACATGTGGCGGTGGCGCGTGTCGTTGCGGTGCCAGTCCTGGTAGATGTACAGCAGGACGGGCACATGGGCCCGGTCCACCGCCCGCCGGGCATTCGTCTCTGAGGGAGGGAGGGATGGATGGACAGAGAGGGAGGGCGGGATGGATGGCGAGGAGGGAGAAAGAGGGATTGGCAGGGTGATGGAGAGAGGAAGGGAAGGATGAAGGGATGGATAGAGTGAGCAAGCGAGCGAGCGGGGGAGGGAGGGAAGGACACACTGGTTGGTAAATCGGCACAGACAATAGCACTGTTACTGAAAAACCATGACATTGTCCTTAGACACTGCAGACAGAGAGCATGGAAAAAAAAGTACTTACTGGATTTGAGCAAGGCCCCCAGTGTGTCCAGGGATACTCTGTTAAGTAAAAGACATCCAGAGAAAGGGGTCAAAAACAGCCCACCCACACCCACACACCCACACACACACACACACACACACACACACACACACTTACTTCAGCAGACTGGTGTTCTTTTTGCTGTAGGGTCCGATGATTTTGAACATGAGCTCCAGCACTCCATTCTTCCCCAGGGACACAGCATTCACAGCTGAAGACAAACAAACTGAACCTCAGTGCCCTCAACAATAACATCATATAGGAGTTGGCTACAGTAGGTTAGTAACTGTCAGTCAGATTTATGGTTCCTATGGCAACACTAAGCAGTGCCCCCCTTTGGATTTAGAGATTGTTGCGTTTTTTAACACCTGTAACTGACATTTCCCGCAATCTAGTGCCAAAGATTGCCTCTTTTATATATATATGCACATTTGTGGCCTGCTGGAGGTCATTTTGCAGGGCTCTGGCAGTGCTCCTCCTACTCCTCCTTGCACAAAGGCGGAGGTAGCGGTCCTGCTGCTGGGTTGTTGCCCTCCTACGGCCTCCTCCACGTCTCCTGATGTACTGGCCTGTCTCCTGGTAGCGCCTCCATGCTCTGGACACTACGCTGACAGACACAGCAAACTTTCTTGCCACAGCTCGCATTGATGTGCCATCCTGGATGAGCTGCACTACCTGAGCCACTTGTGTGGGTTGTAGACTCCGTCTCATGCTACCACTAGAGTGAGAGCACCGCCAGCATTCAAAAGTGACCAAAACATCAGCCAGGAAGCATAGGAACTGAGAAGTGGTCTGTGGTCACCACCTGCAGAATCACTCCTTTATTGGGGGTGTCTGGCTAATTACCTATAATTTCCACCTTTTGTCTATTCCATTTGCACAACAGCATGTGAAATGTATTGTCAATCAGTGTTGCTTCCTACGTGGACAGTTTGATTTCACAGAAGTGTGATTGACTTGGAGTTACATTGTGTTGTTTAAGTGTTCCCTTTATTTTTTTGAGCAGTGTATATAAAGGACATATATAAATGAAAAGGAAATACACACACACACACTACATGACCAAAAGTATGTGGACAATTGCTCGTCAAACATCTCATTCCAAAATCATGGGCATTAATATGGAGTTGGTCCCCCCTTTGCTGCTATAACAGCCTCTGTGAAGGCTTTCCACTAGATGCTGGAACATTGCTGCTGGGACGTGCTTCCATTCAGTCACAAGCACATTTGTAAGGTTGGGTACAGATGTTGGGCGATTAGGCCTTGCTCGCAGTCGGCGTTCCAATTCATCCCAAAGGTGCCCGATGGGTTTGAGGTCAGGGCTCTGTGCAAGCCAGTCAAGTTCTTCCACACCGATCTCGACAAACCATTTCTGTATGGACCTCGCTTTGTGCACGGGGGTATTGTCATGCTGAAACAAGAAAAGGGCCTTCCCCGAAACGGTTGCCACAAAGTTGGAAGCACAGAATCGTCTACAATGTCATTGTATGCTGTAGCGTTCAGATTTCCCTTTACTGGAACTAAGGGGCCTAGTCCGAACCATTATAAATAGCCCCAGACCAATATTCCTCCTCCACCAAACTTTACCGTTGGCACTACGCATTGGGGCAGGTAGCGTTCTCTTGGCATCCGCCAATCCCAGATTCATCCGTCGGACAGCCAGATGGTGAACCGTGATTCATCATGCCAGAGAAACACGTTTCCACTGCTCCAGAGTCCAACGGTGGTGAGCTTTACGCCACTCTAGCTGACACTTGGCATTGTGCATGGTGATCTTGAGTAATCAAGATCTTGTGTGCAGCTGCTTGACCATAGAAAACCACTTCATGAAGCTCCCGACAAACAGATATTGTGCTGACGTTGCTTCCAGAGGCAGTTTGGAACTCGGTAGCGAGTGTTACAAATGAGGAGAGACGATTTTTACACGCTTCAGCACTCAGCTGTCCCGTTCTGTGAGCTTGTGTGGCCTACCACTTTGCGTCTGAGCCGTTGTTTCTCCTAGACGTTTCCACTCATTGAGCATGTTTGGGATGCTCTGGATCAACGAGTACGACAGCTCCCACCAATATCCAGCAACTTTGCACAGCCATTGAAGAGGAGTGAAACAACATTCCACAGGCCACAGTCAACAGCCTGCTCAACTCTATGCGAAGGAGATGTGTCGGAGCTGCATGAGGCAATTGGTGGTCACACCAGATACTGACTGGTTTTCTGATCCACACCCAAACTTTTTCTTTAAGGTACAGTTGAAGTCGGAAGTTTATATACACTTAGGTTGGAGTCATTAAAACTCGTTTTTCAAACACTCCACACATTTCTTGTTAACAAACTATAGTTTTGGCAAGTTGGTTAGGACATCTACTTTGTGCATGACACAAGTCATTTTTTCAACAATTGCTTACAAACAGATTATTTCACTTATAATTCACTGTATCACAATTCCGGTGGGTCAGAAGTTTACATACACTAAGTTGACTGTGCCTTTAAACAGCTTGGAAAATTCCAGAAAATTATGTCATGGCTTTAGAAGCTTCTGATAGGCTAATTGACATCATTTGAGTCAATTGGTGGTGTAACTGTGGATGTATTTCAAGGGATACCTTCAAACTCAGTGCCTCTTTGCTTGACATCATGGGAAAATCACAAGAAATCAGCCAAGACCTGGTTCATCCCTGGGAGCAATTTCCAAACACCTGAAGGTACCACGTACAAACAATAGTACGCAAGTATAAACACCATGGGATCACGCAGCAGTCATACCGCTCAGGAAGGAGACGCGTTCTGTCTCCTGGAGATGAACGTACTTTGGTACGAAAAGTGTAAATCAATCCAAGAACAACAGCAAAGGACCATGTGAAGATGCTGGAGGTACAAAAGTATCTATATCCACAGTAAAATGAGTCCTATATCGACATTTACCTGAAAGGCCGCTCAGCAAGGAAGAGGCCACTGCTCCAAGATGGCCATAAAAAAAGCCAGACTATGGTTTGCAACTGCACATGGGGTCAAAGATCGTACTTTTTGGAGAAATGTCCTCTGGTCTGATGAAACAAAAATAGAACTGTTTGGCCATAATGACCATCGATATGTTTGGAGGAAAAAGGGGGAGGCTTGCAAGCCGAAGAACACCATCCCAACCGTGAAGCACGTGGGTGGCAGCATCATGTTGTGGGGGTGCTTTGCTGTAGGAGGGACTGTTGCACTTCACAAAATAGATGGCATCAAGAGGAAGAACAATTATATGGATATATTGAAGCAACATTTCAAGACATCAGTCAGGAAGTTAAAGCTTGGTCGCAAATCGGTCTTCCAAATGGACAATGACCCCAAGCATTCTTCCAAAGTTGTGGCAAAATGGCTTAAGGACAACAAAGTCAAGGTATTGGAGTGGTCAGCACAAAGCCCTGACCTCAATCCTATAGAAAATTTGTGGGCAGAACTGAAAAAGCGTGTGCGAGCAAGGAGGCCTACAAACCTGACTCAGTTACACCAGCTCTATCAGGAGGAACGGGCCAAAATTCACCCAACTTATTGTGGGAAGCTTGTGGAAGTCTACCCGAAACGTTTGACCCAAGTTAAACAATTTAAAGGCAATGCTACCAAAAACTAATTGAGTTTAGGTAAACTTCTGACCCACTGGGAATGTGATGAAAGAAATAAAAGCTGAAATAAATCATTCTCTCTACTATTATTTTGACATTTCACATTCTTAAAATAAAGTGGTGATCCTAACTGACTTAAGACGGAATTTTTATTAGGATTTAATGTCAGGAATTGTGAAAAACTGAGTTTAAATGTATTTGGCTAAGGTGTATGTAAACTTCTGACTTCAACTGTATCTGTGACCAACAGATGCATATCTGTATTCCCAGTCATGTGAAATCAATAGATTAGAGCCTAATGAATTGATTTAAATTGACTGATTTCCTAATATGAACTGCAACTCAGTAAAATATTTGAAATTGTCACATGTTGCGTTCATATTTTTGTTCAGTATATTAGTGGGGCAGCCAGTACATGACGTGCTTCTCTTACATTCTTTGCGGAGAACCCTGCCCATGGCAACAGGCTAGGTTAGTAATTGTCTGTCAGATTTGTTTCCTATGGCTACAGTAGTTTAAGTTAGTAACTGTCAGTCAGACTGCTGGTTCCTACTGTAATGTAGGGTCAGTCCAGTAAGTGTGGGTCAGACTTACAGTTGGAGGAGTAGACCCGTAGGACCTGCAGGCAGGGCAGCAGCAGCTTGTGGTTCTGCAGGTTCTGTTTGAGCAGGTTCACAGTGACGTTCAGAGCTCCGTTTAGACGGGCTTTCACACCAAACTTCCTGTCTGAAGAAAGAAAGAGAGATGGAGGGAGTGTGCGTGTTAGAATTGGTCTGTTTGTGGTAGGGATTATGGTTTATGGTAGAAGTTTAAATGACTATGTTAGGTCTCTTGTTACAGCGGTAGAGTACCCACACAGTGTGTGTGTATGTGGTACCTTTTGGTCCAACCTTGGCCAGGAGTGAGTGGAGCTGCAGCATGAGTTCCTCGCTGGGGGGAGACTCTTTACTGCCACTGAGGACTAGCTGCAGCAGGATGCCTGTGCCACCCTTGGACACAAACACACCAACCCTGCGCCCCCCACCTGGGAACACACACACACACACCTATCATTAACACAGCTTCCACAAATTTACAAATAACCATCTCAGTTTCCACAAGTCAATCGTCAATCCCGACTCACCGATTCAATCGTTTTACACTGGCAGCCCAATTCTGATATTTTCTTCCACTAATTGGTCTTCTGACCAATCACATTCGATCTTTTCACATCAGGTATTTTTCAGAGCAGACCTGATTGGTCGAAAAATATCAGAATTGGGCTGCCTGTGTAAACACAGCCTAACAAACCACAACTTCAGTCACACCATCTACCCAATCAAAGCACTGTTTCCACCCAAGACAATCTGACACTCATCAAATCAGAGAGCAAGACACTGTCAAACAGGAAACCGTTAGTTCCCATTATCCAAGTACAGAGCGGATACCACTTACCCACAGTTAACAGCTCATTCAGAATGTACAGAATGTTCAGGATAGTTTGCAGATCCTGTGTGTTCTACCAAAAACAGAGAGCATGGATATTACCAACACAAAATAACATGTGAGCAATGACAAACACATTTATACGTGTGCACACACATAGACAGACTAGGGCTGCTAAACTACCGGCAACTTTGGTAATTATAATAATAATATATGCCATTTAACAGATGATTTTATCCAAAGCGACATACTGTCGTGCGTGCATACATTTTACATACGGGTGGTCCCAGGAATCGAATCCACAATCCTGGCATTGCAAGCGCAATGCTCTCCCAATTGAGCTACAGAGGACCACAGGTAATCTATGGTAACTTTGGTAATTTATACTTTAACTTTTAGAAAATGTATTCATATAAAGTATATTTTCTTTATATCTGTGTCCATATTGTCCTTGAGTTTCTAGTGAATAGACCATATGGTTTTAAAGAAAATAACCTTGTTAATGATAAAAAAGCATCTAATCAACAATGGCATTATTTTTTATTAACTCCGCAAATCTTCTTTTTGATAACTGCCACCAGTTTGGTGGCAAAGCATTTACAACAGTGTTTCCCCAACTCGGTCCTGTTTTTTTTTTGCCCTAACACTACACAGCTGATTCAAATGATCAAAGCTTGAATATTAGTTGATTATTTGAATCAGTTGTGTAGTGCTAGGGCAAAAACCAAGATGCGTTTTTGGGAAACCCTCTTTTACAACAAAGACATATAAAACAATTAAAAGTGTGTAAAAATAGAAAGAGTATTTCATGCCGAAACCCTCATTATAAACACTAAGTTGATGGGTTATATTTAGGATTATGCTTTACAGCTTTGTCATTATATTTTACATGTGATAGGGCCATACAGAGGGCCAGAGAATTACAGACACATGATCATGTGAAGTACCCAAAAAGGCCACTATATGTCATGTGATAAATTCCATAAAATCCTTGAAAGTTACCAAAATTCTGGTATACTGGTAAACTTTGAAAGTTACCAGTAATATTCCCTCTTTTGCAACCCTAAGACAAACAAACAGCCATTCATGCACATTGATTTTAATGCAGGAAAACTGAAATCCGTTTGACCAAATTTCTACCAGCATGCTACCTGTGCAACTAGAGGGGGAGGAATCCAGATCACCTTTACTCCACACACAGAGATGCATACAAAGCTCTCCCTCGTCATCCATTAGGAAAATCTGACCATAACTCCATCTTCCTGATTTCTGCTTACAAGCAAAAAATCAAACAGGAAGTATCAGTGACACGCTCATTTCAGAAGTGGACCGATGAAGCGCATGCTAAGCTACAGGTCTGTTTTGCTAGCACGACTGGAAAACGTTCCGGGATTCATCCGATGGCATTGAGGAGTTTACCACAGTCATCGGCTTCATTAATAAGTGCATGCATCGACGACGACGTCCCCACAGCGACCGTACGTACATATCCCAACCAGAACCAATGGATTACAGCTGTGGACACCAACCGGTCAATCGCGATCGACTGGTTGATCTCCAAGGCATTCCTAGTTGATCACCAAACATTTCTGCAAAAAAAACAACGAAAAAGCCTTGCATTCCAATTGTTTTTATTGATTTGCGCTGTTCGTGGTAGGTGCACTTGATTCAGCATCCTTGGCGCCAGGAAGGCAATGTGTTCCCATTTTGAAGGTAGAACTCTTGCTCTCTGGGCCTGTCAGGTAGCCAATCAAGTACACTTATAGGCCTACCGCTGGCCAATCAGATTGCTCAGATCAACGTGTCTGCACTGTTTCCTCACGCCATAGACTGTGAAAAGAAGCCTCAAACACACAGGAAAGTTGATAATATAAGATTGCAAAACTTTTAAAATCATGAGTAGAGAGACTCAACGAATCAGCAAAAAGCTGCTGTTTTTATGAGTAAGTTCATGTTGTTATTCATCACTGTCAACACTTTTTTATAAGCCATGCGTGTTATCCCTCCACTCACGGTACAACCAGCACCGCAGCTGCAATGAATGAGTATAGAAAAGTGTTTCGATAAGCTTGCATTGTTATTATTAGCGGCTTGTGTCTTTTTAATATCGAGGAATATTTCACTTTCTCTGGTCATAGGAGTAACAACATGAATTGGTGCATGAGGCAGAAACGAGGTAGAAATAATGCAGTGTTTCGCCATCAGCTGGAAGACTGTGTCCCCTTTTCTCAGCGGAGGGAGGGAAAGAGGGACGGTGAGTTGGGTAAGAGGCAGCCTCACCGATGCTCCCTCCCTCCCCTCAGACTGAACATCAGATGCAGGCCACCAGTCCAGAAAAAAAAAAAAAGGAAATGCTCACTCAGCTGTTTCTCACAAGTAATACAACAAATTATATATTACCAGTGTGATCATATACCTAAAATGTAGAAATGTAATTTCAAAATGGTCTGAGAAGAACAACATTGGCTGGGCAATTCAAGTATAGCCAATATGTAGTGATAATGTATTGGGCTTACAACCTACTGCACAAACCTCGTTGCTACAAAAGTGTTTTTAATTGGTTAATGTTGCATAGGCTTACGTTTTTTAAGCCCTCGGTCTGCATTTTGACTCAGAAAGTGATCTTGACTCAGAAAAGGTTGGTGACCACTGGATTACAGACAACATCTGCATTGAGCTAAAGGCTAGAGCTTCCAAGGAGCGGGACACTAACCCGGACGCTTATAAGAAATCCCCCTACGCCCTCGGACGAACAATCAAACAGGAACTAGCGTCAATACAGGACTAAGATCGAATGCTACTACACCGGCTCTGAAGCTCGTCGGATTTTGGCAGGGCTTGCAAACTATCACGGATACAAAGGGGAAACCCAGCCACGAGCTGCCCAGTGACACGAGCCTACCAGACAAGCTAAATGCCTTCTATTCGCTTCGAGGCAAGCGATTGATCGGTCATCAAATGGTTTATAAGTACATGGGGAGAGTAACGAGATGGCGAGATGTAAAAGCCATTGCCGAAACCAAGTGTGTGCCATGTAAACTGCATCTCGGGGAAGACTATTACTTCCGTTACTTTTAGGACACCATGACGTCGATAGTACTTGTTATAAGTGAGTTGTACCATTTCCACACTACTGAGCCGAGCAGAGCCGAGCGTACCGTACTGTTCCAGCCTGGTTACACATCCACCACAGTTGCTGGAACCCTGCTAAAAATATCAGAGCCAGCTCCGTTTGGTTTGGGTCGGCACAGATAATGTGAAATGGCTACTCAACGATATTCCTTTTCATTAATGTGTTGGTCTCCTTACGCCCTCTGCTTATGATGTCGTGGTATTGTACAGTAGCAGTAGTGGAATGTGGCGTTAAAGTAGTGCACAAAAAAATTGCCCTAAGGCTTCATTTACACAGGCAGCCCAATTCTGATGTTTTGCCTAATTATTGGCAAAAGAGCTGATCTGATTGGTCAAAAGACCAACAGTTCAGAATTAGGCTGCCTGTGTAAACGCAACCCAAGTGGCATGTGTGCTGGATTTCTGGGACTATATTAACACCATAGTGGAACGGGATGTGAACTCACCTCTAAGGTCGCCAGGATGACCTCCATGCCACTGGAGCCCTTGGACATGATCTCCTTCCGTGTCTTCTCTGAAACACAGAGGGACTTAAGTTACATTACGTTTCCCTTCGCTATGTTAGTGTTAATAGGCTACTATAGCACAAGTAATGACTAGCCTAGTTATAAGGTCATCATATTGTTGTCATTTTTACCATGCTATTTCTTAACCAAATAGCAGAATTCTGATTTGAAAGTGAGTACTGTATAAGCAAATATAAATAGCATGTACAGTACATTAAACGTTTCAAAACATGAGCCCTGCAGCTCTCCATTTACAGAAATTGTGAAATCCATTTGCTGCTGCTGTAGAAGAGTGAAACATACTCCTCTCTTTGAGAAAGAGGGCTCTGCCCCTCTCTCAGTCTGACCCCAACCCCCATTACTACCCCTCGTTTCCTCAGGGGCGTAATTTACAGGAGGGACAGGGCGGATATATTTCCCAATTATTAGAAAGAGGCAAAATGTTCCTCCCCAACGATACGTTGAAGTCAAAAATACGCCACTGCCTGCCACAGGTTCTCTCTGAAACAGTCTTACCACATGGATGGACACAAAACCCCCGCAAACTTCCCGCGACAGCTCCTCAGCAATTAATAAAAACACCAAGGAGACTTGCCCATTACAGAAAATTGACACATCAATCTCTCTTACACACGCGCACAAAAAGAGCACTAAAAACTCAACCAACTCAACGAGGTCCGGATCCTGCTGTTTTTTTGTTTTAACTTTTCATTAATTGCACCCACCTGGTGTCCTAGATCTAAATCGGTTCCTGATGAGAGGGGAACAACGAAAACATGCAGTGGAACTGGCTTAGAGGGCCAGAGTTGAGATTTGAGGGCCCTAGTAGAAACGAACAGAAATAACACAAAGTCCAGGAAAGCAAACAAAATATAACTCAGTCAGCAGCACTCAGGGCAGCTCATATCCCATGAAATAGAGACATATTGCTGTTGTGGAAGCTAGCCACAACACCCAGGCCAGTAGAGGTCTGATGGAGTGTTTGATTGAGCAGACCTAATGAACACCAGGATGAATGGGAATATGGAAATGGAATGTGTGAAACATTTATAGGCTCATAAATAAAACACACTTTGCAAAAATCCGGTTTCAGCACTGGAACAGCTAGCGAGTTGAAACGCTCAACTCAACTCTCAGTGGCTGTGCGAAAAGTGAACTCTAAAAACATTTCTATCGTACCAGACTTTTCAAAGCTCCTAGAGAACAAAACAATAGCTGACCGTTGACCCTCAAAAAACCAAAACATAAGTTTGGTCATTTCCATGTAAAAGGACCCATGAGCACCAGCATGTGAAGTTCATAGGAGCCTGTCAAATGAAAGGTAAGAGTCTATATGGTTTGAGAAATTAAGGCATATATACATTTTTCAACCATTTTCATCCTAAAATTTGGAATAAGAAAATGCTTTGATTTCTGGTCAAACAGATGGAAAAGGGGTCTTAGAAAACATCTACCAGAAAAAGTATTCAAAAAGGTATTACAAATGCATCAAAACACAATAAAGTTGAAGTTAAGATCCTTGCCAACTAATATCAACATTTATATTGAATGTTGCAGAAATGATATGCCTTCTGTAAGTTTAAGAAATATTGTCTTGCCATTCTGTTACAAAAACACTTATATTGAAGATATTTTCTCATTTCTCTCATTCATGAGGGAGGATAATGAAAGTTCACAGAAGTAACAAGGTAGACCTACCAATTATGTAATTGTTTTTACTGATAACAATTTTGTTTATGATTTAAGTCTTTTAAAACGTGTCATTCCATAACAGAATGTAAAAAAAAAAATCTGTAACAGAATGACTGCAATTGAATTGGCTACAATGGGAAATGATAGTAGTCACAAACCACAGTTGGGTCACCTAGTACTGTTCTCCCTTCCACTGGCATACTGTTATGTTCAAAATCTGAACTCATGAGTGGCCGCAGTTGCTCGCGGGCCTGTGTTTAAGGGCAACTACCACCCAGTATTATGGTATCCATGTTGTGTTATCTACACAAGCACTACTCAATACAAGGATTTTTATTGGTTATTGAGGTATTCTAAAGTGGGCTTTACACTATTTATTTACTTTTATTGTCTGGCAAGGTGAACCGTAAACACTGTCTTCAGAAACCAGTTCAACTTTTGGCAACTTTATTTTATTTGTAGAGTAGCGGTTTTAGTTTTGTCAGAACGGGATATACAGAGTCCAGAGAAACCTTTGTTCCTTTAGACAGTAACTTCACAAACCGCTCAAAGTAGTAGCTACCTGTAGTAGATCTGCACTACAGTTGCTGCATGGCGCTGCAGTACAGTAGTACTCTTCCTCGTCACCCAGTATGTAAATGAGTGTCAGACAACTGCTTGACAACACTTTCTAAAAAGAAACTCAGAAGTGACCCCACTTCCCAATTTCAGAACACTATCTTTACTATCCTAGGTGGGTATTTAAGTTCTGGTCAAATCACCCCCCCCCCCAAAAAAAAAAATATATATATTTTTGGGCTATTCCAACACCCTAAAATTGTCACTTTCTATACTTTGCCGAAATTACACAAGAATGTTATAAAACCTCCTGGGTGCCCTATTGTAGCGGGCATTGATGGAGTAACGGCCCCTTTATCGACTTTCGTTGACTCTTATTAGATCACTCGCAGAACAGCTCCCGTCCTTTGTAAAGGACAGCAGAAGTATGGTCTCTAATACTGAATCTCTTGATCCTCTCCCTGAGAATACTTTGTTAGTTACTTTTGATGTTGAGTCGTTATACACGAATGTTCCTCACGAGGGCGGTATTGAAGCCATGGACCATTTTCTTCTGCAACCTGACCCTAACATGCTGACCTGACATACATGTTATTCAATCATTGCACCCACACTGCTCGCAAGCCTCTGCATGGCCAGCCGCTAAAATAGAACTTGGTTCTATTTGTGAAGCTCGATGGACTGCAAGTCCTGCCTCTCCCATCTCCTCGTTGGTTTTTAGGTGCATATACCCACGTGAGTGATTGAAAGATGAACTGAGGTTCACACTCCAGTCCAGTTTGTTGCCAACTGCTATATAAAGTCCAAAGAAGAAGAAGCCTGAAGGAGGAGCGATTAATAGAAAAACTCGGTTGACCGTTTTATCTGTGGATTAATTGTTGGAGTAGAGTACCTTGTGCATTTCAGGTAAAAGAACAACCCAATGTTTATATCCCAGGACAAATTAGCTAGCAACAGCAAGCTAGCTAGCTAAATTGCCATAAACATTTCATGCTTTTCAATCTGTCCTACAAATTAATATAATTGGTTCAGAGTTTCAATCTGCGAGTACAGATCGCATCTGGTGTGGGGGGGTCAAAATCAACAGTCAAGGACAGTCTCGCAAAAAGAAGCATTCCTGCATTCTTACTACCCGCTATTCAAAGTGCTCGGAACAAATTAAGGGAATCGTTCACAAACATTGGCACATCCTAAGATCCGATGACAGTAATGTGTTTTCGGAAGCTCCTTTGGTCGTATTCTCGCTGCAGAAATCTCAGAGATCAATTGGTAAACTCTGATTTACCACCCCAAAATACCCCCGCACACCGTCTATTTACACCTCTACTGGACGGAAACTACAAGTGTAATGGATGTGCTCAATGCAATGGCACTTACAAATGTAGATCCTTCAAACACTCCCATACAGGTAAACAGATCCCAATCAAAGGTGTTGTCACGCGCTCCACTAAGGCAGTTATTTATTTTTTTAAATTGTGGGTAAAACGAAGCGTGAACTAAAAGTACGAATCTCTGAGCATCGTAGCACAATTAGGTGCAAAAACTCGACGTAACCAGTTGAGGCCCACTTTTTGGAAGCAAACCACTATTTCGTCCCTACGTTATATCGGCATCGAACACGTCACCCTCCCTAGGAGAGGGGGTGACCTTGACAATTTATTGTTAAAACGAGAGGCTGCCTGGATCTTTAATTTAAAGACTCTAGCTCCCTTCAGTCTCAACGTAGACTTTGAGACTATGTAGACAAATTGTATCTATGATCGTATACTATTCATTCATATTTTTTTCATATGTTCTATTTATATCTGTAAATGAACCAATGATATCAAGCCACACCCGGCCATGATTACAGACACCTGTGTGTGTCCTTTGAAACTATATAAACTAGTGACCTGCAGTGTTTGTCATTGTACCCTGATGAAGACAGCTTGACTGTGGAAACGCTGGTTATTAGGTTATTCAATTATTGCATCTGAGCTCCTAGAGGGCGGCTCTCCTTTTTCTTTTTCAAGGATCCCCCATACAGCCTGGAGTACACTGATGCTAATCGCCCCCAAGCCCAACCACCAGGCCAGGACACAGCTCGTAGCACCTCCCCCTGCACTCTAAGGCACTGTGACGTGTGACCAGTCCTAGAAGGTTACTACCCTACCCAGCCTCCCCTCTTCACTCCACCTACTCAGCATTCACGCAGCCCAGACAGACAGACGGACGGGGCAGACCAGGCTGTGTTCCGGACAGGTGCCCTCCTATACAGACAGCAAGCACGAGGCCCAGGCGCGGAGAGAAAGACAGAGGAGGCAGTTGCCCTGTTGCGTCCGTGCGTCTGATACTGCAGCAGTCATTATTCTCTTCCTCCCTCTCTCCTATCGGGGACTGTATATGATGACTGTGTGGACGTCTCCCAAGTGAGGCTGACTGTGGCCGGAGCACGATTACAGCTGTAGTGTGCCGTGAGTGCAGGGTTTAGGAGGACCGTAGAGATTATATCTCTGCAAGAGGGACGTGAGTGAGTTCGCTCACATTTCAGCCCGCACTACTGCTTTGAGACAGCATTTCCTCTCTAGAAGACTGGATTTCCATTATAAAAACATACTGTGTTTGTGGGTGAAAACCTATTTGAGCAACAACCAAATAAATGTATAATGTGATGATCTCTAATGAATCCAAAAGAGCAGATCAATGACCTCTACTGCCAATATCAGACATTGGAAAGTATGTCCTGCCCATGAAATAAATGAAAAAAACCTGGTGTAAAGTAAAATTGAGCTACGGGCTAAAAGACAAGTTTTGCTAACAGGCTATGAGCTTAGAATGAAGAACGACCTAGCCAAGTTAGTTACTTATCTAGCTCAGATCAGCAATCTGAAGCTTGGCGTGACAAACCAATATGTTTGTGTCTGAATGCTGATCTTGACGTGCTCGTCAATCAATGTTGATGTCCAGTTCACTTGTTTCCATTTGGTGAGAAAACATGTTTCAGCACTTTAATTTCCATGACTGATCAAAAATCGTTTTCTCATGTCCTCTCGTTTCTGCAGCAGACAGTGAGCAATATGTTTGGAACATCGAATCGCAATAAAAACGCAGTATAGAATCGCAATACATACAGAATTGTAAATCAGTAGTGTAACATAACAAAAAAATACTTTGAAGTTCTACTTAAAAGGAAAGATTCACCCATTTTGAATGTTATTTTGTAGATCTCTGAGTGATGTTCTATCGATTCCCGGGGGTAATTTCATGTGCAGCTGAGCTATTGCCGTTCAAGCAGGCAGAAACAGAACCGGTATGATGCAAAAGTCCTCATACCAGCTGTATTTCTGCCTGCTTTAACGGTGAATAGTTCAGATACACATGAAAACACCCCAAGAATCAATAGAACATCAGTCAGAGATGCACAAAAACAATATAACATTCAAAATGGGTGAAACTTTCCTTTAGGTCGTTTTTTTTGGGGGTATCTGTACTTACTATTTCTATTTTTGACTACTTTTACTCCACTACATTCCAAAAGAAAATATGTACCATTTACTCCCATATATTTCCCCTGACACCCAAAAGTACTTGTTACATTTTGAATGCTCAGGCAGGACAGCATTATGGTCCAATTCACGCACCATCAATAGAACATGTTGTCATCCCTACTGCCTCTGGTCTGGCGGACTCACTAAACACAAATACTGTGTTTTTAAATTATGTCTGAGTGTTGGAGTGTGCCCATGGCTGTCCGTAAATTTAAAAAACAAGAAAATCGTGCCGTCGTGTCTGCTTAATATAAGGAATTTGATGTATAGCATTTGCTTTTACATTTTACTCAAGTATGACAATTGAGTTGTTTTTCCACCACTGTACAAAGTACATTTAAAACCAAATACTTTAAAACTTTCACTCAAGTAGTAGTAGTATTTTACTGGGTCTCACTTTTACTGGAGTCATTTTTTATATTTGGGTAGCGTGTCTTTACTTCTACTCAACTATGACAATTCAGGCCCTTTTCCACCACTGATCGTGATACATATAGAATCGCATTACACCTAAGTATCATGATAATATTGTATTGTGAGGTTCCCGGCCCGAAATACGATGGACCTTGTATTAAACTCTAAAAGACCTTGACTTTGCCGATGATCTGGCGGTTTTAACACACACACACACACACACACACACACACACACACACACACACACACACACACACACACACACACACACACACACACACACACACACAAGGGTACAAGAAGAAAAAAGAGACAGAAGCAAGTCGGACTGGTTAACTGCAGCAACTGCAAGACAGCTCTTTCCCATTAACGCAGCAAAGGCAGTCAAAATAAATCAAGTAACAATACTTGGATTTGACACACAGTTTTACATACCTAGGGAGCACCATTGCATTATACCTACAGTAGGGGTACACGCATAGACATCTGCACTAGGATCAAGAAAGCCCGAACAACCTTCACAAAGTTCAAACAAATCTGGAGGTCAAGAAAATATAGCACAAAGAGAACTCAAAACCTACCAGAGCTGTGTACTGACAACACTTCTATGCCTACATGGTTACGAGTACTGAAAAATTGCTGAAGTAAACCTGAAAAAAAAACATCCATCCTCCACACAACTTGGCGCCAAATAATCATGAATGTCATCTTTTGTCCGAACACTATCGAACAACCCCTTCCTCAGACAAACAAAGCAGGACGCTACGGACACAATACTCAAAAGATGCCGCTTGAGCTGGATTGGAAGGAAGAACATAGACCCCATTCCAAGAGAAGAGCTGTCCACTGGTCTCCAGAAGGAAGGCCCAACACAACATGGCAGAAAAGCATAGAGACGGAGCTCCAACAACATCAGCCTTAGAGTTGGGGTACATAACAGAGGAGAAGATGGCCAAGACAGTCTTCGCTGCTGCCATATGCACCAGCTGGCATAACAGGGGTGAGTGAGTGAATCATGTGTGCATAATACTGAAAGTAATGACAGTAATACTGTAACGGGTTTGAGGTGATGTGCAGCCAGGAGCAGAATAGACATAATGTTGAAGTGTTGTTATAGGCAGTTGTTGGAGCTTGGCGGTACAGGTGAGGTAGAGGTTTGGTGCAGGTGAAATATTAATGCAGCCACAAAGAAGGTAATGCTATATGAGGGTAGAGATCAGGGTTCTCCCCAGGATTTTTAAACAAGATGGTGCTGCTGAGTACGGGAAGGGTGGAGGCCATATCCTGCAATCTAGAGCAAAAGAAATACCCTATTAGGGTGTGATGCCTGGCCTTAAATGAGTGGCGCAGCCAGTCCACAAGGTGGCGCAGCTCCACTCTTACATTCTTTGAGGAGAAGCCTGGAGATGTTGAGCAGAGACACAAGCGCCTCAACAAAGAGATGCGTAAGATGTCTGTGATACAGATGTGATAGGGTGCAGCTATGATAAGACTGTATTGCCAGCAATTATTCAGCGTAAGAAAGATGCTGTGAAATTCCACCGGAGCAGACTGGCAAAATATGCGCAGCTTATTATAGTTTTTTTGACCCAGAGTTTATTAGAGGCCGCCGTTTATTTGCCAAAATCTTAAATTATACCCAGCTATAACAAGACACAGGCGCTTGTTGGATTCTCAGTGTTTAACGGAAAATGTACAGTACACTGGCTATAATATACAGTGCATTGGGAAAGTATAATTTTCAACATTTTGTTACGTTATAGCCTTATTCTAAAAACTTTATACAATACATTTTTTTCTTCTCATCTACACACAATATCCAATAATGACAAAGTGAAAACAGGTTTTTAGAATTTTTTGCAAATGTATTAAATATAAAAAACAGAAATACCTTATTTACATAAGTATTAAGACCCTTTGGAAAGGCACAAACCTGACTATATAAAGGTACCACGGTTGACAGTGCACCTCAGAGCAAAAACCAAGCCATGAGGTCCAAGAAATTGTCCGTAGAGCTCCGAGACAGGATTGTGTCGGGGCACAGATCTGAGGAAGGGTACCAAAACATTTCTGCAGCATTGAAGGTCCCCAAGAACACAGTGGCCTCCATCATTCTTAAATGGAAGAAGTTTGGAACCACCAAGACCCTTCCTAGAGCTGGCCGCCCGGCCAAACTGAGCAATCAGGGGAGAAGGGCCTTGGTCAGGGAGGTGACCAAGAACCCGATGGTCACTCTGACAGAGCTCCAGAATTCCTCTGTGAAGATGGGAGAACTTTCCTGCAGCGCTCCACCAATCAGGCCTTTATGGTAGAGTGGCCAGACGGAAGCCACTCCTCAGTAAAAGGCACATGACAGCCCACTTTAAGTTTGCCAAAAGGCACCTAAAGGACTCTCAGACCATGAGAAACAAGATTCTCGGATCTGATGAAACCAAGATTGGCATTCAGGCCAAAGAGTTCAATCATCACGTCTGGAGGAAACCTGGCACCATCCCTATGGTGAATAATGGTGGGGGCAGCATCATGCTGTGGGGATGTTTTTCAGCGGCAGGGACTGGTACTAGTCAGGATCGAGGGAAAGATGAACGGAGCAAAGTACAGAAAGGACCTCAGACTTGGGGGAAGGTTCACCTTCCAACAGGACAACGTCCCTAAGCACACAGCCAAGACAACGCAGGAGTGGCTTCGGGACAAGTCTGAATGGCCTTGAGTGGCCCAGCCAGAGCTCAGACTTGAACACCGATCAAACATCTCTGGAGAGACCTGAAAATAGCTGTGCAGCGACACTCCCCATCCAACCTGACAGAGCTTGCGAAGATCTGTAGAGATGAATGGGAGAAACTCCCCAAATATAGGTGTGCCAAGCTTGTAGCGTCATACCCAAGAAGACTTGAGGCTGTAATCGCTGCCAAAGGTGCTTCAACATTGTACTGAGTAAAGGGTCTGTATACTTATGTAAATGTAATATTACAGTTCATTTTTAATACATTTGGAAACATTTCTAAAAAACATTTTTTGCTTTGTCATTATGTGTTATTGTGTGTAGATTGATGAGTAAAAAAAACTATGTAATCCATTTTAGAATAAGGCTGTAACATAACAAAATGTGGAAAAAGTCAAGGGGTCTGAATAATTTCCGAATGCACTGTAGGCTATTCTTTTCCCATTGGCCTTTCCAGGATGGTTCAAGCAAATATATGGTCAATGTGTAACCCAGTATATGCTAGTACTCTTCTCACCCTGAGTCTGGATGAGGTGGAGGATTTTGGCAGTGATCTGCCTGCCAATTTCAGCGTCCGCCAGCATGGCCTCCCTGTTCAGCCTCTCCAGCTGGCCCAACAACATCAGCACCCTGGAGTTACTGGGAACACTGGGAGAGAGAGACAAAGAGGTTTAATACTTAACATATACCTTGGCATCAGGTCATGCTCTCATAAAGCAAATAGTCTCCAGGGTCGTGATCATTAGGCACCACACAGAGGGGAAAAAAGGACAGAAACAGGGAGCGACTACCTGGACTCGTCCAATAAGAAATGCTTATTTTCCCTTTCTGTTGTGAAACATTTTAAAATATTTTCCATAGTGCGCCCTAATGAACAAAACTATGCTCTGGTTATATTACGCTAATGTTGGGCAGTGAGGCCAAAGGTCACAGCCATGGCAGAGAGAATCTAAACGTAGAAATAGACCAAATGTCTTTTATATACCCTTATATAGACAGTGAGAGACCAAGGGAGAGAGGAAAAAAAGAGACAAACAGACCAAAATACACTAAGAGCAACTGAGTGAGATACTGCTCAAACAACACAAAAAGACAAATGCACTTACACGCTCACAGACATATTAGCTAGACTAAACAGCAGAGACAGTCACACTAAGAGAGTCAAACAATCTACCAAGCCCAGAGTTTATCAAAAGTTAGCCTATAAATTGAGCTGCCTACGCCATTGAAATATTAGGTCTGGGGCTGGCACAATTACTGCATAACCGTGTAGTTATGGATGTCATGAAAATAAAATAAAAGTCATAACAGTTTGAAAAAAATGTATTTACCATATACCCAGGAATCAGGAAGAAATGGATGAAAAATGACAGAAAGTGGGGACTACCTGGACTCGTCCAATAAGAAATTATTATTTTCGCTTTCTGTTGCGAAACAGCGGACTGAAGATGGGACTGCCGGACTTTGTGCAGTTGAGTCCATTTCTGCGGTAAAAGTCTGAGTCTGGATCCAACAGGACCCTGTATTGACCCTTTTTTGCACTAACTCAATGCACACACACTGGACTCTAACAACACACTCAGATACAATAAAACGTCACAATAAGGTGCTAAGTGTTCGATTTGCCTGCTAGGCGGCAAGGAGACTCCCAGCTCCGCTAAAATCATTGACGCTGCGTGCCGTTTTCAAGGGACTGTAAAATGTTAACTATTTTGGTTGTAATATCACCTCTTGAAGAGCATAGTCAGAACTACACATTCCGGGTTATTCCATGCAAAACAATTGAGCACACTTAGCTCGATCGTCAGAGTTATACAACAAGTAACTGAATGCTTTTCATGATCAGTAAACATCAATTTTGTCATTACAGATACGTAGGGTAGCCTCAAGATCTCTCAATATTGGCCACCATGAATTGGATATTTGAGCGATATAAAAAGTGAACTATACCTGACCAGTATGAGTGGTTAGGTTAATTTCCCACCTTTTGTGATCATGAAAAGCAAGCAGTTCCTTGCTGTATAACTCTGACGATAGAGCTAAATGTGGAATAATCGGAAATTTGTAGTTTTGGCCATATGCTCTTCAAGAGGTGATGATTATTAAAACCAAATAGTTATAACATGTATTTAACAATCCCTTGCCACCCAGCTGCCAATCGAACGCGTATTGTGACGTTTTATTGATAACGACCCTGTTATTGTGACGCAATCATTTCCATGGTGATGCAGAATGTTCATTCAAATTATGTTAAATGATGTGGCTCATGCAATGGAATGTATTTTTTTGTCATGTTAGTTGAGTTGAATAGTCCCAGTTCGTATTAGATAGAACGTCGCGGGGAAAACAACCTGAGGCTGCATCACATCCGGCCGTGATTGAGAGTCACATAGGGCGGCCCATCATCGTCCGGGTTTGGCCGTCATTGTAAATAAGAATTTGTTCTTAACTGACTTGCCTATCTAAATGATGGTTAAATTTTTGGGAAAAATGCACTACAATTTTTACCCCATTGGCTCACAGCAAAAACTTCACCCTTTTCAAATGCAATTTTCTTGTTGTCTGCTTGCTTTAGTCAATTATAAAACTACATTTAAGAAAAGTACAACATGTCTAAAGATTACTTTAAACATTGACGTAATATTGTAGGGCTTCCCTCATGCCCCTTTTCATGTCGGTGCTAGCAGCCACGTGCGGTGAACGAGTGCTAGCTAGCTATAGTACTGACCGGAAAATTAAGCTAAACAAGACCAAGAAAACCAACGGACTATACAGCTACAAGTAGTGAGTGGAGTTACACATGGACTAAACTAAAGTTAAATGTCTTACTTGTGATGAAATGTTTTCCACACACATACAGTGCCTTCAGAAAGTATTCATACGCCTAGACTTATTCCACATTTTGTTGTTACAGCCTGAATTCTAAATTGATTCAATTTACTTTCCCCCCCACCCATCTACACACAATACAGCATAATGACAAAGTGAAAAAATGCTTTAAAAATATGTTTGCTAATTTATTGAAAATGAAATACTGAAATCTCATGTACATACTGTACAATGCCTTCAGGAAGCATTCATACCCCTTCCCTTATTCCACATTTGTTTTGTGTTACAGCCTGAATTCAAAATTGATTCAATATATTTATTTCTCACCCATCTACACACAACGACCCATAATGGCAAAGTGAAAACATGTTTAAAAAAATGTTTGCTAATTTATTGATAATCAAATACAGAAATATCAAATTTACATAAGTATTCACACCCCTGAGTGTGATTCAAAATTCAAAAATAATTCAAACACTATGCAAGACTAATGCTAAAGTAACAAAAGGCTAGTTATTACAGGCCCCAAACAGTTATTGACCCCAGCAGTGAATATTTGACAGAGGAACCTAAAATAGCTAGGGTCAAGATGGCATCATGACTGGCCCTGGCTGGTTTAATGACCTGTGGTTGTGCTGTCCTTAGACTGATCTTACAGTGTCACAAGACATTGAGCAATCTACAGTGTATAATATGAGGGCAAGGGGCAGTGTGTGAGAGACAATCATCTGGCAGAAAGAAAGAACTGTGTGTGTGTCCGAGACAATGGTTACTCACCCTTTCTCAGTGGTCATTTTGGGCTTATTCATTTTTTCTCACACACGTCAACATTTCACATCAACTGCAAATAAAGAAAAGCAAGAATCAGCAATGCAACACAGTTGTCATTCCCTCTGGACTTTAATGTTCACCCCTGTAAATCCCAGTCTATCCTTTCTATTATATCCTGTGGCAAGATGAGATCAGCAACATGGAGAGATGGCACTAAATGAACAACCCGTATCGATATATCCAATGTAACAAAATAGGGCCGGTCTTGCTGTCTATCTATCAAGCTCAACTTGTTTAACCAAAACAAAAGGGTGTCCAGTAGAATTAAAGGTCTCCAGTGTCAGGAAACGAAAGAGCTGCGACTATGTAATTAAGCCACTTAGCTAGGGTAATCAGACCAAAAGCATTGCAAGCCAATAGGAGAAAAAAACTAGTAAAGAGAGAAGACAAAAGCAGCATGTATGTAGACATTTGACCTGGGTCATTAATGAGTTATTACCATTCATTATGTTATTGATGATTTAAAACAGTGTGTAGCCTATACTGTAAGCACTATTCCTGGATATAAAATTGGAGGCCATAATTAAAAATATTTAAAAATCAACAAGGATGTAACGAGTTTACCTAACGTTACATGTACAGCCAGTTGTTGTTAGCCAAGGGGACTGAAATGAAAAACCGAGAGAATCCTGTTCTTCACTCAGTCGACCTGGGCTAGTCTGCCCTGTTGTCCGTTATTTGCCTTTGCAGCAAGCATCTTCACCTAGCTAACGTTAGCTAACTAGCGTACGTTTTCCACAAAACTATCCCTATTGCCAGCATCAAAGTGTGAATGGCTAAATGCCCCAACTGCTGTAGAAGGGCCTAATCGATGTAGCTAACGTTAAACGTCATCTGGCCAGACTGGCTATCTGCCAAATGTGTTGTTGCAAAATGCACTTATTCAGATCTTCATTCACAACAACATCACCATAGTTAGCACAATGGCTAGCTAGCTAACTAGCAGTGACCGACTGGTTTACGAAATAACTGGCTGGCGGGTAATAAGGACATCACAGCCCCCACTGCACCTGCTCAGTGTCCTAGCTAACGTTAGCGTAGCTAGCTAGCGTTCCTGCTAACTTAGCTAGCCATTTGTAAATAATGTCAGAGACATGCACTAATATGCTGAAAAAATATTCAAACATAAACATTTTACGAACCTAGGTATATGGAAAGTTAGTGTTGTCCCATTAGGACGAGGCAATCCCTAGATGTAAGTGTGTTGCCTGAAACGATGCCTCGATGTACAACCCCCCTACTGGGTTGGAGAACTGTCAAGAAGATCTGCCAGGATCCATGAATAACGCGAGAATGCAAATTTAGTTTTTAGATGTGACGCGAAAATATGCGACCAAGCATCTCAGAATGAACGCATACTGTAAACGCGGATCAAAGATCAGACATACTGTAGCAATAACATATAGGGCAAAACCCCCATACTGACCTAGAACCAGGAAATTAAAAAACCTGACCTGAAACCAGCACCCACTGACCCAGAGAGACCCTCCAAGGATTTGCATAGTTATGTTGTGGGACTTCATGTCCCAACGTGCAATATAACGCTAACGTCATATTTGTGCTTCTTCCCGAGCCTCGGACAACTAGCTAGTAACGCTAGCAGTTAGCACGGTATGTATGGTCAAAGATCACGCCAAATGTTGCTAAAATTGGCAACATGTTTCATGCAATGGCGTAATATATATTATCTTTTAATTGTGTGATATGCATGATTAAACATTTTTGTTGATACAGAGAGTCCAAGCTAGCTAGTTAGCGTCAACGACATTATTAGCCCGCTCGTATGGTTTATGGTTTCCACTAGCTGCCACAGCCACAAAGTCAAAATTAGCTTCATCGTAAAAATTAATGAAAACAAAAATTTGCTTTTTGGTTTTAATTTAAGGTTAGGCACAAGGTTAGCAGTGTGGTTAAGGTTGAAAATCACATTAAGAATACTATTTGTAGAAATAGGCGGGGTTTATATATATTTATCATAGCTATTAGCTTCTAACAATGACTAGCTAGTGAAAAGACAGCAAACTCGGTGTTTCATTACAAATTGCGATTAGCTAGTTATCTTATTGAATGAAACCTTCACAGACCTGATAGTTAGCCAGGAGATCCAACCCGCTTGTTTACAGCTGCGTTACTATGGTCAGACAGGCTTCCTGTGCGTAGATAATGACGCAACTGAGCAGGCAGGAGATATGGCTCGGAAAATGTACCTCAATCCAGGAATGAGAAATGTGTTGTACTCTGAATTGTCCCATTATCCCTACTGTTACACCGAGAAGATTGAATGACTGCTAATGGCAAGTTGCATTGATCAACAAAGGAGCTAATTGGCTGACACTGCCATTTCAAAATGGCTGTGTGGCTTCTGCTACCTAGCATGAGACGAAAAGGACAGTTTTCCAGAAAAACTAGCAGTCTTTCAATCATCTGTGTAACAGTTGGGATAATGGGACAATTCAGAGTACAATGCATTTCTCATCCCTGGACTGCGGTACGTTGTCCAAGCCATATCTCGCGCCAGCTCCATGGTGTCGTACTCTACACAGGAAGCCTGTCCAACCCTAGTGCAGCTGTAAGCAAGCAGGTCGGATCTGCTGGTTAACCTGACAGTCAGCATAGACTTGAAAAAGGATCGCCTGCTGAGTCCCCTTGCCTTGGACCCTAGTGACAGACACGTGGATCACTGTTTCAGAACGTTTCCATTGCACTAGTGCCCACAATTAAGGCCATTTTAGGCATTAACTCAAGCTGCTTAGTCACTCTACACATCAGCATGTTAATCCCTCAAGGAGTCTGATCTTACTTTGACCTGTCTGTTTGGTAAAGTGGATATTACACCCTAACAAGTGTTGTATTTCTCACACACCATCCTACTCTTCAATAATGAGGCCCATTAGTTGAAGTTTCAGACCGCCTCAATCCCCAAAATAGCTCTGTCATACATTAATAGTTGCTTTCAGATTTGCTTTGACACAGGTATAAGGTCTATGCTTACGCTATTTACAGTATGTCATAACTCCCTTGCTATCTGGCATATAGGCCAGTTTCTAAACAGAGATCGTACAGTATGTATATCCGTCTAACACGAACCAACCTAGCCCAATATTGGACTAAAGGAGCCTAACGTTATTCCTTAGTCCAAGGACCTTACATGTTTTGTTTAAAGGCTGAATTGGCTCTGGAAGCCATGTTCTAGAAACATAAATCCCTCTACTTTTATATCCCATCAAAATAATTTCACAAATGGAAAATACACACAGTTTTAACACAGTTGCAGCCGACATTATTTTTTAGTGACAACATGTTTGTGTCGTTGGTCTTCCGTTTACACACAAGTGTTCGGAGATTTAGATAGCTAATTAGCACAGGTAGTCCACTCTGTCTTTTCAGTAAACAAGTGTTGTAATATGGAAATATGGCTGTGTGGGAAACCTAACCTTATAAAAGGTGTGTATCAATTTAACATTTTATGAAAGATAAAGTCCTTATGCTTCCAAAACCAATGTGTTAATGTTCAGACTGAGGGTCGCGGCTCTTAACAAAACTCCTCCCTACAGAAGACTCCTTCATCCAGTGACTTATGTGTAATGTAATGGAACTGAGAGACATGATCAAGAGCTAGAACCGACCGTGCTACTTATTTACCTACCTGTGTTTGTGCCTGTTTGACAATGCTTTTCCCACATCAGAGGGTATATCTGTGACCTGTGGACGGTTCTGATAACAAATGCGTTGTTTGCATTGCTGAGCAGTGCCCAGGACATAATACAATCTAATTGTTAAATGCTATCAAAACCAAACATGGATGTCATTGTTTTGCACGCACACGCGCCGTTCTACTTCCTGTCTGCGACAGCATGGTGCCAGTAGTGCAAGTTTGTGTTTTGATTTGGGGGGTGGGGAGTGGTTGCATCTAACAAATGGATGTAATTCTTCATTGGGCACTGCTCAGCGACACAAACGATGAGTTTTCAATCACAATCGTCTACCAATTACGGATATACCTTTGTTTGTGGGAAACGTGTCGCCAAACGGGGACAGTCACGGGCTGGCAAATAACTTGCAAGGTGAGTACATTTTATACAGCTAGACCAGAGTTCTACTGGGTATCTGTCACTAGAACACAGTTCCACTCTGGTCCAGGAAATTGGCTATCTGGCCTATTGAACATCCACACTGAAGTCAGAAGAGAAGTGTGTCATGTACTTCTACTGGGTTTACTTTCAGCTTTAACCATGGTGATGAAGTCATCAGTTGAGGATGATGATGTGGGATGGGGACTGGGTGTCCCAGAGAAGATGAGGAACAATGCAAACTGGGTGGACATTACACATGACTTCAAAGAGGCATGCAAAGGTACAAGGTGTGTGTGTGTGTGTGTGTGTGTGTGTGTGTGTGTGTGTGTGTGTGTGTGTGTGTGTGTGTGTGTGTGTGTGTGTGTGTGTGTGTGTGTGTGTGTGTGTGTGTGTGTGTGTGTGTGTGTGAGACATGCTTTAACACCGTATTTCAGGATGTGCTAGTGATGTCAGTTCTTGGGGGCTTTTGATACTTGCCCCTCTCGTTTGTTTGTGAGACAGTTCCGAAATACCTGGTAAATTGGGTTTCTCATCAAAAGATTGGTGTAAATCACACAACCAGTAAAAGAAAGGCCTGTACAGTACAGCAATTCCTAATGTATACCCAGTGTTTTCAGCTCTGTGGGAATTTGGTGCCACCAGTCTGAAATGCAAGCTGGATGGCACAGGTTAAGATGCCCTGCTGACCCCACTGACATCAATGCATGACAAATTCAATTAAGTAGAAGTTAGGATTCACCCTTTGTGGTCTAACTCCTATTTGATGATGAGTTCCTGTGTACCTCTTTATACAGTACATGCTGGTGTTACACTGTACTACTGTAACACAAATACTGCTCTGGCTTTCATCCGTATAGTACGGATGACTGAGTACAGTTGCATTTGTTCTCTCTGTATTTACAGAGCTCAACCTTGGGGAGTTACTCCATGACAAATTGTGAGTATGAGTGTTTGTTTGTTTCACACACTGTTCTAATCAACCATTAGTGAAATACTTAAGTGCTTGCAGTCTGTCTCATTAATGAATACTGGGTATCTATCACTAGACAACACACACACACACTTTAGGTCTTTCTAATGGCACGTTTTTCAGCAGGTTTGGCCTGTTTGAGGCTATGTCCGCCATTGAGATGATGGACCCCAAGATGGACGCCGGGATGATTGGCAACCAGGTCAACAGGAAAGTACTCAGCTTTGAACAGGCAGTCAAGGTATGGCTCTGATTCCTAGAGTTTCAGACTGTGAAATGAAAACGATGGTGTTATGTTATGTTTAGTGAGGTGCATTATAGTCCATAAAGACTCTTCCCCCTCCCTTTCGTATCCTCTCTCTCATCCTGTCTTGTCTCTAGGATGGTTCCATCAGAGTGAGCGACCTCAGTCTTCCTGAGCTGATTGGGATCATGGACACCTGTTTCTGCTGCTTGGTCAGTTTTATTGCCTTATCAATACCAAACTGAATCAACAAACGATCCATAATTAATTACCAATCAAAACAAATGTGTGTGTGTGTAGATCACCTGGCTGGAGGGTCACTCCCTAGCCCAGACGGTGTTCACCTGTCTGTACGTCCACAACCCCGACCTCATCGAGGACCCCGCCCTCAAGGCCTTCGCTCTGGGCATCCTCAAGGTGTGTGACATCGCCCGTGAGAAAGTCAACAAAGCCGCGGTGTTCGAGGAGGTAAGCCACTTGATCCCTTTGGGTTTTTGCACACACACAGTCACGCCAATGGCCATAAAAATTGGCAAACCGGCACCAACAGATCTGGGACCAGGATAACGCACACTGTCTCTATCTCCTATAATCCTGTCTATGGGACACAGTTAGGATTGCAAAATTCCCGGGAACTTTCAATAAATTCCCTGGTTTTCCAGAAGTCCTGGTTGGAGGTTTCCCGGAATCAGAAGGGAATTTATTGGAAGTTCCCTGAGTTTTGCAACCCGCTGTACCCTCCTACATCTTTTGATCTGAAACAACGCTTTGTTTGGTTCTAGGTGTAATATTCAAGATCCTGTTCTATGTTCTGTCTCCAGGAGGATTTCCAGGCCATGACGTATGGCTTCAAGATGGCCAACAATGTGACAGATTTACGGGTTACAGGTGATGTTCATGTGACGGGCTTAGTCAGTGTTGTGGTTCATGTATGGCATTGGCGGTATACAATATATATGTAGTAATGTGTGTGTGTACCAAATTAACCTTCTACCAACAGGTATGCTAAAGGATGTGGAGGAAGAGTTACAGAGAAGAGTTAAGGTACAGTACTTACACCCTACTTTCTTCCCGTGAAGTAACAACACGACTACACTCTGGCAGAATGGCCAAACGCATTACTGAATAATATCGCTCATCCTTAACTTTCAATGACCGCAAGTGTGTACAGTACCACCAACAGAACTGCACAGCTCATCCATCACAAGTTAACTCCTCTTCCTCTCCCTCTCATTCCCTCTTTTTCTCTCCGGTAGAGCACACGCAGTCGCCAGGGCGAGCAGCGGAACCCAGAGGTGGAGTTGGAAGTAAGACTGTCACTCTCTCCCTATGGGTATATCCACCAGTCCACCTTATCGTCTCTCCCATCTAATGGCCTTAAATCGACCCCTAACCCTCATGCCCTATCTACTGCTGATCGAAGAGGCTTTGATAGGTCTAAGCAATATGGTCAAAATCCCACCTTGCTTATCAGAGGAACACTTATAGCCTTATCTATACACCTATCAAATTATTTCAGTGTGCATAGGGTGTAGTGTAGCGTTCTAGGGGTCGATTTGGGCTTCGGCATATATCCCATGCCTTCTGCCATGCTCCACCAGAGCTAAGAGTGAGGCAGCCTTTCAGTGAGACAAGTCTGGAATTTGCAGCCGTTTCTCAAAATAAAAGGAATGAGCATTGTACGACAGAGCTAAATCTGTGTGTCCCTAGGGTCTACAAAGATATATTGTGTGTTTTTGCGATTGTGTGTGTGCGTGTGTGACTTAACCCTTTCCTATGCCTTTCTCAGCATCAGCAATGGATAGCACTTTTCAGTAGGATCAAGTTTACACGTCTTCTGCTGACAGCGCTGATCGCCTTCACTAAGAAAGAGGTAACACACACATTTAGCTTCACTAAGAAAGAGGTAACACACACATTTAGCTTCACTAAGAAATAGGTAACACACACATTTAGCTTAGCTTCACTAAGAAAGAGGTAACACACACATTTAGCTTCACTAAGAAAGAGGTAACACACACATTTAGCTTAGCTTCACTAAGAAAGAGCTAACACACACATTTAGCTTAGCTTCACTAAGAAAGAGGATCATGTGCATACCGGTATGCTGATTTGATTTTTGATTGGGTCGTGTAATTGGTTGACTGATGCGTAATGTCATGTTGGCTCTGTCAGACCAGCTCAGTGAGTGAAGCCCAGAAACTCATGCAGCAGGCAGCAGATCTCCTCCCAGCCCTCCACTCCAGCATTGAGCATGGCATTCAGTACCAGAACGATACTACTAAAGGAGGTAACACGCGCACACACACTACACTATGGCACCTAGGCCCAATGTGTCCGTCACTACCGTAAGAGGCAATGTTACACTCGTTGGAGAACCTCTGACCGCATTTGAGCCACTCACAGTTCTGAACCCTGACCCCCCCCCGCGTTCCAGATCAACCGATCATGATGGGGTTTGAACCGCTGGTGAACCAGAGACTGCTGCCCCCCACCTTCCCCCGCTATGCCAAGATCCTCAAGAGGGAGGAGATGGTCAACTACTTCAGCAAGCTCATCGACCGCATCAAGACCGTGTGCGAGGTCATCAACACAACTAACCTACATGGAATTCTGGTACTACGTCTGTAAATACTACAATAATAATTAGAATACTACATTCTGACAATACTGTAATGGTCTGCCTGTTAGAGCATTTGCTAAAGGTTTATAGTAATGTTTTAATGTTCTGCTTTCAGGACTTTTTCTGCGAGTTCAGTGAGCAGTCCCCTTGCGTCCTCTCCAGGTCTCTGCTGCAGGTAAGCAACATTCTCCCTCGTGATTGGTGCGTCTGGACAACTCTCTCCTCTGATTGGCCCTGTTCTGATGAATCCCCTCCCTGTCTCTAGACAACGTTCCTGATAGATAATAAGAAAGTGTTTGGGACCCAACCAATGCAGGACTTGATCAAAGACGCTCTGAGGTACTTTGTCAGCCCGCCGGTGCTCTCCTCCAAGTAAGTCATTGAAGATTGGAGTGTTTCTTTCTACGGCCCAACCTTCAAATGCTTTAGAAATACATCCTTCCTACCGTCCTTGAAGTCATAAGAGATCTGAATTGGTTGGAGTGGTGTTTAAAATGGTGGCAGTGTTGCTTTCACCTATCAAAACACCACAAAGGAAGGAAGGATATGTATGTCTGAGGTATTCGAACAGGGCCTACGAGTTTGTGTTCAAGCTCTATCTCTAGAACTGACTGATCCATGCGTTGCCTCTGCAGGTGCTGCCTGCATAATAACCACCAGGCCAAGGACTACATTGACTCCTTTGTCACACACTGCTCAAGGGTAAGTCACCTGGCTGCGTTCCAAGACCTATTTTCTCTATATTAATGCCACAATCCTTCATTTGTGTGTTTTTCCCCCCAGACCGAACGGCATCCCCGCCACTTGGTTAGCTATGAAGTTGAGGGGTGGAGCTAGGGGAAAATGTAACCACTCAAAATTCATAGATGGAGCCGTGGCTCTGACTATCAACGTGATAGTTTTAAACATATTCTGAAGCTATTATAGGCTTACACTGTTTTTCTCTCCAAACAATGGACTGAAACGACCTTGTTCGTTTTCTCTGCAGCCCTTTTGCAGTCTCATCCAAATCCACGGACACAACCGCGCTCGGCAGAGAGACAAACTAGGCCACATCCTGGAGGAGTTTGCCACACTGCAGGATGAGGTGTGTGTGTGTGTGTGAGAGAGACAGTGTTTGCGTACGCGTTGCTGTTTAGTGTCGTAAGTGATCTAAAATGTGTATGTGAGTGCGCGCGCGCTTGACTGCATGTCGCTGTTCTCCTGCGGTTGACTTATGGGACTGATGCGGCGGCACCCCCTGCAGGCAGAGAAGGTGGACGCGGCGCTGCACAGCCTACTGATGAAGCTGGAGCCCCAGAGACAGCACCTGGCTTGCCTGGGCACCTGGATCCTCTACCACAACCTGCGCATCATGATCCAGTACCTGCTCAGCGGCTTCGAGCTGGAACTCTACAGCATGCACGAGTACTACTACATCTACTGGTGAGGAGTGCGCGCGCACGTGTGTTCCAAAGTGCGTGTTCCACGTGTACACTTGACTGAGGTGTGTGTTTGTGTGTAGGTATCTGTCAGAGTTCCTGTACGCGTGGCTCATGTCCACTCTGAGTCGGGCGGACAGCTCTCAGGTGGCTGAGGAGCGCCTCCTGGAGGAGCAGCAGAAAGGGCGCAGCAGCAAGAAAACCAAGAAGAAGAAGAAAGGCCAAGGGGGTCAGGATCAAGTCGTACATTATTTGCATTGCATTGAATACATCTGGGAGTACACCGCCCGCCCCCATCCATAACTTGTTCCTCAATAAGAATGTGTTTGCGCCTGCAGCTCGCCCCCTCAGCAGAGAAATCACCATGAGCCAAGCCTACCAAAACATGTGTGCTGGCATGTACAAGGTAAGTGTGCACACACACACACGAACTTGTCCTACACATGTTATGGGTCCTTTGCCCTGGCTCAGTTGCAGTGCCGTTTTCATTCCAGACAGCATAAACACACACACACACACACACACTGAATTCCTGTCTCTGGTGCAGACTATGATCGCCCTGGATATGGACAGGAAGGTGCGGAAGCCGCAGTTTGAGTTGGACAGCGAGCAGGTGCGCTACGAGCACCGCTTTGCCCCCTTCAACAGCGTGGTCACTCCGCCGCCAGTCCATTACATCCAGTTCAAGGTAACGTAGTGGGTCACCAACCGTCGCTAGCTAGGATTGTGCGCTTGCGTTTTCCTGTGTCTGTGGTGCATTCCAGGTCAACATAATTGCAGACACGCTGCAACGAATATCAGGAATTACATGTTATAGCGGAGATATAAAAAAAAAAAAAAGATATATATAATCTGTAACGTGACCCGTTTCTCTCCGTGTGTATCGGCTGTAGGAGATGTCCGATCTGAAGAAGTACAGTCCTCCTCCCAAGTCAGCTGACCTCTACATGGCGGCCAGCAAACACTTCCAGCAAGCCAAACTCATCCTGGAGAACGTCCCCACCCCCGACCCAGAGGTCAGCAAACCCAGCAGTAGTAAAATAGATTGTGCCTCCTGTTAGTGGGTCTGAATTGCCTCTTTTAATTTGCTGATTGTTGCAGGTGAATCGGATCCTAAAAGTTGCCAAACCCAACATTGTGGTCATGAAGCTACTTGCTGGGGGGCACAAGGAGACAAAGGTAACAACACATCATAATGCAATGAGCAAAACTTAAACAAAGTAATTGGGGAATTTAAACATTTCTGGGTCATTATTGTTGTTTGGTAATAAGAAAAATGGTACTCCCCATCTCTAGGTACTACCAGAGTTTGATTTCTCTGCTCACAAGTACTTCCCTGTGGTCAGGATCATCTGAATCCAAGCCCTGCATTACTATGACAACTCAAACCCAGTACCCTCCTCCCTGACCCAAGTGAGCCCAAAACAGAGACCAACTCAACAATATTCCCATCTGTGTTACTCTATGTCACTCTGGTAGGACAGAGACAGCAACATTGTTATATATGTCCCATTATGGCACCTGAGATCATGGCCATCTCCATTTTGAAGTAGTCCATTTTCTTCTACTCCTTCTATGAGTTGGTAAACAAACTTAAAGGTTGCATACTGCCACCTATGGTGTGTTGTTTAAATGGGTATAAAGCCAGATTTACTGCCACCTGCAGTTATGGAATGTTTTCTGACTAGTATAATTCATTGGCTGATCCCTCCTGATGACCTGGATGGAATTATGTGATCCTTCCTTAACCCATATGAAGTCTCACCCAGTTGACTACTTCAAAATGGTGGAAGTCCTCAGTTGCACTGCCCTTGCTAAAACAGGCTTTTGGGCCCTAGAGTCCTCTACCTCTGTGGCATTGACCCACAAAGGACTACAAATACCAGACGTCGCAGAGGACTGACTGAACTACATCCTCCACAATTCCCAAAACAAACTTGACTATGGTATTACAATTATTTATTTTTTGTAATCTCTGTCATACACTTCCTCAATAAAAACCTATTATTATTTAACAGTTCAGAAAATGTGTTCATTGACTGTTCAGTAAGCAACAAATCCATTGTAACAATCTAACGGCAACAAAAATCCATTGTACAAAATTAAAAACCTATCCACAAGCAAAATATGTTCAACCATAATTTCCATTTGAACTATATAAAAAAAATATACAAAACGTTTGTATTTGAAACATTTATAGTAGTGGGTCTGCCAGGTACACCAAGGATGCACAGAGGTGACTTTTTTAATCATCATAATTCAGAAAAAGAAACCATATCAATAAGTTACAAAATAGTTATGTTGTGAGCAGGACACATCATGGTCAAAGCTTGAATCATCCCTGCAAGCATTTCAAATGATAAAACAAAAACCTCATTACATTTTTCTAGTTTACATTTAGTCCATTTACCAAATTGCGAGTTACTTCAGAGTACAGAATGAAATTAAACTATTTTTCTTTCTTTTTTAACCATCTACCAATAGGTGTACTTCTTTGCAAGGCATTGGAAAACCTCCCTGGTCTTCGTGGTTGAATCTGTGCTTGAAATTCACTACTCGACTGAGGGACCTTACAGATAATTGTATCTGTGGGGTACAGAGATGGGTTAATCATTAAAAAAGTAATGTTAACCACTATAATTGCGCACAAAATCAAATCAAATGTTGGTTGCGTATACATATTTAGCAGATGTTATTGCGGGAGTATCAAAATGCTTGTGTTACTAACGGTGCAGTAATATCTAACAATACACAACAATACACACAAATCTAAAAAGTTAAAGAATGGAATGAAGAAATACAGTACATACATATAAAGTGGGTAAAACCGTATGTAAACATTATTAAAGTGGCTAGTGTTCCATGTCTATGTACAGGGCAGCAGCCTCTAGCAGCCTTGGACTGGTAGCCGGCTAGTGACAGTGACTAAAGTTCAGGGCAGGGTACTGGGCGGAGGCCTGCTAGTGGTGACAAAAATGTAAGTCTGATGGCCTTGAGATGGAAGCTCTTTTTCGGTCCCAGCTTTGATGCACCCGTACTGACCTCGCTTTCTGGATGGTAACAGGTTAAACAGGCCGTGGCTCGGGTTGCTGGGATCCTTGATGATCTTCTTGGCCTTCCTGTGACATCGGATGCTGTAGGTGTCCTGGAGGGTAGGCAATGTGCCCCCAGTAATGCGTTGGGCAGACCGCACCACCCTCTCTGGAGAGTCCTGCGGTTGTAGACGGTGCAGTTGCAGTACCAGGCAGTGATGCAGCCCGACAGGATGCTCTCAATGGTGCACATGTAAAAGTTTATGACGGTCTTAGGGGCCAAGCCAAATTTCTTTAGCCTCCTGACGTTGAAGAGGCGCTGTTGCGCCTTCATCACCACACTGTGTGGTTGGACCATTTCAGATTGTCAATGATGTGTACACCGAGGAACTTGAAGCTTTTGTGGATGGGGGTGTGCTCCTTCTGCTTCTCCTGAAAGCCCATGATCAGCTCCTTCGTAATGTTAACGTTGAGGGAGTGGTTATTTTCCTTGTACCACTCCACCAGGGCCCTCCCCTTCTCCTTGTAGGCTGTCTTGTCGTTGTTGGTAATCAGGTCTACCACTGTTGTCATCTGATTGAGTTGGCTACGCAGTCGTGGGTGAACAGGGAATACAGGATGGGGCTGAGTACGCACCCTTGTGGGGCCCTTGTGTTGAGGATCACCGTAGTGGAGGTGTTGTTTCCTACCTTCACCACCTGGAGACGGCCCGTCAGAAAGTCCAGGACCCAGTTGCACAGGGCGGGTTCAGACCCAGGGCCCTGAGCTTAATGATGAGCTTGGAGGGTACTATGGTGTTGACGGCTGAGATGTAGTCAATGAACTGCATTCTTACATAGGTATTCCTCTTGTCCAGATGGGATAGAGCAGTGTGCAGTGTGATTGCGTCACCCGTGGATCTATTGGGGCAGTTTGCAAATTGCAGTGGTTCTAGGGTGTTGGGTAAGGTGGAGGTGGAGGTGATATGCTCTTTAACTAGCCTCTCAAAGCACTTCATGATGACAGAAGTGAGTGCTACGGGGTGATAGCCATTTAGTTCAGTTACCTTTGCTTTCTTTAGGGCGGCAGGTAGCCTAATGGTTAGTGCGTTGGGCCAGTAACCAAAAGGTTGCTAGATCGAATCCCCGTTCTGCCCCTGAACAAGGCACTGTTCCTAGGCCGTCATTGTAAATAAGAATTTGTTCTTAACTGACTTGCCAGTTAAATAAATAAATAAATGTTACAGGAACAATGGTGGACGCCTTGAAGCAAGTGGGGACAGCAGACTGGGATAGGGAGATTGAAGGAGAGCTCACAGTCCTCGGGAGCGGCACTGGCACGCGTTGTGGGCAATGTGTTTCCCTCAAAGCGGTTGAAGAATGTGTTTAGCTTGTCCGGGAGCAAGATGTTGGTGTCCAGGACGTGGCTGGTTTCCCCTTTATAATCCGTGATGGTCTGGAGTTCCTGCCACATACGTCTCGTATCGAAGCTGTTGAATTGCGAATTCCGACTCCACTTTCCAGTTGACTTTTTGCCTGTCTGATTTCCTTATGGAGGGCATAACTGGACTGTTTGTACTCAAGCGTATTCCTAGTCACCTTGCCGTGGTTAAATGTGGTGGTTGGCACTTTCAGTTTTGCGCAAATGTTTTTTGGTTAGGATAGGTTTTAATTGTCCCCTAGACACCTCCTGATTGAACTTTTGCCGTGTTCAAAACAACTGGAAACTCAAATCTCCAACTTCAGTGCGTTCAAAACAACTGGGAACTCAGGGGAAAATAAATACACTCCGAATGGGCAAAATCTATTTGAACGATCATCCAACTCGGGAACTCGGGACTCTTTCTAGAGCTTTACCTACCTGAAGATCACTGACGTCATGATTTGACCTCATATTTTTGGGGGAGTTCCCAGTTGTTTTGAACGCGGAATCTGTCACTGTGTCAGTGTATACGTCAATGTTATTCTCAGAGCAGAGGCATCCCAGAACATCCAAATCATCAAAACATTCTTGAAGCATGGATTCCGATTGGTCAGACCAGCATTGAACAGTCCTTACATAGTGAGTCCACGCAACTTATTATGACTTATGAAGCACATTTTTACAACTGAACGTATTAAGGCTTGCCATAACAAAGGGGTTGAATACTTAATGACTCAAGACATTTCAGTGTTACAGTTTTTATAAATGTTCAACTTTGTCATTGTGGGGTATTGTGTGTATGTAGATAAGTGGCATAAAATAAATATATTCAGGCTGTAACACAACAAAATGTGGAAAAAGTCAAGGGTATAATGTACTTTCTCAAGGCAATGTATATGGAATACATATTGGCTTATAGAGCAAAAACTATACTAGGTGCCGCAGTAAAGGTATTGTAGGGAATACTCAGTAGGGTCTGCAGAATCCATGTATGGTGTCATTTCATGGGGCTGTGAATAATATGGAGTGTTGCTGGACTTTTACTCTGCCCAGCACAGCCCCCCCTGAAAAAACGGAACATATTTGGTTAATAGAACCCCAACTGACTATTTTCCATCCCAGTTTATTTAAGACAGAAAGTCATGTTTTCTCTTTACCAGTGTGTGGTCTTGCAATAACTAAAATATAACATCATATTAATATGCTTTTGGGCCACATATTTGGATATAGGCCCGACAACATAACATTCTAAAAGGTTAACTGTCCATGGTTCTGTGTCTCACTGTTCAAATGTCAACATAAAGCTTCCTATGACCTAACTTTTTGTTCAAACTCACCTGTTTTTGTTTTCTAGGGACTCTAGTGAGTAGACTGGACTCTGGTTTTATGGAGACAAAATGGATAATTTATAATTATATTTGTATCATATAGTGTCCAGGCACCCCGTTTTAAGCTGTTTGACCACAGTAAAAGTTTTACTTAAAAAATATTATCGTAATAACATCCTTTTTTTGGTCTAGACACTCGAATGTATTTGTCCTCTTGCTCAGTTGTGCACCGGGGTCTCCCATTCCTCTTTCTATTCTGGTTAGAGCTAGTTTGCACTGTTCTGTAAAGGGAGTAGTACACAGCGTTGTACGAGATCTTCAGTTTCTTAGCAATTTCTCGCATAGAATAGCCTTCTCAGAACAAGAATAGACAGACGAGTTTCAGAAGAAAGTTATTTGTTTCTGGACATTTTGAGCCTGTAATCAAACCCACAAATGCTGATACTCTAGATACTCAACTAGTCTAAAGAAGGACAGTTTTATTGCTTTTTTAATCAGAACAACATTTTTCAGCTTTGCTAACATAATTGCAAAAGGGTTTTCTAATGATCAATTAGCCTTGTAAAATGATAAACTTGGATTAGCTAACACAACTTGCCATTGGAACATGGGAATGATGGTTGCTGATAATGGGCCTCTGTACGTCTATATACAGTTGAAGTCGTAAGTTTACATACACCTTAGCCAAATACATTTAAACTCAGTTTTTCCCAATTCCTGACATTTAATCCTGGTAAAAATGTCCTTCCTTGGGTCAGTTAGGATCACCACTTTATTTTAAGAATTTGAAATGTCAGAATAATAGAGAGCATGATTTATTTCAGCTTTTATTTCTTTCATCACATTCCCAGTGGGTCAGAAGTTTACATACACTCAATTAGTATTTGGTAGCACTGCCTTTAAATTGTTTAACTTGGGTTAAATGTTTCAGGGATTCTTCCACAAGCTTCCCACAATAAGTTGGGTGAATTTTGGCCCATTCCCCCTGACAGAGCTGGTGTAACTGAGTCAGGTTTATAGGCCTCCTTACTCGCACACTCTTTTTCAGTTCTGCCCACAAACTTTCTATAGGATTGAGGTCAGGGCTTTGTGATGGCCACTCCAATACCTTGACTTTGTTGTCCTTAAGGCATTTTGCCACAACTTTGGAAGTATGCTTGGGGTCATTGTCCATTTGGAAGACCGATTTGCGACCAAGCTTTAACTTCCTGACTGATGTCTTGAGATGTTGCTTCAATATATCCACATAATTGTTCCTCCTCATGATACCATCTATTTTGTGAAGTGCACCAGACCCTCCTGCAGCAAAGTACCCCCACAACATGATGCTGCCACCCCCGTGCTTCACGGTTGGGATGGTGTTCTTCGGCTTGCAAGCTTCCCCCTTTTTCCTCCAAACATAACGATGGTCATTATGGCAGTTCTATTTTTGTTTCATCAGACCAGAAGACATTTCTCCAAAAAGTATGATCTTTGTCCCCATGTGCAGTTGCAAATAGTAGTCTGGCTTTTTTATGGCGGTTTTGGAGCAGTGGCTTCTTCCTTGCTGAGCGTCCTTTCAGGTTATGTTGATATAGGACTCGTTTTACTGTGGATATAGATACTTTTGTACCTGTTTCCTCCAGCATCTTCACAAGTCCTTTGCTGTTGTTCTGGGATTGATTTTCACTTTTCGCACCAAAGCACGTTCATCTCTAGGAGACAGAATGCGTCTCCTTCCTGAGCGGTATGACGGCTGCGTGGTCCCATGGTGTTTATACTTGCGTACTATTGTTTGTACAGATGAACGTGGTACCTTCAGGCATCTGGAAATTGCTCCCAAGGATGAACCAGACTTGTGGAGGGGTACATTTTTTTTTTTTTTTTTTTTTAGATCTTGGCTGATTTCTTGTGATTTTCCCATGATGTCAAGCAAAGAGGCACTGAGTTTGAAGGTAGACCTTGAAATACATCCACAAGTACACCTCCAATTGACAAAAATTATGTCAATTAGCCTATCAGAAGTTTCTAAAGCCATGACATTTTCTGGAATTTTCCAAGCTGTTTAAAGGCACAGTCAACTTAGTGTATGTAAACTTCTGACCCACTGGAATTGTGATACAGTGAAATAATCTGTTTGTAAGCAATTGTTGGAAAAATTACTTGTCATGCACAAATAGATGTGCTAACTTACTTGCCAAAACTATAGTTTGTTAACAAGAAATTTGTGGAGTGGTTGAAAAACGAGTTTTAATGACTCCAACCTAAGTGTATGTAAACTTCCGACTTCAAATGTCGATATTCCATACAAAATCAGCTGTTTCCAGCTACAATAATCATATACAACATTAACAATGTCTACACTGTATTTCTGATCAATTTTATGTTATTTTAATGGACAATAAAATTGCATTTCATTCAAAAACAAGGACATTTCTAAGTGACCCCAAACTTTTTAACGGTAGTGTGTAATATATAGTACCAGTCAAGTTTGGACACACATACTCATTCAAGGGTTTTTCTTTATTTTTACTATTTTCTACATCGTAGAATAATAGTGAAGACATCAAAACTATGAAATAACACATGGAATCATGTAGTAACCCAAAAAAGTGTTAAACAAATCAAAATATTTAATTTTTTAGATTCTTCAAAGTGGCCACCCTTTGCCTTGATGACATTCTCTCAACCAACGTGATTTGACGTCATTTTATCTGTGGCCAATGACCTTTCAGCCTTCTTAAATGGGCACTTCTAATGTAAATCTATGACAGTACCCCTTGGCTTTAATTTTCATGCTCTCCCTGTAGATTTTGCGGTAACGTAGTGTCCCCATTAGTGACGGAACACTGAGCCAATCACGGCACAACTAGAGAATGTTACCAACCCCTACACTCCGTATTTTCCGCTGGCTGCCCCACCACCACAGAAAGCACTGTTCTAGACTCAAACACCTGCATTTTGGAACTGCCTTACTCAAGAAATCAAAAAAAGAGACTGTATGCGGCTTTATTAACAAAATTATTTATTTATTTTTAAAACATTTTGCAAACTGATATGTGACACGTATTAATTTCAAAATAACATGCAAACATTTGTATTATTTTAATTTGTTGGAGAGCATACATTTTTTTTCTGTGGAAAAACAAACATGAGCCAATCATGGGATGCACTGCAGTTTGAAGTAGTCACGTTTTAAAACGCCACACTGTAAGGATGTGCACTGTGTCAGAATTAGTCTCTAATCATATGAGAAATGGATTGCTTACCACAAAGCTCTGCCACTGTATTGCCTGGAGGAAGCCCTCTGTCAAGACAGGAGGACATTAAAGAGAACTAAGGGTTACTTTATGCTTGTATTCTTATCTTTTATTATGCAACTTATTGTTGCATTGTTGAGAAGGAAACTGCATGTAAGCATTTTGTTGGACAGTGTATACCATGTGACTCCTGTACATGCTTCTAATAAAACATTAAACTTGAGAATATTCAGGCACTCATGGAGGACAATGGAAGTTGACTTCAGTCTTTATTCTTTATTATTGTTATAAAGATACACGTTTCGTCCTGTAGGAAGACATGAGATTTCCATTAATTCAATGGGATCATTTTACTGCTCCTCCTTGACGACTGCCCTCACCTCTGTCGTCCAGTGCGTTTAGCAGTGCGCAACGGGATACACCTGCTGGCTCTGGGGCGTGGCTGCTGAGAAACACCTGAACTCTGGTCTTTGAGGGCCGAGGGCTTGATCCAGGAGTACTACAAAATAAAACGCAGAGCATATACGACTGAGAAATTACACACACACACACAATACGATGCGTGTCATACCACTTTGAATTGATCATGGACACAGTTCCCAATGTTTCCTTTAATAGCCAGGAGCAGACACACCCCTACCTGAGAGGATTGACCGTTAGCGTTTATGAGAACTCTTTCGATCACAATCTTCACCAGCTCGTTGTCTGTGTGAGGAGATGGGGAAGAAGGCCTCATATTAGGCCTAATACAAACTATCAAAGAACATTGCAGCAAGCCTATTAGACATAATTATTCTGATATGTCTACTACCAGAAGATAAGTTTTGACAGGTGCCGTGAGTGAAACAATCCCCTCCACTCAGAGCAATGGAAGTTGAAACTTACCCATTAAGCGGTTCCACCTGATGTCAAGGACACAGAGAGTGGAGTTGGACTTCAGAGCCTCCAGCAGAGACAGTGCCCTCTCGTTGGACAACCCACACTTCTGCAGATCCACGTCTAGGAAAACAATTCCAAACTAGTCAATACCACCAATAATAAATAAGTTTTGATACGGTGTGCCCTAATGAACAAGACCCTGGATTCAAGCTCAAGGAAAGATCCCGAATAACTGACTTGAAAGAGGGTCAGTGAGAGACTGAATGTGTCCCCTAACCTTTGACCCAGAGGTCCTCAGCAAGCTCCTGTGCAAGGGCCGGCCGCCACTTTGTCTCCCACCAGGGTGTTGCAGTTGAGTGACCCAGTGGAGGCCTCCCATGCCCTCAAATTCAGGCCTTCGGTACCTCCGAGACGCGGCCTAGGCTGCACTGTGCCTACGCATGGCTTGATGCTGCAGTGCAGGGGAGAGGTCAGTCAACGGGAGCTCACACACACAACCCCAAATACCACACAATAAGGATGCATGATTCTGCCCATGCAATTGTTGAATGTGTAATGACTTCAATACAGATCTTCTCTGAGTATGTCATACTCGCCATCACCATTAGAGGGAAACAGAGCTCTGGCAGATAGCTGAACATTAGAAAACACAAATTAGAGAGAACACAAACAGATCATGTAAACATGTTGATGTAGCCTTAACACAGTGAGCCAAGTAGATATTTTCCAAAGAGACACTTTTGGCTAAACCCTGGTGAGTAACAACAAAGGAGTGTTAGTGGGTGCACTGCGGCACCTTAGGTTGGTTCAGGTGAATGTGCATCTGCAACTTGCTACCTTGGTGAGAGTGAGAAAGTCTATCTCTCTCAATGGAAGACCACGCAGTTGGAGGGTATTGAGGTTTTGTTAAGCTGTCAGACACTCTCAGGGTACCTTACAGTATTCTCCTTGGAGCGGATGGCTAGAATCTTCTTCCTATAGTCCAACATGTACCTTTCTGAGATGGGTAGAGAGATAAAGGTAGTCATTCATTTTCCAGACAGAGATCGCACAAGGAATTAGGACAGGGTATGAAGCAAGGGGCTCCTACTTAAAGTTTTAAGTTGGTTAGCCTACTTGATGCTTACCTGGCTCTCCGACACCGAGTCTGTTTTGGTAGCTGCTGCTGACTGTGAAATGGTGTAGCTGTTAATTGACGGTCAGAGATTTGTCCGTTTCAGCCAATCGCCGTTGAAGTCAAGCATCCCTTGACTCAGGTTTGCCTTGACTGCTGGTAATGAGTGTAGGGAGTTCAGATGTGTAGCTTTCTGTCCAATTAGATACTTTCTGGACAATATTTCTGTCCATTGGGGGACACCTTTTGGCTCCAGAGCACCCAGAGACAAATGTTTCTTATAGACTCTTTTAGCTGCTAGCTAGCTTCACTTCAAAAGTAGCTAGCTAGTCTAAGTTGAGTTCTGCTTTGGTCCGGTCTGAACTGGCTTTGATTTCAACGTCCACAGACGTCCGGTCCAGACTGGCCTATATTTGGCCCAAACATAGACGTCTATGATTGGTTCAGATTTGACCCGAAACATAGCTGTCTGTGATTGGTTCAAATTTGGTCCAGACCAGATCAAATCTGAACCAATCATAGACATCTATGGTTCACAAGTTTGGACAGTACTGCACAGTACAGTAGAGCACAGTACACTATGGTAAAGTACAGTAAAGAAAAGTATAGTTCAGTAGAGTACAGTAGAGTATAGTGTACTGTATTGTAGCCTACTTTACTCTAATGTACTCTACTGAACTAAACTGTGGTCTGAAGGTTTATACTGTAGGTTGGGCTACTTAAATCATAGCTGCCAGTTTGAAAATGCTAGCATAAGTGCATGTGACAGATGGGAGCAACATTAAATATTCTGTGTTGCAATCTTCAGAGAAATTGATATTGTGATATGATTACTTAATTGAGAATGTACAGTAGGTGCAGTTGAAATTTGAACATAGAATCAATGACCAAATTTTTTTTAAAGTCTGTAAATTAAGTATTTTAAACATTCATTCGGATTTTCTTTTTTTTACTGATATCAACATCCAGAAAATACATCCTTTCAACTTTAGTTCAGAAGCGAAACAAACCTGATTTTAAATGTCCTGAAAATACGTATTTTTAACGTCTGGAAAATATGTATTTTCAACATCCGTAAAATATGACTTTTCAACGTCTGGAAAATACATATTTTCAATATCCATCCATATAAGATGTATTTATGACATAAAGAAGAAACATTTTTTTGACGTCCGGAAAATATGCATTTTCACCTTTCATTCAGCTCCTAAAATGGAAAAGACGTCTAAAATACTTTCAATGTCTAAAAGACTTTCAAAGCCATTTTGCTTACTGGGTACAAGCCAACTAAACAGCCTGGTCTCATCGTAAATGTAAATCCGGGACACTCAAATTACATTTAGTATGGTTACATAAAACAGCTGATTACGTAAATCAAGGGTGGGTTTATAACACATATGTATATTAACCCAAGTTGCGAGTTCGAAACTCATCACAGAAAACTTTAGCATTTTAGATAATTAGCAACTTTAACTACTTGTTTTGCTACTTTGTAACTAACGTTACTTAGCATGTTAGCTAACCCGTCCCCTAACCCTTTTAGCTAACCATTCCCCTAACCCTAAATTTAACCCTAACCCCTAGCCTAGATTGTTTTACTATCATTTACTGCAGGGCTGCCCAGCAACCCTTTTCCTGTGGGTTCAGTCTAACCTTAAATTAGCACACCTGTCTGGGTGTATTCACTTGGAACCAAACAGAAGCAAACAGTACGACCCACCTGAATTTGCCCAATAGAAACGCTTCTTTTTGTTGCAAAACGTTTTCTGTTTGCTATACAGTTTGGACTAATGATTACACCCCAGATTGTATTTATAGACCTAAACTGCTCACCAAGACCTAGCTGAATCAGGTATGCTACCACTGGAACAGGTCTTTACTGGAACTGATTCCTGTCACCTGGGTTTATTTTCAGTGTAACACACCCTTATTACCATAATTTACTGGAACACGGCGGGCTAAAGACCGTAAACACCCAAGGTTTCAGGAAATGAATTTCCAGTGCCAATCACAATTTACAGCTTCGTTCATAACTACCATAAAAATTCCACTTATCATTGCTCTGTGTCACGTAACGTTCTTTGGTGAGAGCATACAGGACGGGACAGTATATAAAGAGCGGAGCAACCGCTACTCCACTCATCACTCCATCACTGGCCTACCTGAGAAAAGACTACCTGTGACTTACCTACGGCTACAGTTAACCAGCAAAATCACCATGAAGGTCCTGAGCATCTCTGTATTACTCTGTGTGGCCTTAACTCTAAGGGAAGCAGCAGGGCAGCAGCAGGCTGTGGCAGTGGAACAACTGAGCATTGTTCCAGTTCTAGAGGAGGCTAAAGAGACTGGGCCACTGAAGCCGCTGGGTGACGCTCCAATGGAGACCATAGTAGAACTGGTAGACAACAAAGTAGAGCTTGCTCTACTTGAAGAAGGGGAAGCTGAGGCTCATTCTCTTGCGCTGGTCCAAGCACCAGAGATAAGGTTTTTGCACTGCCCTGATGGTTGGTACCTACATCAGTCACGCTGTTTCCTCTTTGTGAACTCATACTTGTCGTGGCACAACGCAGAGGAACACTGCAACACTCTGCATGCAAACCTGGCCTCCGTTCAGAACCCCCGACAGTATCGCTTCCTGCAGCAGTTAACGACAATGGCCAACCGGCACAGCGCGTGGATCGGTGGATTCTATCTCCAGGACAGGTGGCTGTGGATCGACCGTGTAGGATTCTACTACGAAAACTGGTACACACACCTTGATGTGGGCCGCAACGCTTGCATCCATCTGCGCACCTCAGTGGGCTGGTCAAATGCTCACTGTGGCACAGGTCTCCCATTCATCTGTGTGAAAATGTCCTGTTAGTCAAGATTGTGCTTCCTGCCAGCAGAATGATTTCAGTACGAGAAAGCATTGTTAGTTGGTTGATGTTATTTCTAACTGCGTTCAGCATTTTAGCGTAATGAATCCAGACTGCATCACATCCGACCGTGATTGGGAGTCCCATAGGGCGGCGCACAATTGGCCCAGTGTCGTCCGGGTTTGTAATTTGTTCTTAACTGGCTTGCCGAGTTAAATAAAGGTTCAATAAAAAAATGTAAACATTGATTATCTTATTGACTTTATTCAGTCACTCTGGATGTCTGCCAAAAGGCTAAATGTGACGTAGGCAAGATGCAGTCATAGGATTCAATTGATCCAGGTTCTACAAAGCAATGACCCCCAAAAATGATTGCGACATGTGTAATGCAAACGGCAGATATATGATACATTTATGAAAGATCAACAACATTTTTATCTGTTCGACAGGGGGGGATTTTTATTTTGTCGAACTTTCTTTATTGAAACAAATAATGGTGTTTTTCTAATAAATGATGATTGCAGAATAATTTTGAAGGTAAACTGGGCACGTGATGTTATCACGTAACTATAACGCTCCACGCCACACTTCATTCTAAATGCCTACTGCTAGCAAAATAATAAAAAATCCACTCTAAAAATGTTTATTTTCTGGGGGGGTGACATCATTATGTCCAGCTGTTTTTATCGACACAAGATAGTTAAATGGAAGTGCACCGTAGTAGGCAATCTATTTTCTATGCGAACTTTCTAAATGTCTACAAAAATACACTGGACAAGTTAATGGAAACACACAGTAGCTACTGATGATGGAAACTGTGCTCTTCGAATAAATATGACTGCCGAATAATTTTGAAGGTATGCTGACACATTATGTTATCAACTATAAAACTTCACTCCACATGTAATTCTAATGCCTACTGCTCGCAACATCCATTTATTCAACAATTAAAAATAATGTTTCTTTGCGGGACAAAGTTCGTATTGACTTTCAAGAATGCTTGAGTTGCTTCGCATTGCAATTTGAAGTTTCACTATCAAATTGTTTCAGATCATCTAGGCATGCGTGACTGCAAGTAAATACAATTGCGATAAATTGACATGAGAATGATAAGAATATTGCAAATATTAGTCCATTTTTGTATTATATCCATCCTGGATTTTGCGGGCTACCTGAGACATGAAAGATATGTGGGCTGGGCATACATGCTGTAGCCACTTTATTAATACGCAATATGCCTAATAAGATGATGGATACACTTCAACCACATTTCTATTCGACGTTTTAGGTTTTGTGACGTCATTACGTCCAGCTGTTTTTATCGACACAACAGTTTAATGGAAACGCACGGTGGTAGGCAATATACGCGTCTGTCTGTGAATTAAATATCGAGAAAAAAATCACTGGAAAAGTTAATGGAAACATAGCTATTGCAAGTTTTGATTACCTATGTAATTGCTTTCCTGTTATAAAGATGTTGTGGATTTGTTTTCTTCTTTCTTTCTTCCTAGTGTAGTAGTTAACATATCATAGTTTGTTGTTTACCTGTGAAATTTGCCCTTCATTTCAGACACAGGTTGACTTTTTATTTTATTTAACCAGGCAAGTCAGTTAAGAACAAATACTTATTTACAATGACGGCCTACCCCGGCCAAACCCGGACGACGCTGGGCCAATTGTGCGCCGCCCTATGGGACTCCCAACGACGGCCAGATGTGATGCAGCCTGGAATCTAACCAGGTACTGCAGTGACGCCTCTTGCACTGAGATGCACTCGGGAGCCTGAGTGACTGGTGTCCCCTGACAGCAGATCTGGGACAAGGCACATTTCCCTAAACGCTCCTCACTCTTTTTTTTTTATGACACCATTTCATGGCTCAAATGGGTTGCTTAAGTTACTAACACTCAATTCCTCAGTGAGATAAACTCAATTGTAACTGTTAGTTAGTATGCAAATAGAGCATCCAAAACTGCCAATGAGAGGAGCCACAGGGCACAAGTCTATTTCCATGGCTCAATAATAATACTTTACATAGTATAATACATTTTACATATAATGTTTTAAATAAAAAGTTGTACATATCATGATTTGCTCTGTAGGCCTACTGTATTTTGGAGCAGACTTGTCATGGAAAATGAACATCCTCCAACCCCGTAACAAACATGATGAAAAACAAAGGAAATCAACCGGCTCATCAAGAACTAGTTATATTAACTTTCAATCACTGTAGCTATATTCATTCCATGACCAAGGTAATGATCCATCATGCAGAAATCATTTGCTCATGTGTTTTTTCAGTGCTGGTGTAACAGTATAACTTTAAACCGTCCCCTCGCCCCGACACGGGCGCGAACCAGGGACCTTCTGCACACATCAACAACTGACACCCACGAAGCGTCGTTACCCATCGCTCCACAAAAGCCGCGGCCCTTGCAGAGCAAGGTGCAACCCTACTTAAGTCTCAGAGCAAGTGACGTAACTGATTGAAATGCTAGTAGCGCGTACCTGCTAACTAGCTAGCCATTTCACATCCGTTACACTCACCCCCCTTTCAACCTCCTCCTTTTCCGCAGCAACCAGTGATCCGGGTCACGGCACCAATGTAACAGTATAACTTTAAACTGTCCCCTCGCCCCGACACGGGCGCGAACCAGGGACCCTCTGCACACATCAACAACGGTCGCCCACGAAGCATCGTTACCCATCGCTCCACAAAGGCCGCAGCTTTTGCAGAGCAAGGTGCAACCCTACTTAAGTCTCAGAGCAAGTGACGTAACTGATTGAAATGCTAGTAGCGCGTACCTGCTAACTAGCTAGCCATTTCACATCCGTTACACTGGTACATAAACCCAACCTGTACTATATTAAGGAAGGGTTGCTAGACCTGAAGCATTGACCAGTGAGGCTTTTTTAAGATGACCAATTAAATAGATGTAAAATGCCTTCGCTGCTCATTTAATTAAAATGTGCATAATAGAAGTACTCAAGGAAATTTGAGAAGTGCAGTATCCTGTCCATTACCCCATAGACAGGAAGCACAGCAGTTCCCTATGATTTGAGTAAACACAGCGAGTGAAGAAGCACAATATCGCCTTGTTCAAAAAGGTAGTTGAGGCACATTAGCCTATAGGCCTACAATAGCTCTGCAATAGGTCTTACAGGCCTTGAACAGGTTTGTGTTCCACTCACTCAGCAACATTTATATTCCTTTCCTTGCAATCATCTTTTTAAATCCTGTGAGTTGCAGTGCTGGAGTTCAGGGATTTTAAACCTCAGATTCTATGAGGTTGTGTGGGCTTCAAGTCATAAATTGCACTTATTCCATGGCCCAAACTGTGACATGAAAGTAAACAACAACTCAGATACTTGTAGGGCCTTTTGTTGTTATTGTTGTTGATTAAAGGTCAAGTTGTGTAACACAGACCACTTCACTACTGATAACATATTTGGCAGATAGCATTTCTCGGATAATGGTATGCTAGACGAGCCTATACCTTGTAGAGATACTGCTTTAGTCTGCTTGCCTTGGGTTTTTCTTCTGCTATGCAATAATGCTAGTCTCTTTGCATTACTTTTTTTTACATGCAGCTACTACCATCATGCAAATGTAGTATGTATTATTCTGTACAGATTTTAGGTAGAGCAGGTAACATCAACTGCTTGTTATGGGACTAGGCCCACTTTCGAGTCGCTTTTCTTCTGAGGACACTCCCTACCACTGTCCGACGTCACCGACCAGGAGTGAATGGTCTCTGTAAAAATACATGGAATTGATGAAAGGGAAAGGCTCAAGCCTGTACGAAACATGATCGTTTTTTCTATTTGTATTATAGGCAAACGTGTAGCGGAATAATCAACGTTTTCCTATTCAAGGCACACGGATGACGAGTTTTTCCGTTTTGTAAAGTTAACATGCGATTGGTGTTGCGTGTTTTTTCGTGTTGTTTTTTTTTGTTGCGAGTGAGAGATAATTGTATTCATGTCTAGCGGATTGGAATGAAAGTCCGCCATATTCTGCTTTACCACGCCCGGGAGTCGAGCTATTGGAAATAAAGCGGACACGTTTATTCATGTCTTTTTTCATCAAACGGATGATATGATAGGACTATATTGGACGTAGGATATGAAGACATGCCTTTTAATAAAAGACGTGAAAAGGATGACTGGGCAAGAATGAGAATGCTTATCACAAAGACTACGGACGGATCTGTTGATCATATTTAGAAGAGAATTCACACTACCCATTACCCAATTAGAATTTTACTGACATTTAGTTAACTCCCCGAGCTACTGTCATCTGACTGACAGGCGACCAGAAAGGACACGAAACGGGGGGCAACACAAATATACATTTTATTTTAACCACATCTAGGCTATGTCCTATTTATATTAAACGCGTCCATGTTTTTTTCTGCAGCTGTGAGGGCGTGATATGATATTCGTTAACTGTTATCATTTATTGCAAGTGGAATCTGCATAAAGAAGCAGGAAAAGTGATTTTAAAAGAATGACCCTTGACTCCATAATGGCGTGTTGCCTCAGCGAGGAGGCGAAAGAAGCCAGGCGGATCAACGACGAGATCGAAAGGCAGCTCCGCCGGGATAAGAGGGATGCTCGGCGGGAATTGAAGCTGTTGCTTCTCGGTAAGCTAGTGGTGATGATGAGATGCAAGTAAAGCCCAAAATTCCATATAGGTAGTGATACGCGAGCTACGCCTGCGAATCAGCCTGTTAACTTTGTAACCAGCCACACATGTCGAATTGCAGTTTTCAATCTTACGTGTTCCAAAACCATCTTATTTGAATATATACTGAACAGAAAATATGAATGCAACAATTACAAAAATGTTACTGAGTTACAGTTCATGTAAGGAAATCAGTTAATTAAAATAAATACATTTGGCCCAAATCAATGGATTTCACATGACTGGGAATACAAATATGCATATGTTGGTCACAGATACCTTTTTAAAAAAGTAGGGGAGTGGATCAGTAAACCAGTCAGTATCTGGTGTGACCACCATTTGCCTCATGCACCAAGACACATCTCCTTTGCATAGAGTTGATCAGGCTGTTGATTGTGGCCTGTGGAATGTTGTCCCATTCCTCTTCAATGGCTGTGCGAAGTTGCTGGATGTTGGAGGGAATTGGAACACGCTGTTGTACACGTTGATCCAGAGCATCCCAAACATGCTCAATGGGTGACATGTCTGGTGAGTATGCAGGCCATGGAAGAACTGGGACACGACAATGGGCCTCAGGATCTCGTCACGGTATCTCCATGCATTCAAATTGCCATCGATAAACTGCAATTGTATTCGTTGTCCGTAGCTTATGCCTGCCTATACCATAACCCCACCTCCACCATGGAGCACTCTGTTCACAACGTTGACATCAGCAAACCACACAACGCCATACACGTGGTCTGCGGTTGTGAGGCCGCTTGGACGTACTGCCAAATTCTCTAAAACGACTACGTTGTAGGCATCTTATGGTAGAGAATTAACATTAAATTATCTGACAACAGCTCTGGTGGACATTCCTGCAGTCAGCATACCAGTTGCACACTCCCTCAAAACTTAAGACATCTGTGGCATTGTGTTGTGTGACAAAACTGCACATTTTATTGTCCCCAGCACAAGGTGCACCTGTGTAACGATCAAGCTGTTTAATCAGCTTCTTGATATGCCACACCTGTCAGGTAGATGGATTATCTTGGCAAAGGACAAATGCTCACTAACAGGGATGTAAACAAATTTGTGCACAACATTTGAGAAAAATAACCCTTTTGTGCATATGTAAAAAAAAAAAAAAAGTGGGATCTTTTATTTCAGCTCATGAAACATGGAAGCAACACTTTACATGTTGCGTTTATATTTTTGTTCAGTGTATTTAGCTACCATTTTTTGAATCACTCGCACCATCCAACAATTGATTTCAGTGATAGTTGAGGATGATAGTTGTGATCCCTAAATCATTCCAAGTGGTTTCCGTCTGTTTACTGATGAGGCCAAAGTCTAGGCGTTTTATTGGTAGCAATTACAGGGTCTAGAACTCCTGAGATAAAAGCGTGTTTACAGTGGTGTTTACCTGTTGGCCTACACTATTAAGCATGTAGACATTCCTGCATGTTTCGAGTCCGAACGTTTGGCCCAACAATCTGTGCACGCCACTCGCACACATCTCTGAAATAGACAGCTGTTTTTGAAATGCTTCAGGTGATTGAAATGTGAACGCACTACCAGCGCTTTGAAAAGTTGTACGTAGTTATACTTTCCTGTGGATGTATTGTCTCACATTCCTACCTGCAAAAGGACCCACCGCACGGTCAACCAGTAAAGTACGTTAAAATATGATTTTATTCAGCATTCTGCTTGTGAGAGGACATTTTTCCAAACAAATGTACAGCATTAATCTCACACTGTGAACCAGAGGTATCACAGTCTGATTATCAGGCAAGCCTACCCATTGACTCTTGAAGCAGATGCCTAATGTTAACACAACTCTCCTTTTCTATCATACCTACAAAAAAATAAGGTTTTATTAGTGTTTACAAACAAGAAGGCCGCAAGCAAGAATAATAGCTTTAAAATATGTTTAGAGCTATCATGTGGATGTCATGGATTGTCAGTCCTTGCATCTAGAATGCTGGCTGTATGCCTATACCTATACCAAAACAAGTGGCAGGGACCACGTTTGATTGCTTATCTAATCCCAGAATGTAGCTTTAATGGACTATCTATTACAAAGTTACTATTAATGACTAAATGTAGTCTATTTGATCAACGTTTCATATATGGCCTACTGTATGATGAATGTTACTTATGTAAAAAGGCTGGGGGTTTTAGGTCTTTGGCTTGTAAATTAACTGGGTTCAAAAGGGGCAGATGTAATCAAATCAACTCCTAGCTGCCTGAACTGAAAGCCTGCACTCATAGGCCTACGGACATGGGTCAGTAAGCTGGATTTTCCTCACATTTGTTGCACGGCAGCAGCGAATCAACAATTCCTTGAAATGCAGTATGGGTAATTCACAGAAAAAACACTCATGTGGGAGGTCATTACTAACACTCTAACATTGACCGTTCACTTTAGTTTTACGAGTTTATCAAGGAAGTCCAACCATTGTTTGGCAGCTCTGTCGGCCATGTGTCAGTTTGGGGACTCCAGATACATTTTACATTTACATTTTAGTCATTTAGAAGACGCTCCTATGCAGAGCAACTCACAGGAGCAATTAGGGTTAAGTGCCTTGCTCAAGGGCACATTGGCCAATTTTTCACCTAGTCGGCTTGGTGATTCAAACCAGCGACCTTTCGACTACTGACCCAACACTCTTAACCGCTAGGCTACCTGCCGCCGAGATACAGTGAACTTTAGCATCGTTGCCATTGTTTTAACACTGTACTGTAACTATACTAGATCATCGTCCTTGTGTCAACAGTTTCCTGACTCGAATGCAACCCCTCAAACACCACTCAGAATACAGGCTCTCTAGAACCAGGCACACACTATAGATTTTTGACTGTCCCCTCTGAATGCAAACAAGTGGGGCCTCTTTCTACTCATTGGCTCTTTGTCATCACGCTGGAAGATGTGTATTCCACAGCCTCCTTGTGTTCTATGAAAACTGAGGCGGCGTTCCAGCCTGACTACATTGCAGACGCCTGCCATATCTCACAACATCTGGATAGGTGTTTAACATTTCAGCTAACCGCATCATATGACAAAGCAATCTGATGCCCAACTGTGCAGTCAATGGCATGGCGCACATCCATTGGTTGATGCAATGCAAAGACTGCAATGTAGCTGGCCTGGAAGGTAAGGAGGAGATGGTGGTGGAGACTCTTTCTTCCTTCCAATCTATAGCAGGGTGTGGTGTATACAGAGGAAGAGTCTGCTTTTTATGATGCAAAAATCTAAAATTGTATATTTCATGTTCATATCATGGCACTCCGCAGGTTCAAGAAAGGGAAAATAAAAACCTAGCTCGGTTCAGAGCACTTATACACCAAAGAGTATTTCAAAAATCAACAAATTAAACAATCTCTTTTGTGGCTAGGCTTGACTTTGGCTTTTGGCTACGGAAATCACTCATGCACGTTCTTCGTCTTTTAATCCATAATTTTTCTTTGTCTCAATGTCCTCTTCTTTCCTTTTCTTGTTTCGTTGCTCTATATTTCTCCTCGTTTCTTTGTCGATTCGTTCCTCCCCTTCCGTGTCTCCATTGTTCTCTTTTGTCCGTGCGTAATTGGTCCTGTGCCTTCCCCTGCGCCGATAATAAGGGGTGTGCTTGGGGAGTCTTGTGACATCGTCAGGGATTCCCTGCGTTCCCCCGCCCCTCTGACTCCCATTGACCGCCACACCTCTGGATGGCTCATACACCCCGTCCTCAGAATCTACCCAGCAGGTCGAGTGCCCTCTCGCCGCGGCGGGACAGTAGTCTGCATTTCCGTGAGGGACCCTGAATCTGTAGTTACCCTACTGTTACTCTCTTTGTTTCTCGCCATGCAGGTGAGTGGTACGTGATCAGTCAATAGAGGCAATTTGCTTCCTAACAGATAATATCGCTAGCCCCTCTCTTTCAACCATGGCATATTTCCTTTTTCTTTCTGAGAGTTTACAGCCGATGTAGGCTATGGGGTGCTGGTCCTCTCCCAACCCCTTGGAGAGCTGCTCCTATGCCGAAATCAGAGGCCTCTAGCTGCACAATGAAGTCCCTGCCCAAGTTTGGTGAGCTTTGTACTGGTTTTGCGCACAGGGATTCTTTCAAATTTTGGAAAGCTATTTTGGCTGCTTGAGTCCGCTTCACCTGGGTGGGAAGGTCTTACTTTGTCAGGTCGGACAGTGGAGCGACTATAGATGCATAGTTGGGTATAAAGCACAGGTGCTTCTACACCTGCATTGCTTGCTGTTTGGGGTTTTAGGCTGGGTGTCTGTACAGCACTTCGAGATATTAGCTGATGTACGAAGGGCTATATAAAATAAACTTGATTTGATTTGTAACTTGTGATCCCTAGGAAGGATCACAAATGCTTTTACGCACTGGCCTTGGCCACTCCCAGATAGCCTCCACTTTCTTTGTCTGGGGGCATATGAGACCACTCCCAATCGTGTACCCCAGATATTTTGCCTCACTTAACCCGAACCTGCATTTCTTGCTGTCAATCTAGCTCTACTTAGGCTCCCCAGCACGGCCCGTAGCCGTTGTAGGTGCGTCTCCCAGTCTTCTCTGTGGATCACCACGTCGTCGATGTAAGCTGCAACGTAAGCTTGGTGGGGTCTAAGTAGCTAGTCCATTAACCGCTGGAACGTCATGCCAGCTCCGTGAAGCCCGAAGGGTAATTTCACGTAATGTTAAAGGCTGTCTGGCGTAGAAAACATTTTCTTTCCCCTGTCTTCTGGGGCCAAAGGCACCTGCCAATAGCCTTTATAGTGAGATCTAGGTTAGTTATGTAGCTCGCTTCTCCCAACCGCTCTATCAGCTCATCTACCCTCGGCATTGGGTATGCGTTCATTTGGAGATGTCATTCCTTCCTCAGAAGTCCTGAACAGAATCTCATCATTCCGTCTGGCTTCGGAACGAGAACTATCGGACTGGATCATGCGCTGTGGAACGACTCAATAACTCAAAATCAAATCAGATTTTATTGGTCGCATACACATATTTAGCAGATGTTATTGCAGGTGTAGCGAAGTGCTTGTGCTCCTAGCTCCAGCAGTGCAGTAGTATCTAACAATGCACACACATCTAAAAGTAAAAGAATGGAATTAAGAAATATATGAATATTAGGACGAGCAATGTCAGAGTCCGGGAGTATAAATATATTTATAAACTGGGTGGTTCGAGCCCTGAATACTGATTGGCTGACAGCCGCGGTATATCAGACCGTATGACAAAACATTTATTTTTACTGCTCTAATTACGTTGGTAACCAGTTTATAATAGCAATAAGGCACCTCAGGGTTTGTGATATATGGCCAATACTCTGTGATGCGCCATGTCTAAAAATAGCCCTTAGCCATGGTATATTGGCCATATACCACACCCCCTAGTGCCTTATTGCTTAAATATGTGATGGGATGTATAGACCTTATATACATTATGGGCAGTATGAGGATAGAATATTTAGTATATCTGTAGAACACGTAGGATAGAATAGTATATATGCAGCAATAGCTTAATAAAACAGTATGTACACTTTATTAAAGTGACCAGTGTTCCATTATTAAAGTGACCAGTGATTCCATGTCTATGTACATAGGGCAGCAGCCTCTAAGGTGCACGGTTGAGTAACCGGGTTGTAGCCGGCTAGTGACAGTGACTAAGTTCAGGGCAGGGTACTGGGTGGAAGCTGGCTAGTGATGGCTATTAAACAGTCTGATGGCCTTGAGATAGAAGCTGTTTTTCAGTCGCTCAGTCCCAGCTTAGATGCAGCTGTACTGACCTCCTGGATGATAGTGGGGTGAACATGCCGTGGCTCGGATGGTAGATGTCCTTGATGATATTTTGCCTTCATGTGACATCAGGTGCTGTAGGTGTTCTGGAGGGCAAGCAGTGTGCCCCCGGTAATGCCTTGGGCAGACTGCACCACCCTCTTGAGAGCCATGCGGTTGCAGGCAGTGCAGTTGCCATACCAGGGGGGATACAGCCCGACAGGAAGCTCTCATTGGTGCATCTGTAAACGAGGGTCTTAGGGCCCATACCAAATTTATTGGCACTGTTGCGCCTTCTTCACCACTCTGTCTGTGTGGGTAGACCATTTCAGATTGTCAGTGATGTGTACGCTGAGGAACTTGAAGCTTTTCACCTTCTTCACTGCTGCCCCGTCGATGTGGATGGGGGCGTGCTCCCTCTGCTGTCTCCTGAAGTCCACGATCAGCTCCTTCGTTTTGTAGACGTTGAGGGAGAGGTTATTTTCCTGGCACCACTCCGCCAGGGCCCTCACCTCTTCCCTGTAGGCTGTCTCGTTGTTGTTGGCAATCAGGCCTATTACTATTGTGTTGTCTGCGAACTTGAGTTGGATGATTGAGTTGGAGGGGTGCGTGGTCACATAGTCATCAGGAAATAAGGGAAGGGGCTGAGCATGCACCCTTGTGGGGCCCCTGTGTTGAGGATCAATGTAGCGGAGGTATTGTTTCCTACCTTCATCACCTGGGGAAAGCCCGTTGGGAAGTCCAGGACTCAGTTGCACAGGGCGGGGTTCAGACCCAGGTGAATGATGAGCTTGGAGGGTACTATGGTGTTGAAGGCTGAGCTGTAGTCAATGAAAAGCATTCTTACATAGGTATTCCTCTTATCTAGATGGGATAGGGCAGTGCGATGGCGATTGCATTGTCTGGGGATCTATTGGGGCGGTATGCGAATTGAGGTGGGTCTCGGGTCTCAGGTAAGGTGGAGGTGATATGATCCTTAACTAGCCTCTCAAAGCACTTCATGATGACAGAAGTGAGTGCTACGTGGTGATAGTCATTTAGTTCAGTTACCTTTGCTTTCTTGGAAACAGGAACAATGGTGAACATCTTGAAGCCAGTGGGGACAGCAGACTGGGATAGGGAGAGAATATTTCTGTAAACACTCCAGCCAGCTGGTCGGCACATGCTCTGAGGATGCGGCTAGGGATGCCGTCTGGGCCGGCAGCCTTGCGAGGGTTAACACGCGTAAATGTCTTACTCACGTTGGCAACGGAGAACGAGAGTCCACAGACCTCAGGAGCGGCCCACGTCGGTGGCACTGTGCTTTCCTCAAAGCGGGCGAAGAAGGTGTTTAGCTTGTATGGGAGCAAGACATTTGTGCCCACGATGTGGCTGCTTTTCCCTTTGTAATCCTTGATTGTCTGGTGTCCCTGCCACAGCCAGCAGCATACCACCCTGCATACCACTGTTGGCTTGCTTCTGAAGCTAAGCAGGGTCGGTCCTGGTCAGTCCCTGGATGGGAGACCAGATGCTGCTGGAAGTGGTGTTGGAGGGCCAGTAGGAGGCACTCTTTCCTCTGGTCTAAAAAATATCCCAATGCCCCAGGGCAGTGATTGGGGACACTGCCCTGTGTAGGGTGCCGTCTTTCGGATGGGACGTTAAACGGGTGTCCTGACTCTCTGAGGTCATTAAAGATCCCATGGCACTTATCGTAAGAGTAGGGGTGTTAACCCCGGTGTCCTGGCTAAATTCCCAATCTGGCCCTCAAACCATCATGGTCACCTAATAATCCCCAGTTTATAATTGGCTCATTCATCCCCCTCCTCTCCCCTGTAACTATTCCCCAGGTCGTTGCTGCAAATGAGAACGTGTTCTCAGTCAACTTACCTGGTAAAATAACGGTAAAAAAATAAAAATAAAACATACGTCTCGTGTCTGTGCCGTTGAATTGCAACTCCACTTTCTCTGTACTGACGTTTTGCCTGTTTGATTGCCTTACGGAGGGCATAACTGCACTGTTTGGATTCAACCATATTCCCAGTCACCTTGCCGTGGTTAAATGGGCTGGTTCGCGCTTTCAGTTTTGCATGAATGCTGCCATCTATCCACGGTTTTTGGTTTGGGTATGTTTTGATAATCACAGTAGGAACAACATCCCCTATACACATCCTGATGAACTCAGTCACGGTGTCTGTATATACGTCAATGTTATTCTCAGAGGCTACCCGAATAGAGTCGTGAACCTTGTTGCCATCCCAGAAGAGAGAGTAACAATGGTTGAGAACACAAAAAAAATGTATGGTCTAATATTGTAAGAAAAAACAAAACTAAATGTAAAAAATACTGCCAAGTTCCTTAGGAGCTAGAAGCAGAGCTTCCATGTCTGTCAGCGCCATCTCTCTCACTCCCTCTCTGATGATTTATCGTCAGTCAGCAGGGATTCTGTAAGGCCTTAAGTTTACTCTCTTGCCTGGCTCTGTGTATAAATTATGCTGGATGAGGTATGTATTCCCTGGGAGGGAGGAAAATACCTCCCAGTGTCGGTCAACAAGGGCCCGTGGGCTCTGCTCTTGCTCGCAAGTCAGCGACCCCAAACTTCGGGGCTAGGAAGTCCGGTTGTAGGCTCTTTGTTGCGCTTGCAGCGCGCTCCCCATGTGTTCCTTCACTATTTGCCACACCGTGGCCATCAGGTCTCGCATTAGAGCGACATGTTCTGTCAGTGTTCTGTGGGCTGGGCTTCCCACGCCTCCTTGGCGAGGTCCTGGATCCCTCTGCACTGCCTCCCATATAACAGATAGAATGGAGAGAAGCCCGTTGACAACTGGGGCACCTTCCTAAGAGCAAACAACAAGTGAGGTAATAACATGTCTCAGTTCCTGCCGTCTCACTCAATCGCCTTCTTCAGCATAGACTTAACAGTTTTAATCAGGCGTTCACATAAATCATTGTTTTGTGGATGATATACACTTGTGAGTATTTTACTCATATTGTACAAGGTGTGCAAGTATTTCATTATGCGGGACATAAACGGGGTCACTTGGTCCGACAAAATAGAGGAGGGTAGGCCAACTCTGGAGAAATCTGAACCAACTCCTTTGCAATCCCTTTAGTGGACATATTTAGCTGGGGAATGGCTTCCGGGTAGTGTGTTTCATATTCGATTACCACCAGTATATATTCGTGCCTTCTGCTGATTTGGGAATAGGACCCACCAGATCCATTGCTATCTGCTCAAAGGGTGTTTCAATGGTGGAATGAGCAGGTTTCTGTAATTGACTTCGGGGGTCGTCTTTTGGCACTGGTCGCATGACTAACAGTACTTTTCTACATCATTCGTAATATGGGGCCAGTAGAATCTACTCATGATGCGCTCTTTAGTTTTGTTAACGGCCAAGTGGCCTCCCAGCACGTGCTAATGCTCCAGGTACAGTAGAGTACAGTGTCTCTATATGATCCAGGCACCATTAAGAGATCTAGAACCTCGTCCCTTCTCTTAACCACCCAGTACAGTAAGCCCAGTAATACGCGGATTTACCTCATTGATGCCCTACAAGCGATTCCCATCCACTACTTTCACTTTGCGCCGCCCCAAGACCAGGTCTGTGTCCTGCAACTGTGCGGTGCCGAACTGTACTTTCAACTCATCAGATAAAGGAAAATCTTGGCTGTCTATTCTCAGTTGGGGGAATTGGTCTCCTCCCGCTCTCTGTTGGGAGACCTGGGCACATGTCATCCTCTGTCGTTTCTTGAAACAGCTGCCTCAGCCTCTGATCTAGAATTGTATTTTTCTTCCCCCCCAGCACTTGATCTGGGTGAAGAAGAGACGTCTGTCTTCCTGTAGTGCCAGTAGGGCGCGGCGAGTGCGCGCCTGTTGGGGATGTGTTTTCTCAGAGTGTGCCAGGGACTGCTTCGCTTTGCTTCTGTGTATCGGGGCGGTTCTGTTTACGCTGCCATAGGTTCTCGAACAGCTTACAGTATCTCCTAGCAGTACAGGTAAATGGTTCACCACCCCCATTTTTATAGTGCACTTGCCTTTGGTAGTTACTAACGTAACCTGCGCCACTGGGTATCTGCGTGTCTCACCATGGATACAGGAGACTGACATCTGTTCCTGACACAAATCTCCTTCCTGTTCTGTGACAGAACTAGGCTAATCTTACTTCCTGAGTCTAGGGCTGTGGCAGTCACAGCATTTTGTCAGCCGGTTATTGTCATGCAAAAGTATGCCAGTCTCACGGTAATTGACTGTTAATTAACATAAACAGGTTTAGCATCTCTAGGCCTCCACGCAAATTTTTTAAAGTTGAATAAATCAATTTAATATACGTCATCACAATAAATCTATTATTTATTTTAGTCAGGTCTAAAGAAACATTATGATATGAAGAAAATGTATTTCAGAAGAACAGAATATGTTGGCCTACTGTATGTTATCTGGCTATGATCCATGCAATAGGCTGTAGGCTTGTTCATTTAGCTGACAAGATTTGCTTATAAGTCAATTGCCGTTATTTTATATTATATGATTTTATAGTGAGAAGAATATAATTTAACTTAGCTGAATAAAATAGAAAGGATATTTTTCCCATTCCGGAGCAAGTGCGCATACGAAGTGGCTATGTTGAGTGTAAAAGTGATAATTTGAAACACGTCCTATACACCTGGTTAGAGTTATTTGGCAACTTTAGTTGCGGATGATACAAACCTTAGAATGTCTTAGAAATCAAACATGTACAGACTGCATGATGTGACTATAGGCTATTGATGATTTGAGAAAGTAAAAAAAAAAGAGTTTGCAATCAGTTCCTTGCCTCGGGCTGCACACACTGTTCTCTCATCAAGTGATCATATTTTCACCCATCAGACTATTCTCAACTTAATCTTGTCTTTACTAATATGTAAAATTGGTTTCAATTTAGAATGTCCCATTATCAAATGGGCAGGAACAGGGGCAGGGGATAAAAATACCTGTCATCAGTATGCAGTCGAATAGCAAATGGAGTCCGCACGCTTTCACATGGTCCGTTTTTCAATGATGCCAGGTAGGCTACTTCAGTTTTATAGCTGAGCTGTGCTTCATATGAGCAGCCGAGAAATACATATAGCAACACTTATATTACTCCATGCATCAACCACTGTTTGAGGAGCATGCTCTCGCTGGGCGCTGGTGATATTCCGGCCTAAACTCTGTATGCCAGGGGCTCTCCAACCCTGTTCCTGCAGCTACCCAGTGCTTAATTTGGGAAACTAAATTAAATCTGTTCGGGAGCATCGATAGTAACATGTTTTCACAAGAAAACATATTCCACTAAACTGTCGACAGCCCCTCTGCACGCTCTAGAAAGGAATAAAGGAGAGAGAGGAGGAGATGGAAACGGATAGTGGTGAGATATTCTGTATCCCTAAAGGTAATGTGTCACCCAATTAATCATGAAAATATAAAAAATGCCCTATTGCTAGGCTATTCAAAATCAAATAAAAATTCACTATAATTGTAGGCTAACTCTCTGTAAGCCTCCCTGCACAATCAATGAACCAACAGCATCGCCTGGGGCTAAACTTTCTCTCCCAGAATCATGGATAGAAATGTTGGAGTGTAGCATAAAGTGAGATTGTAATCCACGTGAGACGAGCTAGTAGAATGATGGGGGAAGACTGCTACCTTGATAAAGTCCATCCTTAGAACACATAATAATTGGTATCTATAGTTTAGGTGTGGTTTACCTGCTGCTCTGTTGGTGACAATCACATCCCTGTCATTTAATACACTGTCACCTTACCACATACATAAATGTACTGCCTCAGTCACCAACTAGTCCAGTTGCTAAAGTTGTAACAAGCTAAATCAAATGAAGGTACCTTTGGGAGTTCTATACTAGATCAGTGTGGTTCGCACTGCATTTCCTACATGCAATGCCCATCTATCAGGGAATGCAGGCCTTAAGGGAGTCAGAGGGTTTGGTCTGGCTCATATGATGGGTGTACCCACCACTCCCTAAACTGACTTTTTGCAAGGTGGCATCCTATGACAGTGCCACGTTGAAAGTCACTGAGCTCTTCAGTAAGGCCATTCTACTGCCAATGCTTGTCTATGGAGATTGCATTGCAGTGTGCTCGATTTTATACACCTGTCAGCAACGTGTGTGGCTGAAATAGCCAAATCCACTCATTTGAAATGGTATCCACATATGCAGAAATCGCTCTGCCATTTCCTGGTTGCTAAAATTTGAATTGGTCGCCTAATTTCTGTTTATGTGACAAAACAAGCAAGTATAGTGTAGAGAATCATTGTACCATCTAAACCGCTGTGAAATATATTTTACATAACCAAAAATATTGTATTTTCAGCTGTTTGAAGCTGGTGTACAAAACTGAAAGTAAAAGACGCAAAAATGAAACTTACGAACAGGATGCATAGAAATAGAGCATGTAGAACAGATCTAACACTTCTTATACTTGCTTTCAATAAGAATGATAGATCTATAACTGTTATTTGTGCACTATTTCTTTACTTCCCATTCTAAAGTTTTTACTTTTACTTTCAGTTTTGTACACCAGCTTCAAACAGCTGGAAAAATATATATTTTTGGTTATTGAAAAGAGATTTCACAGTGGTTTAGATGGTACAATGATTCTCTACGCTTGTTTTGTCACATAAACTGAAATTAGGCTAACTATTAGAATTTTAGCAACCAGGAAATGGCAGAGCGATTTATGCGTAGTGCACATTTAACACTATGATTTGACTATTAGATGTCAAAGCAATGAAATAACTAGGGCTTTACAATGATGGTGAAAACAGAGACATGAGACATTTGGGAGTGTGGGTTAAAGTCACAGAGGGTGCACAGAGGGAAATACATTATATCACATAGAGCAAATCTTTATTCAGATTCAAAATCAGATTTATTGAATTCTCCTTGTGGTCTTTATTAAAGGGCACCTCATTTAATATAAAAGGATTTCAGAATGTAATATTGGTGCACAATTTCTACTTAACATATCAAACGGACGCAAAAGGCTATCATTTTGTGGAACGACCCAGTAGTGTTAACGTTAAATTCTGCCCATTGGACGTAGGTTGCAATGCTCTCGTCAAGTTTGTTTGTTTATTTGTCAAATGCACCATAAAAAGATGGAGTCACTACTTGACTGATAATATATCATGTTTGTAGTCATTTTTGTAGTAATTTAAATGCATTTTAGTGCCTTTGGTACGTGTCAGGTACAATAAAAATGCATTTTGACAAAATATATAATTTGGATTAAAAAAAAATGTTTAATTAAAATTTATATTTCTTACAAGTAAATGTAAATGCATGTAGGAGTATTTCACAAAACATTACCAAATACATTTTAAAATGAATTGACCTAATATTTTGATAAACATATATTTCAGAATGTATTTTAAAATATATTAAATATATCTTACGATGCATTTAACATATATTGTGATATACAGTTTACATACATTTATAAATACATTTTAAATACATTCCATAATATATGTTGGAATGTGTTTAAAATGCATTGATTACATTTTTTTCTATATATAAATATATATATATATACCTTATTTGGCCAATTTTAAATATTTCACAAATATTTCAAAACATGTACATTTTAAAACTCAGTATCGGTAAATAATGCCTCACAATTCTTCAAAGACCCATGTATTCCTTCCTTCCCCTCTTCTCACCCATCTCCCCCTTTCCCAGGTACTGGAGAGAGTGGGAAGAGCACCTTCATTAAACAGATGAGAATCATCCATGGCACGGGCTACTCAGAGGAGGACAAGCGCGGCTTCACCAAGCTGGTGTACCAGAACATCTTCACTGCCATGCAGTCCATGATCCGCGCCACGGAGACCCTCATGATCCCTTACAAATATGAACACAACAAGGTAAGGAGGGTGGGAGAGGGAAAGAAGGGAAGTTGTGGGACAGAGTGGGAACGAAAGCTGTGTGTGTATGTGAGTGCGTGTGCGAGAGAGAGATGTGTTAGTGAGCATAAGAAGATGACTCTATCTTTCATAGTCATGGAACAGCCTTCCACATTCACATCCTGTCTGTTTTGGTATTTCCTGTGTCTTCCTGTCACTCTCAACCCATTCCATGTCATCCAGCCAAGGGTGTGTTGTGTGAGAGAGAGAAAAATAGTTATCTGGTGTACTGAGGTCATATTTCTCAGTTTCAGTTGTCTGCGTAGACTGAAACTGCTCATATGAATTCCTCCTCTTTGATTAAGACTGGTGTCCTTTATCCTGAGCCTTAGTCTAATTCAGGCTATTATTTTGGTTACAGAGAAAAGAGAGGTCTCAAAAATCTAGAACTGCAGGTAATTCCACATGAAACTGTCCAATTGAGGTACTGAGACCTATCAGTTGTTGACGGGCCATGTCTTATATGAATCACTAGGCCTGGTGTGACATCTGACCATGTAGTCTCAGGTTGTTAATAGAGGATAGGGTCGTTCCCTTATGTATGTTACGTTGTATACATGTTGTTCTTTAGTGTTCATATAGTCATCACAAGTTTTAAGTGACCTGGATTGTATATGAAGCCTGTGGTATTTTCCTGGTGTGTTATGTTGGCTTGAGGATTGGATACATTCAACGGGGCAGTAGCATGTCATTCCCCGGTTGTCACCGGGCAAAAACAATCACTAACATTTGGGGTTTTGGTGTACAAGGTACAGTAGAGATAAGTAATGAGGTGAGGTCAGATAATGAAGTGAAGCCAGTCATGTGACTCGGGGGATTTCAGAATCTAAATAATTGTAGAACGAAATACTGCTGGAGTTGGGCTAGGTGGGCTATGTGGTAGCTTCATATTAGGCCCTTAGAGTCCTCTGTGGAGCGGCATATAGTGAAACAAATAGGCTGTGTTCTTTTTTTGCAGTTGCACTCGCTGTTCATCTCAGAATATTACTATATCAGATTAAATTGCTTCCTAATGTCACGGATCCCTCCGGAACTGTCATTACGCACACCTGGTCCCTATTCCCATTGATTAGTAATTGTATAAGTGTGCCCTTTGTTTACCATTGTCCTGTCGGTTATTGTTCCGATATCCGTTGGTCGTGTGAGTACCTGTGCTGTGGCCTGTTACGGGTCTCGTGTGATAATCATTGTGCGATTGTGTATTTATTCGAGGTACTCCTCGCTCATTTGGGTCTCAACCCTGTGTTTGGTATACGTGTTTGTTTGGTCTTCGTCCCCGTGCCTTTACACGGCACGCTGTAGTTTGGCAATAAAAATCCCTATTACGCATTCCTGCGCCTGTCTCCCGATCCCTTATACCAGCATGACACCTAACATGCTGACCACGTTGTGATCGCGAGCGTTGCAAAATAAATGTACACATACATGTTATTCAATCATTGCACCCACACTGCTCGCGCGCGCCAACGAGGGTCTGCGTTGCCAAGCGCAAACATAGAAGTCAGTTCTATTTGTGACGCTGAACGCGGTGCAAGTCCTGCCTCTCCCATCTCCCCATTGGTTTATAGAAGCATATACCCACGTGCCATCTCCTCATTGGTTATACCCACGTGGGTGATTGAAAGTTGAACTGAGGTCGGTCGGTCGTGGTAATACACCTATGAAAGTTAGATGCCAATCGCCATATAGAGTGCAAAGAGGAAAAAGCCTAGAAGGAGGCGAGATGACTAGAAAGGATTCGATTGACCGTTTTATGTATGGAATAATTGTCGGAGTAGAGGACCTTGTGCATTTCAGGTAAAAAAACAACTCAACGTTTATATCCCAGGACAAATTAGCTAGCAGCAGCAATCTAGCTAAATAGGACAATTAGCTAGCAACTGCAAGCTAGCTAGCTAAATTGCCATAAATGTTTAATGCTTTTCGACCTGTTCCCAAATTAATATAATTGGTTCAGAGTTTGTTTTGATATTTCAACCTGCGTGCCGTGATCGTGTTTAGTGTCGGGGGACAAAATCAATTTGCGCACGATGGCGCACACGCGTTTCTGGTCTGGGCATGGTGTTAGACATTAATTAAACACCTATTCAAGTGTCGCGAGATCTGATCGTCTCCGCATTACAACTGCAAAATAGTCCACCCGGAACCCGGCCATACTCACCGACAGGATTGTTTGCCTGAGCCTGGGTTATGCTTTAGTACCAATTCAGACTCACAGAACCTTGAATTGATGCCATTTAATTTATATATTTGTTTCTGTCGACTAAAAGTCTGACCTGGAGGAGTGTCTCAGTCTGTTTTTTCTTCCCTCCCTCAGGGCAACGCTAACGTGGTCCAAGAGGTGGACGTGGAGAAAGTCTACACATTTGAGAACCCCTACATAAACGCCATCAAGTGTTTATGGAATGACCCGGGCATCCAGGAGGCTTACGACCGGAGACGGGAGTACCAGCTGTCGGACTCTACCAAATAGTGAGTAAATGAGATCTCTAACTCTACTACTACATCACATTTCCCCTCCTGCTAGGCAGTGGGCACTCACAATACCGCCCCCCCCCCCCCTTTTTTTGTCTCCATAGTTACATGAATGCATTGGACCGGATCGCAGAGACCTCTTACCTGCCCACCCAGCAGGATGTGCTGAGGGTTAGGGTCCCCACTACGGGCATCATTGAGTACCCCTTCGACCTCCAGAGTGTCATCTTCAGGTATGCCAACCCTCAATCTCACTGAGCTATTCAATTCTATTCTACTACACTCCATTATATTCTATTCTATTCTATTAACGACACAGTGTGAGAAAGTGAGATTGAGGTTTGTCTCTGTACTCACACTAGGCACTGCTTATATGTAGCCTTCAACTTCCATACTGATGTAGTGGGGAGAACAGACCAGAGGGTGGAGCTCTATCAATTGAGGTTATATTCTTAGGGTATCTAGAGTACAGACTTGCAAGTTCACTATAGCTCATTCTTAGATAAACATGTGTAACAATGGTTCCATTGAAACAGTAGCTCATGCCTTGCTTTACTGTGGGTTGTACAACAACATTAGGGATGATATTTTATCAGCTGTCCAGCGAAAATAGTAATTTTAACGGTCTAGATGAAAATAATAAATTGTGTGAAATTTATCAGGTAACAATCATGTAAATAATATGTATGGTATTTTGTTTTTTGATGACCCCTGTACCATGTTTGACTATGTTTGTTTTTTAGTATCTAAAAAAGCAATTTGAGTGGTCCACAATGTGTTTTTTAAAAATCGGTATTTTCAATTATTGTATCGTTGTGTAGTGACTTAAATACACTTTTCGAAACACTAAGCTAAATTTCTACCACGGGTTGGTCAAAACAAGCATTGTGATTGCTTGAGATCCGTTCTAAGCTGATCTAAAAAAATCCATTAACAACAGGTACATCGCAAAAAACACTTGTTTACTGTTCCATCCGAAATATCACTGCTGTTCTTGATACCAGGGCAAATGACAAGAGAAAAGCAAGAAGGCTTTTATTTAACACATTATTACCCCTTGTTCTAGCTTAACGTTTGGCTTGCAACAACGGGGGTTTCTACAAACATTGCTGTCTGCCTCTCCAACCTTTGCAACATTGTATTTTTTTTTATTGCGATCTCCACCATCGTGTAGACTAGAGAATTAGGATGAGATGAGACAGACAGCTTTTCTGATACTGGAAAAATGATACATCAACACAATTTTCATGGTTATATACAAATAAATGTCAATATAAAAACAAGTAAAACGAATCGAAATGCTTATAGTTTGCTGTCTCTCCAGCTTCAGTTTGAAGTGATTGTGTGTAGTGGTGGAGTGTCAACTCCAAAAGAGTCGATATCTCGACTCCTTGACCACCGAGAGTTGGAGTCGACTCCAAAAATCCTGGAGTAGTCAAAAGAAAGGTAGCCTAGCTAGGCTGACGTAGGCTACTGATTAGCCTTAAATATTTTGATGAGTAGAGATTGTCAGACGGCACTATATGCATAGCTAATCAATCACCCAAATCAAATCAAATTTGATTTGTTACATGCGCCGAATACAACAGGTGTAGTAGACCTTACCGTGAAATGCTTACTTACAAGCCCTTAACGAACAATGCAGTTCAAGAAATAGAGTTAAGAAAACATTTACTAAATGAACAAAAGTTTTAAAAAATCTAAAAATTAACACATTATAAAATAACAATAACGAGGCTATATACAGGGGGTACCGGTACCGAGTCAATGTGCGGGGGTACAGGTTAGTCAAGGTAATTTGTACATGTAGTTAGGGTTAAAGCAACCTAATGAACCCAGAGTGTGCAAAGCTGTCATCAAGGCAAAGGGTGACTATTTGAAGAATCTCAAATATTAAAGATATTTTGACTTGTTTAACACTTGTTTGGTTAGTACATGATTCCATATGTGTTATTTCATAGTTTTGATGTCTTCACTATTATTCTACAATGTAGAAAATAGTAAAACATAAAGAAAAACCCTTGAATAAGTAGGTGTTCTAAAACCTTTGACCGGTAGTGTACATTGCACAACACAGCAGATTTTTTAGCATGGTTTTGTATTTTTTTTAAATAATAGAAGTTAGCTCTTTTTCAATGGGGAAGACAGATTGTTTTCCCCCAAAGAGGGCGTGGTCTAGGGGAATTCCTTCTTATGACGTGAATATTGACTGGGACAATTGAACAAACGACCAGACGGCTCGGCTAGCAACCCTTGGTTTACTGTCGGGTCTGTATGAATACATATATCAAACAAAAAGGTTTTAATGAAAATATCTCACACATTGTTTTAATGTTATGTTGGTACTCAGCTACGCCTCGTACCTACGACCGCAGCACAGCCGTGCTAAAAAAGTAGTTTAACACATCCTCTCGTGTACAGTTGCTTTAAAATGAGTCTCAAGCATGTCTTTGCTGTAAAAATGCTAGCTGTTTTTTTTTTACACCAAAATGCTACGTTTAAATGAAACAATAATAATCTCGCAAACACGAATAGGACCTACACTATATTCCCATACCAACTGTAGTTGTACTCCACTCATCTGTGCTTGATATTGTTCATCTCTTCCTATGACAGGATGGTGGACGTGGGAGGTCAGAGGTCAGAGAGGAGGAAGTGGATCCACTGCTTTGAGAATGTCACATCCATCATGTTTCTGGTGGCACTCAGCGAGTATGACCAGGTGCTCGTAGAATCTGATAACGAGGTGAGCTTTGTTATTAACAACTGTGCAGTATGCAGGGCTTGACTTTAACTTTTTTTTTACTTGTCCAAAAGTTGTATGATCCGTGTATGATGAAAGGAACCATTATACAAAAATAAAATGTGATCGAGAATCAGACAAAAATGTAGTGCTATACTCTGCCTATTGGCTTCTTAGCATATTCAAGCCTGTTTAAAAAAAAAACACTCCCCCTTTAAGGCTCTCCTTGAGGATGGTTGGCCAACCTTGGTAGCCTATAAAATATTGCAACATTACAATTACGACCAAATACTTTTGTATATGTCTACAGTTCAAAACAGACTCTGGGACAGACCACTGCACACCGCACGTAAGAGCGGTTTCATGTGGCAGAGATGAAAATATCGGTTAGAAATTAAGAAAGGGTAAAGATGCATCAACTAGCATGCACTCTGAGACAAAAAGGTTCCTTGTAGAACCAAAAAATGGTTATATCGCTTGCTTCAAATATGGAACCACTAAACGTTCTATATATTGATCAGAACCCTAGTGGTTCTTCTTCACTGAACCGAAATGTTTCCATATAGAACCCTGCATGGTGCCATTTATAAATGATGGCTACTACTATTAAATAGTAATATTCTTTGCTAAGAATATCATTTAATAAACAACTAAATAATGGACAAAAGAATATCAGTACTGTTTTTTAGAATGTATTATCATAATATGCAAACAGATTGGAAATGTGCACTGGTGGCCAGGGAGGCATCTCTTCGTTTGAATGATGGTCCATGTCAACTCTTGCTAACTTCTTTACAATACAATACAACTTTGTTCATTAGTTACAGTGAACAACAAAAATGTTCCTCTGCTCAGTTTTCAACCCCTCCCAAACAGCAGACCTCACACATACAGTGGAGACGGTCACAGGTTCCTGGATCAGCCCTCCAGTTATCAGATACATTTCGTCTATTTTTTTTCCAACTGGCCACCTTTCGTCCACAGGTAAAACTCCTGCCACCGGTCCAACTCCTTAGCCACTGGGCTATCTACCGTCAGTACAGTATGGGTTGTTGCCTGACTGGTTCCAGAGAAGAAGAAAAGAGGAGCAAAAACATGAGATAATCTTCAGAAATAAGCATGAGTTCATCTGCCAAAATGAAGACAAAATGCTATGCGGGCATAGAATTATTATGATGTAGAAGAACAACTTACATGCAGTTGTTGTCAGCAGCAGCCACAAGAGAGATCCTCTGGCTCTGTTAGTTCTGGGTTACTGCCAAACTGAGCAAAACATAAACAGTGTGTTTAAAAGTCATGTAATGATTAACTAGGCTATTAAATCACCGAAACGTATTATACATAATTTATTATAAATAATTTATACATACCTCCTCTCAGTCAGCAACAGTTTACTAATGGCTTCATGACACATAGTCCCCTCAATTGACTCCACACTGAAATAAAGTAACAATTAGCAAATTGCCAATGTCAGGCTGGGTCTGTAGCTCTATTTGGCATATCCCATAATAGAAAAGTATGTTTATTTGAAAGAGTTAGCTGGCTAGCTTGTAAAGTGGCAAATGCAAGTAGCCTAGCTTTTTTTGTTCAGTTAGCTAAGTTAGCTAACGTAGCTAGCTATCTTACAAACATGCTCAAATTCTTTAAACTTTATTTATCTAGCGTATAGTTTATCATATGACTTTGATTTAATTTCATTATTATTGAATTAAATAATCAACTTTGTTTACCTTAATATATTGAAAAAGAACGTGCTTATTGGTAGGCCACATGCAAGTTGGTTCAATCACCGTCCTCTTGCGTGGTTATGCTGGAATGACAGATGGTTTCTATATAGAACCCCCTTTTTAATCTAAGACTGTATGCTTTCATTAAGCACATTATTTCCTCATGCTTCTAGATAGCATCTAGTTTGCAACAGCACTGGTTTGTATCAACCTTGCTGTTTGCCACTCAGAACTCGGCAACAATGTTTCAAAATAGGAAATCGATCATCCTCCTGCCATAGAGGGCTAACGGTTTCAGACGTCAGCTAGCCATCTTTCTGACCATGCCAAAAACAAATATTTCACCTTTATTTAACCAGGTAGGCCAGTTGAGAACAAGTTGTCATTTACAACTGCAACCTGGCCAAGATAACGCAAATCATGCAGCAGCATCATTAATATGGCTATACATGTCAATGCAAAACAGCTGAAACAAATTAAAAGGGAATATTAGCTGTCATTTCAGAGTTTGATGTGACTGGGTTAGCTTTTGTTAGTATTTTCTTTCTAAAATCCCCATTATACTCAAAGTTCTTTGCCTTCACTGGGTATATTTAGTTCAATGCCTTCAGAAAGTATTCACACCCCTTGACTTTTCCACATTTTGTTGTTTTACAAAGTGGGATTAAAAGGGATTAATTGTCTTTTTTTTGTCAACAATCTACACAAAGTACTCTATAATGTCAAAATGGAAGGAACATTTTTAATATTTGTAAAACATTTCTGAAAAATAAAACACAAATATATCTTGATTAGATAATTATTCAACCCCCTGAGTCAATACATAGAATCATCTTTGGCAGCGATCACAGTCTTTCTGGGTACGTCTCTACGAGCTCTCCACACTTGAATTGTGCAACATTTGTCCATTATTCTTTTCAAAATACTTCAAACTCTGTCAAATTGTTTATTGATCATTGCTAGACAACCATTTTCAGGTCTTGCCATAGATTTTGAAGCAAATTTATGTCAAAACTGTAACTCGGCCACTCAGGAACATTCACTGTCTTCTTGGTAAGCATCTCCAGTGTAGATTTGGCCTTGTTATTGTCCTGCTGAAAGGTGAATTAATCTCTCAGTGTCTGGTGGAAAGCAGTCTGAACCAGGTTTTTTTCTATGATTTTGCCTGGGCTTAGCTCCATTCCGTTTCTTATTTTTCCTGAAAAATTCCCCAGTCCTTAACGATTACAAGCATACCCATAACATGACGCAGCCACCACTTTGCTTGAAAATATGGAGAGTGGTACTCAGTAATGTGTTGTACTGGATTTGCCCCTAACATAACACTTTGTAGTCAGGACAAAAAGTGAATTGCTTTGCCATATTTTTTGCAGTATTACTTTAGTGCCTTGTTGCAAACAGGATGCATGTTTTGGAATATTTTCATTCTGTACAGGCTTCCTTCTTTTCACTCTGTCAATTACTTAGTATTGTGTAGTAACTACAATTTTGTTGATCCATCCTCAGTTTTCTCCTATCACAGCCATTAAACTCTGTAACTGTTTTAAAGTCACCTTTGGCCTCATGGTGAAATCCCTGAGCGGTTTCATTCCTCTCTGGCAACTGAGTTAGGAAGGTCGCCTCTATCATTGTAGTGACTGAGTGTATTGATACGCCATCCAAAGTGTAATTAATAACTTCACCTTGCTCAAAGGAATATTCAATGTCTGTTTGTTTGTACCCATCTACCAATAGGTGCCCTTCTTTGCGAGGCATTAGAACACCTTCCAGGTCTTTGTGGTTGAATCTGTGTTTGAAATGCACTGCTCGACCGAGGGACCTTACAGATAATTGTATGTGTGGGGTATAGAGATGAGTAAGTCATTCAAAATTCATGTTAAACACTATTATTGCACAAAGAGTGAATCCATGCAACTTATTATGTGACTTGTTAAGCACATATTTACTCCTCAACTTATTTAGGCTTGCCATAACAAAGTGGTTGAATACTTATTGACTCAAGACATTTCAACTCTTCATTTTTAATTAATTTGTAAAAATGTAGAAAACCCAAATTCCACATTATTGGGTATTGTGTGTAGGCTAGTGACCAAAAATTGTATACATTTTAAATTCAGGCTGTAACACAGCAAAATGTGTAAAAAGTGAAAGGGTATGAATGCTTTCTGAAGGCCTTGTTTAGTAAAGGGTTCTTTAATCTTGTCCAAAGAACCAAAAGGTTCTAAATAGAACCCCAAATAACCCATTTTCTAAGAGTGGTATGACTAGGATCATGCCTTTGGCTGCTGTTCAATAAAATAATGTTGATTTGAAAACCAATAGAAAATGAGAAAAATGCTTCTTTCAATGGCATATTAATTGTTTATAAAATAATTACCTCAACATTTATATGGTTGTATTTTGGCTAGCCTACTTTGAAAAAACGTCCAGGTTATAAACAATTACGTTTATGGTTAAATCATTTCAAAATGCTGACGACCTCCGCTCAGGTGGGTGCTGTAGGCTACTGTTCTTCCCTCTCCGGTCTTGTGACCATTTGATCTGAACGGACAGTGCCATGAGTAGGCCTATGTCGACAGAATCAAACCTTTAGACGCTAATGTTAATTATCTTTCATTATATTTGCCAAACATGACTGGCGCATAGCCTATATTTACATCATTTAAAGGGTCACTAAAGTTTGGCTACATTTTCTGGCGCCTCTCTCGTGTCAGCATCTGTTTGGCCAATATGCATATCACCTACACTTTGACATGTATGCTTTTTTATTTATGGACTTGAAACATTTATTTGAATATTATTCCAGTGTTCTCACTGATCCAATTTTGATCGGAGTAATTGTTTGATATTGTGATTCTTCTTGTCCGACAATTTTGTTTTACATGTTCCGGGCAAGAAGACAAGCACTCATGTCGAGCTCTGCAGTATGTTTAACTAACACACACACTCAGAAAGTACACCTATTTTACTATTTAGATAACAACAGCACTTTGCATGAAGTTACATCATTTGACAATAGGACTTCAAATAATCTCTAACAAAGTAAGTTAATTACAGGTCTCTGAACCATTGTACAATTCAGTCTTTCTACTCGAATTACATTATTCCCATGGGCAAAATAATGTGAATATATCTGTGGCTATGGTCTTCTCTCTCTCAACTATGGTGTATATGGGTGTTTTAGAGGCACACCTCTCTGTGCTTCTGAAAGAGAAAGGCTTGTCCTTATTTAAAATAATGGAAATAAGACACTGCTTTTTCCTGGCTTTTTCCAGCTAGACCTCCCTTTCACTTGGAAAGCAGTTGTAAATTACTCCTACAGCTGTTTTGAATACAGCCTACGGGCGACAGAACTTCTTCAAGAGAATACACACCATCTGTGTGTTCCCAGCATTTCCCAGCATGCTCTTGACTTTTCAACTTTGTCAGTAGAAACCTGTGTCCATAGGATAAAACCAGAGAGAGACCATTAAAACATCTGTAATCAGGCAATTCATGTTTACAGTGACGATACAATACAAATAACATAAGACCAGTTGGTTGAATGTAAAGCTATATTAAAAACATGAGTCGCACACTCTCTATATAAACTCCCAGTAATTTATTGGGTAAATCCAATCAAATGTTATTTGTCACATGTGCCAAATACAACAGGTGTAGACCTTACAGTGAAATGCTTACTTAAAAGCCCTTAACCAACAATGCAGTTTTACGAAAATACAAAAAAAAAGTAATAAATAATTCAAGAGCAGCAGTAAATAACAATAGCGGGGCTATATACTGGGAGTACCAGTACAGAGCCAATGTGCGGGGGCACCGGTGTCGAGGTAATTGAGGTAATATGTACATGTAGGTAGAGTTATTCAAGTGATTATGCATAGATAATAACAGAGAGTAGCAGCAGGGTAGAAGGGGTGGGGGGCAATACAAATTATCTGGGTAGCCATTTGATTAGCTTTTCAGGAGTCTTATGGCTTGGGGGTAGAAGCTGTTTAGAAGCCTCTTGGACCTAGACTTTGGCACTGCGGTACCGCTTGCCGTGCGGTAGCAGAGAGAACAGTCTATGACTAGGGTGGCTGGAGTCTTTGACAATTTTTAGGTCCTTTCTCTGACACCGCCTGGTATAGAGGTCCTGGATGGCAGGAAGCTTGGCCCCAGTGATGTACTGGGCCGTACACACTACCCTCTGTAGATCCTTGCGGTCGGAGGCCGATCAGTTGGCATACCAGGCAGTGATGCAACCCATCAGGATGCTCTCGATGGTGCAGCTGTAAAGCCTTTTGAGGATCTAAGGACCCATCTTTTCAGTCTCCTGAGGGGGAATAGGTTTTGTCGTGCCCTCTTCACAACTGTCTTGGTGTGCGTGGACCATGTTAGTTTGTTGGTGATGTGGACGCTAAGGAACTTGAAGCTCTCAACCTGCTCCACTGCAGCCCCATCGATGAGAATGGGGGCGTGCTCGGCCCTCCTTTTCCTATAGTCCACAATCATCTCCTTTGTCTTGATCACTTTGAGGGAGAGGTTGTTGTCCTTGCACCACACTGTCAGGTCTCTGACCTCCTCCCTATAGTCTGTCTCATCGCTGTCGGTGATGGTGTTGGAGTCATGCCTGGCGGTGCAGTCATGAGTAAACAGGGAGTACAGCAGGGGACTGAGCACGCACCCCTGAGGGGCCCCCGTGTTGAGGATCAGCGTGGTGGATGTGTTGTTACCTACCCTTACCACCTGGGGGCGGCCTGTCAGGAAGTCCTGGATCCAGTTGCAGAGGGAGGTGTTTAATCCCAGGGTCCTTAGTTTAGTGATGAGCTTTGAGGGCACTATGGTGTTGAACGCTGAGCTGTAGTCAATGAATAGCATTCTCACATAGGTGTTCCTTTTGTCCAGGTGTGAAAGGGCAGTGTGGAGTGCAATAGAGATTGCATCATCTGTGGATCTGTTGGTGCTGTATGCAAATTGGAGTGGGTCTATGGTTCATGGGATAATGGTGTTGATGTGAGCCATGACCAGTCTTTCAAAGGATACAGATGTGAGTGCTACGGGTCAGTAGTCATTTAGGCAGGTTACCTTAGTGTTCATGGTGGTCTGCTTGAAACATGTTGGCATTAAAGACTCAGACAGGGACAGGTTGAAAATGTCAGTGAAGACACTTGCCAGTTGGTCAGCGCATGCCCGGAGTACACGTCCTGGTAATCCGTCTGATAATCACCAACGTTTCAGCTGCCGACTCTCTTTATTTTGATAGCTTATGGATGTAAAGCTATGACATTTTACCGTTTTCCCCCTGTACTTTAAACCTGGAGTTTAAACCTGCAGTTTAAACCTTCATGCAAATCAGAGGTTTGGAAGCCCTGAAAGGTTGTTTGTAATGCTTGTGAAGCACCATACACAAATGTTTATTTTTTTATTTTTTTTATTTGTCACATGGACAGTGAAATGCTTAAATTGTAACCGCTACCCAACAGTGCAGTATTCAATATCAAAATAGTATAACTAATAAAACATTCTTTTTTTTAAACAAGAGAAATAAGAAAAAGAAGAGGAAGATATATACAGGGTCAGTGCCAGTACCAAATGTACATTGTGCAGGGATACTGGAGTATTTGAGGTAGATATGTACATGTAGACAGGATTAGGAGAAAGTGACTGGTAGCAGGATATATAATAATAATAATAATAGTAGTAGTAAACAGTATGGCAGCAGCATAAGTGGTGGGTGGGAGTGTGCGTGGTGGTAAGTGTGTGTATGTAAGTGTAAGCGTGTGGGGGTGTGCAAGAGTATTAGTGTTGGCCTGATAGGCGGAAAAGTAAACAGGGCTGAAAAGAGACTGGTAACAGGAATATATACCGGTAAATACTTATGATAACATGCTAATGGTAATATGTACATGTAAAAAGGAGTAATATTGTCAAGTAGCAGTATAGATATTAATGGTAATTGCAATCGATAATCAATGAACAGCATTGTAGCGGTAGTAATGAATCTAATCAATAATCATTTTAGCAGAAGCGTAGGTGTAAGGGGAGCAGTAGTTGTTAGCTTCCCTGGCTTTTGGCTAAGATCAAGTGTAGTTGTTAGCCATTTAACAGGGGTTGGAAGCTGTTTAGGAGTCTGTTGGTCTGAGCCTTGATGCACCGGCACCGCCTGCCAGACAGGAGCCTGGAGAATAGTCCATGTCTCGGGTGGCTGGAATCTTTTGCAATTTTTCAGCCCTTTGTCAGACATCGCCCGGCATGTACGTCCTGGATGGCTGGGAGCTCACCCCCAGTGATGCGCTGGGACGTCCACACCATCCTATGTAGGGCCTTCCGGTCGAGAGTGGTGCAATTGCCATGCCAGACGGTGATACAACCGGTCAGGATGCTCTTGATGGTACAGGTGCAAAAGTTCCTAAGGATCTGAGGGGCCACGCGGAATCGTTTCAAACCTCCTGAGGGAGAAGAGGCACTGCCGTGCTTTCTTCACGACTGTGCTGGTGTGAGAGGGCCATGTTAAGTCCTCCGTTGTGTGGAAGTTGAAGCTCTTGACCCTCTCCACTGTGGCCCCGTCGATGTGGGTGTGCACCCTCCCCTGTTTCCTGTAGTCCACGATCAGCTCCTTGGTCTTGCTGATGTTGAGGGAGAGGTTGTTGTATTGGTACCACACTGCCAGGCCTCTGACCTCCTCCCGACAGAATCAAACCTTTAGACGTCAATGTTAATTATCCTTCAATAAATCCCTGTAGGCTGTCTCATCACTGTTTGTGATCAGGCCTACTACCGTTGTGTCGTCAGCAAACTTGATGATGGAGTTGGAGTCGTGCGTGGCCACACAGTTGTGGGTGAACAGGGAGTACAGGAGGGGGCTAAGCACACACCCGTGGGGGGCCCCCTTGTTGAGGGTCAGCGTGGCAGAGGTGTTGTTACCTACTCTTACCACCTCAGCCCGTCAGGAAGTATAGAATCCAGTTACAGAAGGGGTGTTCAGTCCCAGGGTCCTAAGCTTAGTGATGAGCTTGGAGGGCACTATGGTGTTGAACACTGAGCTGTAGTCGATGAAGAGCATCCTCACATAGGTATTCCTCCTTTCTAAGTGGAACAGGGCAGTGTGGAGAGCAATTGAGATTGCGTAAACTGTGGATATGTTGGGGCGGTATGCAAAATGGAGTGGGTCCAGGGTGTCTGGGTCTGGGATGATGGAGTTGATGTGTGCTATGACCAGCCTTTCAAAGCACTTCATTGTTACAGATGTGAGTGCTACAGGGCGGTAGTCATTGTGGCAGGTTGCCTTAGAATTTTTGGGAACAGGAATGGTGGTAGTCAGCTTGAAACATATGGGAGATGTGTGACAATACTCTTGTCTAAATGGTGATGACACCATAGAACAGACTTTGAATGTGCTTTAGGTGGTGTGTGTGTGTGTTTAGCAGTGAGTGTAAATGTTAAAAGAAAGTAAATAACAGCCCAGTGGTGAACTGAAAAAGCATCTGGAGGCCTCTCTCTCTCTCTCTCTCTCTCTCTCTCTCTCTCTCTCTCTCTCTCTCTCTCTCTCTCTCTCTCTCTCTCTCTCTCTCTCTCTCTCTCCCTCTCTCTCTCTCCCTCTCTGGCTGTAAAAAGTTGATTAGAACCTGTACTTAACGGGATAGTACAGCTGAACTGAACTATCCCTTCAATGATAGCAGCTGGACTTGACAAACTGTTTTCTTCTCTCCTCGTTTCTCCCTCAGAACCGAATGGAGGAGAGCAAAGCCTTGTTTAGGACCATCATCACATATCCCTGGTTCCAGAACTCCTCTGTCATCCTCTTCCTCAACAAGAAGGATCTGCTGGAGGAGAAGATCAATTACTCCCACCTGGTTGACTACTTCCCGGAGTATGACGGTGAGTGGCCGCACCCGTTTGCTATTTGGAGTCAGGGGCCCGACCACAAATTAAATTCCCTCAGGAAAAATAAAGTTCCCTAAAACTGTACTAGCCTCCATGCTTTATGACTTGTTAAAAGCACAAATGAGCCTTTATAATGTGTTATGACAAGGCTTGTAATATGTGTATGTCTCTAACATAGGTCCCCAGAGAGACGCCCAGGCGGGCCGCGAGTTCATCCTGAAGATGTTTGTGGACCTGAACCCGGACAACGACAAGATCATCTACTCCCACTTCACCTGCGCCACGGACACGGAGAACATCCGCTTTGTGTTCGCCGCCGTCAAAGACACCATCCTGCAGCTCAACCTGAAGGAGTATAACCTGGTGTGAAAGCCATAGAGTTAGAATCCTAGAAGGGACTTCTTCGGCATGAGCGGAGCACGACTGGGGCCGAGACCCTTCTCCAACATTGACAGACTGAATGTCAAACTGACTGTCAAAACAAACATCTAATGGTTGCGTAATGCTAATTTATTGCCATTGTTGACCCTTCCTTTCTTTTGTCTATTTAAAAGAAAAACATTATTGAGGGGGTTTGGGGGGTTTAAATGTCGTTGTTGGATATGTACAGCACCGTTCCTCCAATTGTTTTAGGCTAAGCGTTGTGACGTTTTATTTTTAAGACATTTAAAGTGACAGCTGGGTTTTGTCCGCCTCTGATCTCGATTCCAAGGTGCTCCTGCCTTCTGTGTTTCTGATTTGACCCAGTCGGTCCATTCCACCGCCAGTCTGTGGCGTCCATTCTTCTGCCTAACACTTATTTTCCTCAGAAAGGGTGAAAAGGGTTGATACTGTGATTTTTTTTAAGTGATTGTTTTTCATTATTGCGTCAAATGATTTGGTAGCGTTTGACGTGGGAGTGGTTTGAGCCACACAGCAGGGCAGGAGGTTAGCCGTGTAACTAGGTTGTGGAGTGAGCACCATGATACTCATTGTCCATCACAGGCCCCGGGGTCAGGAAAAGGTTATTGATGAGACAGTGTTGAAGTCGCGCTGTGCCACGCTCACTTTTTTTAAGGTCCTGTTTATTGCCGACGCCAAAAGGACGTAGAGTAAGGTTAACTCAACGCTCCCCTTTGCACAGTTAACTAGAAAGTGTATTGGAAGCAAGACGGGACACAGCCTTTTGAAGGCACCAAGAGTTGCCAATGCACACGTGACCATTTTAAAGTGTTTCCCCCCGTTTTTGGTTATACACTCCTCCCCCATCTCGTATTCATTGTTGAATGCCAAAACCAGTCGTTTGAGTCAGTATGCCGAGCCTGACAAAACACACATTCACTGGAGTTCATAGAGTTGTTGTGTTGTTAATGCCAAATTGAGTGGCCAATCGTTTTGTGGTCATTGTATGGAAATTATAATACTATTGACAGTAGAAGCTGAAGTCCTCTGGTGACCAGTTGTGATTATGTGGTTGGTTGTATTCCATAGGCCCTTTTTATCCAAGTCTTGGGTTTGGTACACCTTACACACTATGAAATGGTTATTTTCTTTTGACCAGACGGAGGCGGGGACCAGGGGGATGGAGGACCTTGCTCTATTACTGATGGGTCACACAGATTCAGTTGTGAGAATCTGCTTTTGACAAGGGCTCTTCTCTCGTAGAGGGGCTGCTAGTCTTCTCTCACTGCCTGGACTGAGCTGGACCACCGCAAAGGCAGCTGTGGCAGCCAATCACAGTGCCAGTGTCTCACATAGACTGAGAAATCACAATGCAGCTCTGTCCTTTTGATTGTCCAATCACAGCCCAGCTGTCCGACTGTTTTAGTTTGTTAGCAGTGGAGATGATTAGCTGTTTCCCACGTTAAAAGGGGCAGTGGCTCTGACTCCCAGTTATTTCTCTGAGTATATACAGTTTTTGTAACAATTCCCTAAACATAACCCTGTAATTGACATTTTATTGAGGTATAGTGCAATTATGAATGCTATAATCATTTTACATACATCTCTCTCTCTCATATATATATATATATATATGGCAGCATCCATGTTGGCTTTGTAATCATTATTTTTTGGCAGATTGAATGTGCGGTATTGAAAAAATGTATCTATGTAATTGCATTGTATGTCTAATGTATGGCTAATTCGTTTGGGGGGAAATTATTTACGTTTGATTGTTTTTAAAAGGAGAATGTATATTTTTTCCCCAGTTCATTTTTCAACAAGAAATGAAGTGCAGTTTCAGAACTGCTTAAGGAGTAATCAATATGATCTAACGAAACAATATGCCAGAAGCAGCAATCACTTTTGCTAATTGACTTTCGTATAAAAAACTGCAGACTCAAATTACAGGGCTAATTCCATTGGTTTAAATCTAAATACTGGCTTCAGGAAAAGAGCACGTGTCATGTAGGAATGACCACATCACGCATTCTCCGACTCCTTTCTTTATTTGACTACATTTGTTAGCTATTTTATTTATTCAAACAGGGTCTTGGAGACAGCACTCTGCAGTTTCCCCATTTCCCCTTGTCATCACCACACTGGGACTGTGCGTTCTGTTGGGGCTAATTGTTCATTGGCCATTTAACGTAATGCTGCACTCCTGAGGTGTCTTATGTTAACATTTAAGACTGAGCTGTGACCAGGAGGAGACTGTTCCAATGCCCAGTAAGAATAAGCCATTCGCCTCTCAAAAACACCTTCCAGTGTCTTTTTGCTGTCGAGGGTCCACGAAAACCACCTCTACATTTGAACCACTCCCTAGTCCCTACATGCTTGATATTATCCTGGGTCGTGTTCATTATGCATGCAACAAAACCAAAAAATTAACAACAGAACAAGAACATTTGAGTTTTTCTTATTGCAGGAAGCCAGGTTTCAGTTGATGTTTTACGTTTTACGTTTGGTGCCTATTCAATGGAGTTAAGAACGCATTGTAAATTCATTCCTCGGCCAATGGAGCTAACCAACTGGTACCTTTTCGTATAGCTCAAATGGTTCGCACGTTGTCAAGCGGGCGGTCACGTGTGTTGGCAAGGTAGAGGACCCTGGTTCTAAGCAGTCCGAGGCAAGTTCTGGGAGGCAGCGCTATATGCTAAGCTAGCACACTGAATCCGGTTACACATAATAAACACGACCTAGTGCGTTCAGATCTATAACACTGAAGGGGTAGGGGGCTATGGGATGGAACATGTGGGCACTTGAGTACCGGGGTGGGTGATAGGTTAGAATGCAGGTCGGGGACAAAATGTGGCACTTGCCAAAAAAAGAATGTGCACCACGATCACAATATGCTAGGAACCCAAATTTGTTTGAATGGATATATTAATGGATGGTACATTAATAAAAGTGCAGTCGCAAAAAACATCAAGCGCTATGATGAAACTGGCGTTTCGTGCTTTTGTTTTGATGGCCAATCATGAGAATGTACAGATTTGTTTATGAACAAGTGATAGAAAAAAGTTAACTTGTACATGTTGTCTTATTGTGGGAGCTGTGCCTCCTGCTCTCATTTAATTAAGGAACACTTCATCATATGTTACCTCTCTCTGAATGAGACTCCTCTGTGAACATGTTTCAGTATTCACACAGACCAGAAGGCTAGGAAGCCAGCTAGAACGTTTCCCAAGGAAGACAAATAAAGTTAGTACAGCAAAGTATTTTCCTACAATAAATTTGCAACACACACACATACATAGAAACAGTGCAGATAAAGACGCCATAAAGAATTCCTATCCTGGAGTTGCTTGCCGGATATTTACCTTGTGAGGTGACTGGCTTAGTTGCAACAGACAGGTAAACCCTGCAGAGGAGTTCAAGAGGACTCATATTTATGTTACATTTGATTGAAATGTTAGACTTAATATAATTAGCCCAAACAAAGAATTCAACTAATCTTATTTCTAAAGCAGGAAGACTAAACTGGGAGTCTTGGTGTAGTGTTCCTGTTATCCTTTTGTCATGTGGTCCTAGATATCCAATTGGCCAGGTCAAATATTGTTACATTACAGTGCTTCCTGCCAGGGCCGGTTCCAGGCATAAGTGACATAACCCCCGACTGCTCGGGGGCCTCTGAACAATAAAAAAAGATATGCAGTACCAGTCAAACGTTTGAACACACCTACTCATTCAAGGGTTTTTCTTTATTTTTACTATTTTCTACATTGTAGAATAATAGTGAAGACATCAAAACTATTAAATAACACATACGGAATCATGTAGTAACCAAAATGTTATATTTGAGATTCTCCAAAAAAGCCACCCTTTGCTTTGATGACAGCTTTGCACACTCTAGGCATTCACTCAACCAGCTTCATGAGGTAGTTACCTGGAATGCATTTCAATTAACAGGTGTGCCTTGTTAAAAGTTAATTTGTGGAATTTTTTCCCTTCATGTGTTTGAGACAATCAGTTGTGTTGTGACAAGGTAGGGTTGGTATACAGAAGATAGCCCTATTTGGTAAAAGACCAAGTCCATATTATGGAAAGAACAGCTCAATTAAGCAAAGAGAAATGACAGTCCATCATTATTTTAAGACATGAAGGTCAGTCAATCTGGAAAATGTCAAGAACTTTGAAAGTTTCTTCAAGTGCAGTCGCAAAAAACATCAAGCGCTATGATGAAACTAGCTCTCATGAGGACCGCCACAGGAATGGAAGACCCAGAGTTACCTCTGTTTCAGAGGATAAGCTAATTGGAGTTACCAGCCTCAGAAATCGGCTATTAACTGCACCTCAAATTGCAGCCCAAATAAATGCTTCACAGATTTCAAGTAACAGACACATCTCAACTGTTCAGAGGAGACTGCGTGAATCAGGCCTTCATGGTCGAATTTCTGCAAATAAAGCACTACTAAAGGACATAAATAAGAAGAAGAGACTTGCTTTGGCCAAGAAACACGAGCAATGGAAATCTGTCCTTTTGTCTGATGAGTCCAAATTTGCGATTTTTGGTTCCAACCGCCAGGTCTTTGTCAGACACAGAGTAGGTGAACGGATGATCTCCGCATGTGTGGTTCTCACTGTGAAGCATGTAGGAGGAGGTGTGATGGTGTGGGGTCCTTTGCTGGTGACACTGTCTGTGATTTATTTAGATTTCAAGGCACTCTTAACCAGCATGGCTACCACAGCATTCTGCAGTGATACGCCATTACATTTACATTTAAGTCATTTAGCAGACGCTCTTATCCAGAGCGACTTACAAATTGGTGCATTCACCTTATGATATCCAGTGGAACAACCACTTTACAATAGTGCATCTAACTCTTTTAAGGGGGGGGGGGGGGGGTTAGAAGGATTACTTTATCCTATCCTAGGTATTCCTTAAAGAGGTGGGGTTTCAGGTTTTCAGGTTTTCCATCCCATCTGGTTTGCGCTTAGTGGGGCTATCATTTATTTTTCAACAGGACAATGACCTGAAACACACTTCCAGGCTGTGTAAGAGCAATTTGGCCAAGAAGGAGAGTGATGGAGTGCTGCATCAGATGACCTGGCCTCCACAATCACCCGACCTCAACCCAATTGAGATGGTTGGTTTGAGAAAAGCATTCCAGGTGAAGCTGGTTGAGAGAATGCCAAGAGTATGCAAAGCTGTCATCAAGGCAAAGGGTGGTTACTTTGAAGAATCTCAAATATGAAATATATTTTGATTTGCTTAACACTTTTTTGGTTACTACATGATTCCATATGTGTTATTTCATAGTTTTGATGTCTTCACTATTATTCTACAATGTAGAAAATAGTAAAAATAAAGAAAACTCTTGAATCAGTAGGTGTTCTAAAACTTTTGACTGGTCGTGTATATATTTTAGGAACTGGAGTCGGGGTCTCAACTTACTATTGAGTGATAGAATAGTAGAATACACCAGGTGTAATTTCATCAGCAGTTTTATTTTGTTATGTCAGTCACTGACAGTCACTTAATTAGCCATGTCAATTTTTACATTATTAGTTAATCTAGCCAGGTATCTAAACTTATAGTAATCATAGTAATCATGTAGAAATGCAGAAAACGTGCTTTAAAACTGCCACATTTTCTCTACACCCCATGGAAAAATGTGTAGAATTGCAGGAAATGAACTTTCCTCTCCACCGTCAACAGGGGAGCTGCTAAAATATTTTGTGCAAGGTGGGGGGCCCTCCACCCAAACCTTGCTTAGGGACCCTAAAAGGCTAGAGCCGGCCCTGCTTCCTGCAGGCTCCTTGTAAGTAACTATATCATAGTCAGGCATCTACTGTAGGCGCGCCCGTCCCCGCCCCGGTGGAGATGTGTCCTAATGCCTTGGATAAAGTTCAGGATGTGACCAAGCGCCAGGAAACATATGCGCACTGCCAGTCTAACGTTCACCCACAGCTTGTAGCTGTTACCTGTAGAGCAGGAGGTTAGTATTCCTATACCGACAACTGGGAAGGAGACGATTTCGGAACTTCAGACAGAAAGATCAAAACGGGAAAACGAAAATAACAATTTATTTGCTATGCGCATTCCGACCGGGAGGAACTAATCGGACAGACAGGTTGGCCTTTCATTGGGACTCCTGTGTCTACTGCTCCATCTTCTCAAGTGCTGTAAGTGCAAACAGAGGGAACATTGGACAGTGACTGCGTCAATGATGGCTGGATGTTGTATGTCGGCGGAGGAGAAGGAGAATCAGAGAATCAATCAGGAGATTGACAGGCAGCTGCGGCGGGACAAGAAAGACTCGCGCAGGGAACTCAAACTGCTGCTATTAGGTGAGAGCTATCACATCTGTCAATAGGTACACACTGCTTAGTGCATAGCCACGGCTGTAGCCAGGGTCCAATACATTTGAAGAAAGTTTAAGCTCATTTACTTAATTTCTTTACAATTTAAAAACGTTAAAATGCTATTTGGAGAAGAGCAAAAACAAGCAAAAATGACCCCAGCCATTATCAATCACATTGGTTGCTGCAGCTTCATTCACCTCAGTCGATCTACAAACACATAGCCTATTAGCTATAGCTGCTACACATTAACTCACACTAACTCAGCACCGGGATTAAAAACTATAATTGAATATGTACAGAGGGGAAAGTATTTTATTAACAAATGGTAAACAAATAAGTTTGCTTGACATAATATGTTTTTATTGTTGCAGTTTTAGAGCAGATTTCCTGCAATTCTACACATTTTAATATGGGGTGGGGAGACATTTTTGCAGTTGTAAAGCACATTTTATGCAATTCTACACATTTTGCCATGACTTATGACATGTTAAGTGTGGGTACCCTGGAGTTCCGGACCCCTGAGCAGGTGCCCTGTGTGCCTAGTCGGTAATTCATGTTAACTACAAGTTTAGATAGCTGGTTTAGTTAGACTAAATAGACTAATTTATCCCCCCAAAATTACTGACATGGGCTAATTGACTGACTGTCAGTGAAGGAGATATAACACGAGGAAAACTGCTGATGCACAGCCAAGTTTAGAAATTGGCTACTAGGCAAAGCGTGGACCACACCTGTCCATAGGTGTCAAGTCAGGTGAGGAAAGGATCAGTAGGCTAGGCTATCACAGACGTGCTAATACATTCTGATAATTGTTAGACTATAACACATTTAATATATTAAGTAATAGGCCTATAATGTGTCCATGCTGTGCAGACATAGGAGCACATTCCTTCTTTTTTTTTATCTCCTTTTAATTTCATTTCCTTCACCCAGACTTCACCCTCCCTCTCCGGATGTGGTTGTGGTGCGCTCTGGCACTGTTCACTGAGCTTGGCACAGTTGTTCCACATTGTTCCATAATGTCAGCACTGCACAACTTCTCAACATAGCCTAGGCACTCACACTTTTTTCCTAGGCTATTAGCATAACTTTTTAAAAATATTGCCAAGGCTTACTAAACAGTTGTGCTGCTCAGATAGAAGGCGCCTTTACAACTAGCCCATTCATAGACAGCAATGTTAAACATATACCGTTGTATTTACGAACCTGCCTGCCGTCCAGGGGCAAATGCATCGACGCTGCCCAGAAGCTCTGTCTAAATGTCAATACGCTTCACTTGCAATACGGTTTTGGAAACATTTGGTACTGAACTTTCATATCGACGAGAAATCATTTTCAAAAAACAAAAGGTTAAATTACTACACACCTTTATAGAGTTAGAGTTAAGGTTCCGGCTCCTTAGCCATACATTATTGGGCTACTTTGCACCCAGTCGAGAGAGGTGAATGAAATTGTACTGGTGAAAACATTTGATGGCTTCACTTTCATTGTCAACAAATAGAATAGCCTACTTTGCTAACAACTAATAATAACTAACTGCGAAGCTTTCAATTACGAAATGTTGGTGGCTTGCCTTGGGGCGTTGGCCCACCGATGTGTTTGTAGTCGCAGGTAGCTGGTGTACCACGGTTATTTTCTCATGCAAAGTCATGCAAATACAACTGAGAGTATCATTTCAGTTTTGCCTGATCAACGCTCCTGGAAAGTGTGCTCTAAACACACACCCAAAAGTCTAGAATGAAAAAAGAAGGGCTTGTAACGCACATTCTCATATAAACAAGTTTTATGTAAATGTCATAAACACTGGATATCTTATGTTTCTAATAGATCTTCACCTGTTAAACACCACAAAACCATTATGAAAGCCATATCTTATGTTAAGAATACATCAGAATGTATCATAGACATGTCTACAACTTGAATATCTTTGTTTGCCATATAGCAGATGAACATAGGCCTAGTTGTGCTATAAGGAAAAACCTTAGATGGTGCTCTTCTGTCCAGTGTGTGTGTGAGAGGCAGTGAAGTGTGTGAGCCACTACATGTCCCTGAAGGTATCATTAGACCAGTGACTGCCCACAGTAAAACTCATGGGAGACATTCAGCACATGATGAAAAGGTTGATACTGAAGGCTTTCTGGGCCAGACCTACATATGATCACCATGTGTATTGTGTAACACTTTGAACTATTGCTTGTTAGCATTGGTGAACAGAGGGCATCAGTCATCACCGCAGGCAAGGTAACTTACTTTTCACGTGAGTGTGGTTCAACGGACCACCTCTGTTTTTACACCAGCATCTGCCTCCTCATGCTTCAGTAAGAGACTATACAGATTCTGCAGCAGGGCTTTGTGTAGGCTACTGTCCTCACACCTTAGCGCCGACAAATGAGGAAGTGGAGGTTTGTGTGTCTGTTTCTGTGGTCAGAGGGGCAAGCTGGGTGGTTATGGTTATAGCTAATGCCAGTAATGCCCACAGCTGAATGCTCCTCTGAGCGGGGGAGGGGCCAGCTGGGCAGACAGATAGACAGACAGACAGGGAAGCGGACTGGTGGTGGTAACCACAGTGGTAATACTGGTATGGTAATAACCCAATTTCACTATTACATCACTGTGTAAACCAAGGGTGCATGACATATGACCGTGCGCTCCAGATGAGGGCTGAAATCCAATTCAATCCGTCATGGTCGTCGTAGTAAGAAAATAATAGGCTGAATCTCTTTTAGAATGGTTTTGGTTAAAACAAACTACTAACAGTTTAACTTAAACCAGATAGAAACTGTAGAAATGATAATTTACCTTTGTATATATTTTCAAAATAATTCATAATTCTTTGAACTATAACCTGACATGTCAACTTCTAAACACGGGATGTTAAAGGGATAGTTCAAATGACAAAATGACATTTGTTTCCTTACCCTATAAGCAGGCTATGGACAAGGTAGGCCAGAAATCCATGCTTTGGTTTAGTTTCCCTGGGGCGGGTTCCAAATGCTAATGTTTTATCATTTGTGGCACAAATCCCATTCAAGTCATGGAACCGATATTAGCATGTTCAAATCATCTATAAGTGACTTTGTTGAGCTTCACAATCAAATGTAGATACTTTCGGATGATTTGAACTATCATGCAAACACACAGGCAACTTTTAAAATTGCACTGTAAAGTTACAGAATAGATGTCCCAAATTCTATACATATCGGAGAGGATTGGACAGGTGTAAGCAATACAACATCATTTCTAGTAGCCTATTAGAGGGCAAGTTGGAGCTACTGTCATATCGCTTAAACCTGTCACATCCTCTCAGATTGCAACAATTGTCTAGGGGGTAGGGACTAGGGGTTGTTTCTGGACAGTACCCTTAAATCTCCTGCCTGCTTCTCCAAACATTGCTATGAAATCTTAACCTTTGACCCTTGTCTCTCTATTGAGACTGCCTGGGAGACTGAATCAAATTCAGCACCATGCCTTCACATCCTATATTAGAGATTCAGTCAGAGAAAATGTTACAGTGATGTGGTCAAACATACAGTGCATTCGGGAAGTATTCAGACCCCTTGACTTTTTCAAAATTTTGTTACGTTACAGCCTTATTCTAAAATGTATTAAATAGTTTGTTTTTCCCATCATAAATCTACACACAATAGCCCATAATGACAAAGCAAAACAGGTTTTCAGAAATGTCAGAAAAAAACGGAATTATCACGTTTACATAGGTATTTAGACCATTTACTCAGAACTTTGTTGAAGCACCTTTGGCAGCGATTACAGCCTTGAGTCTTGGGTATGACGCTACAAGCTTGGCACACCTGAATTTGGGAAGTTTCTCCCATTCTTCTCTGCAGATCCTCTCAAGCTCTGTAAGGTTGGATGGGGAGTGTCGCTGCACAGCTATTTTCAGGTCTCTCCAGAGATGTTCGATCGGGTTCAAGTCCTGGCTCTGGCTGGGCCACTCAAGGACATTCAGATTCTTGTCCCCAAGCCACTCCTGCGTTGTCTTGGCTGTGTGCTTAGGGTCGTTGTCCTGTTGGAATGTGAACCTTCGCCCCAGTCTGAGGTCCTGAGCGCTCTGGAGCAGTTGTCATCAAGGATCTCTCTGTACTTTTCTCTCGTTCCCTCAATCTCCCAGTCCCTGCTGCTGAAAAACATCCCCACAGCATGATGCTGCCACCACCATTTTTTTTCACCTTTATTTAACCAGGTAGGCCAGTTGAGAACAAGTTCTCATTTACAACTGTGACCTGGCCAAGATAAAGCAAAGCAGTGCGACAAAAACAACAACACAGAGTTACACATAAACAAGCGTACATAATAGAAAAATCTATGTACAGTGTGTGCAAATGTAGAAGAGTAGGGAGGTAGGCAATAAATAGGCCATAGAGGCAAAATAATTCTAATTTAGCATTAACACTGGAGTGATAGATGTGCAGATGATGATGTGCAAATAGAGATACTGGGGTGCAAAAGAGAAGGGGATAAATAACAATATGGGGATGAGGTAGTTGGGTGTGCTATTTACAGATTGGCTGTGTACAGGTACAGTGATCGATAAGCTGCTCTGACAGCTGATGCTTAAAGTTAGAGAGGGAGATATAAGACTCCAGCTTCAGTGATTTTTGCAATTCGTTACAGTCATTGGCAGCAGAGAACTGGAAGGAAAGGCGGCCAAAGGAAGTGTTGGCTTTGGAAATGACCAGTGAAATATATCTGCTGGAGCGTGTGCTACGGAGTGGCTTCCGTCTGGCCACTCTACCATAAAGGCCTGATTGGTGGAGTGCTGCAGGGATGGTTGTCCTTCTGGAAGGTTTTGCCACAGAGGAACTCTGGAGATGACCAAAGCCCTTCTCCCCCGATTGCTCAGTTTGGCCGGGCAGCCAGCTCTAGGAAGAGTCTTGGTGGTTCCAAACGTCTTCCATTTAAGAATGATGGAGGCCACTGTGTTCTTGGGGACCTTCAATGCTGCATAAATGTTTTGGTACCCTTCCCCAGATCTGTGCCTCAACACAATTCTGTCTCTGAGCTTTACAGACAATTCCTTGGACCTCATGGCTTGCTTTTGCTCTGAAATGCACTGTCAACTATGGGACCTTATATAGACAGGTGTCTACCTTTCCAATTCATGTCCAATTAAATGAATTTACCACAGGTGGACTCCAATAAAGTTGCAAAAACATCTCAAGGATGATCAATGAAAACGAGATGCACCTGAGCTCAATTCGAGTCTCATAGCAAAGTCTGTAAATAAGGTTTTTCTTATTTTTTTTAAACCTGTTTTCACTTTGTCATTATGGAGTATTGTGCGTAGATTGTTGAGGAAAACAATTAATTTAATCCATTTTAGAATGAAACTGTGACATAACAAAATGTGGAAAAAGGGAAGGGGTCTGAATACTTTCTGAATGCACTGTACATTCATACAACATATTTGTTGAACCAGCTCAGGCTGGTAGTGTGTGAGGACGTGGTGTTCTTGCAGTAGGACTCGGAGAGGAATGCTAGCAGCGAGAGTGTGTGATGGGGTCTGCAGAGAGGAGCTGAGAGAGCCGATAAACATGTCCAAACAACCACAGACAGAACCTCTGACAGTCTACAGAGCATCACCGTCCCTCACCCTCACACCACACACACACTTCTCTTTGCCCAACAGATTGGCCATTACAGTAACACACACGCACGCAAGATCGTGCACACACACAAATGTAGGTTCTTATGCAGCCCATTTTTTTGGCCTGACGACTCATTCTGAATGTTATGCTTCTGCTCTAGCAATCACTCCATAAGAAAGGCTAGTAGGTGTGGCGTTTGTGGATGGGTAGTCAGGCTAGTCCTTTTTAACTGCAGGTCCAACAATGTTAGTTTTTCTTTAAATACAATGATCAGTTCACACACTTTGCCCTTTAGTGATGCTGGGTGACCTATGGGTGGGTAGCCAAATAATTACCAACTTTATCTTCCTGGTGTTCATTTTTTTGACACAAGATCAGGAATCATTGAGAGTGAACAGTTTCCAGAGTATAATTCATCATCAACAATCATCTACTATATATTTTTGAAGGCAATGGCCAATAGAAATGGTCAAATCAAGGGTTTTCTGCATGGATGGGATGCTGCATGTATACTGAACAGAAATATAAACGCAACATGCAACAATTTCTAAGATTTACAGTTCATATAAGGAAATCAGTCAATTTAAATACATGAATTAGGCCCTAATCTAAGTTTTCACATGACTGGGAATACAACCATGCATCTGTTGGTCACAGATACCTTTAAAAAAAGGTAGGTTGTGGATCAGAAAACCAGTCAGTATCTGGTGTGACCATTTGCCTCATGCAGCGCGGCACATCTCCTTTGCATAGAGTTGATCAGGATGTTGATTGTGGCCTGTGGAATGTTGTCCCACTCCTCTTCAATGGCTGTGGGAAGTTGCTGGATATTGGCGGGAACTGGAACACACGTATATGTCGATCCAGAGCTTCCGAAACATGCTCAATGGGTGACATGTCTGGTGAGTATGCAGGCCATGGAAGAACTGGGACATTTTTAAAACATGAGGTGATGGCGGCGGATGGATGGCACGACAATAGACATCAGGATCTCTGTGTCACGGTATCTCTATGCATTCAAATTGCCATCGCTAAAATGCAATTGTGTTTGTTGTCCGTAGCTTATGCCTGCCCATACCATAACCGCATCGCCACCATGGGGCAATCTGTTCACAACGTTGACATCAGCCAACCACTCGCCTACAGTGAGTGGTTGACATCAGCCAACCACTCGTCTGCAATCTGTCGGGTACAGTTGAAGTCCGTGAAGAGCACACTTCTCCAGCATTCCAGTGGCCATCGAAGGTGAGCATTTGGCCAGTGAAGTCGGTTACGACGCCAAACTGCAGTCAGGTCAAGACCCTGGTGAGGATGACGAGCACGCAGATGAGCTTCCCTGAGACGGTTTCTGACTGTTTGTGCAGAAATTCTTAAGTTGTGCAAACCCACCGTTTCATCAGTTGTCCGGGTGGCTGGTCTCAGACAATCCCGCAGTTTAAGAAGCCGGATGTGGAGGTCCTGGGCTGGTGTGGTTACACGTGGTCTGCAGTTGTAAGGACGGTTGGACGTACTGCCAAATTCTCAAAAATTATGTGGCTTATGGTAGAGAAAATAACATTGAATTGTCTGGCAACAGCTCTGGTGGACATTCCTGCAGCCAGCATGCCAATTGCACACTCCCTCAACTTGAGACATCTGTGGAATTATGTTGTGAGACAAAACTGCACATTTTAGTGGTCTTTTATTGTCCCCAGCACAAGGTGCACCTGTGTAATGATCATGCTGTTTAATCAGCTTCTTGATATGCCACACCTGTCAGGTGGATGGATTATCTTCACAAAGAATAAATGCTCACTAAAAGGGATGTAAACAAATTTCTGCACAACATTTTCAGAAATACGCTTTTTGTGCAAATGGAACATTTCTGGGATCTTTTATCTCAGCTCATGAAACATGGGACCAAGACTTTACATGTTGCATTTATATTTTGTTCGGTATAAGTGTAACTGTCACGAGGGGAACTAGGGGAGTTTTGTGGTAGGGACGGGGAGAGCAATGACAACCCCCCCCCCCCCCCCCCACCCCCAATGTACTCTAGAATCAAAACGTATTGAACTGGAAATCATAAAGTTCTTCGATGATGGGTGGTGGGCTTTGTATTATATTTTTTAAAGTAGGGGTCTGAAAGAATGCATAATTACTGTAAGCATAAAATAGTAGGTGTATAGGCCTATAGCTAAATCATGTTCTGTTCTCTGTGTGAAGGTCCTAATGGATGGAATTAAGTTGGTATATTAATATAATTCATATAACTCATTGTATTGATTTGGAACACTGCCGTAACTTTCTAATCTCAATGGCAAAAGGATGGATCAACCCTCTCCAGTACAGTGTTTAAAATTGTATTGTATCTCTATCTCTATGGTTTAATAGGTCATGAGGGTAAGTGCAAATACCAGCTCCCCCTCTGACTGCTTTGGACAGTTGTACATGCCAACTCTCCCTTTTGATTGGTCAACTTAATGTTCACAAGTGCCTGTGACCTCTTTGATTGGTCATGGTCAGGCACACGTCCCTGCCCATTATGTCTGATTGATGGATGGATGTGGCGGCTTATTGAGGACATGTTTTCATGTTGTTCTCATTAGAATATTGACTGGCTAATTTTGAAAGTCAAATTCATTCAAATTTGTCAAAGCCTATGTACAGATGTCTGCAAATACAGTTTCCTTAGCAACAACTTACTTATTTGGTTTTAGTCTCTTGGAAACCCTCCATCTCAACTCTCACACGTACAAACAGACTGTAAGAAGCATTTTTGAAGACCACTTCCATTGTCCTCCAAGAGTAGCTTAATGTTTTGCTAGAAGGTGGGTGTGTGTTTGAGTGAGGTGCATTGGATTCGCAAGCAACTAAAGACAGAGGAGACCCAGCAACAGAGGAACTTGTGTTCTGAATCTGTTGGTGTCTGGTGTGTGTTGGCAGCATTTATTCCTATGCTGACATGTTTAAATCCTGAGGGGAACTGTGACTAAATGGTGGTCAGGAATGAGCCCGTCTTTGACTTCCTCTCAGAAACGACGCTAAACAGTTTACAGAACGAGAGAAGACTGTTACCCAGCTGGCCCCCTCTTTAAACAGCACACTTCTCAAGAACAAGCTTCTCTCCTCTCCCCATCCCCCTTTCTCGCCTCGCTTTCCTTTTTCTCGTCTCTTTTTCACCTCGGCCTATCCAGGTGAATTCCTCTAAGCTGACAATCCGGAGTCACTCTCTTCCATTTCCCAACCACTTCAAGAGAAGTTAACAATCTGGTTGCAACAAGAGTATTGCATAATACATGCTCCGTTACAGCTCTTCCCTGTTTTGGGTCTCTGAGTGTCTTCACATGATATATTTTTGATCAAGGTCACTATTCTATTCATCAATGAATCTGTCAATCATTTATGGCCTCGGAGCAGTTCACTTAATATGTGTTGCTGTTGCCCGACTCATTAGATAATGTGTGTGTATCAGTGCTGTGATTGGGGGATGAGGCTCAACCTAATCCTGCCATAGTGCTGATATAATGTGTCCAGATTTATATTTTCAGAGGCACAGAAACAAAAACACAGCTGGGAGTGAAGGCTGCCGTGCCACTAGAGCACTGCTGCTGGGATACATACAAAGGACAGAGACCCTGGCTCTAAGGTCTCCTTGTCAACTAGACACACACACTACTCATTGTTCCTACAGTAGCAGGGTGGATGGATGTTTTTTTCAGTGTGTGTTTACATCCTGGTGTGGTTGTTTGTGATGGAGTTAACCGCGGGTGATTCATAGAGCAGCGGAGGTGGGGTTATACAGTCACAGGCTCTGCTGTTCTATCTGCTGGACACTCATTGCTCTCCTGGCCCTCTCCTCTTCCCTGGGCCCTACTCATTCCCTCTGCGGCAGTAGTAGCATTTACTGGCAACTCACTGAAGACCACATTGAGTGTTTCCCTGTGACTTCAGCAGACCTGGAATTCTTATATATTTTGTAGACTTTATTGAGACAGTTATGATGAATGAATCAGAAAGGGAGGCCATTGGGAAGGGAGGACGCAGAGATCAAACCCCTGTCTCCGGTGGGGAGATGTATACACTGTATCTAGAGCCAGGAGCTTTACCACTAGACCACGTGCTCTGCACTGCTCTAGTGCAGGTCCTGTTGGATAATGAGATTGAGTACTTTGGCTTTTGATATGTTGCTGTTGGTGGACCAGGTGCTGAGCGTATCTAGTTGCTTCGGCATTGATGATGGTTGCTGCAGCTTGCTTGTTTCAAGTCTATTTATGTCACTGACATATTTCTGCACAGGGTCGGCAGCCTTTTATTCAGCATCATTGATGAGGGAAAGGAGTAGGACTGGGGCAAATAGAGTGCCTTGGGGAACACCACATGTAAGGGGCTGTATTGGGATCAACCCTGTCTCTTTCCTCCCTCCTTTCTGCCAGGTACTGGAGAGAGTGGGAAGAGCACCTTCATTAAACAGATGAGAATCATCCATGGCGCCGGCTACTCAGAGGAGGACAAGCGCGGCTTCACCAAGCTGGTGTACCAGAACATCTTCACTGCCATGCAGTCCATGATCCGCGCCATGGAGACCCTCAACATCCCCTTCTCTGAGGCCCAGAATAAGGCAAGAATCCCAGCAACATTACACTTCAGCCCTACCTCAGTACTGGCTGATCACGGAGCCAAAGAGTTTCGTTTTTCTTTGTGAAGTGTTTTAAAGCATTTTCCGTTGCGTGCCCCAAGGAACACGCCCCAACCATCTTGTCTGCTCCCTCCCTCCCAGGGCTATGCCAGCTTGTTGAGTGAGGTGGAGGTGGACATGGTGAATGATCTGGAGAAAGGCCATGTGGACGCCATCAGGAGCCTGTGGATGGACAGTGGAGTGCAGGAGTGCTACGACCGTCGCAGGGAGTACCAGCTATCTGACTCCGCCAAATAGTGAGTAGACTTAGGTCATAGGGCCAGGAGTTTTTCTTGAACTGGTCATGATCAGGAAAACCACAGGTCAGGTAACTTGGCCTTAGCCAAAGACAACATGTCTATTGCCAAAAAGTAATGACACTATAACGTAAGACTGCAAAGCCGTAAAAAAATGTTAGTCCCTGAGCCAAGCGGTTGCTTCCAGGCCTGTTGTGTTGAGGGTTAATAGGCCTCCACTGGGTTTGTGGATTGGGCAGGCTTCATGCAGTACATGGTTTGCTCCACCCCACAGGCACATAGGGAGCTTTTATTCCTCCCACTCTTGTGTCCAGGTGAGATTTGTGTTCAAGTCATCAGTGGGTGCGTCTTTACAAATTTAGCGCGTCAGGTGTGGGGCATTGAAGACTATTTTCAATCATTTTGTGGGTAGTTTCGAGTCTCGGGTGTATGGGGGGGGGGGGGTGACGTTTGTCAGGGAGGGAGTCAGGAAAGCGGGTAGATCGTAATGTGTCAGTGATGATGCGCGTGGTGGTGTTTAGCTGTGTCAACTCTGTGTGCGTGTGACAACCTTGACCAGACAGGTGCACAGTACTCTGCCGTTCAATGAACCTTAATTAAAGATGAAATCTGTGCTGCTGCAATGTTTCCCCTGCATGCCCTATAAGAGAACTAAATCAATATTCATACTGGAATGTAAATATGCTGCCAACAAGCCCTGTTTAATTACGTGGACAATATTTGAACTCTAGCTGGGTTTTCTTCAGCGTATACCAAGGTAAAGTATGTGTATCATTGGTTGTGGTATCATTGTTCTTCTTTTCTCTTGGCGAGCACACATCATTCCCTTAAACTTTTTCTTCATGTGTTGTTCAGTTATCTGAGTGACATGGACAGGATCGCAGAGCCCTCCTACCTGCCCACCCAGCAGGACATCCTGAGGGTCCGAGTACCTACAACAGGCATCATCGAGTACCCCTTCGACATGGAAAACGTCATCTTCAGGTGAGGTACACTTTGGTTCTCCGATCGCCACTGAGCGTCCTACATACGAGAAACACTACAGACCCATTTCCTGTCTGTGTCATGAAAATTTGCACAGGCAGATCCAAATCAGAAAGGGGTGGGTTTACATGGGAGCGGATAGAGAATGTTTTCATGGTCATCACTCAAGTTTAGCAAGATCCCAACTTCAGCGTTAGCTATCCTGCTACAGAGCTTTTTTGTTGAGGATGTGCGCATCACTCGTACGAGATGTTTGCTTGTAAACAACAAATATGTCTGTCTATTGGTATACAATAAGCAGCGCTCCAAACATTGGCTTGTTGTGACAGGATGGTGGACGTGGGGGGTCAGAGGTCAGAGAGGAGAAAGTGGATCCACTGCTTTGAGAACGTCACATCCATCATCTTCTTGGTGGCGCTTAGTGAGTACGACCAGGTGCTGGCTGAGTGTGACAACGAGGTGAGCTCCCTTCAGTCAGAGCACCGTCACCGGGCCTTTGCCTGATACACTTGCAGGTCGCATTCGTTGAGCTAACACGCTGTCATGTAAAATTGATGAGTAAAATAAGCTATTAAGTCAAATGTACCTCACATTGAAATGCATAAGTTAAATGTATCTCACAAATTCGATGAGTATGGGCCATCATATCCACTTACTGTACGTGCATCAACTTCCCCTAGAACCGTATGGAAGAGAGCAAAGCTCTCTTCAAGACCATCATCACATACCCCTGGTTCCAGCGCTCTTCTGTAATCCTTTTCCTCAACAAAACTGACATCCTAGAGGAGAAGATCACGCGCTCCCACCTTGTCAACTACTTCCCAGAATACACCGGTAAGCTCTAGTAGTGTTTGTGTTGTGTGTGACCGCTATTCTTATGTGTATAGTAAGTAAACATTACTTAACACACACATGACCAACCTGGTATCAAAGCCAGGCTGCCACATGACTCAAGAACACGTTAGCCCACTGAGCTAAAGCCTAGGCATTCGTTCTGGGAGCGAACACATTTTCAAGTCTCAGGCAAGGTTACGCATCACGAGTGTAGTTCATCTAACAACCTCTGCTAGGTACACACATCATAACTAAAGCTCTTGTTTCCAGGGCCACAGAACGACCCTAAAGCAGCCAGGGAGTTCATCCTGAAGATGTACCAGGAGCAGAACCCAGACCGAGAAAAGACTGTCTACTCCCACTTCACCTGTGCCACCGACACAGAGAACATCCGCTTTGTGTTTGTTGCTGTCAAAGACACCATCCTCAGACACAACCTCAAGGAGTTCAACCTGGTTTAGAGGAGAGCTAGGGCTCCTGCAAGGTTAGGAGACATCTAGACTGGTCCGAGATGATGTGCTTCAGCTAACTTCTCTATCGTTGACATGAGTTGGTTAAAGCACATACAGATCTGGGATCTGGCTAGGAGACCTGAGACTAGATGTATAGGGTTAGGTTGGAAGGTCAGATTGATGTGCTAGAAGAATATGCTCGGACTGCCAGATTTGTAGTGCTGTTTTTCTGTCCAGGGTGCTTTTTAGGTTGAACATCTATACCAAGAGAAAAGCTCCTCTAGATAACTTTTCAAAAGGATGAAAATTATACTCATATGTATAGTGACAGGGATGCCAACGTTACGTTTTATTAAGTAAAATATATATTTTCTTTGAAACGGACGATTTTAATTTATTTGTTGTGGAGTTAGCACAGAGGAAGGAGTTAAAGTATAGCACCTTTAAATTTATGTAAAACTATGATCTAGCAATTACATACAACACTCCTCGGGATGTCTTTCCTTGAGCAGTAGTGTGATAGTGATGAGTGAGAGTGCAAGTGAAATTGTGAATTCAGTCCAAGTCTTTTACTTGTTTAAATGTGAGCAACACTTGGCCGTAAAAATGTAATGTTTTCATACAGATACTGTATTTATGTACTCCGTCATATATCTAAACAGTGAAGACGTGCATATTTTAGCCAAGTAATCAGTCTAAAGTGCCTTGTTTGTGAGAGGAATAACAGAATAACTCCAGTGGACTATAGGGACATTTACCAGAGACCTTCATTTAGGAGCAAATCCTTACTTCTACTTGATTCAAATTTTCAGTTGGTGTCAATGGGAAACTAAGTGAAAATTAAAAATTTGAAGTAGGAGTTAGGATTCACCACTAAGTGCATAAATATGAATAGGTATTCCTAACAACCGATTTTTGGTCATGAAAGAATTCCCCATTCATAGATTATGACCACTTACTTATTTAATATGTGCATCAAGTCATTTCTACATTGTTACATTTCAATAAATTGTTAGTCAAATGTACAATTTTTATTGATGCGTCACAGATTAAAAAGTGTCAAACAGAACTTGGAGAGAGAAATATGTGCTGATTGTATGTCGTTGTAGATCCCACCATGACAGAAAGACCCAATACCAAACAAATTAAATACCCTTTATTTTTCAAAAAATGGCAGAACTTTATCTGCACCAGTGATTTTATACCGCCTCACAATGAGAGCACTTGCTGACAAAGGCAAAACAGATTAAATAATTTAGTTACATTAATTAGTGACCCCAAACCAAAACAAACCTTTAAAACATTTGAGTATGAATGTAGCAGCTGACAATTTATAATTTATTTTAAATATATGTCTCTCCATTGCATAACTCTTCGTCGTTAATGGCATTGCATACCTGCTGTATAAAAACATGAAAATCGCCACTGATGAGATACAACCCCTCAATAGATTATCTTAAATCACAGCAGGCTGCTGAGGGGAGGATGGCTCATAACAATGGAGGGAATGGAATGGTATTAAACACATGGAATGGTACAGAACAAAACACATGGTTTCCATGTTTGATACCATTGAAATGTATTCCATTCCAGCCATTACTAGTCCTCCCCAATTAAGGTGCCACCAGCCGCCTGTGTCTTAAATAGAGAGATATATCTATACACAAAACTTCCAAAATAAAGGCTACACTTGAGTAAATGAGGGGTACAAATTATATTGAAGTCAGGTGCTTCCAATTGTGTGGTTCCTGAGTCAATTAAGCATATAACATCCCATCATGCTTTGGGTCATGTATAAAAATGCCCAGTTGCCCATGAGGGGTCTCAAAGGAGCATAGGGGGTTTAAAGGATGGTGTGGGTGTCTCAGTCACCAGATCCTAAGCATTTTCCACCACCATCAACAAAACAAAAGTATTACATTTATTGTGGAAGAATGGTATCGCATCCCTCCAATAGAGTTCCAGACACTTGTAGAATCTATTCCAAGGCGCATTGAAGCTGTTTGGGTGACCCAATGCCCTATTAAAGACACTATGTTGATGTTTCCTTTATTTTGGAAGTTATCTGTATATACACACAGGATACCCTATTGAAATCATTTTACAGCAGATTGACATGTACCGTAGAAAAATAGCATGCTTTTTTCGATCACGTGCAAAGTCATAGCTTGCAGAAATGTATAGAAAAACATAAGTTAGTGATTTAGGAAGAGGGGGAGTATTGGTACAGAATAACTATCACAACAAGCATATTAACAGTAACGTTTGTTACCCCCCCCATCCTATATCAACCAGTAAAATAACAATGTGTGTAACATATACACATCAAGGCAGTTAAACCCAGTGCTCCGAGTCCCACAATAATACTTCAAATTTGGCCACAATCTCTTTTCAAGCACATCACTCAGTAACTGGCAAACGGATTGAAATGTGATGGATAGGGCTACTTCAACAGTGGCAGTTTGAAAAGTCATTCAGGTACCCTACTTTTTCAACGAAAACAACAACAAAAAACGACATTTGGGGGAAAAGGAGAAATGTCTAGCACATAGTTGTGTACAATCGGAGCGGTGACATTGTGTAGGGTTTTGTGTTCGCCGTTCACAACAAACATCGTTTTACAGACAGACTGCAAGCTGATATAGAGATAGGGGCTGACTCCACACATCAGAACTAAAGCTCGTTTCCAGGGCTGCAGAATGACCCTAAAGCAGCCAGGGAGTTCATCCTGAAGATGTTCCAGGAGCAGAACCCAGACAGAGAAAAGACTGTCTACTTCACCTGTGACGCCGACAGAACATCCGCGAGAGGTTTGCCGCCTTCGAATACTCCCACCGCGGCCTCTTCGGGTACAACCTCATGCAGGCTTACGGTAGTGCAAGGAGTTAGCCGATATTGCTGTGTACAACCGAAACAGTGATGGTGTTTGTGATAGTGAAGTCCGTGTGTGTCTGCAAGATGTCCAGACAGTCCGTGTGTGAGAATGAAAGAGAAAGTCTAACCTGAGAGTTAGTAGTACACTGATGGAGGCACACCCTACTCTCCTAGCATGCATACACACACACTATAACAGTCAACGTTGTACTTTTGTCATGTCTCAGTGCTGGTTGGTGGCCCTATTAGAGTGGCCAATCAGTATTTGTGTAGACTCTCCCTGGCGTCTTCAAGCTTGGTAAGAACCCACTGCAGATAAACAAAACCACACACATTTTTAAAAAAAAACTACACCATCAAAAGTCACATTACAACTTGGAACCACATCCTACATAAACTATTGTGTAAGTTGTGTGTTGTTCACTGACAAATACTGTTTACTGTCTATAAAGAAAGCAAAAACTGGCAGCAGTTTATATTTATGTTATGCTAACCCACCTTGGCTATTTCTGGACTTCTGAAGTTTATAATCTTCCCAAACTCTTTGGCATGAAACACAGACTTCACTCTCTCCTGAAACACACACAGGAAATAGTTTTTAGTTCAACACGACTTCTGAGAAATAGGGGGATGTACTGGTGAGATACTGTCGGCACTAGAACCTCTAAAACAGTCATTTTGAATGTATTGATTTTATTACTCTGCCATGTTTTAAAGTCATGTCCACCTCTGTCCTTGACTTGTCCTAAATAAGTCTGTAGAACACACTGCCCTTGTTAGAATCTTAACATCACAAACAGAACTGGAGTTTTAACCAGTTTTAGGAAGGCATGTCATTATTTGAATGGGTCCCCCCCCTCCTCCCGACAGCACGGCCTGCTCCACTCATTCTCCCGACATTGGAATAGAGCTCCCTCCCGCTGTGCAAAACAAGGCACATGCACAGCCGTTGTACTGAGGAATGACAAGACAGCACTCACACTTTACCAAAGCAAGTCAAGAAATAACATCACTGTCATGAGCACCATGCAGCCAACAGTTGCCATCGACGGGGACACGTTAAGAGAAAACGGGATACTACGACGCGCTACAACCAAGCAAAGGCATGTCAATATTACATAATACGCATCGCCATATATAGATCAACGTATGTGACGCATTATGCTCTTCTGTATAAACACGTGTTGTTTTTCCTATGGGAAAATCAATGCTCATGTTTTACTACTCTATACTGTTCCATAGGATGGTGTGTATGTTTTGGCTTAGAAGGCACGGCTGTACTCTGAAATGAGGCACCCGCCGGCTGGCCTGTTGCTGTTTTCTATAACTGGCTTGACTTGGCTGCTATCAACGCACAAGTGTTGTACAAGCAGTGCATCAACGACACCATGCCCAGGAGAGACTTCATCATGAGTCTGGCATACGGGCTACGTGACAGAGACATGGGGGCCAAGGCAGCAGCAAAGATTCCACACGAGCCAAATTGCGCACCGCTCCCAGGGGTGGAGACAGCGCCAGGTGGCCAGACGCACAAAGAACAGAACCCAAGACAGCTGTTTGTGGGAAGTGTTTCATGCAAGTGAAAGTGGTGCCATTGCCATTGATGCCATTGCTTAAAATGCAAACCATGTAAGCATGAGCTGACAATAATTGACTGCTGTCATATCAACACATTCATTATAAAACGCAATTATTGATTTTGTGCAGATTTTCACTAATTATCAAGCACATTTGGCGCTTATAATGATGTTTAGGTTACTCTTTTAATCATTTGACCGAGCGTATTGCTGACCTGGCTTTGTGGTTGGGGTATTTTGTAAAAAAACAAAAAAAACACATGATTTCTGTTTCATAGTTGTAACAAAAGACCATGACTATAAAATTGATTGAACAGTTCAATTTGTGTTTTTACATATAGCCTACAGTAACAAACTAATGAAAATGCTATTTTATTATTATAAAATGTTACTTAATTAACGCCTTCATGAACACAACCAAATTATTATTTTACCAATAGCATATATGAAACGTATTAATTAGACTGTCAGAAAGTTGTAGTCAGAATGACTGCTCATTAGCTGGAAGGGGTGTTCCTCGAGGCCCAGCAGTTCTAGTGTTTATACAGAGGCACAAACAGTTTGGATGCAAATGAGTGAAGGGGTATTTCCTAGGCAGGCGTGAGTATCATGATGGTTGGAAACGGGAGTGGTTATTCAGATGGACATGATGAGCAGTTTGATAAAGGAGAGCTTCATATGGTAGTTAGTCATTTGTGTGTTCCTGTGTATGGATGACAATAAGCAGATGAGGATACCTTGGCCTCGATCCGAAGCCGCCTCCCTTCCACGATCATGGGCTCCTTGGTGAACTCGTCGAACAGATACTGCCACTCGCAGGTCAGCTGCCCAAATGTACCTTTGGTCACGAAAAAGATTCCCCTGGTGAAAGGCAAGAGAGGTAGAGCCTCAGAACATTCACTGACAGACAAGACGGTGACACAGGAAGTGAAACAGCAGCACTCTGTAGGTCACTGCAGTCCACTTTTAGAAACAAACCCCAGCCAGCCTCTTACCTTTTGGTGATCATCAGGAAATCAGACTCGTTCACTTTGGCGTGCGCAAAGTATCTGTACTTGGCGAACCTTCCATTTTCAATTTTCTAAAAAAGAAATATTAACTTATCAGGTTCTCTCAAACACATTTTTGGGAAAATATGCACACATTTATCAAATTGGGTATATAAAACACATATGCTACGCTAAGTCTACTGTTGATATGATACATAAACGAGTCACTCGGTACCTTTTTCCAAAGTTAGATTAAAATGGCTTCAGGATGTTGACCATTCACACAGGCTCTGGCAGATGATCTGATGGGTATTGTTACTGATCTACACCTACTTTCCCTCCTGATCTGACAACAACTTGTATACTGGACACATCCTAGTGTGTTTGATTACGTCCTTCCTTTCTCCCTTCTTTGAAGAAATTCTGACATGGCTGGAATGAAGAAAGCTGTGCTACAACAGTTGCTTACACATCAAATTGCATAAGATCAGTGATCACTTCAAGGGAACCAAGGTTGCTTTTAAAAATATTCAAAAACAGGGCCATCCTCTTTGACCCGGAGACATGTCAAACAGCATCTAAAATGTTCCACTGCGGTACACTGATACTTCCTTGAGTCCAATGTATACCTGTTATAGACCGATTATAAACTGCTCATAACAGCATGTTAATGAGTGTTGATGAAGTGAAGGGAAAAGGTAGGGATGAGAAGACGAAATAGATGTTTCAAAATGCACTTTATTCAGAAGGGAAGTGGTGCTGGCTATGAGTATATGACTGCGCGCATAGCAAGGACTCTTATGAAAGAGGGAGGGGCCAAAATGCCAAGAGGGAGGACGGCTGACAGACTATTGCATGAATCCAGTCCAGACCAATACAATAGATTTCATATTAACTTAAAGATGGAATCTGCATTAGGGGAAACAGCACCACTGTCCACCCCAGCACCTTTCTTATCGTTTTTGTTTTGTGGACAGAGGTGAGCATGCTAGCAGATACCCATAGACTTCCAGTCATTGTGCTAACGCTAGTTAGCATTGGCTTGCAAAACTACCTCCAACTTCCTTCATACTGGACACAGAGACATAAAAATAGTATCCACTAGTTCATCTGACTCTGGGGAAATAGATACAAAAATCCAGAAGTGTCCCTTTAAGGATTCCAGCTTTAATATGAATAATATCAACTTGCTCTAAAATAGAATATTCTGAATTATTTTCAGAACAAATATTATGATTGACGAGTCTCTTGGCTTTCTGACTCCTCCCCCTTACATGATAGGGTAGAAGGTTGGATGACAGAAGACAGTTAAAATAAGTAGAATTATGGTTTTACATGACAAAATGCAAGGGGTCCTGCAGCAGCAGAATCCTGAGAATACATGGGTGTTTAATAAAAACAATTGAAATACAGTGCACGTCTAGAGTTACCAAAAATTACGAACAGCCGAGAATGACAAATTGGCTGGCAGCTGGTTATTCGTGTTATTCGGGATGCATTGAATGTTAAAATATCCTGCTGGAGCAGGCTACTCCACATTGACTGACAACACATTAAAAGCTATGGAAGACCAAAGCATCAACTAGGACTTAGCAATTCCATTCTAGCTGTCATCATCATCATTGCCAGTCCTACTCCATTCAGTGAAGGCCACCCTTTTCTGTGGACATGACAAGAGAGAAGACAAAGCCAATGTCAGAACAGACAAGCCCGTCTCTAATAATCTCTAGCGCTACAAAAACATCTAGTTTCCATTGAAGCAAATGATCACATTTCACCAATTAAAAACGCCAGTACAGTGGTAACAGTGCAGCTTCAAGATAAACTACGAAAGACCAAAGCATTAACTAGTGCTTATCAATTCCATTCTACTTGTTATCATCCACATCAACAATAGTAACAATAACACATTTGATATGTATAGCGCTTGTTCATCATCATCATCACTGACAGTTCTACTCCCTTCAGTGAAGGCCACCGTTTTCTGTGGACATGACAAGAGAGAAGACAAAGCCAATGTCAGGACAGACAGACACACGCACATACAGACAGACAGAGACAGAGAGACAGACACTACTATTAAATCTCCAGCTCTACGGATATCTTGTTTTTTTGCATTGAATAAAATGACGACGTCACTTCAGCATTCTCAGTGACACATCAATACAGAAGTACAGTACAGCTTCAAGATGATCTGTTAGTACTCAAGCTACAGCTAGAAACCACAAGTATAGTGACCCCACAACCACACTACAGCCAACACCTCAATGCCTTGGCTCACTACAGCTTCTGCTCACGACGGTCCCATTCCACTACGGCCCTACAGGCCACTGACAAGAGTTGGGTCCATTCCATTTAAACTCAGAGTCAAATTGAATTGACTGAATTGAAATGGAATTGGCCACAACTCCGGTCATGTTCCTGCTCGACTACATTGCAGACGTGTGCCCGATTTTACAACGCCTGGATAGGTTATTTAACATATCAGCTAACCACGTCATATGATATAGCAATCTGATGCCCGACTGCACAGTCCATGACGTGGAATGCAACCATTGGTTTATGCAACGCAACGCATGCGTATCTAGTCGGGCAAGAACTCGACCTCTGCCATTTACATCACTAAGTGGGACTCACACACAGAGAGCTACAACAGCCATACGGCTATGGGAGAACTTTAGAGCAGGTGGGTGAAAGCACATAATCACAGGATGAAAGAGATAATGACGATGAAAATCTATCGGGACTGAGAAGCAATAAGGGGTTGAGAAGTGGAGCGAGAGATGGAGAGCAAGGGGGTGTTTCTATGTGAGGCCACACTCATTAACATGAACCCTGACCTCAGGGTCGTGTTCATTAGGACACGAGAGCCAAAACTATTTCAAAAGTTTTGCAACAGAAAACAAAGATGAGCGTTTCTTATTGGACAGGTTCATGTAGTCCCTTCCCGATGTCAGTTTTTTTTCTTCCATTTGGTGCCTAATGAACACCACCCAGGTCAGGGGAGCCATCTGTTTAGAGGACATAAGGGTTAGTTTTGTTTCCCCGAGAATTCCTGTTACCTGTAGCATCTGGCTGCCGATGCCCTCTCTTTCCTTGTATGGTCGGATGACCCCGTCCTCGTGGATGAAGCGAGGCGGACGCAGACTCTCCACATCCTGGGACGTCTCAGCCGCCCTCTTGATGCCCTGGAAGGTGCTGCTGGCCATGTCGATGATGCCTCCAGTGGGTCTGGCCACAGCACCCACTAGCCCCTTGCCCACACCCTTAAAGAAGCCCGCCGCACCCTCCTTCTGAGCACCTTTAATGGGCTTGGTGACAATCCCTGTGATCCCACTGACAAAGCCCTGAGACGTAGAAAAGGCGAGTGTTACAGACAGAGCAGCAGAGTTGAGAGAGAATCGGCCTGAGAGACTGTTTCTACTGCTCAGCTATACTGGTTGTGTTCAATTGACAACAATGCTCATCTTCAATTTTGCTATGTTGGGTCCTACTGAACAGGTCCCGGTTGTGCTGGTGTTGCTGGGTCAGACTATCAGAGACCAGTTAGGCTGTACTGGTGTTAGCATACTATAGTAGGTCAGACTCACAGACACCAGTCCTTTGCCTCCGCGGGTCAGGCCCTCTCTCAGGCCGCTAGGCTGCTTGTTAATGGCCTCCCGTCTCTTCTGCTGGTACTCCTCGTCCATCGTCATGGCAGCCACACCCTTCGCCATGGCGCCTGTGATCCTGGAGGCAGCGCCCGCAATGCCACCTGGGAGAGGGGACAGCGTGAACACACAGTGGAGAAGAAGAGAGAGGGGCCAAGTAGATAGGAGAGAGAAGAGAGAGATATGTCAGGGGGGGAACACAGTTAAGTCGGAAGTGGAGGGATGGCAATGAAGGAACTAAAGAGAATCAAGGTTGGCAGAAAAGAGATGAGCGAGAGCATTACTTACCTACTGCTCCTCCTACCAGCGCTTTCACCCCCAGCGCCATACCCTCCACAAACTCCTCTGGCCCCTGGATAGCTCCCTGGGGAAGCCCAAAACAGAGTTACTCAGATACATGCCATCTACATGGATAACTACCGCACTGTGTCAAGTATTACACATCCATACTGGTAGTGTTCGGTGCTACAAGGGATTTAGCACCTACCTGGTGTGGTTCATATTGGTTGTACTGTGGTCTCACCTGATAGGGCTCGTAGAAGAATGCCTCCACTCCCTCCGACAGACCTCTAATGAGTCCAAAGGGGTTTCCCAGCACGTCCAAGCCCAACACCAGCACATACATCTGCTTTATCGCCTGGGACACAGATGAGAACACGGCTCAGTCGTGTATCATAGTAACTCAATGAGTTGTTAGAAAGGGGAATCCTAACATGAGGAACCTGGATTGAACTAACATTTTTCACATGAATCATTAATTGAAGTGGGAACATTTGCGTTGGACGTGCACATTTTCAGTTAGGATTTGGCCATTAGAGCCCACTTGGAGTGGAATGTGTGTGAGACGTTACCTGTTTCGAGTAGTGTCTGATGACCTCCCATTGTAGTTGCTGGCGAGTGCGAAACTGGAAGGTCAGCTCGAAGAAGGCCAATCTAGGGAAGTTGCAGAAAATGACTTTGGGTCAGACACTAGCGTAAATGTATACAAAAAAAGGACATGGTTGAATAAAGCCTTGCCATAAGCAAATAATTAACATTAAGAGGTTTTGTAGAGTCTCTGTATGGTTTGTGTGTGTGTGTGTGTGTGTGTGTGTGTGTGTGTGTGTGTGTGTGTGTGTGTGTGTGTGTGTGTGTGTGTGTGTGAGAGCGAGCCATTGCCATTTCACATGATACATTCTACTCTGGTTAAGTCACTATTTCCTATATTCTCAGAGTTGACCCTGAGTTGGCTCTAGAAAATGTCTCCTCCATATTTATTCCCCTGGCAGATGAACACACCCTATTAAACAATTCAGTCAAAAGATAGAAAACCAAGGGTTAGCTCTTCGGGGCCATCTGAGCTCATTCAGATGAATCAGGTCTGGGCCAAAGAAAGAAAACCTGACTTTAGTGCACTGGAAATCTTTCAGACAATTTAGAAAACAGACTTACTATCTCAAGTAAGAAAGCCAAATCAAGCCCCATCTCTGACTTCTGGTGATTCTTCAAAATTGTGGAAAACAAACGCACAGAAGCGTACAAATTCCTCTTTTTCCCTGCCATGCAAGTTGTCTGACTGGCATCACAACTGAGAAGAATGGGATAAGCGATGCTTTTATTCATCATTTTATCATCATCGACAGGCTTTTTATTTGAGAGAAACGGTGGTTTAATTGACCCTAGTCGGTCGATCAACTGCTCTTCCCTCTGCCAGCCCTTAACAGATTCACTAGAAGTTGAATCAGCTTTCATTTCAACAATTTACTATCTGTCATGTGCTAGATGCCTTGCTTAAGATTGATGTAAAACAAATACACGGGGGCTGAAATGCTTGTTCCAGTTTTAATGCAGCCCTCTGCCCCCCTGATTGCTGAATGATTAACCTGTATTTTTAACCTGACGATTATATCTGGTACTATCCTCGAGCTTTTGAAGGCGGCCCGTGTACTACCCCTTCAAAAGGTGGTGACCCTTGTGAACTAAATAAAATTTTAAAAAATTAAATCGCCTTATTTCGAAACTTTCTTGCCTAGCGAAAATCTTAGAATCCTTGATTAATTCTCAGCTAAGATTATTCTTATATTTGAAATGTATTCTAAATGTACATCAGTCAGGTTTTAGACCAGGTCATGCCACTAGCTCTGCTGCATCCCTAGTTGTACTGTACGGATAAAAGGCAACATTGTGCTGCCCTCTTCATTGACCTGTCAAAGGCTTTCGTTACGGTTGATCACTCACTGCTAATCTAAAGGTTTTCCTCAATTGGCCTAGACCAGGCTGTATCTACTGATGGTGTTAAAAAATCAGGCTTCCTGGATATTACGAAAGGTGTCCTGAAGGGGTCAATTCTGGGTCCTGTACTTTTTACTGTTTACACTAACAATATTGATTTTTAACCTGCACTTGTATGCCAATGATACTGTTTTGTATGCTATTGCCCTGACTGTTGACCAGACTCTATCTGAACTACAGTCTGCTTTCATTATATTACATAATAACTTTGACCTGAAATTAGTATTGAATGCAGGTAAAACTAAGTATACATTATTTTCTGGAGCAGATAAATATACCTCTGATGATTTAAGCATACAGTGGTACTTCCTTTAAAGGTTGCGTCATACGGCAGCACGCAGAATTCTATGGCACGTTATTAAGATGCCAGCCATTGTTACCATTAATGCTAGTTAGTGCTAGTTTTATGTCAGAACACAGTATATGGGATTGATTGGAAGATATTTAGCTTAATTAATTAGACTAATATTATGGTGCTTCTATCCCAAGAAAAACAAAACCCTCAGGGTTTTCATTCGGATGGAACGTAAAATATGGCGCTGTATAACGTGACGGTCTGGAGAAGACTACAGTACTAAGAGCATAACATTTCCACACCCTAATTGTAGTCTAACCAATACCCAAAAGGAGATTCAGTGAAAATAAACATCTAATTGATTTATCAAGACCAGTCCCCATGCTTGTCTCAGAGCAGCACGAAACAGTGCTAAAATAGTTGTAGGCTATTGCTTCAAATCCTATTGCTTCTAACTTCAATATGCTTTTTAAATAAATAAGACCTACACTTTTAACAGCACATTACTCAACACTAGTGAGACATCTCGCCTACAGTAGGCCTACAGTATATCTACAAATATATTTTTTTCAATGACGTGACTCTCAGCCAATAATTAGATTTTGAGGATTGGAGAATTCAAAATTAATATATAAGGGGCATATCTGATCTGTGAGAATATCTAAGGGGCTTTTATTAGAGGTGGACTGATTATGATTTTTCAACGCCGATACCAATTATTGGAGTACCAAAAAAAAACAATAACGATTAAAATGGCCGATATATATATATATATACACACACACACAGTGCGGAGAACAAGTATTTGATACACTGCCGATTTTGCAGGTTTTCCTACTTACAAAGCATATAGAGGTCTGTAATTTTTTATCATAGGTACACTTCAACTGTGAGAGACGGAATCTAAAACAAAAATCCAGAAAATCACATTGTATGATTTTTAAGTAATTCATTTGCATTTTATTGCATGACATAAGTATTTGATACATCAGAAAAGCAGAACTTAATATTTGGTACAGAAACCTTTGTTTGCAATTACAAAGATCATACGTTTCCTGTAGTTCTTGACCAGGTTTGCACACACTGCAGCAGGGATTTTGGCCCACTCCTCCATACAGACCTTCTCCAGATCCTTCAGGTTTCGGGGCTGTCGCTGGGCAATGCGGACTTTCAGCTGGGTTCAGGTCTGGGTTCATTGGGTTCAGGTCTGGAGACTGGCTAGGCCACTCTAGGACCTTGAGATGCTTCTTACGGAGCCACTCCTTAGTTGCCCTGGCTGTGTGTTTCGGGTCATTGTCATGCTGGAAGACCCAGCCACAACCCATCTTCAATGCTCTTACTGAGGGAAGGAGGTTGTTGGCCAAGATCTCGCGATACATGGCCCCATCCATCCCCTCAATACGGTGCAGTCGTCCTGTCCCCTTTGCAGAAAAGGATCCCCAAAGAATGATTTATCTACCTCCATGCTTCACGGTTGGGATGGTGTTCTTGGGGTTGTACTCATCCTTCTTCTTCCTCCAAACACGGCGAGTGGAGTTTAGACCAAAAAGCTATATTTTTGTCTCATCAGACCACATGACCTTCTCCCATTCCTCCTCTGGATCATCCAGATGGTCATTGGCAAACTTCAGACGGGCATGGACATGCGCTGGCTTGAGCAGGGGACCTTGCGTGCGCTGCAGGATTTTAATCCATGACGGCGTAGTGTGTTACTAATGGTTTTCTTTGAGACTGTGGTCCCAGCTCTCTTCAGGTCATTGACCAGGTCCTGCCGTGTAGTTCTGGGCTGATCCCTCACCTTCCTCATGATCATTGATGCCCCACGAGGTGAGATCTTGCATGGAGCCCCAGACCGAGGCTGATTGACCGTCATCTTGAATTTCTTCCATTTTCTAATAATTGCTCCAACAGTTGTTGCCTTCTCACCAAGCTGCTTGCCTATTGTCCTGTAGCCCATCCCAGCCTTGTGCAGGTCTACAATTTTATCCCTGATGTCCTTACACAGCTCTCTGGTCTTGGCCATTGTGGAGAGGTTGGAGTCTGTTTGATTGAGTGTGTGGACAGGTCTCTTTTATACAGGTAACGAGTTCAAACAGGTGCAGTTAATACAGGTAATGGGTGGAGAACAGGAGGCTTCTTAAAGAAAAACTAACAGGTCTGTGAGAGCCGGACTTCTTACTGGTTGGTAGGTGATCAAATACTTATGTCATGCAATAAAATGCAAATGAATTACTTAAAAATACAATGTGATTTTCTGGATTTTTGTTTTAGATTCCGTCTCTCACAGTTGCAGTGTACCTATGATAAAAAATTACAGACCTCTACATGCTTTGTAAGTAGGAAAACCTGCAAAATCGGCAGTGTATCAAATACTTGTTCTCCCCACTGTATATATAAAAAAATATATATATATATTTTGGAGATTTCGTTTTCAAAGTGTCTTAGACCGCTGCGCCACTCGGGCGCTGTACAATGTGACCGGTCGGGAGTAGACTACAGTACTACAGTAAGAGCAAAATAATCCTAACATTTCCACACACTAATTGTAGTCTAAGTTTCTCTAAGAATAAAAACCTTAGTGTAACAACAGTTTTAGTAAGTAACACTGAAGTCGTGCACAATTATCAGTTCCTATTTGGTTGATGTCGCCCATTCATTGTCAGTTAGAGACACAGTAGCGCCTTGGGGCCCAAAAGCATAATCAGTGCTCTAACTCTCCCTTGCGCTGGTCTGGAGTGATGAAGTGGTGACGCAGCCTACCGTACTAAACCACAAATTACCTCTAAATCCCGCTGCATAATCTCAAAACCTTTAGTGGAGCAACCACTGTATGTACTTTGGATGGTGTCTACAATATTAATGTCCCTTATTACAAATATCTGGGCATCTGGATAGATGAAAAGCGGTCTTTCAAAAATAAAATTGATGAGTTAGTTAAGAAACTGAGAATAAAAATGGGCTTCTATAGAAATAAGCCCTGCCTCTCGCTAAATAGTAAAGAGCAGATTATTCAGTCAACGTTCCTATCGGTCCTAGACGATGGCGACATCATCTATATGAACGCACTTCATTAAAGCAGTTCGAGGCAGTTTATCATAGCGCACTGCGCTTTTTTACGGGCGCCAATTTTGACTCTCTTATCGTTTTGACGTGACGTACAGTAGGTTGATACATTGCCATGTTCTCATTTATAAATCCCTTTTACAAAAACTCCCACTGTACCTAATATCTTTACTAAACTTTAGACATACGAGTTACCACACCAGGTGTCAGGGATGGTTAACTCTGGGAATTCCTTTGGTCTCTACTGAGTTACGTACATCAGGTACATCATCATTCTTGCTCCTTATTTGTGAAACAATCTTCAAAATGTTCTTAAATGTGATGTTCTGGTGCCTCTAGTGTAATTCAGAAAGCTGATTGAGGACCTTATTACTGATGAATATGTTTGTTTTTTATGACCGTGTTGTTCTTTCTGCTTGCGTTACGTATTTATATTGATGTGTGTATTTTCTGTAATTCAGGGCTCATCTGCTTGGTCTCAGTATGACTCCCTGATAAATTAAAAGGTTAAATAAAACAAAAGTGTATGTGTACATACTTGAAGACGACATCCTGCACGTCAGTGAGGGTTGCTCCGATGCTTTTCAGCAGCAGATTGAGGGACTGGACAGGGATGATCTCGGTCTCCCTCTTCTCCTTGTTACCATCCTCTCCTCCAGAACTCAGAGAGAAACTCAGGTGCAGCTGCCAAACAAACATGCGTCATAGATAGATCATCCCTAGGACAGTTTTCCTAACCCGATGATGTGACCAGGAAAAAGTCCAAGCCCATACGTTTTTACTGGTCAGAAGCCCTTACTATGGTACATACTTGGTCAGTAACACTTCGTTACAATTGCTAGGCCATTTAGTCATGGTTTGTCCTAAATGCAATTTATAAACTTGTGGTTCGAGCACGGAATGCTGATTGGCTGACAGACGTGGTATATCAGACCGTATACCACGGGTATGACAAAACGTTGGTAACCAGTTTTTAATAGCAATAAGGCACCTTGGGGGTGTGCGATATATGGCCAATATACCAAGGCTAAGGGATGTGTCCAGGCACTCCGCGATACGTCGTGCATAAAAACAGCCCTTAGCCGTGGTATATTGGCCATCTACCACACCTACACGTGCCTTATTGCTTAAATAAAATACACAGTGAACGCACTGTGGTGACACCGAAGCTTACCTTGATAGGAGAGATGTGGAAGTACTCATAGAGACTGATAGGGGACGTGTCAGTGGCCGAGACGTCGTTGAGCTCTGTCTTCAGATACTCTATGTCCTTCTCAAACAACTCCACCTGAACACCACACACAGAGACAGACGAGAGATACAATGGTCTTAGCCCTGATAGGCTCTTTGCACATGCTAGTTCAATTTAGCTTTCTGGTTCGTTACGAACTCAGAAGCTAATTGAACTAGCATATGCAAAGAGCACCACTAGAGATTATTGAGGCTACTGTAATTGAGGTAGGTAGTGGGTTGTGGTAGTAATGTGGGGAGGTCAATTGTGGGGAAGAGAGATGGGGGTCTCACTCAACATTGTGCTGCCTTATTTATAGACCTTTCCAAGGCCTTACACACTGTTGACCATCAAATGTTGACCATCACATTCTCATTCAAAAGGTTAACTGAATTGGGCCTGGATCAGGCTTCTTGGAAGTGGTTTGAGAATGATCTGTCAGACAGGACACAATGTGTGATTTCTGATGGTGTTCAGTCTAGTTTCCTGGGTATTCTGAAAGGTGTACCGCAGGGGTCGGTATTGGGACCTGTTCTCTTGACTATTTCTATAAATAATATCAGTCTGTAAATATTAAGCTGTATGCAGACAATACTGATATGTATGCCATCGCCCCAACTGTAGAACAGGTGTTGTTCGAGCTGCAATCTGACTTTGTTGCCTTACAAAAAGTCCTGGTTGGTTTAAAATGTGTACTTAATGTGGGTAAGACTAAATATATATATTGTTCTCTAATTCTCACAAAAATGTTTCAGATGGACTACATATTTATTCATTGAACGGTTCTCCCATCGATCGTGTTCCCGCCAATAATTATCCGGGCATTTGGATTGACAAGGATTTAACAAAATATATATATATAATAATAAAAAAACGGATGAAAAAAAAAAAAATGATTTAAAGTGGGCTTATTTTTTAGAAATAGATCTAGATAATCCCTAAACAGCAAAAAGCAGATTGTACAGTCAACTTTCCTGACAGTTGTTGACTACGGTGACACCATTTAGCAGAACACAGCAGCCACTCTTAAACCTTTGTATAGCATTTACCATAGCGCCCTTACTTTCATCACAGGTAGGGCTGACCCCAATTAGTTGACTGATCGATTCTTTGGTCGTTAGGCTGTTGGTCGACCGAGATTGTTTTAGTCGAGCAGTAACAAATATATTTGCACCCATCTCAGTGAACTAATCCATTGCGGAGGCCGAGACTAAAAGCCAATTATTGCTTAATTCGAAAACATGGTCAGAAGCTCCATATGGAGGGTTTGACACAACTGCAGAGCCTCCAGAGGCCAAATCGAGCTCCGTACCGCATCACTATGTGCCTCCCAAACTCTAACAATGCGGAGGGCTCTGTGTAGCTCCGGATTAACAGGATTGGTTGACGGTAGGTGGGGGCGGTACGTCCAGTATCAACACAAACTCACTTGACAACAGCTCTGCACTGCTCCGCGAAGCACAAGTAGTATGAATGTCCTGACTTCTGATGAGGCCATTCTTGCCCTGACTTCTGCTGAGGCCATAAATGCTGCATGGCCAATGCAGACATTGGATTGACCATGGCTCAGATGTACAATGCACTTCTCGCTCTCCAGAACGCGTTCTCCTGCCAATTTTTGCAAATGTATTGTTTCATAACTTCATTGTGCAAATTGTTTGCATTTGATTGTTAGTGTATATCTTTTTGTACTTTTGACCCCTTTATCCTCCCCAATTTCGTGATGTATCCAATTGGTAGTTACAGTCTTGTCCCATCACTGCAACTCCCGTACGGACTCAGGAGAGGCAAAGGTTGAGAGCCATGCATCCTCCGAAACATGACCCTGCCAAGCCGCACTGCTTCTTGACACACTGCTTGCTTAACCCGGAAGATATGCCGCACCAATGAACAACTGGCGACCGAGCGCGAGGAGTCGTTAGAGCACGATGAGACAAGGACATCCCGGCAGGCCAAACCCTCACCTAACCCTGTGCCACTCGGGAGGCCTATCAATTCCTCATTAGGTATACAGTGCATTCGGAAAGTATTCAGACCCCTTGACTTTTTCAACGTTACAGCCTTATTCTAATTTGGATTACTTTATTTATTTTTTTACTCAATCTACAAACAAGACCACATACTGTCAAAGCAAAATCAGGTTCAGAATATTTTTTTATACATTTGCAAAATTAACTGAAATATCACATTTACATAAGTATTCAGACCCTTTACTCAGTACTTTGTTGAAGCACCTTTGGCAGTGATTTGGGTACAGCCCTGTATTTGGGGAGTTTCTCCCATTCTTCTTTGCAGATCCTCTCAAGCTCTGTCAGGTTGGATGGGGAGCATCGCTGCACAGGTATTTTCAGTTCTCTCCAGAGATGTTCGATCAGGTCCAAGTCTGGGCTCTGGCTGGGCCACTCAAGGACATTCAGAGACTTGTCCCGAAGCCACTCCTGCGCTGTCTTGGCTGCGTGCTTAGGGTCATTGTCCTGTTGGAAGCTGAACCTTTGTCCCAGTCTGAGGTCCGGAGCAGTTTTTCATCAAGGATGAAGCTTTACTCCATCAATCCTGACTAGTCTTCCAGTCCCTGCCGTTGAAAAACACCCCCACAACATGATGCAGCAACCACCATGCTTCACCATAGGGATGGTGCCAGGTTTCCCTCCCAGACGTGACACTTGGCATTCAGGCCAAAGAGTTCAATCTTGGTTTCATCAGACCAGAGATGCTTGAAAACAAAGATTTTAGTGTCCAACAAGCTTTCTCTACCCTTAACCTTGTTCTGACCACCTTTCCAAAACAAAGGTAATGTGGTTTGGTAAGAAGAATGCCCCTCTTCCCACAGGTGTGATTACTACCTCTGAGGGTTTAGAGCTTGAGGTAGTCACCTCATACAAGTACTTGGGAGTATGGCTAAATGGTGCACTGTCCTTCTCTCAGCACATATCAAAGCTGCAGGCTAAAGTTAAATCTTGACTTGGTTTCCTCTATCGTAATTGCTCCTCTTTCACCCCAGCTGCCAAACTAACCTTGATTCAGATGACCATCCTACCCATGCTAGATCACGGAGACAATTTATAGATCGGCAGGAAAGGGTGCTCTCGAGTGGCTAGATGTTCTTTACCATTCGGCCATCAGATTTGCCACCAATGCTCCTTATAGGACACATCACTGCACTCTATACTCCTCTGTATACCAGTCGCAAGACCCACTGGTTTACGCTTATTTATAAAACCCTCTTAGGCCTCACTCCCCCCTATCTGAGATATCTACTGCAGCCCTCATCCTCCACATACAACACCCGTTCTGCCCTGGGTCGATCATCTTTTCAGTTTGCTGCAGCTAGCGACTGGAACGAGCTGCAACAAACACTCACACTGGACAGTTTTATCTCAATCTCTTCATTCAAAGACTTAATCATGGACACTCTTACTGACAGTTGTGGCTGCTTTGTGTGATGTATTGTTGTCTTTACCTTCTTGACCTTGGTGCTGTTGACTGTGCCCAATAACGTTTGTACCATGTTTTGTGCTGCTACCATGTTGTGTTGCTACCATGTTGTTATGTTGTGTTGCTACCATGCTGTGTTGTCATGTGTTGCTGCCTTGCTATGTTGTCTTAGGGCTCTCTTTATGTAGTGTTGTGTTCTCTCTTGTTGTGATGCGTGTTTTGTTCTATATTTATATTGTATTTATTTTAATCCCAGGCCCTCGTCCCCGCAGGAGGTCTTTTGCCTTTTGGTAGGCCGTCATTGTAAAAAATAATATGTTCTTAACTGACTTGCCTAGTTAAATAAAGGTTAAATAAATTTTAAAAACATTTAAAAAAGGGTCAGAGTTGTTTAGGTGCTTTTTGGCAAACTTCAAGCGGACTGTCATGCCTTTTACTGAGGAGTGGCTTCCGTCTGGCCACTCTACCATAAAGGCCTGATTGGTGGAGTGCTGCAGAGATGGTTGTTCCATCTCCTCAGAGGAACTCTATCAAAGTGACCACCGGGTACTTGGTCACGTCCCTGACTAAGGCCCTTCTCCCCTGATTGCTCAGTTTGGCCGGACGGCCAGCTCAAGGAAGAGTCTTGGTGGTTCCGATCTTCTTCCATTTAAGAATGATGGAGGCCACTGTGTTCTTGGGGACATTAAATGCTGCAGAAATGTTTTGGTACTCTTCCCCAGATCTGTACCTCGACACAATCCTGTCTCGGAGCTCTACGGACAATTCCTTTGACCTCATGGCTTGGTCTTTGCTCTGACATGCAGTCAACTGTGGGACCTTTTATAGACAGGTGTGTGCCTTTCCAAATCATGTCAAAATCAATAGAATTTACAAAAGGTGGACTCAAAGTTATGGAAACATCTAAAGGGTGATCAATGGAAACAGGATATACCTGAGCTCAATTTTGAGTCTCATAGCAAAAGGGTCTGAATACTTATGAAAATAAATGTTTTTTTTATTTTTTATAAATTAGCAAACATTTCTAAAAAACAGTTTATCCTTTGTCATCATGGGGTCTTGTGAGTAGATTGATGAGAATGTTTAAAAAAAATCAATTTTAGAATAAGGCAATAACATAACAAAATGTGTAAAAAGTCAAGGGGTCTGAATACTTTCCGAATGCACTGTATCACCAGTAGTACATTCACCATTTATTCCTATAATTTCTAATCTATAATATTTGTTACTTTGGTTACGGTCCTTTCTTTTAATGCATTCAATATTATTATTCCAGTCTGCCTGTTTTCATTGTCAGAGTGGACACATTGTTTGCGGAGTGCACAATCTATGCTACACTTGTGAGAAACAAGTTTAGGATGATTTAATTCCATTTATGAGTTCCGTCAATTTAGTCATTGTCTTTTGTTTGGAGCGCTCCTGTCGATGTTGAGTAAGGATGAGCACACACAGAAGTGGGCCTATAGGCTACCTGGCCTGCTCGCCAACGTAATCATATAAAACTGCCCATTTGGGGATCTGATAGTATTTCAGATTGGCTTAACGCACCACCACTAATAACCTCTGGAGCTTCTCAAAGTAATGTTTTCTTCACCTCAAACAGCAGGAAAACAAAGTCTGTTTTTACATGCATTGAGAATTACAATAGTTCCTCAATGCATTTGAAAAAAAATTATAGTGCTCGCCCTTTCGATAACCACTCAGAGTGAAAGGGAAACATGTCATGCTCTGATCCAGCATTAACGTCATAAAATAGGCTTCTTATCAGTGTTTGACTTGGACTGAAATAGGTTCCGGTACTCATTTTGGGTGTGGTACTGTTTATATTTAGGTGCAGGAGCTCAACAATACTTTTGAGCTAATATTCTATAAGAGGAACAGGAGCTCAAGCAGTAGAACATTTGAGGTGCCGGTACTCAGCTCCGGTGAGCTCCTGCCCAAGTCAAGCACGGCTTCTTACCCCTTGCACAAATAGCCTACAGCTGTGTCTGTCCCGAGCTCACAGGCACAGGAAACTCTGAGGGCCCAGAATATTTTATACAATGTTGTAAGTTCACTAGCACAAGCTTCGGGCTAGACCCAAGTTTATACAATGTTTTAAGTTTGTTGCAGACAGACCATGTGTAGCCAATGTGATTTATAGGATATTTCTTTTTTAAAAACAGGATATTTTCTACCTGCAGGCTGCAATGTATTTATTTGTTGGCTTTATGTAGGCTATTTTTATGTAGGCTATTTTTACATAGTTGGCAAGCTCAATTTACTTTTTAGGTTCGTATCATTTTCATTTAGATTTGGATAGAATTTGATTAACCACATGACAATGAGCTATGAAGATCGGTAAAAGTGGTCAGATAAATTGTCATTCCACATGAGAAAAGGTCACCGACGACTCATGTGGCCTATTATCGGCAACTTCAGGAGAGTAATGCCAGAATCTGCAAAAGCCAGCTGGAACGGGAGGAGAATATATAGTTGGGTCAGGTTAAGTTTTGCCTTCTTCTGGTTATGTAGATCTGGTGCCCTCTTCAGGCAAAAAAAAGTCAGCTTAAAGCATCAGACAAGCTCAATTTATTTATTTAACCTTTATTTAACTAGGCAAGCCAGTTAAGAACAAATTCTTATTTTCAATGACGGCCTAGGAACAGTGGGTTAACTGCCTTGTTCAGGGGCAGAACGACAGATTTTCACCTTGTCAGCTCGGGGATTCAATCTTGCAACCTTTCGGTTACTAGTCCAACGCTCTAACCACTAGGCTACCTGCCGCCCCAAAGCATATAGTTGATTTTATTAAAACACATAGGGTGTCTATAAAATGGAAAAATACAAGTTTAAACATTTTGAGCAGTCGAAAGAACAGATTACTTTTGGTCGATCAAGATTATTTTGGGTCGGAGACAGCCCTAATCTAAGATTACAGTTTTTACAAAGCTCTACTACACAAGCTTCCGACTTACATAACTCGTGTTTTTATACTTCAACGACAAAGTTATCAAACCCGTTCACAGGGTTGGTTAACTCTTAAAGGTTCCTCGGGTCACCACCGAAATAGGAAATTCCGCTTTTAGTTTTAATGCACCTCCCCACTGGAACAATTTACAAAACTCCTAACAAATGGATGTTCTGGTGCCGCTCGAGCAATATAAAAAGTGTTAATTGAGGACTTAGTAGCTGAGAAATGTAACCGTTTTTCTTCAATTTAGTGTTGTGACGTTATATTTGACATTGTATTGGATTGTTGCATTACTGTGATCAGGGCACCCTTGAGAATGAGACCCTTCTCTCAATGGGTTTTCCCCTGCATAAATAAAGAACAGTACAAATAAAAACCTGCTGCTCTGACGTCATCACGCTGGCATTCTCCGGAGTGAACAGATCCAAGACGGCATAGAGGAAGCCCAGGTCCAACTTCAGATCCATCTCCTGGATTAGCACCTTGAAATACCTGACCACAACATGCCAAGAAAGGGATGTTGTTATGTGTGGTTGAGAGAGAGATATGGAAAGAACATGAACTATAGCGATGGACTCACTTGATGCGTGAGATATCAGAGTGCCCGGCTGCCCTGGTAACAATGCTGATGTCGGTCAGAGGTTTGGGCTCTACAGGAGAGAGAGGAGCAGAAACACCCATCACGATGTATTTATCCAGAGTACCTCAGTAAAACAATGCCTATGGATGCGTCCCCAATCGCTCCTTTTGCCTATGTAGCTATTTACAAAATTAGACATCCTTAATAAAGATGAGCAAATATGACTATAATGAGCATGTATTGTATGCTCCAACATTTTTTGATAATTATATTATTTTATACTAATACAATTGCTCAGAGAAAGAGGTTTTGTTTAACAAGTAATACAAAAAAGATAGGTCAAAATGATTGACAGCCTGTTTTCAATACCTCACCTTGCGAGGGTAATGGCACTCGAGCATTTTTCTAAAATGTTTTGAGACTGGAGAACACATTGGGAGGGATCTTAGACCATATCTCCATACAGAATCTTTCCAGATGTCCACATGACATCATCTGCGCTTCTGGAGTGCCCTCTTCAATTCAATTCAAACCACAGGTTCTCAATGGGATTCAAGTCCGGAGACTGAGGTGGCAATTGCAAAATGTTGATTTGAACCATTTCTTTGTGGATATCGTCTTGCTCGTCTTGTTGTCATTTTTTGCTCATCTTTATCAAGGGTGTCAATTTTATACCCCACTGTATGCAAGTGTAAATGCACAACACAGAGAGACTTGGACAGAGCTTGGGACTGACCTGAGTCCATGGTGACAGACTTAGGTAGTTTTATAGGGTAGAAGACATATGGGAAGATTGCTCCAGGTAGCTGATTCTGGATCTGTGGAAAAACAAAAGCACTCAACAACAAAAAAATCCCTCCAACCATGTCTCCAATGGGTCAGCATGAAATCGTTTTAATTGAACGGTTGGCAAGATAAACAGTCAATGTAAAAACTCTATCGTATGGTTGGTGGTCGGGAGGGGACCCACCGTAGAGTTGGATAGAATGCACACTTTCCAACTCTCTGGGGACCCACCTGTATGCGGTTGATCTGGACACGGTAGGCACTCTGGCGGGCCGATACGCTGTACTCCACCTTCACCCCTGGCAGGAAGCTCCTCCTGATTGGAGCGTCATATGGCTGCATCATCCTCATGTCTTGCCCATTATGGGTTAGAGACACCTGATAACACAGTTAGACTTAGGACACACACACAACCGTGCTAGCAAAACTAGGAACAACGTCTACCTCTAGAATTTCTAAAGCTTTCAAGGGGGTGGTATGGTATATATGGTACCAGACAGAGGCATAGCCAGTTGCTGCCTGACCTGGAAGTTGTTCTCCAGGTCTAAGATGACGTTGTCCACTGGTCCACTCTCTGTGTACTCTTTGAAGTGGGTCTCCAGCAGCTCGGCATCTTTTCCACTTAGGGGTTTCCAGCGAGACTTCTTCTTTGGCTTGGACTCCCACACCACGTCTGAACTACACACACACACACACACACACACACACACAGGAGGAAAGCACACTGAACATGCTGCACTGAATTTGAAAAAGCATGTTCCCACAAAGTAGTCAACTGTAGCACAACCATACCATTGAGTGTATATACGGTGTTTGTATGTATGGTTACACATGTTTTGTGTGTGCACACACACACACACACACACACACACACACACACACACACACACACACACACACACACACACACACACACACACACACACACCTGGTAATACCGATGAAGGACACCTCCTGGCGGCTACTGTTGTTGACCAGGGAGACGCCCACGTCTTGCAGGGAGAGGATGATCTCCTGTTCGGCCAGCTCGGCCTTCTCACTCTCACACAGCAGCTTGTAGATGCGTCTGTCCTCAGTGAACAGCGCCACCCGCTGGAGGCCCTCGTAGAACGAGATAAGGTACAGCTTGCCCTCCTCGTTCACGTCCAACCGCAGGTCCTACACACGGAACAAGTGCCCATCAGATGGGAAGTAATGTGCGTTTCACTTTTAAGTTGCTCTTTTGCTTTGTAGCCACAGCCATAACTCACACAACACCAAAATTATATACCATATCAGCTTTTAATTGAGATTTCAGGGAACTAATGAGTCCAGGCAACAACAGTTGCTATCATTTGACAGTTGATTTGATTTCAACAATATATATCTTTCTGGTTATACTACGGTTTGCATTCTGTCTCACCACTGTGGCTGACATGCCAAAGCACCCAATCTTCTAATATTTTAACTGGGTATATATGTTGCTTCCCTTGTAAAACTGCTCAGCTCATCAAGCCAGTATAAGGGGTAAGAAAATTCAGTAACACTTAACTTTCTGGCAGACTTCGCTAATCCCTACACTAATCCTATTGAGGATTGGAGCCTTAATAAAAGTCTGATTAAAGCTTTGTGTGTGTATAATGACGGGCTAAGCCATATTAAGCAGCTGTTAAAACACTAAGCAGAAGATCCTAATCTATCGTTAAGTCTGACACCTGTGTGTCATATTGGTCTAAAGTACTTTATACAAGTGTGCGTCAAACTAATAAGAAACACTGATTTTTATACCAGATTTAACCGTAGTATCAATCCAAATGTTGCAGAATGTAACATTCCACCACCGTTAGAGCAAAAGGGGCGTAAATAGAACGCTGTGGTACGATACCTCTTCGCTCTTCAGCTCGCCGCTGTAGCTGCCACACTGCCAGGCCAGGGAGCGCGACCCAGTGGGCTCAGCCCAGGTGTAGTACATTGCCTTCCCGGGGCTTAGCTTGTCCTTCTCCTTCTGACTACTACTCACACACACACACACACACACACACACACACACACGAGTTAGAAAGCACACACACAAGACCACCAGAACCCCACCAAGAGGAAGATAGACGACGGTCAGAAAAAAAAGCCGCGGTCATGAGAACGTAGCCACGTTACACAGCCCAGGCACCATGAAAAGAAACCCAAGAGCCCATTTGCAAATCAACACTATGGAGAGAAGAAATCTGACCCATTAATGGAGGTGTCGAGGCTACTATCCAATTTGATCATGTTGTCGTTCTTCCTCCAACAAACGAAAACAACCCCCCCCCTTCGATCAAAGAGAAAGAATGATTCAAATCATCATTATTGCAGAAGACACAGGGAAAGAGGAGGATGAAGAATGATTGGCAGGACTGTTGGGGTGGGGGGAACGGGGGGGGGGGCAATGGAAATGGGGGCATGAGGGAAAATGGAAGGCGTATGGAAGCAGAGGTCGGATCCCATTGGCAGAGACCCATCCAAACAGCAGCAGCCAAAACTAAGTCCCACTATAAAAGCAAAGACCTGGAATTAAGGGGGAGGTCAAAGAGCAAATGGTCATGACACTGAAGCCGGAGCTCCTCCTTGATCACTCCACTTCCTGTAGTTTGGTCACTATCAAAATCAGATAACTTGGTCTGTTGAACCATACAGTGATATTAATGTAACGCAATATTTTTCAGCTTTTATAAAATGCACATTATCAATTTCCTTGTTGAGTGGCATGTAAAGGAGTAGATCCGGCTCAAACACCAAAATGGAAAGAAAAGCTCTTCCCGTACACCTTCGGTTACCTGGGGGTCCAGCTCTGTCCACACCCTGACCACAGCTCAACTATGAAACGGGAACACAGAGACCACATCCCCCACTGAATGTGTGCATGTTCAAATAGAGATCTACGGACCATGCCTTTTGCATTACGCATTTGAAGTTCCCCAATATGTCCACCCTTTCTGTGTCAGGGTCAGAGTGGGTGAGAGCAAGAACCCTTGTGGGGCAGGGTCCTGCTACCTGGGCTGGGTCTCCTCTACTGAGAAGGAGAGGCCGAGCAGCTCGTCTGCCACCCATTCTGATGAATCTCTCCGAAATCTGCCCGGCCAAGAGGTGTGGGGAGGGAAAAAATCAGACTTAAACAAAAACAAAACCATCAACACAAAGTCAGACCAAAAAAGTCAGTAACAAAAAAATATGGATTGAAAAACAAATTGAAGAAAAATAAGTGTCCGTCACAACAAGTCACAAACCAAAGGAAATGGATCCATGCAAACAGACACACCTACAACAACACAAAAGCCAAGAACACGAATACCTTGTATCAAAACAAATACATACAGCACATCCTGGGAAGTTTGCTAAATATATATAACATGCAGATCTCATTCAGAAACAACATTTGGAATAGTACAGAGCGTAACACTAATTTTGTACTGTTTACTTCTATCCCCATAAATAATTGGCACCATCCCATGGACATTTCTAAAAGGAAAGATGAGACATCCCAAATTTAAGATGCGACAAATACAGGTTTTATTTTAGGGCATTGCGCCTGTTTTGAGAACAGTAAAACGTGACCTATATAATGAAACACATTTCTGCTTATCACCCCATTACTGTTCTCCCTCCCCATCCTTCCCCTCCGTTACCTCTGGTAGAACTCCACCGTCTGCTCCTGGGTGTGGTTGATGATGAGGAAGGGGGCGGCCCCGTCGTGGTAGTCAGAGAAACGGATGATAATCGAGTGGTCTGATAGGTTCACATCCACAATGACCCCGCCCAGCTGGAACAGTAAAGCCAAATTAAAAACAGAAGTATTAGTACTTTACTGAACCCAACGTGGGAAGTGGATTTAATCGTCACAAAGCATCAACTTATAAAGTAGTTACAAACAATGTATGTGTGTGTGTGTGTAAACTACTCACCGTGTTGTCCAGGTGCAGCAGCAGGCAGTTTTCCGGTTTGGTGAAGTCCATGGTTTGAGGAGTTGACCGACTGCCTTCTACTTTGACTTTGAGCTTCTTGGAGTCCCTCTCAGGCCAAAACGGGATGGCTGCCTGAGAAGCACAGAAAAAAAAGGGAGAGAAAAGCGAGAGAGGGAGAGACAGACAAAGAGGTGTCCGTTTCACTACATGGATGTGCTACTGTACGCAGGGTAGGGGTCCATTATTCCCATTTCAGAATTCAGGAAATTAACCGATATTCAAACCATCATTTTAACACATTTTTACTATCAGCGCTTTCTGAATGGACTGAATTGCACTGGCGTTTGTAAGTAGCTCTAGTTGTGGTACCTGTTGTGGTCTGGCCTCGGTCCAGTCGTCCTGGCCCTCCTCTCCCACCCAGATTACATGTTTGGTCCTGTTCACTAACAGGTAGTACGGCACAAAGCTTACGATACGGGTCAGGCTGAAACTGCTGGCGTCGATCTTCACTCCGATCTTCAATCAAACCATAGAAAGCCACAATCAACATGAATCAATCCATCCATCCATCCATCTATCGACGGTTCAGCAAATTACACTCAATGACCAATCTGAAAGGTGAAACATCAACTGACGCTGTTCTTCTGCTGGAGTGTCATTTCAAATCAAATCTTAGTATGCTTGATCCACCACTCACTCACCACGTAATCTTTAAGCCTCCCTTTGCACTTCACTTCACCATAACTACCCACGGTATCCAGGGAGAAATCATCCGACAGGTCGCTGTCCGAGATCATCAGCCGCACCTGACCCGGAGAGAGAATAGGGTCAGATGTCAGGGAGACAAACAGCAGGGGTTAGGAGTTTTCACTTAAAACCCCCCCCCAAAAAATAGCATCCCAGCTACTTGGCTTAAGCTTGGACCAAAGTTGATCCCCACCCCACTACCTTGTTGTTCTGCAGAAAGTTGTGTGGCTTGAAGGAGAAGAGCAGAGGCATGTCATAGTCCATGGCGTGTTTACGGTGGATGTCGTCAGCCTTGTATTGCAGCAGGCGGCCCGTCTTGTTCACCATCCAGTAGGGAGAATGGATGGCCACCTCAGTCTGGCCAGGGTCGTACTTCACATGCACCGCAATATCCAGCTCCGCCCTCTTCCCTTCTCCCCCCTCTCCTAACCTGACCACCTCCTCTTCAACGCGCAAGGAGCTGAACACAATGAAGGTGATCTCGTCCAGGTCGCCACGGAGACCGTAGTGGGCCTGCCAATCGTGCCCCAGGTAGTCGAGGAGGCGGAGTTCCAGGCTGGACTGGTCCATGATGGCGGTGTGCAGCTGGGCCGAGTGGCCGTCCATCAGGGTGATGGGGGTGGGCTCTTCACTGTCCTGTCAGCCAATCAACACACAATACCAATCAATAATAGGCATGTCATGTGAAGGGGAAGCTCTGAGGAAATATGATAGATGAGCTATAGGTCAATTTCTCTGCTGGTGCGTAGGGATGGGGTAATGTGTGTGTACCTGTAGGCGATAGGTGATGGGGTAAGGCAGAAGGTTCCGGAGCAGGACGGAGGGCCACAGGTGCAGGATGTAGGGCTCGTCAAAGTGCTCCCCGGCCATTCCTGTGTGTGGTGATGTCACAGTATCTTTCAGAGGGACGATGTTGACCATGAGGACGCCAGCGCTGTCACCATGGCGATGACAGGTCTGCTGCACACGTGCACCGGGCTGCTGGCTCACCAACTCGTAGCTGAAACCCTCGGAGCAGTCGTACTGATCGTCTCCCTCGGTTACCGGTTGCAGTCTTAGCTCTGACCTACGGGGGGGGGAGGGGTTCAGCACAGTCAGCGTGTGTGTTTGTATGTGTGTATGTATGTGCGTGCACATGTGCGTGCGCATGTCACCTGTAAGAGTCCAGAGGCACACAGAACTCCTCTGTAGGCAGTGATATCCCCAGACAGGTGGTGCCCTCCATCACTCTGAATGGGATGGAGAAGTGGTTTATGATCTGTAGGGGAGACATGAGAAAGAGACAGATAGAAAATACATTCTCTGGTCAGATAGTTGAACACATTCTGAGCTCAAGTTAAGTACAGACTAGAGAAAGTAAAGGGGGAGAGAGAACGGAGAGGGCTAGGGAAGCAAGCAGGGTGGATTGAGATGAATGGTTGGAGAAAATGAGCATTTGGGTGAAATCTGCAGAACAGTGAGCATTCATTGGTGTGAGTTGGAGTAGAGGTGAGGGGTGGCGGGGTGACTAACTTGCCTGGAAGGGAGAGCGGATCTTGATGTACTTGCTTCCCTCCACAGAGTATATCTGACAGACCAGGAAACGGGTGACCCCAGAGTCTTTGTGCATGACACTGTACATGCCACGCCCCACTTTGATCAACGGAATCATGCCTGTTGAAGTGTGGCCCACCGGAGCTGAGGACATGAACATAAAAAAACAGCGTGATCAATGACTAGTGACCCGAGCCACGAGTACTGACTTTTGTTAACCAGGGATACAAAACTGGTGAGGGCCCAAAAAGGTGACGCTTTTTTTTCTGCACTGAAACATGCAAAAAAATCCCTTCCTAGGTGGAAATACAGGTTTTAACTAATTAAACAACAAAGAATATGATCTACATGATCCGTCTCTGTGTGTAAAATAAAGTGGTTCATGTGAACCTAATTCACAGCTAAAAAAAAATGTCAGTTGTCAAACAATGCATTCAACTGAAATGTGTCTTCCGCATTTGACCCAACCCATCTGAATCAGAGAGGTGCCGCCTTAAATCGACATCCACTTCTTCGGCCCCGGGGAACAGTGGGTTAACTGCCTTGCTCAGGGGCAGAACGACAGATTTTTACCTTGTATGCTTGGGGATTTGATCCAGCAATATTTTGGTTACTGGCCCAACACTCTAAACACTAGGCCACCCTTAAAGAAAGCAATCCAATGTTATTTGTTGCCTAGACTTTACTGCAAATGACACTCAAACCTTGAGAAGAAAAAAAACAATACACTAATATTGCAGTTAGCCATGACAGCCTTTATAATAGAACGCGTGTGACCACACACACACACACATATATATATTGCACTTAGGGAAAAAAACATTTTAAATTAGAAATAGAATGAAACAAACAGGCATTCTATTTTTGCTCTATTATAGTGGCCACTAAAGTAGACATCGATCAAGTCCACATGTGTGTAAAAACAACATTCACTGAGTAAAAAAACGTAATAATCCCCCCTCACTCACAAAGTGGTAATGTCCAGTTCAACACAACATAAGCATTCTCTTTGGGCTACACTGCACATTATTACATCATACACTTCCTGCCTGTGGACATCTGTTCTACAATGTGCCAGCAGAGCATTGTACCCTTTGTTGGCATAATTGATCTCTTTCATGCAGAGTACACCTGGCATACCCCTTTTTATCCACTGTATTGAAAATTGAGAAAGAGGGAAAGTGTGTGGTGTTCATTTCACCTCTATAGTGGCATCTAGCTTAAGCCAGGCTCAGCTCCAGCTACACTTGATCCCTGAATCCACTTGCTTATCAAGCAAAGTCTCCTTTTCACCTAATTCTCTCATTCTGAAAATGAACCACATACTGTAGAGGGAAAACATTACTGTTAGTTCAGTTAGTTAGTTAACGTTTCACACAGATTGCCAGGGTCCAGTAAGCAACTAACGCATTATAACTTGAGGAATGGCAAGGAGTCGTATAACGTTAACAGTTAATACAATTGTGAATTGGTTAGGTTACTAACGTTAGCTCATCTGATGTTGTGTGGTCTGACTATTAGCCAGCTAATTTTCACACCATGAACTCAATTATTTGATCAGTTAAGTTGGCTAATGTTGCTCAACATTTCTCTGGCTAGCTGTCTTTCCAGAGTACTTCTCTCTTCAGTCGCATGCTGCATTCTGTTGTTATGTGAATGATTGGCTGACCCTTGGATAGAGCCAGTATTGCGCCAAACGCGCATTACTCGTTCGCATACAGCCAGTAGTCATCCAAATTCCCCCCCCGCCCAAACTTTTCTCATCGGATCTACATGAATCACGTAGGTCACCTGTTTTGGATTCAAAACGGCGAATTTCGCCGAAAAGGTGACTAGTTTGCATCCCTAGGTTAACCCCCTCCCAAACTAATACCTGGGCATTAGGTCAGAACCCTAACACGGTTTTGGACCTAGGATTTGATATCTGACGTCGTATGTATGAAGTTAGGATATAAAAAGCAAAAACTAGACTGGCAGTACAATGAATACAGACGCTGGTCTGCACTTCTGCAGTGGTTGTAACTGTGTTGCTTACTGGGCTGTATGTAGTAGTCCTTGGCCACCAACGAAGTCATGGCAGAGAACTGGTCTGAGTGGGTGGTGGTGCGAAGGTAGTCCATGTTGAGGCTCTCTCCGTTCTGCAGCTCTACCCGGTGCGCTGTGGCCTCACGGCCCAGGGGGCTGAACAGTTCACTGTGTACCACCGACACAGTCAGACCTAGACGGTTCTTCACGACGAACGGAGCCTCGTCCTTCTGGAAACTATCCGATGCCTGCTTGGCCGCCTCCGCAAAGGCCTGTCACACACACAAACACACCCAGGCATGCACATGCAAACATGTCACCCCCCCAAAAAATGAATTTTATAGGGTGAAATTCAACACAACAAGGCAAGCTATTCCATCACATTATTCAAAACAACCCACTTATACAAAAAGTAGCCACCTTTTCAGCTAGAGAATAGAAGAGCATTTACAGTGCATTCGGAAAGAATTCAGACCCCTTCCTTTCCTCCACATTTTGTTACAGCTTCATTCAAAAATTTATTAAATAAAAGATTTTCCTCATCAATCTTATGCACAATACCCCATAATGACAAAGCAAACAGGTTTTTAGAAATGTTTGCAAATGTAAAAAAAACAAATAGCTTATTTACATACAGTACCAGTCAAAAGTTTGGACAGACCTACTCATTCAAGGGTTTTTCTTTATTTTCACTATTTTCTACATTGTAGAATAATAGTGAAGACATCAAAACTATGAAATAACACATATGGAATAATGTAGTAACCAAAAAAGTGTTAAACAAATTAATATATATTTTATATTTGAGATTCTTCAAAGTTGCCACCCTTTGCCTTGATGACAGCTTTGCACACATGGCATTCTCTCAACCAGCTTCATGAGGTAGTCACCTGGAATGAATTTCAATTAACAGGTGTGCTTTGTTAAAAGTTCATGTGTGGAATTTCTTTCATAATGCGTTTGAGCCAAGCAGTTGTGTTGTGACAAGCTAGGGGTGGTATACAGAAGATATCCCTATTTGGTAAAAGACCAAGTCCATACTATGGCAAGAACAGCTCAAATAAGCAAAGAGAAATGACAGTCCATCATTACTTGAACTCTGTGAAACATGTCTTAATGTAACAGACACATCTCAACAACAATGCAAATAGTCCGGGTAGCCATTTGATTACCTGTTCAGGAGTCTTATGGCTTGGGGGTAAAAACTGTTAAGCCTTTTTGTCCTAGACTTGGCACTCCGGTACCGCTTGCCATGCGGTAGTAGAGAGAACAGTCTATGACTGGGGTGGCTGGGGTCTTTGACAATTTTTGGGGCGTTCCTCTGACACCGCCTAGTGTAGAGGTCCTGGATGGCAGGCAGCTTAGCCCCAGTGATGTACTGGGCCGTACGCACTACCCTCTGTAGTGCCTTGCGGTCAGAGGCCGAGCAATTGCCGTACCAGGCGGTGATGCAACCAGTCAGGATGCTCTCGATGTTGCAGCTGTAGAACCTTTTGAGGATCTCAGGACCCATGACAAATCTTTTTAGTTTCCTGAGGTGAAATGGGCTTTGTCGTACCCTCTTCGCGACTGTCTTGGTGTCTTGGACACCAAAGAACTTGAAGCTCACAACCTGCTCCACTACAGCCCCGTCGATGAGAATGGGGGCGTGCTCGGTTCTCCTTTTCCTGGAGTCCACAATCATCTCCTTAGTCTTGGTTACGTTGAGGGATAGGTTGTTATTCTGGCACCACCCTGTCAGATCTCTGACCTCCTCCCTATAGGTTGTCTCGTCGTTGTCGGTGATCAGGCCTATCACTGTTGTGTCGTTTGCAAACTTAATGATGGTGTTGGAGTTGTGCCTGGCCATGCAGTCGTGGGTGAACAGGGAGTACAGGAGGGGACTGAGCACGCACCCCTGGGGAGCTCCAGTGTTGAGGATCAGCGTGGCAGATGTGTTGCTACCTACCCTCACCACCTGGGGGCGGAAGTCCAGGATCCAGTTGCAGAGGGAGGGGTTTAGTCCCAGGATCCTTAGCTTAGTTATGAGCTTTGAGGGTACTATGGTGTTGAACGCTGAGCTGTAGTCAATGAATAGCAAGTGTTCCTTTTGTCCAGGTGGGAAAGGGCAGTGCAATAGAGATTGCATCATCTGTGGATCTGTTTGGGCGATATGCAAATTGGAGTGGGTCTAGGGTTTCTGGGATAATGGTGTTGATGTGAGCCATTACCAACCTTTCAAAGCACTTCATGGCTACGGACGTGAGTGCTACGGGTCTGTAGTCATTTAGGCAGGTTGTCTTTGTGTTCTTGGACACAGGGACTATGGTGGTCTGCTTGAAACATGTTGGTATTACAGACTCAATCAGGGACATGTTGAAAATGTCAGTGAAGACACCTGCCAGTTGGTCAGCACATGCCCGGAGCACACGTCCTGGTAATCCGTCTGGCCCCGCAGCCTTGTGTATGTTGACCTGTTTAAAGGTCTTCCTCACGTCAGCTATGGAGAGCGTGCATCATACCCAAGACTCGAGGCTGTAATCGCTGCCAAAGGTGCTTCAACAAAGTACTGAGTAAAGGATCGGAAAGATTTAGTTTTTTTTTTATATAAATTTGCAAAAATGTATAAACACTTGTTTCTGCTTTGTTATTATGGGACATTGTGTGTAGATTTATGAGGGGATAAGAATAAGCCTGTAACGTAACAAAATTTGGAAAAAGTCAAAGGGTCTGAATACTTTCCGAATACACTGTACAAGAGTGCTGGTGTGTGACGTCATTGACTTACCGTGCCCAGGTTACTAAGCATGCCCAGTCCACACTTGGAGAGGGTGATGTTAAGTTGGTCCTTGCTGCTGATGCTGATCACGGTCTTGTAGTCAGGGATGCTGTATTCCACTTCTTCTGATATACCTGTGTACTTCACTGGCTTCTTCTTCATCTACAGTTCAGGAGAACGCATAGCCGTTAAGTGTGTGTGGTGGATAGTGCATTTACACTATCTGTATGAAGGATGTGTGTGGAACATGGGACAGTGTGAGTGAGTGAGTGACTGTATGTATGTATGTATGTATGTATGTATGTATGTATGTATGTATGTATGTATGTATGTATGTATGTATGTATGTATGTATGTATGTATGTATGTATGCATGCATGTATGCATGCATGCAAGGGTTACCTTTAATCCCAGGGTCCAAGGTCTGAAGCCGTCTCGGGTCTCGTCTTCTAGGGGCTCCAGCAGTGGCTCCCACACCCCCATCACCTCGTTGAAGTAGTGAACCTAAACACACCATGTTACTGTACACTAAATGCAGTCTGACTAAACCCATGTTTTAGTTGAATGGAGGTTGTGTAAAGGTCATGTAGATGTTGTGTAAAGGGTTGTGTAGAGCTGTGCAGTGTCTGACCTCCAGGTTGAGCTGGCTGTGCAGGTTGATGAGGGTGCTCCAGTTCTTGACGTCACCGTGGAAGGAGGACTTGGCCAGGAGCATGGGGACGGTGCGGTGGCCCACCCCTGCCTCCAGGGTCAGGCAGATGGAGTTGATGGCCAACTGCAGGGACTCGCCTTGGGGAATCAGTGGGACCAGGGACTGGGCATCCTCGTCTTTACCCTCCTCCTCCAGGAACCACAGCTTGAGGTCTCTCCAGGACCGGCGCTCCCACAGGTCTGGGGGCACAGGGCTCTCCAGCTCAGACTGGGGTGTCTCGGCACCAGCCGGGCTCAGCACCGACTGAATGGTAATCACTGTGTTGATAATGATGGGTGACACCTAGGGGGGGGCACAGAGGAGAATGGAACGTGAGGCACATCACTCTGGTTTGGCTAGCTGGGCCAGAAATAAAAACACAGGAAAAAGATGACAATAAGGTCTATGACCAAAATGATATGCGCCTAACAGGTATTTTATTAGTAAGACGCTGCTTCCTGTCTTAAAGGGATGGTTTTGTTTTTCGCTGCGGCCTACCTTGAGTGTGAGTGCGTTGATGCAGACCTCCATGGCCTGCGGGGAGGTGGAGGACTGTGTGCTCTTGAAGAACACTTGGCAGGGCTGCAGCACAGTGGTCTCATTGTTCCTCTTCTCCTTCAGGAAGGGGCAGGCCACCACCTTCAGGTCCTTGACCACCGCCGTCATCAGCTGACCATCCGGGTCACTCTTCATCACCAGCTCGCACTCCGTGGTCATGACCAGGGCCGGGGCGTCGGCACGTGTCAGGTCGGCCACAAACACGATCTCGGGGTTCTTCACCAGAACATTAATCTCTGACTTTGCCACCACCCCCACTGGAGCTGTGTTACAGAAACAGAGGGGAAAGCAGGGGCGTGTACATTAGGCATCCAATCCAAAACTTCACATTGTGCAAACATGACATTTGTGGTGAGTAATGTGAAGTGTGAAATTTGAATGTGTCATACCAGGTTCCTTGGAGGCTGCGGCTGCAGTGGGTTTAGTGCTACTGCTGTTCTTGGGGGTGGCGGAGGAGAAGCCCTGCTGGCTGGCTTTGAGGAAGATGTCGGCCACAGTGAGCAGGAACTCCATGCTGGCACAGAGGTACACGTCCTGCACCACCGTGTCCAAAGAGGTGCCGTCGCGGCCCTGCTTGTAGTTCACCTCCACCATCACGTTCCTCTCAGCGCCCGGACGCATCGCCATCATCCTGACAGACAGAGGCCAGAGGGACATGATGAACCTTACAGCAAGGGAACTATCAACAAACCCTATAGCAAGGGCACTATCAACAAACCCTATAGCAAGGGCACTATCAACAAACCCTATAGCAAGGGCACTATCAACAGACCCTATAGCAAGGGCACTATCAACAGACCCTATAGCAAGGGCACTATCAACAGACCCTATAGCAAGGGCACTATCAACAGACCCTATAGCAAGGGCACTATCAACAGACCCTATAGCAAGGGCACTATCAACAGACCCTATAGCAAGGGCACTATCAACAAACCCTATAGCAAGGGCACTATCAACAGACCCTATAGCAAGGGCACTATCAACAGACCCTATAGCAAGGGCACTATCAACAGACCCTATAGCAAGGGCACTATCAACAGACCCTATAGCAAGGGCGCTATCAACAGACCCTATAGCAAGGGCGCTATCAACAGACCCTATAGCAAGGGCGCTATCAACAGACCCTATAGCAAGGGCGCTATCAACAGACCCTATAGCAAGGGCGCTATCAACAGACCCTATAGCAAGGGCGCTATCAACAGACCCTATAGCAAGGGCGCTATCAACAGACCCTATAGCAAGGGAGCTATCAACAGACCCTATAGCAAGGGAGCTATCAACAGACCCTATAGCAAGGGAGCTATCAACAGACCCTATAGCAAGGGAACTATCAACAAACCCTATAGCAAGGGAACTATCAACAAACCCTATAGCAAGGGAACTATCAACAAACCCTATAGCAAGGGAACTATCAACAAACCCTATAGCAAGAGAACTATCAACAAACCCTATAGCAAGGGAACTATCAACAAACCCTATAGCAAGGGAACTATCAACAAACCCTATAGCAAGGGAACTATCAACAAACCCTATAGCAAGGGAACAATCAACAAACCCTATGGCAAGGGAACAATCAACAAACCCTATGGCAAGGGAACTATCAACAAACCCTATGGCAAGGGAACTATCAACAAACCCTATAGCAGTGGAACTATCAACAAACCCTATAGCAGGGGAACTATCAACAAACCCTATAGCAGTGGAACTATCAACAAACCCTATAGCAAGGGAACTATCAACAAACCCTATAGCAGTGGAACTATCAACAAACCCTATAAAGCAGGGGAACTATCAACAAACCCTATAGCAGTGGAACTATTAACAAACCCTATAGCAGTGGAACTATTAACAAACCCTATAGCAAGGGAACTATCAACAAACCCTATAGCAGGGGAACTATCAACAAACCCTATAGCAGGGGAACTATCAACAAACCCTATAGCAGGGGAACTATCAACAAACCCTATAGCAGGGGAACTATCAACAAACCCTATAGCAGGGGAACTATCAACAAACCCTATGGCAAGGGAACTATCAACAAACCCTATAGCAGGGGAACTATCAACAAACCCTATAGCAGGGGAACTATCAACAAACCCTATAGCAAGGGAACTATCAACAAACCCTATAGCAGGGGAACTATCAACAAACCCTATAGCAGGGGAACTATCAACAAACCCTATAGCAGGGGGACTATCAACAAACCCTATAGCAAGGGAACTATCAACAAACCCTATAGCAGGGGAACTATCAACAAACCCTATAGCAGGGGAACTATCAACAAACTCTACAGCAAGGGAACTATCAACAAACCCTATAGCAGGGGAACTATCAACAAACTCTACAGCAGGGCAATGTCATGACGCTCCTGGTCAGGGATCCAAGGCACAAGAAAGGAGAGCGCGGACTGTGCCGTTTTTAATGACACTTCACGCCAATTGTAAATATTATGAAGCAGAGAACGCTCTCCTGCTCTTCAGTACCAACCAAAGGAACGCCTTTGACCTCTGGGAAACTTTTGCCGCCAAAGCTATAAATGACCAAAAAAGTAAATACTGGAACAATATTTCTAAGGTAGGAATATTAAGAATGGTCAGTGGGGATATAAATAATAATCATGTCATATTGCTTTTCATTTTGTGATGTTTTTAAAAACTGTATGAACCAAATACTGTAACTTAGGAAGGAAACCCAATTCGGCTGTTAAGTTTCCATACAATATGAAGAATGCTGAAACTACTTTTGTTAAGATATGAATGTGATTTTAGTTTTCATGTCCCTTGCACATTAACTAAACCACGCCCCGAATGAGGTCAGAAGAGCGTGTCAGTGTGATGGAACCGCTCTTTTCGACCAGAGTGCTTAAAAGGACTCCCTAAGAATGAAAATGCAGACCAAAAGACATGAGACCGTGGTCCACACGTTGAAATGGTTGCAAACTCAACACAAGGTGAAGAAAAACTCACTAGACCAAAACATTGACAGTCTGCAGCTGTGCATGTAAAAGGGATCTAGAACTTCGACTAAAGACACGAGGTGGAAGGAAGAAAATCCCATCTCAGACAGAGTATCTGTTATGTTTCACTATATTGGATCACTCCAAAATATCGGTATCACTCCGCGGCGGAGGGATTACATCCGAGGATTTACAGATTCACTCCCGTGTACACCTGTGTCACGGCTGGGGTCCGCCCCTATATATAGACACCATGGCGGCGAGACACATTCTCTATATAATTTGAGGCGCCTCTAGCACCGTAGAGAATTGGAGTGATCCGTATAGCTCACATAACCGTGGTTACATACGATGCCCAGGACTGCTGAACCAACCGCAGAGGGAGGTGTCAAGTTACCCGATAGTACCTAGCAAAAGGTGCAAGAGGAAGTCCAGCTGGCCGTAGCACAGATATCAGCGAGGGGCACTCCTCTCAGTAGAGCCCAGGACGCAGCCACATCTCGTGTTAAATGTGCCACTACAGATTGCAGCACTGGCCTACCAGCCAGGCAGTATGCGGTCGTGTCCACGATCCAGTGAGAGAGCCTCTGCTTGATAGCCCAGGACTCTCACCATAACAGACAAAAAGCTGGTCTGTTGTTCTCACTGGATCAGCAACCAGGTAATGGATTTGATTTCAGCGAGTGGAGCACTCAAGAGGGGCTGACCATGTGGCCAGCTGCTCCAGGCTGCAAACAGCCAGTGAGAATACTTGCACGCAAGATATTACACTTACCAGTGACTTACCAAGTGAACTTCAGAACGTTTGTACCGCAAACCATACGGACGTCCGCTGAGAAAATGAAAGAGAACGTCTGTCTCGGCCATGGGGTCTATATATAGGGGCGGACCCCAGCCGTGACACAGGTGTACACGGGAGTGAATCTGTAAATCCTCGGATGTAATCCCTCCGCCGCAGAGTGATACCAATATATTGGAGTGATCCATATAGCTCACATAACCGTGGTTATACACGTAACCGTCATTCTATTTGAACACTCCACTACGAGACCAAAACAGAAGGACAGTGTGACCTCTGGTGGATAACCAGAGCATTACACCCATCAAGCCATTCCCGACAGATAAAGACTACACGTAAATACATTGCATTTCTTACCAAAACGTGTGTAAGGTATTTGGTTACTGTGAGCGTAGTTACCAAATGTACGATAAATGTCCCTGCCCCCTTCTCCCGCTCTCTATTTTCCCCTCCCCCTTTTCCATCTTTGTGTAATAAGCCGTCATATCTTGTCAGTCCACTAGGGACTTTTGTCTCATGTAAAGTGTGTACGTGTATTCTGTGTTATTATTTAGTTCGTAAATAAATAAATCAAATTTGTGTAGAACTGAATAATCAGAAAAGGCTGCTGTTATTGTGGATTCAAGAAGTCTGCGACGTTCAGAATGAGACTGATACGAGGTAATGATTAATAAGTGACTTATCGCTATATAACATATATTTCTTTAGAGTTTCATTCGGGAGATGGTAACTATAAACAAATTCTCCCGTGGTGCCCCAAATTCCTAATGAGTTAATTGTTTCATGATTAATTTAATAGAGTAACAATTAAACATAGTTAGTTGATAAGATAAATAACAGTCATCACATGAAATCAAAGTCACGTTACGACAGCACTAATAACAAACCCTACCATAAGTGCACTAAATACCTTGTAATCCGTTTGTCAAATGATGTTACATTGAGGAGTGAGACTAACTTTCTATTCTACAGATACAAAGATTCCATTCTCTCAACACAATTGACATACTTTATCCTTACTCATGGGTTTTGATGGACTGGGAGTGAGAGATTAACTTAGTTGCTTTGACTATGATGGGGCTGCTAACCAAAGACATTCATCTTAGCTGTGTGACAGTCCTATGTGAGTAGACAGATGGTGAAGCAGTGATGAACATGATGCCACGCTGAAGAACACACACTGAGCCTCGTACATCAACGCCAGCACCGAGTCACACGATCATATGTTCACAGTACACATACATTACTCTGTGGCATCTCTCCCAGGTTTTGTGAATGTGTAAGTAGGCTCAGTACCAAATCAAATCTTATTTGTCACATACACGTGTTTAGCAGATGTTATTGCGGGTGTAGCGAAACCTAGGTAACTGTGGGTGTGTCCTCTACCTGGCAGTGATCTTCTTGACACTGCATCTTTTGTCGTCTAGCAGGCAGTCTGTGAGTTTGACGGAGGCCTTCATAGATCCGTCTGAGAACATGTGGACAGATGTAGAGATCGTCCCCAGGGTGAACTCAGCCAGCTTCAGCTGCTCATCCCTCGAGTCCAACACCTGCACCTTGGAGACACACAACAAAAAGTCTCTGTCTGTGGGCGTAAGAATATCCAAGTAGATGGAGTTTTATATGGTTAAAGCCAGTGTTTGTGAAGGCATGTAGTAGTCACCTCAGTCCCATTGGGGCTGTACAGGACCAGTGTCATGGAGTCAAACTTGAAGTCAAGTTTCAGTGTGCTCTTCAGCTTGGTGCTCTTCTGGGTCTCCACCACTGCAGCAGTTACCACTGTGTTGCCTACAGACAGGGTTCAACACAATTATAATAACAGCACAATCCCAGCAACACACGCGGCCACAAAACACATCCAAATTCAACCCAGACTGACACACTGCTGTCCTCACCGCTGGTGGGGTTAGTACCAGTACCTCCTGATGCCTGTGAGCCTTTGGTAGAGGCCGTGTCGGAGCGGTCCACTGTACGCGGAGGAGGAGGGGGGGAAGCAGAGTCTGACGTCTCTGACAGGTTCCCACTCAGAGTCCTCAACACCACCGTCATATCATCCTGACCCAGGATCAGCTAGTAAGACACACACACCGTAACACTGATGCATCAACATTTCATACTAACATTTCATTTCACACACTAACATTTGTTCATTGAGAGTTGGCTTTAACTAACACAAACGCATACACTCCGACACACACACACACACACACTCACGTTCATTGGTTTGAGGTGAGCAGTGATCTCTATGTCGGGGATGCTGTGGTACCAGGAGGCTGACAGGTTCCTCTGGATGGACAGGTCCAGGTTGACCGGCTTCAGAAGCTGGATTTCCCCCTGAAACCTCCCCTCCTCAAAGGTGGTTCTGGACAATCAATCAATCAAACACACACACACACACACACAGCTTTACAGGTTCTGATTTGCTGCACATCCGGGGACGGACCAAATATGCAAAACTAAGTGAAATAACACAGAGACGTGTCAATAGTTAATCAACACTTCACATCCCAGTGCACAAATTAAGTAGTCCTTTCATTGTAAAACAACTACGCATCTATGACGTTTCATTCCAATCCTTGTACATCTACAGAATGGCCTGACTACCAGTTTGTATCTCACCTGTACATCTTGAGGTCGCTGAGGCCCACGGTCATGGTGTCCATGACGGGAGGGATCTTGACGTGCATCTGGGAGGGGACCATGGCGAAGCGGTTCTTGACCGTGACCATACCGAGGTCGGCCACGATGACGTTGGCGGAGGACGACGACTGCGGCAGGAAGACGACAGGAGCGTTGAAGTCCACGTCCAGGGAGATGCGCGTGCTGCGCTCAGCCAGCTCCATCACCCCCGTGGCCGCCTTCTCCGCTGCCTGCACAGTCACCTCAGCCAGGGCCTCCTTGGCCACCTGGAAGTTGTTGATGAAGGCCTGGGGGAGGAGGAGGAGTCAGGTCATGTTACAAAGTGCTCGTGGATCGTCATAGCACTTAGGATAATCCAAGTCAATAAATTCTGGGGCATTTTTGTACCGGTATTAGTAAAGGCACCGGTTCTCAAAGAACAGGAGAATCGAGGTTAAAAGATCGATAGGTGGAATGAAGAAAGATGGCGGCGGGTCTCTTACCAGGATGGAGGAGACAAACTTGTTGAGGAAGATGACCTGGATGCAGCCCACCGTCAGGGTGATGCTGGTGTCCACTTTACCCATGTCTAGATAGGCATCGCCCTCCGTGGCTTCCGTGTGGTTCACCATGCGGAAAGCAAACACCTCCTCATCGGCTATGGATACACACTAGGACACAGAATTCGTACAGAAATACTCATTAGAAGCACACCAGCAGAAAATTAATTAATTTCCTTTTTAGCTAATTAAAAAATGTACAGGTATCCAAGGCTACCTGCTTGTACAAAGCCTCCTTATCACAGTCCAGGATGACTATGTTCTTCAGGTTGGCCAGAACCTCGACCGCCTTTCTCCTCATCAGCACCTCCGACACCAGGCCTGGAACATAGAGCAGAGGTAGAGAGAACCGGTAGAACAGAAGGAGGAGGTGTAGGACAATTCTAGAACATAGACAGCTGTTTCAGTACCAGAGCCAATAAGACACTATCATCAGTGGTTTATTTATGTCTACCACAAGGTGGCCCCCTGCATCATTATCATGTGTGTGTGTGAACACGTCCTGTCAACACATCACACATCATTTTGATATTTGATGCAGAGGCCATCATAAAATCATGCATGTAGCTGTTGACTTTATGCTGTGGACGTGTGTTGCAGGCGGGGACTTGTCGTGTGTGAGGCGGCCTTTACCCTCGATGCGGATCTCCGCTATCCTGTGGCTCTGGCCTCGGATGAAAACCTTCAGACAGTTGAGATCGGCTCGGATGTGCAAATTCACCACATCCTCAAACTTTGACTTCTTAGAAGCTAAGGAGAAGGGGGCAGAGAGACATTTATGAAAGAGCTGCTCTGTTGTCAGAATTTCAAAGATCCATCGATGTGAAGAGGACTTTGTTGGTGCATCAGAATACATCTAATGTCCACTGGTCCATACAAATGGCATGGAAATGTACATTTGGTTTAGCTAGCTAATCTACGTATTAGGAGAACACGCATCTACTCAATATCTCCACATGCAACAAACATATAGGAAGTATACGACCTAACCGATGTCTCTTCCACTTTCAACTACCTTGAATCATGAAATTGTAAATCAATATCAAAACGCGGAGAAGTCTAAGTCCCAGTAAGCAGAATCGATTCCATGAAACGGATAGTTACAAGTTTTTTTTGCCACGGCCGATCCCTCTTTCTTCTCGCCTTCCTCCCCCTCTCCCTCGTCCTCCTCGGGGATGGTGGGCAGCTCCTCCTGGCTGGGCGCCACCTCCTTGGTCGGGGGGAGGAGACTGATCAGGAAGTTCATGGCATTGAGCAGAGCCTCCGTGTGCAGGTGTATGTCCAGAGACGAGAAGTTCACCTGAGACGTCACACACAGACATACCACCTTCACTATGAACACACACTAATACAACTAAGCAGAGAAGTGAGGTCAAATCAACATGTTGAAATTCCAACTGCGGGTTAACACAGTTGTACTGTATTGCAAGAAATTACCTTAACTGATTGTTCAGTGTTCTTGTACTCAGACTTGAATTCTGGCCCATTCTTATCAGCCTGAAAGAGACACTGATGCTATTAGACCTGCTCTACTGTTAAATCCACATTGTCGTCTTGCATTCTTCATCCAATGTTGACTGTTGGAAGTGTTCACTGTGTGTGTGTGTGTGTGTGTGTGTGTGTGTGTGTGTGTGTGTGTGTGTGTGTGTGTGTGTACCTTAGTGTACTCCAATGTGAGGAGGTCATCCTCTGTGTTGTCTAGAGTGGTGATCAGGTGCACTTTCTTCTCCTCTGAATCTGGACACGTTTACAAAACCAGAAAAAGCATATCACACATACGCACGTCTGCAGACATGCCACACACATACAACTACCAACAACATAACAATGTTTAATCGTATGATAGATATATACAAATGTCTTCACAGTCCTGCTAGTGTTTCAAAAAATGCAATCGCAGGAAAAACACAGTTCTGAAAGCACCAGGTGACAGAGATGAAAATCTATGTAAAAAGCGTAGAAAGAGGGGTGATCTAAAGACGCGACTATAATGGTTTGCGAACAAAGTCCCTTTGAATGCATTGGACAACGAAATGAAGTTGATTTGAAAACAAATAGAACAGGAGAGAAACGCTGGTTTCAATGGCATATAAAGAACACCTCCAGAAAACAGACACATTCAAGTTTGAACTACCTTTCTGGCGTCTCCCCTAACGTCAGAGCTGCTGTGGATATCTAAGGCTGTAGCGAAAGGTGCATATCGCTCACTTCGACATTTACATTTTTACAATGTGTCCAAAATTAGATAAAAAATATTTTCCCCGATTGTGAATTTCTGCCTCAGTTGACAGCTCTACCAGCCAAACCCTCACTGACCCATGTACTCGGGGCACTCCAGGCAGATCTCTCGTAGGAACGTGTAGGATGTCATGTCGAAGGTACGTAGCTTCAACTCGGTGCCCAGTCCCTCAATGTCCAGGTGCAACACTGTGACCTCCTCGCCTCCAGACAGACGACACAGCTGAACGGACAGCTAGACAGCAGAAGAAGAAGAAGGGAGAGGAGGTTCAAGTTCATGCACGCACACACACGCACTCCTATACTAGCGATCAGAGTGAACGCAACTACATGAAGTTTTTAGGTACTCTCTCTCACACACAGATGTAGATGAGTTTTAACCATACTTTGCTGATCTCAAACGTCATGAGGAACTCGGTCATGTTCTTCTTAGGGTCTTTCTTGACCAGACCTCTCCTCTTGACCGAGTCGGAGCGCTGCAGGGGGCTGGGCATGTTGTCGGGGAAGAACGGACGGTCTCCTATAGGAGAGCTGGGAGCATCGTAGAACAGGTCCTCCTCTGAGCCTGCACACACACACACACGCGTAATTGCCACACTGTGTGTATGCGTATTAAAGTACATACATCCATTTGTAATGTGTACAAAGGGCTGTATGTGTGTGTGTGTGTGCATGTCCCTCACCTGATTCCCATATCAGGGAATTGCGCAGTTCAGCCATGGTTGGTTTCCTGGGGGTTAGCTGAGGGGTGTACGACTGCTTTAAAGCCTACGTCATAAACACAAGCGGAGATTACACGCCGCACATAGATTTTCTATTGGCTTGTCTATCTACACACAAACCCAACAGACACTACAGACAGAGTCAACCTACAGACAGGCAGAGATAGAGGCCCAGTAGAGTTAGTACCTTGGATGTTGAGTGAGCGTTGGTGCTGCGCGGGGCCGGCTTGCTCTCTGGCAGCGGGATGCTGTCGATCAGCTCCAGCACGCCCCGTACCTTATCATCAGAGATCCTCAGAGACAGGAGGGGCAGCTCCCCGGAGATTTTAAACCTGACACACACACACACTTTATTCATATAATTCATCTGACCAGCTGTTTGACAAACACCATTACACAGTGGCTGACTGTCCATCACACCAACCCGCACCCCCACCTTTCCCTCTTACTTGGGCATGCGGGAATCTGTGACCACCATGGCTCTGCTGAACACCACCTTGACGTCGACAGGCTCCAGGATGTGGAGGGCCGACTGCCTCAGCTTACGGGCTTTCTTCCAGTCCCCATCTAAACACAACAACCACTGGCGCCGTTAAGCCTCATTTATAGTCAACCTAATTACCCAACGCAAGAACACAATAAGCTACACAAAATGTATTCCCTGCGTAGTTGCGTCACGTGACGATTTAGGCAGCAAACCTGCCGATAATTGTGTGTGTGTGTCTCTCCCCATACGCGAGTTTGCGTGTGTGTGCCTTCGTCCGGCGGCGTGCGTACCTGGTTTGCTGTAGAGGAACTGTAGGCTGCTGAGTTGGACATCGAAGCTGTCGTAGGCTCGGGACATAATGTCCTCTATAGTACTTCTCCCCACAGAGAGCTGCGGCAGCCCCTCTCTGCTCAGACTAGACACCTGATAACACAAGACAATGCCATAACACCTGGGTGAGGTCCTGTTCATTAGGCAGGGATTGACATTAACGGTTGCCTGGGGCAAGTCAATTAAAACAGTCAGGCAAGTGGATCCTTCTCTGTGGTCAAATTGTGTTGAAGACAACTGTTAATGTGTTACCTCTAGTGTCCCATTTTTCAGGTGAATTTAGTGACTCACAAGAAGGAGAAAAAAGACAAAGCCAAGTGTGCTCGATCATAATTCTCAACTTCTCCATACATCGTCTCGCAAATCACTCAAGTCCGAACCGACCACTCGCACTGAGCACGTTGAAGTGACTTACCTTGAAGTGACCCAGGTCCAACAGCATGAGGTTCTGGGTAGAGTCGTAGAAGCCGGTTTGGGGAACGATTACGTAGGAGGCCATGAGGTTGACGTTCAGATCCAGAACCTTCTGGGTCTCAATCACGTACATCAGTCCTGCAGACAACGACATAGAACGGAGGGCATACTTCAACATGTTCTTACATATGGATACGAAACGGGTGGGAGGCGTGCCAGTAGGAAGTGGAGTGGAGATTGAGGTCAAAGGCTTGTAATCCTGTCTGATGAATCAGAGTAAAATGTCCATAGAAAGTCAAATTAGAATAGATCTCTATGTTTGGGTCTGCGGCACACGTCAAAAAATCTATCAGTGCCGTGTTTCTTGTGACAGGCCAGGAGTGCGAGTGTGGCCTGTCAGTCAGAGCTAGAGGCGGGGCTCTGACCTGTGGAGGTGCGGTCTCGGAACTGCTCCAGCTTCATGAGCGTGGCGTTGGTCAGCTCGTCCAGCTGGAGGTCATCAGGCGGCGAGAAGAACGTAGACATGCTGTTCACCGTCACCTGCCGGAGAGAGAGACAGGTATCCATGTTGTTACACACACACACAAAAACAGGATGAGCAGACTTTCGTTCTAACATGCCTGATTGAACCGAGGAACGACTGGAAAACAATTATGTACACAGGACACACACACAAAAATGCACAAACAAACTCACAGCATCATAGATGATCTCCAGAGGCTGGGACTCGACACGGAGCCGCTGATCAGCGCTCTCGTCCAGAGGGTTGGTCTCAAACAGGATGTCCAACAAGGGGGTCCCCGTTACCGTGGCAGCCTTCCTTGACGACAGCAATGTGGGTGCCGGCCGGTTATTGGCTAGTCCTGTCACCTCAAACAGACTGAGCTGGGCCGACAGCCTGAGAGGAAATACCGCATCAGAACCAAGGGCAGAAAGAAGTGGGGAGAGAGTGGAGGCAGAGGAAGAGAGAGTGGGGGAAGAAAACGGGAAAAGCAGAGAGAAAAAGAGATCGACAAACTGAGAATCGCAAAATGGTGGCACAAGAAAAAAAAATTATGACATGCCAAATATAGTGCATACCATTGATAAAGCACTAAAACAGAGCAGGGAAGAAAGGGGAAAGTATTTAACTACAGGGTTTGTTCAGAAGCGTAAAGCGTTACCGGTATGTCAAGTAGAATTGGGCATCATGTCAGTTCTATTAATATCTATCTGCAACGTTCTAAACGTTTCACCTTGGGGAACACACCCCAGAGTGCATACTGTACTTACTTAATGGCTTGTGCTCCGGGCCTCTGGGTCAGCATGGATTTCAGATCTTCAACTGTGAGTTTAAGGATTTCATTCTGGTCCTTGTTGTCTTTCATTGAGACAGACATCCTCTCCATGTGGAAATTAATCTTCATATCCTCAAACTGCACAAACAAGACCAGAGAGAAAAGGGAGACTGAACAGTGTCCTGGATTATCTTTCTTTCTTTTTGAAGACGCAAGGGATTGTGATACTGCCCTACAGTGTGTGGGAATATACAGTAGCAACTCACGTTCTTTGGCAGGTTATGATTGACAGCTATCTCACTGTAGTCGATGGCGGTGTAGAGTTTGGCCTTCTCAGCAGAAGTCATAAGCTCGTCAAAAGCTGAGGATAATTATAAGACAAAAAAAAAAACACGTCAATCTCCATGCAATGTGGAAATGTGTCTTATGATTTACAATAGCAGCATTAAAACATCAGGAGCACCTTATCAAGATTATTTCAAATCAACTTCACAAAAAGGTAATACAGAGTGCAAAATGCGGTTCCAAGTGCACGGTTAAACCAAAGTCAACCACATTCCCATCCACATTTTCTATGCGAGTAAAGTCATATCGTACGGAGAAAAAAATAATCACGACACCTGTGATAGAAACAGGAAGTTCATAAAATGCCGACAGATCATTTGTTCGCGCTCTCTTTTTGTGTCTGTAAAATAAATGATGCGAGAAATGGCAGTGGAAACGCTACAGATATACATGAACATCTTTGGTCCAATACCATCATCTTGAGAACCTGGTCATCAACGTGATTCAATACTTCATAAAGGTGGGACAGGACAGGTTAAATGCACAATTGGAATAATTTTTCAATTGTGTTCTGTGTCCAGTGTTCTTTCATCCTGGTTCTGGAGACTCACAGGGTCTGCAGGTTTTAACCTCCAGCCCAACATCAACACCATTGACTCAACTAATCCACTAGATTTCGTTTAACGGTTATTTTATTTTCATCGATAACGGTCAGTTACACGGTAATTGTGTCAGCCCTAGTTACACACCCCATGGTTCCCCAGGACCAGGATTGAAGAACACTGTTCATCAAAAATAGTAACTGCAGCGCATTGGCATGCTCATGACACACTGATGACCGGCTGAACGATTGGCCCGGTGCTCTTTGCATTATCATTGGGGGTGGAGTCGGACCCCTTGACTTATTCCACATTTTGTTTTGTTACAGCCTGAATTCAAAATGGATTAAATTGATTTGTTTTCTCTCACTCATCTACACACAATACCCCATAATGACAAAGTGAAAACATATTTTTATTTCATGAAAATGAAGTAGTACTGTGTTCACACCCCTGAGTCAATACTTTATAGAAGCAACTTTAGCATTGATACACCATTCAAAGTATAATTAATATGCTCAAAGGGATATTCAATGACTGCTTTTATTTTTTAATCTACCAATAGGTGCCCTTCTTTGTGAGGTATTGGATAACCTCCCTGGTCTTTATGGTAGAATGTGTGTTTGAAATTCACTGCTCGACTGAGGGACCGTACAGATAATTGTATGTGTGGGGTACAGAGATGAAGTAGTCATTCAAAAATCATGTTAAACACTATTCTTGCACACAGAGTGACTCCATACAACTTATTATGTGACTTGTTAAGCACATTTTTACTGCTGAACTTATATAGGCTTGACATAACAACAGGGTTGAATACTTACTGAAACAAGACCTTCCAGCTTTTCATTTTGTAATAAAAAAAATAAAACATAATTCCACTCTGACATTATGAGGTATTGTTTGTAGGAAAAAATAAATAAATAAAATGTATACATTTTAAATTTGGGCTGTAAATAATTGTGGAAAAAGTCATGGGGTGTTAATACTTTCTCAAGGCACTGGATGTACAAAATGGAGCATGGTGATTGGCTACGCGGGCGATCTCACCTCCGGTCTTGACCTCCTTGGCCTCGGCGCCACCGTCTCCTGACCAGCCGGACCACATCCAGCCCAACCAGCCCTGAGATTCCTCCTCCTCCACCTTCACCCCCGGACGGAAGATACGCAGACCCGCTTTGCTTGCCTGGAACAACCGACCAGCGCCAGTCACAGTCTATACATAACACTTCAGCCTCAACCACTAGCTAGAACCACTGTTAGTTCCACTGTGACCACTGACCAGGTGATGCACTGGTGGTTACGCTACAGCAGTGTGACTGAGTAGGGTCATTTCAGTCATGCTTTTCTGCCATTTTGAACAAATTAGTTAGTAGACAGACAAAACTGAGTACAGTACACACAGAGAAGATGGATAGTTCGTTAGGGATAATTCAACAGATTGCTCAATCCGTACCTCCATCTCAGCTTGCTGCCTGGCCAGAGTGATGTTAAAAATATCCAGAGTCCGCTCAGGCTCCTGGGCACACGGCAAGAAAGACGGATCGACTGGTCCATTAAAACAGTTCCCTGACCGTTATGGGAATCCATCAATTACTTAAAAAGGTAGACTCAGCAAAATGACGTTGCCACGAGCAGCACCGCAGATACTGAGATGAGCGAGATGCAAGACTTCGCTCTCACAGTTACACACACAGTATCTGTGTGCACAGGTTCGCGTCACGCTGTTACAGCTTGGTAGGCAGGGGACCAAAACAGTGGAGAAGAGCGTCGTGCTTCAACGCTCTTAGTTGTTGCGAAAATTGACCACTATGCGGTTTACTTTCTGCATCTACGTCATGTCGCTGAGTATACCTTTAATGTCCATCATCAATCAATGCAGCAGAGTAGATACAAAGACTGGGGATGCAACTCAGAACTAGGCCCTTCTCAATCTCCACACCTGGGTTCAAATAGCATTTTCTTTCCTTTCAAATAGTTTGAGTACTTGATTGAGCCTGGCTGGTGTGCCAGATGGGCAGAGTATGCACTTTGAGGACTATGCCACTGGTCCCATTACACACAGGCAGGCTCAATCAAGCACTGCTCAAGTTTTGAAATGAAAACCAGTACTATTTGAACTCAGGTCTGGGTTGCACTCATTAGGGAACGCAACAGAAAACTTTTCAAAACGGAAAATGTTAATGAGTGTTTCTTAATGCCCAGGTAGTCCTTCCCTGTTTCAGTTCATTTTCTTCCATTTGGTGCCTAATGAACATCGCCCTGATCTCTACACACCTCCAGCTCCCTGAGCTGCTTCTCAGTGGGCTTCTTGCTGGTGATCTTGGCCTTGTAGAGCTCTCTGTACTGCTTGACTGTCTGCCGGTGGCAGCGGATGTGCTGCCACGACCACATGTGCAGCCGCGGCTTCACGTCCACCTCCATGATGCCTGTAATCACATACTGCCACCTGGATGACATACACAAGCAGTGACAGTCACAACGGAACCAGCACGTGTACATCACGATAGCTCAAATCGATTGAAGGAAATGTATCTCATAATCTTATACTGGATGGCATGAAACAACACAATCAATCAAATGCATTCACTATCTAAACATCAACAATAACCAACATTTTTGTCGTTGTGACAATTTTTTAGTAGAGGAAAGAATTGTAAGTAAAAGAAAAAGTGTGAGAGCTGACCATAGATAGGCGTTGGTGTGCACGTGGACTTGCGGACGGTATTTCCTGTAGGGCAGGTTGCGTGACATCATATCCACTGACCCCAGGAGCTCCAGAATGCTGATGTACTGGAGAGAAGGAAGGGGTGAGAGTTCAGGGGTCATCGAGAAGCACAGAGGGGGAAAACAATAAGACAGTGACTTTAAAAATGTGTCGAAATTCTAACTCTGGGCAACGCTCATCATGCAAGAAAGCACAGATCTGTGCAAAAAAAAATTAAATACTGTAACATTTCAAATAGACGGGATGGTATATAATCCAATGCGAGTTCTGATTGTGTGAATGGTATGCATCAGTTTACCTCACTGTGGTTAAATAACAGTCATCCTCCTTACTATGCACATTGTTGAAGAAATGTTCCTAATTAAATCAGGCTGCAGATTTAAATTATTTTTATGGTACTTTCCTGTGCTCTTTTGCTCGATTAAAATGTTGCATCTTTCTCTCTCTCATATCTCCCTCCATCACCTGTGGTCTGTTGAGCTCCACGGCCACCTCTCTTAGGTTGACCACCAGGTCCACCTTGGGAGAGGAGAAGTCCACATCTGACCGGGGGTTCATGCGCAGCTTCGCATCGGCCGTTATCGGACGAAAAACTGCCACCAATGGACAGGGAAATAAGGTTATTAATATGATACAGAATTAATCAACAATTCCACCGTGGGCCATCGTAATGAGCAGATATCTTCAATTACAATAAAAACTCCAACGACTACACTGACTGAGATTTTATTCCCTGTATCAGGTGGGTGACAACATTACTATCAAGACTCTGATCCAGACGTGAAGGATGTCACACCCCTATATCGACTGGGTGACACTCACTGAAATCGTGGTTCATGGGAGTGGAACCCCCCGGGATGCTGTCCTGAAGGCATCGCTGTGGAAATGCGACAGACAGGAAGAGATGCCTCGTTAGACGTCATTGATAGACATAATCACTCACTTAAGGGACCCGCCGCTCCGCGACGGCACTGAATGATGGCACTGTGACTCACCAGGGCCTCATCTGGCATGTGATTGGAGTACAGCATCGAGTTCACATTCCAGTAAGCAAAGAGATTGTCCAACTGGACAAGCTGAGGAGAGGAAAAAGCATAACAGAAAACAGCTTAGAATGCTGTAGACAGTAGAACAGTGTCATAATTGATGTAAAACCCATACAGTATATCAATTGCTGTGGACTGACTACCTTGAAAAACAGCTTGGCTTTCTCATCCAGGAGACAAGGCATCCAATTCTCATCTGCTGTCTGTGGGGTCACAGTTATGGGGTTGAGACGTTACGTGATATGGATTCAGGGTCAGACCAGAAACAGATCATAAACCTGACCACAACAAAGATCTCATATCCAGACCTTAACTAAATTGAACCACTGTAATTGAGCTTGTATATCTTCTCCAATGAATGACCGATTTCACGAGGTCGGGGCCTCACACATTACCTGAAGGCTGAGGTTCTGCAGTGACACTCCAAATGAAAAGGGGCAATTGGGGTTGGTGACCTGAGAGTGAGAGAAGCGGACAGTAATGAAATACAGGAATAATACACTCATTTAAAATGTTGTAATACAACTGTAGCACACTGGGTAGAATACACACATCATCCTCATAGCGGACGTGGATGTTGGAGATCTTCACTTGAAGGTTCTTGATCACCTGCGTCACAAGTTTCTCCACAAAGGTGTCCTGCTTCTCAAGTGCAGGGTTTTCTGTGGAACCAAATAACACATTACAGTACATGCGTTCAGGTCACAGTCCTGAGTCTGTTTTAGCCCGATGCCAGCGCTGCAACTCAATGACATTATAACATCTATTTAAGAGTGGTTTGAAGATGTAATGAAAGCATGACTCACAGACAGACACATAAACTCTGACCTTGTTCTGCTGCTTTCTGTTTGGTCTCTTCGATCCTCTGCAGCTCCCTCTGACGAGCCTCCTGGAGCTGTTTCTCCTCCTTCTCTGCATCATACTTTATACCTGAAACACGCAAACATTAACAAAGAAACACACACACACACACACAAACACACGCTACAGCTAGGTATCTTACTGGCTGTGGGCACGATGAGTAGGTAGACTCCATCCAGTGTGGCTTCCACTGACTGGGTGTACAGATTCTTCCATGGAATCTTCAACTCCAAGCGTCCTGCCAGAACCACACACACACAGTTAATAGGAAAAAGGTTGAAGAGTGAGAAAGATAGAGAGGAATTATAACAGTGAATGTATGGTAATGGTAGGAGGTGTTGGTTTGAGAGTCATCGGACAAATCTTACCTATATGCCCTGCTCTTACTTTAAAAGGAATGTCAAGTTGACTCTGAAACAAGAACAACAATATTCAGCACAATACAATGTGAATCTACCTAAATAATTAACATTTAACCACGGATACGTTTAGTCGTAAGCCTAGCCATTCATGTCAAACATACCAAGGCATTTTCCTTTATTTCAAGATTTCTGAGCACTGCATCACCTAGAGAAAAAAAAAAGAAGAAAAAAAATATTTGTTTAAAGGGCGACTGCACTTGCTGATTTGGCCTCGTTTTGAAGATTACTCGCTAATGCTAGCGGCCATGACTGAAGCCAAACGAGCGTTGTCTAATTCTTGGGGGGGTGTGGTTTGATGTAGGTGTATTATGTTTGCATATCATACCCTGGCAGGTACTGTGGTACTGTTGTTTGGCCCTCCTGAGTCACCGTAGCAACAACAGCCACTTCCTCAAAATTGACTTCCTTAAAATAGTCACGATAAATCGAGAAACATGTCATTCACTGACGTTTTTGCCGAGGTCTTAGTCGCGCAATTTTACATCTAGCTAAGTTACTTGGTGCAGTATTTCTCAAGTTACAACATTTCCATGAAAAACTGAATACAGTCTATTGAGTCGGGAAAGTCTGGCTGTGCGCTCAGGACTGAATTCTTAGAACAATAACATGCTGTCAATCTATCGTAAATAAAGCACAAGCTACACGTTTATCAGTGCCCCAAACCACTTGCTAGCTAGGTAAATTCCAACTCTGTGTTTGTCAATGAAGCTAGCAGGTAGTAGCTAGCAGGCACATTGAGCAGTCAGGCCACAATCAGCTTATCAAGTCACTGGCCATGTGTGTACTTCAGTGTGTTTTGTACAACTTTCTCACTATTACCAGAGTGCGTATCTGTCTGGCAGTGTTTCATAGGGAATCATGTTACAAAACAGGTCGCGAATGTGTTTTGTAAAATTAATAAGTTGCAGTTGGGACAACTGTCAATGATCGTCTCAATTCAAAAAGTGGCAGACTCAAGTGATTGACACTGTCAAACACATGAGTAAGTAGCCACTCAAAGAGCTAAGGCCAAGGGTTATTTTAACATAGGCGACTCGTTGTCTTATGTAAACAAGTCTGAGGCGCTGCATAATGGTCAGATCTGTCTCACTGTCTGGAGGTTCTGACTTATGATTGGATAGAACTCACACAGCTGATAAGCAGCTGTGCTGATTGCGCTCTCTCTTCTGTTAGTGTGCACCATTGTAATCCATACCCAAACCTCCAGTAACTCATTTTTGGAAGTGACTGACTGACCAAAATGATCCTATTTACACATTGTAGTCAATTTTGACACTATAATTAATGTGACTTATACCAATGCCACATTGGCTGCTTAAAACCAGATAAGTTTGTTCTAAGAGGCAGTTGACCTTTAAAATTATTCAATAAGCACTGACACATGAATATACAGTGTACAAAACATTATGAACACCTGCTCTTTCCATGACAGGTAAAAGCTATGATCCCTTATTGATGTCACTTGTTAAATCCACTTCAAATCAGTGTACATGAAGGGGAGGAGACAGGTTAAAAGAAGGATTGTTAAGCCTTTAGACAATTGAGACATGGATTGTGCATGTGTGCCATTCAGTGGGTGAACGGGAAAGAAAATATTTAATTGCCGCTGAACATGATATGGTAGTAGGTGCCAGGCACACCGGTTTGTGTGAAGAAGCGCAACGCTGTTTTTTAATTTTTTTATGTTTAAACGCTCAACAGTTTCATGTGTGTATCAAGAATGGTCCACTACCCAATGGACATCCTGCCATCTTGACACAACTGTGGGAAGCATTGGAATCAACATGGGTCAGCATCCCTGTGGAATGCTTTCGACACCTTGTAGAGTCCATGCACCGACGAATTGAGGGGAAAAGGGGAGGGGGTGTAACTCAATATTAGGAAGGTGTTTAATGTTTTGTACACTCAGATTATTTCACTAATAAAATGCATAGTAACCTGATGTTGGAAACATATGGCCTAGCCTAAGCTGACAAATAACTTAGCCTAATTCCACTGTACATTTTCCATTCAAAGCAAATATTAGCAAGCGGCGCAGTATGTTATCATGTGCCCAGATAGTCTTCACAGAGCCTGCATTTCAGTAGAAAATGTTGTGCTTCGTCTGTTGGCAAGATGTCAGGCCTTGGACTTACAATACATTTTCTCCAAGTATCATATCTTTCTAAAAATGAAATATGCCTAGATACTGTTTAGGCCAGTGGTCACCAACCGGTCATCGTGATTTAATATTGCCACTTTAATAATTTCTACATATCTTTCATTACTCATATCATATGTATATACTGTATTTTATACTATCTTGCCTATGCTGCTCGGTCATCGCTCATCCATATATTCCTATTCCATCCCATAGATTTGTATTAGGTAGGTGTTGTGGAATTGTTAGATTACTTGTTAGATATTACTGCGGTCAGGACTTGAAGCACAAGAATTTCGCTACCCTCGCAATAACATCTGCTAACCATGTGTACGTGACAAATAACATTTGATTTGATTGTTGCTCCGAGACATTTACCCTTCACAATAAGAGCACTTACAGTTGACCGGGGCAGCTCTAGTAGGGCAGAAATTTTGCAAACTGACTCGTTGGAAAGGTTGAAAGTCACTGAGCTCTTCAGTAAGGCCATTCAACTGCCAACGTATATGTCTATGTAGATTGCATAGTTGTGTGCTCTATTTTATACACCTGTCAGCAAAGGGTGTGGCTGAAATAGCCGAATCCACTCATTTTAAGGGGTGTCCACATACTTTTGTGTATACAGTGTAGCTATCTAATTAGATTAGCTGGCAGAGTCAAGCTAACGTTATCCAATTTTGCTAGCTAGCTGGCTTAACAGCTAGCTAGCAAACTAATAAATATACTGTAAATAAACTAAACTAATATACTGTAGTTAGCCAGTTGACTACAAAACCTTGCTAACAAATAAGCAAGTACTGTAATAGCTAGCTAACTAGTAAACCTGCTCCCAGCAAACAAGCACAGCAGCATTGTCTAATGCTAACATCTATGACAATCATGACAGCTGCAGGTTTCTGAACTGACGTTAAGCTAACTAGCTAGGGTGGCTAGCAAGGAAGCTAACCATAACACATAATCGTTACCTCCCCAAATCCCGAGCTTGAGTTGTGAGCTGTCAAGGTTTACAACGTAATCCCCTAAAAACCTGTTTAGGACATCTACCACCACGCTTTCGAAGACCATGTTGCTGTTTCGTTCACCTCTCGGTCACCATGTTTACATTCCGTTTTAACGCTTAACTCGCTCGCCTTTCGCTAATAATGACAGCTGGCTGGTCCTGTTTCTTGAAATATCCAACGACGCTCGGTCACATGGACGGTCTTGACCCCATGTGGTTGCGTCAATAGATTATTCTCTTTGGAGTATCCAATGCAAGGTTCCTATTCCTCTTGCCAAAGATAGTAGATTAGCGTTACAGTCCGTGACAGAATTGGAACCATAATTATGGTCCGTGATTCACAGGGGGCCCTAATTAGTGGTGAACAGGTAGAAATTTGCGGTCATGGTTAGAAAGGTTGCAGCTTTCGTAAAATTAACGTCACGCCTAGGTCACACCTACAGTATTTTGTGCAAAATGGTTCTCAGGCGGCATCATCTGGACATGTGTGCACCAAAATTTCAACATACACCTTCTGCTACCATTTCTGTCAAGCTGTAGCAGAAATTGAATGTTGAACTTGTGTTGCACACATCCAGACGATGCTGCATACTTAGCGAGTGTTGTAGGTGGATCGATCAGAGTTGTCGGTTCGTAGCAGTTTATGAGAATTAACATATCAGGTTAGGATAATTAAATTAGGAAAGGTTTAGGTAAAATGAAAAACGTTTCAACTTTTGAGTTAATTTTACAAAATATGGATCCATTCTAGCCATGGCCCAATTATGGGTAACTTATATAGATAGATAGAGGACTCGTCTTTATGTCTGTGCCATTATAAGTCTGTGACAGCATGGGCAGCGCCATTGATACCTTGATACATCTACAGTGAAATTGCGCAAAATGGTATGAAGCATCATCTGGATATATGTGCAACAAAAGTACTGCACCGCTGCAGCTCAGCGTTGTGTGTGATTGATTAAGACTAAAGCCGTGGACTTCGGAGATCAGGTTGCTTTAATGTATCAGAGTTCACTCTCCTGCATCCAAAAGAAAAGACAAAACATTTGTAGAGCACAAATATGTTCTGCCAAACGTTGCCTCTCTCCAAGTGCATCAAAATTATTTTAGAATACAAAAGTGAGAACAGCCTCTCCTTATAATGCATCAACACAATTCTCATTTTACATAGATAAAACCACATCCCTGCATCCAAAAGAAAAGGCAAAACATTTGTAGAAAACAAATATGTTCTGCCAATCGTCGCTTCTCTCTACAACATAGACGCACAATACACAATAGCTACAATAACACATACAGTACCTTAGCTAGCTAGTATCCACATGTTGAATTCAGAATGTTAATATCATCCTAACAAGTACAATTACAATAGCATCTTTACAATACCATCCACTTATGAGTAAACTCTAAATATACAACATTATTCATGACTCTGTACTTAAAGGAATCTAACTTTCCTGAACATGACAGAAAAAGTGTGCCTAACTCTCCTAGTGCATTAAAATGATTTGAGCACGAGCACACAGGGCAAAGGGTAAGTATGCACTCCCCTATTTCCCAGGATGCAGGCATGCATAATAACAAATCAACATGCTATATTAATATATGAACCTGTTGAAATTCACAAAGTATTTTAACAACTGTTACAAATGCACCACACAGAACGCACTGCAACTGCCTCTGCAACTCAATGCTGCAAGGCAAACGCAGCGTTTCATTGGAAATGAATGTACTTCTGGTGAACCAAAATGCAAATCACTGTCGGTGTGATTGAGGCATGAGGCTACAACCAAGGGCCCAGTGTTCCGGCCCAGAAGCATGGTTTCGACTTCTCCTACAGGTTTGCTTCGGTACTGCAGTTTAACTGATGCACGGCCCAGAAAGACAATTTCCGTAGACGGCCACATAGAGATATCAAACTAGAAAATTCCTCGTAAGACTTTTTAGACATCACCATTGTGCACAAAACATCCACTGAATCACTCAAATAATTGTCGCTGAGGCCAATTTAGTTTTTCATCACTCACAACGAAGATATAAAATGTTTATATTCATCCAATGTCTACCATGTTTTTGGATGACCTGATGATGTCGCTGCTGCTCCCGGTGCACACTGAGTGCTAGTGCGCATGTGATGTTGGTTCATATAAATCGGATGCAACTCGGACATAGACGGTTCACGAATCGGCATATGCAAACGTAAGTAGATAAGCTTGAAAACAACAGTTGGACATCTCCAGTTCTTATTATACCTCAGTGGCTACAACCCATAGGAATCCCGACCCAGTTGAATACTTTCACCACTTTAAAATGGTGGAAACATGGTGGCCACCATCATTCTCTGAAAGTGGGCGTTGCGAAACAAGTGGGAGGATCAACACCAGTGGGTGTGTCGAACGTCGAAACCTAACAGCCAATTGGGGAGATCTGTTGCCACTGAAGACTGTTTTGCATGGCTACTTCCTGCTTCCTTGTAGCATTTTAGCTGAACCCGGTTAGGCAGGTTAAGAGAATTAGCATGGTAGGTTAGGAGAATAAACGTAGCAGGTTAGGAGAATTAACGTGGCAGGTTAAGAGAATTAATGTGGGCTCAAACTGACGGATTTTGATGGGGATTTTCTTATTATGTTACTTAGATTCATGCACGGGTGCGTCAATATACTCTTAAGGATTTTTAACTGCTCAGCACATATAGCCAGCCGCATGTGCTCACTCCCGCGGAAATCATTTGTGGAAAATATCCTTTCTATTTGTATTTTTTATGGATCCCCATTATCTGCTGCCAAAGCAGCAGCTACTCTTCCTGGGGTCCAGCAAAATTAAGGCAGTTTATACCATTTTAAAACTTTACAATACATTCACAGATTTCACAACACACTGTGGGCCTTCAGGCCCCTACTCCACCACTACCACATATCTACAGTACTAAATCCATGTGTATGTATAGTGCGTATGTTATTGCATGTGTGTGTGTGTGTGTGTGTGTGTGTGTGTGTGTGTGTGTGTGCGCCAGTGTTTGTGTTGCTTCACAGTCCCCGCTGTTCCATAAGGTGTTTTTTTATCTGTTTTTAAATCAAATTTTACTGCTTGCGTCAGTTACCTGATGTGGAATAGAGTTCCATGTAGGCATGGCTCTATGTAGTACTGTGTGCCTCCCACAGTCTGTTCTGGGACTGTGAAGAGACCTCTTGTGGCATGTCTTGTGGGGTATGCATGGGTGTCCGAGCTGTGTGCCAGTAGTTTAGACAGACAGCTCGGTGCATTCAACATGTCAATACCTCTCATAAATATAAGTAGGGATGAAGTCAGTCTCTCCTACACTTTCAGCCAGGAGAGATTGACATGCATATTATTAATATTAGCTATCTGTGTACATCCAAGGGCCAGCCATGCCAGCCGTGAGCCAATTGCAAAGTCCTTTTTTGTGGCACCTGACCACACGACTGAACAGTAGTCAAGGTGCGACAAAACTAGGACCTGCCTTGTTGATAGTGTTGTTAAGAAGGCAGAACATCGCTTTATTATAGACAGACTTCTCCTTATCTTAGCAACTACTGCATCAATATGTTTTGACCATGACAGTTTACAATCTAGTGTTACTCCAAGCAGTTTAGTCATCTCAACTTGCTCAATTTCCATATTATTCATTACAAGATTTAGTTGAGGTTTATGGTTTAGTGAAGGGTTTATTCCAAATGGAATGCTTTTAGTTTTAGAAATATTTTGGGCTAACTTATTCCTTGCCACCCAATCTGAAACTAACTGCAGCTCTTTGTTGAGTGTTGCAGTCATGTCAGTTGTGTTGAGTCATCCGCATACATAGAAACTCTGGCTTTACTCAAAGTCAGTGGCATGTCGTTTGTAAAAATTGAAAAAAGCAAGGGGCCTAAACAGCTACCCTGGGGAGTTCCTGATTCTAACTGGATTATTTTGATAGGCTTCCATTAAAGAACATCCTTTGTGTTCTGTTAGACAAGTAATTTTTTATCCACATTATAGCAGAGGGTGTAAAGCCATAACACATACGTTTTTCCAGCAGCAGACTATGATCAATAATGTCAAAAGCTGCACTGAAGTCTAACAAGACAGCCCCCACATCATTTTATCGTCAATTTGTTATTACTATAAAATCATATAAAATATTTTGCCAAGGGAATTATAAGCAAATATTGCCTGCTAAATGAAGTAATGTAGCCCACAGCCATATGGCATAGCCAGACCAGGGCCTAAAATAAAGACAACTCAGAATATGCTATTATGTTCTTCCGAAATAGGCTACATTTTTTTCATAATGTTCCTTTAGACCTAAATAATGGATTTATTGGTGTAGGATATATTAAATGGATTTGACTTTTTAAAATGTAGATGTTCCAAAAGTCTGCATCAGGGGCTTGTAGGCTATGCAGTGGAAGCCGGAGATGCTAAACATGTTCATGTTAATTGACGGTCAATTAGCGTAATACCGGCAGTTATTTTCATGACAATCACCTGATGACAAAATGTCATGACCTCCACAGCCCTAGGTATAAGCATTAAGCATACATGTGTCAGAATTCAAAGGTGAATCAAGTACCATGTTGCTTATACCTTTCCAGTATGTTAAAATATAGTGGGAGCCAACAGTCTAATTAGGAGGGTATAAAGAATAAAAACATGGTGAAAATATACATTTTATTTACAGTGCAGCCCAATGATAACAGTGCAAAAGTGATAGTCCAACATAGACACAGGGCAACATACCTAGATAGCCTAAAACATACAAGAGAGACAACACACGGTGTTTCACAACCTGTTATCCGCAACCATTGAGGAAGCCATAAAGGCTACCTGAACTTGACACTCCCAAAACGGGCTAAACCATTCACGATTAATCAAACAGGTTTTTATTTACATGGCCGGTCAAAATGTGCATATCAAAAACATATAGACACAAAACACTATAGACATCATTAATGATAACTGCAGTCACTGACTGTATCAGACATGAATATACCCAAAATGAAATAAACCAATGCAAGAGAGTACCAGAGAATGAGTCATAATGCCCATAATGGGAAATGGTTCCAATAGTTTTTCCACTATTCATTTTTTCCATAGTGGATTTTAGAGCACTTAAAATAAGGACAAATGGTCTTGGTTCAACAATGGTTGAAGACCTGGAGAATAAACGCTCCTCCTCACAGCTGCCCATGTCCCTTGAAGTTGATGATGTGGTTGTCACTGACAAGAAGGACATGGCTGAGCTCTTTAATCACCACTTCATTAAGTCAGGATTCCTATTTGACTCAGCCATGCCTCCTTGCCCGTCCAACATTTCCTCATCTCCCACCCCTTCTAATGCGACTATCCCCGATGCTTCTCCCTCTTTTTCCTCTGCCCCGCAACAAAGTTTCTCCCTGCAGGCAGTCACTAAAGGAGCTCCTGAAACTTGACCCCCAAAAAACATCTGGGTCAGATGGTTTAGACCCTTTCTTCTTTATGGTTGCTGCCCGTATCATCGCCAAGCCTATCTCTAACCTCTTTAACCCGTCTCTCCTTTCTGGGGAGGTTGCCATTGCTTGAAAGGCAGCCACGGTTCGTCCTTTATTTAAAGGGGGAGATCAAGCTGATCCTAATTGTTATAGGCCTATTTCTACTTTGCCCTGTTTATCAAAAGTGTTGCAAAAACTTGTCAATAATCAACTGACTGGCTTTCTTGATGTCTATGGTATTCTCTCTGGTATGAAATCTGGTTTCCGCTCAGGTTATGGATGTGTCACTGCAACCTCAATGATGTCACCGTTGCCCTTGATTCTAAGCAATGTTGTGCTGCTATTTTTATTGACTTGGCCAAAGATTTTGATACGGTAGACCATTCCATTCTTGTGGGCAGGCTAAGGAGTATTGGTGTCTCTGAGGGGTCTTTGGCCTGGTTTGCTAACTACCTCTCTCAAAGAGTGTAATGTATAGTCAGAAAATCTGCTGTCTCAGCCACTGCCTGTCACCAAGGGAGTACCCCAAGGCTCAATCCTAGGCCCCACGCTCTTCTCAATTTACATCAACAACATAGCTCAGGCAGTAGGAAGCTCTCTCATCCATTTATATGCAGATGACACAGTCTTATACTCAGCTGGCCCCTCCCCGGATTTCGTGTTAAACGCTCGACAACAAATATTTCCTAGTTTCTAACAAGCTTCCTATTTTTATTTTATTTATTATTATTTATTTTTTTACCGTTATTTTACCAGGTAAGTTGACTGAGAACACGTTCTCATTTGCAGCAACGACCTGGGGAATAGTTACAGGGGAGAGGAGGGGGATGAATGAGCCAATTGTAAACTGGGGATTATTAGGTGACCGTGATGGTTGAGGGCCAGATTGGGAATTTAGCCAGGACACCGGGGTTAACACCCCTACTCTTACGATAAGTGCCATGGGATCTTTTAATGACCTCAGAGAGTCAGGACACCCTATACCCTTAACCTTGTTCTGAACACCTCCAAAACCAAGGTCATGTGGTTTGGTAAGAAGAATGCCCCTCTCCCCACAGGTGTGATTACAAACTGCTGAAGGTTTAGAGATTGAGATAGTCACCTCATACAAGTACTTGAGAGTATGACTAGATGGTACACTGTCCTTCTCTCAGCACATATCAAAGCTGCAGGCTAAAGTTAAATCTAGACTTGGTTTCCTCTATCGTAATCGCTCCTCTTTCACCCAGCTGCCAAACTAACCCTGATTCAGATGACCATCCTACCCATGATAGATTATGGAGACATCATTTATAGATCAGCAGGTAGGGTAGCCTAGTGGTTGGAGCGTTGGGCTAGTAACCGAAAGGTTTCAAGTTCGATTCCCTGAGCTGGCAAGGTACAAATCTGTCGATCTGAACAAGGCAGCTAACCCACTGTTCCTAGGCCGTCATTGAAAATAATATTTTTTTCTTAACTGACTTGCCTAGTTAAATAAAGGTATAAAGGTAAGGGTGCTCTCAAACAGCTAGATTTTCTTTACCGTGACCAGTTTACAGAGGAGTATAGAGTGCAGTGATGCTCCTTATAGGACACATCACTGCACTCTATACTCCTCTGTAAACTGGTCATCTCTGTATACCCGTCGCAAGACTCACTGGTTGATGCTTATTTATAAAACCCTCTTAGGTCTCACTCCCCCGTCTCTGAGATATCTACTGCAGCCCTCATCCTCCACATACAACACCCGTTCTGCCAGTCACATTCTGTTAAAGGTCCCCAAAGCACACACATCCCTGGGTCGCTCCTCTTTTCTGTTTGCTGCAGCTAGCGACTGGAACGAGCTGCAACAAACACTCAAACTGGACAGTTTTATCTCAATCTCTTCATTAAAAGACTCAATCATGGACACTCTTACTGACAGTTGTGGCTGCTTCGCGTGATGTATTGTTGTCTCTACCTTCTTGCCCTTTGTGCTGTTGTCTGTGCCCAATAATGTTTGTACCATGTTTTGTGCTGCTACCATGTTGTGTTGCTACCATGTTGTGTTGCTACCATGTTGTTGTTATGTTGTGTTGCTACCATGCTGTGTTGTCATGTATTGCTGCCTTGCTATGTTGTTGTCTTAGGTCTCTCTTTATGTAGTGTTGTGTTGTCTCTCTTGTCGTGATGTATGTTTTGTCCTATATTTATATTCTATTTTGTAATTTTTTAAATTCCAGACCCCGTTCCTGCAGGAGGCCTTTTACCTTTTGGTAGGCCGTCATTGTAAATAAGAATTTGTTTTTAACTGACTTGCCTAGTTAAATAAAGGTTAAATACAAATAAATTAAATAAAAATAGCAATCTGGTGCCTGACGGCATGACACGTTACCATTGGTTGATGCATGCATTCACACTATACATCCGCATCACGCAGTGAAACATAGGAAGTCATTGGGCGCCTTCGAATGGATCACTTTTATCAAGTTGTTGACCATCGTTGGTCACTGCCTTTCCAAGTCTGTTGCATTATGGTTAAAAAATTGTCTGACTTGCTGACTGCATGAACTATACAAAAATAATGTGCTCAAAGGTCCTGCAGTTTTTGATGAAGTCACCTTCTAGTCGCTGCAGTTGCTTCTCACGAACTGCACCACCTGCATTGTGAGAAGCACTATTTGTCAACCAATAATTTTTTTTTGACCACTACAAACATGGCAAAATAAGTGACTGAAACAGGGAACCAACTTTGCCCGAATTCTAAAACTACAGGGAATACAATTTAAAAGTGATATTTGAAACCTCTTTCTAACCCACGTGTCAAACTCCTTCCACGGAGGGCAGAGTGTCTGCGGGTTTTCAGTCCACCCTTGTAGTTGATTGAGTAGTAAGGAACTCCCCTCACCTGGTTGTCTAGGTCTTATTTGAAAAGAAAAAATGAAACCCTGCAGAAACTCCGCCCTCTGTGCAATGAATTTGACACCCTGCTCTAACCAATGAGTTGTACACATGTTATCTTTCCAGTTTGTGAGTGTGTGATATGGTTTAGTTTATTTAAGTTTATTTCAACATTTATACAGACCAACTTTTCTAAACAATAGCAGCTATGTTGACACTGCCATGTTGATCTGAGCCTTGCTGTTGGAAAACCAATTCAGTGTACGACTCGGCTGTGGCAGATGCACCTCCCCAGACTTTACTCGCTGACTTTGTCTACTGTCGGCTTCGTTAGGCTTCCAGCTCGAACACACCTATTCACTGTCAATGGAAGGAAGGCGAGAGAAGCAGAGTGGGCAGGGGGACCATTTAGCGACTCGAGCATGGGCGAGGGAGCTGAACGGGACAGGAGAGTGACCAATCAAAGCTCACCATAACTTCCAACCCTTACTGGACTGGCTGACTATGGCTGTTCATACCATAGAAATAGATAGAGGACTCATCTTTATATCTCTGCCATTACAGTGTCTGTGACATCTTGGGCAGCTCCATTGAGCATAAAACCCATAGGAATCCCCACCCAGTTAACTATTTTGACTACTTAAAATGGCGGAAGCATGGTGGAAGCCCTCAATGGCGCTGACCATGCTTAAATGGCCTTTTGACCACTAGAGGCCTTTTTAATTCTATATGGTTGATATGTTGCACTACCTGGCTTGCTTGCTAGCTTGTTAACACCCACATGAGGGCGAGGCTAGCGTGGCTAGGCGATTGCCGCTTTTATAGTGTGAACGCTCTGTGACGTTGCATTTCCACAAAACACGATGGGTGTGATGAAATAACGGAGCCCAATTCATTTTCAAAGGAGGGAGCGTGAACAGAGAGCGACCAAAGTTGGGTAAAGCTGAACTTTATGCAATCGCTATTGACCAATCGAAGCTCACTATAGTTTCCAGCCCGCACTGGATTGGCTGTTGATACCGAGCACTACCTAGCCTACTTGCTAGCTTGCTAGGACTGACATGAGGGCGAAGCTAGAGTGGCTATCCAAATGATGGTGTTATGTGGAAATCCCTTCCGAGCAGGGGAACGAGACCGAACTGTTGTGTGCGTGCACCCTTTATACAGTGCGGCACAACTGGAGATGGCAAACACAGACACTGGTTGTAAATTAAATGTTGCGATGTAACTTGTAGCACAAACTTTGTGCACTCAAAAGCAAGCCCTACAAAGTTCCAGACTGTCAGAATTCTATTTGTGTTTGGCGCAGTACGGAAGTAGGGATGGATGGTGTGGCAGACTACACAATCCCTTTAGATCTCTTCAAGTGTATAGGTAGGGTTAGAAGTTGATTTGGGATCTGACCCAATGTTTCATTTGAGGTTTTGTCCATGAAAACATGAACCCTAATGGCCACTAGAGGGTGCAAGCAGACTGGATTTAACCTTTCAGACTGAATTTAACCTGGGTGATTTTGCTATTGATGTTTTCATGGACAAAATCTTGATTTATTCGTATAGGGCAGATTTTTGGGGTTTTGAACATTTTGCCATAAACTTTTCTTTTTTTCAATGGATAGATATCAAAGTAAAAATTCACAGTATCTCCTATCATAAGTGTCTTTCAATGGATGGTTTTTGATTATTTCCATGGGTCCAGTTAAGCACAGCAACAATGTGTTTGTTATAAAAATGAAACATCGCGTAAAATTAAAAGTCAGACAATGAATAACAAAGTGACACAAACTGGTGTGCAGTTACAGAGAGAGAACATGCCTTGACACACACGCATGCTCAAACACACACACACACACACACACAAACACACACACACGACGCGCCGGGGTCTTTGTCTGTGCGATTAATCCAGTTCCCCTTGTTTGCCTAATTAAAGATAACAGTAATTAAGTGATTGGGAGGAACAACATGCCCGTGTTCCCTCACGCTCCGAGTGAGATGATGAATATGCAGAGGGAGTCGGGGGCCCCACCGCGCTCAGGGGTCAGGTGAGTTAAGATAGACTTTATTGCACCAATAAAAACCCAAGTGCTTCCTCTAATGGAGAGATAAATGATCCGGGAGTCAGTGGAGGACCTTTCCTTTAACCGCTGCCACAGCCGCAATTAACACTAACGAGAGACTAGAACAGTGGGTCGTAGCTAGACCCCGCCGTTCCTGCGTAGCTACCGTACCGGTAGCCTCTGCTGCAAGGTCTGGGTCAGTATACATAAACCATCTCAGAGTAGGAGGGCTGATCTTGGACCAGGTCCCCCCTGTCGATGATTATAGTCTTAAAGAGAAAACTTATCCTAGATCAGCAGCACTTCTACTCTGAGAAACTTTATGATTACGGGCCCTGTGGCATAGGAAGCGTGCCTACAGCATATTGTGAAAGCAAGCACCCTAATGTTAACGTCAAAGTCAAACTGCAGAAGACAGATTGTCACCCGTGTTGAAGAAACCTACACCTACCTGTAATGTGAGATCCTATCTCTCTTGAGTACCTATATCCTCCCCTCACTCTTTCTCTGTCTCTGCTCTTAGACACATTCACTCATACATCACATACGAGCACACAGACAAACACACACACCCTCAGGGCTCATGTGATTGATGTGAGCTTCAGAATTAAACCTGCTCAAGCTTTGCCATAATTATCCATTCCTTTGTCTGTGTGCTTTATCTAAGAGTTCATGCCCAGGTCTAATGGCCCTCTACTGCCATACAATACAAACACATTCATATTCTCCTCTCTCTTTCCCTTTGTGTGTTTCTCTCCTAAACCCATAACTACACAAACATGCACATACTCACGCACTCATATCGCACAGACACACATAATACAAACATGTAAAACCGACATCATGGAATACACATAATGGTCCATCTCTCTGTTTCTCTCTTTCCTCCTTCCCTGCAGGTCCGGTAACTCCATATCTGTGGCCTTGGGCAGGGAGTGTCCTGTTGTCTGTACTCTCTTACTGGACAAAGAGGCTGCGGTGCAGTCGGATGGTCAGACATCCACCTATAGATCCTTAACGTCCCCTGAAGTGGTTAAATTTGTATATTCGACTAGGCAAGTCAGTTAAGAACAAATTCTTATTTACAATGACGTCCTACCCCGGTCAAACCCTAACGATGCCGGTCCAATTGTGCGCCGCCCTATGGGACTCCCAATCACGGCCGGTTGTGATACAGCCTGGAATCAAACTAGGGTCTGTAGTAACGCCTCTAGCACTGAGATGCAGTGCCTTAGACCGCTGCACCACTCGGGAGCCCCCGACAGGGATGGGAAGGGAAATGGCTGGAATGGGTCTGAGTGTAGGATACACTCATTAGGATACACCATAGAAAAACGTTTTGCAATGGAAATTGGTTGGACAAGTTCAGGTAATCCTTCCCGGCTTGAGTCTGTTTTTTTCCGTTTTTGTCTAATGTATACGAACCGTGTGTGAAAGTCTAGTAGGCTGCAGTAGATGTATTTCTAACTGTTCAAAACTGGAATTGTTCATACTTTGGGTTTCTGAGAAAAGCCATACGTTTGACTTTCTCTTTTCAGCACTTTTTGAGTACTTTACCCTCCATTTCTATTGTTGGGGCCATGAAAAAGAATATGAACACTTATCCTTACCCTCCTCAAAAGGTTGGAATGTTTTTGGGAGGTTAAATGAACCTCTTCTCCAAGTAGACTGTGTCCCCAAGTAGACTGTGTGAGAAAGTGTCACGCCCTGACCGTAGAGATCCTTTTTATGTCTCTATTTTGGTTGGTCAGGGCGTGAGTTTGGGTGGGCATTCTATGTCTGGTGTTCTATGTTGTCCTTGTTTTGTATTTCTATGCGTTTGGCCTGGTATGGTTCCCAATCAGAGGCAGCTGTCTATCGTTGTCTCTGATTGAGAACCATACTTAGGTAGCCTGTTCCCACCTGTGTTTGTGGGTAGGTGTTTTCTGTTTTGTGTGTCATCACCTTACAGAACTGTTCGTTTGTCGTTTCTGTTGTTTTGTCAAGTGTTTCGTATTTTATTAAAGTAATATGAACACGTACCACGCTGCACCTTGGTCCTCTTCTCCTTCTCCCGACGACGTTCGTTACAGAAAGTGAGAGATGAAAGAGGAGAAAGGATTGAAAAAGGAGAAAGCATGGGACGGAGGCCAACAAGAATGCCCCCTGACCCCTTTTTGTAATCCATAATGAAGTGTAATAATCTCTAATCAGGTAGAATAATGTGAACCATTAACGCCGACAGCAGAATGGAGATTGGATGAGTTGCGTCAGAGGACCTTGTTCAAAGGACAACCAGAGGGCATCTAGACCCTCACCTCTGAGCACTGAATCACCCTGAATCACAGAGAGAGAGAGAGACAATATGAGAGAAAGGGATCGAGAGAAGAAAGGGGGGGTCTAAGGGAGAGAGAGAGAAAGAAAGGGTTGGAGAAAGCAAGATAAGAGGCTGTGCAAAAAGTGAACGACAATGAAAAGAGAGAGTTATTGTAATCTGCGGTCCTCTCTGGGTGACCTGCCGTTTAGAGTGCCGGGGCTGACAGCTTCTCTCTGTTGCTGGGGCCGATGGTTAATGTTAGGTGAGTTTTTCATTAGCCGGGCTTTACTGTCTCGACGGGCAGCAGACACGTCATGTGCCAACTATCCCCACCATCAATGGGCTGGCGTGGTACAGACGGTGAGGCAGCTATTACCGAGTGGCAGCAGCTGTGGTCCGTACTCCCAGCGCCCGCTAGCAGTGAATCATATACGTTAGCATGATGAGGGTAACTCATCCAGGCAATCTGCGAGGTTGGCTTTGAAGGCAGCTATGTACAGATGTAGGCTATTGGAGTGCAATACTGCCTTATCAACAAAATAGTTGTCTCCTTGTGTGTGGGTGTACTTTAATGGCCTCTGCCAAGAGATGTGTGGACCTTTATGGCACAGGAGGTAGAGTGCTAGCCCTCTAATCGAAGGTGAAAACTAGCTAGCCCTTTGTCAAGAGTGAAAACGTCAACATAGGTGACACACAGTAACTATGTCAGCAGGTGACATATACTATAATTACAATGGTTTGAAAAAAAATATTTTAATATATTCTAGTGTTGCAGATCGAGTGTGTAAAGTTTCTCAGTTGCACAGTGGAGTTGCTCTCTCAAGGTCCTGAGATAAGTATCCTCTGAGGTCGCACTTTCCCTGGCACTGGAAATTCAAGTTGATAAAGAAACCTCTTAAGAATATTATAATTTCATTAGTGCTGCTATATGGTGCAGCCCTTGTGCCCTTGTGGGGGTCTTGTTCTCTACTGTCTGCTGTCTTGTTAAGCCACGAGTTTGTGCCGAGACGGAGAAGAATGCATGCTTGAGATCGACGACATTGCACTTGGCAACTGCAGACTGACGGATGATCTAGACTACCGGTCAATTGTTTTAGAACACCTACTCATTCAAGGGTTTTTCTTTATTTGTACTATTTTCTACATTGTAGAATAATAGTGGAGACATGAAAACTATGAAATAATACACATGGAATCATGTAGTAACCAAAAAAAGTGTCAAACAAATCAAAATATATTTTATATTTGAGATTCTTCTAATAGCCACCCTTTTCCTTGATGACAGTTTTACACACTCTTGCCATTCTCTCAACCAGCTTCACCTGGACTGCTTTTCCAACAGTCTTGAAGGAATTCCCACATATGTTGAGCACTTGTTGGCTGCTTTTCCTTCACTCTGGGGTCCGACACATCCCAAACCATCTCAATTAGGTTGAGGACAGGGGATTGTGGAGGCCAGGTCATCTGATGCAGCACTCCATCACTCTCCTTCTTGGTAAAATAGCCCTTACACAGCCTGGAGGTATGTTGGGTCATTGTCCTGTTGACAACAAATGATAGTCCCACTAAGCCCAAACCAGATGGGATGGCATATCACTACAGAATGCTGTGGTAGCCATGCTAGTTAAGTGTGCCTTGAATTCTAAATAAATCACAGACAGTGTCACCAGCAAAGGACCCCCACACCATCACACCTTCTCATCCATGCTTTACGGTGGGAAATATACATGTGGAGATCATCCGTTCACCCACACCGCGTCTCACAAAGACACAGCGTTTGGAACCAAAAATCTCCAATTTGGACTCCAGACCAAAGGACACATTTCCACCGGTCTGATGTCCATTGCTCGTATTTCTTGGCCCAAGCAAGTCTCTTCTTATTATTGGTGTCCTTAAGTGTGCAAAGCTGTCACCAAGGCAAAGGGTGGCTATTTGAAGAATCTCAAATATAAAATATATTTTGATTTGTTTAACACTTTTTGGTTATTACATGCTTCCATATGTATTATTTCATAGTTTTCATGTCTTCACTATTATTCTACAATGTAGAGAATAGTACAAATAAAGAAAAACCCTTGAATGAGTAGGTGTTCTAAAACTTTTGACCAGTAGTGTACAAATCGCATCACATCCTAAATGACAGTTCGTTATTATTTGTAGATCAGCTAGTCTGCAGACGCCAACTGCTGTCGATCCCAAACACACACCTTATCTCTATTGTTTACCCTGTGCGGATGGGTAGACCTTAGTTTACGTACACACTGATGGTTTAACTCGAGTATAGATAACTGCAGCGATGTAATTGTAATTGCTCACCCTAAATGCTGCTGGATTAAACGATGAATCTATCAATGCAATTATATGTTTTTATCTATTACCACAATTTCTCTCATACAATGGTATCAACATAATAAAATGTACTATCCGTTTCAGAGAATGTTATATCTCTGCTCTGCTTAATTTGTGTGTTTGTGTGTTTGTGTGTGTGTGTGTGTGTGTGTGTGTGTGTGTGTGTGTGTGTGTGTGTGTGTGTGTGTGTGTGTGTGTGTGTGTGTGTGTGTGTGTGTGTGTGTGTGTGTGTGTGTGTGTGTGTGTGTGTGTGTGTGTGTGTGTGTGTGTGGATGAATGAGAGCATTAATGAATTAAGCTGCTCATTATAATGGTCTGCTCTTGTTGGTCATTAAAAAAACTCATGTAGAATTTGTCACCCTGGCCCCGATGGAGTCTGGGTAATTATGGTTAATGTCTCATCTCCTATTCAAGGCTGGAGCGTTATGCTTAGGAGGGTCGTGCAGCAACAACCCCCTGACCTCATATTTTATTCATCTTAACAGTCATATTATTTGTGATTAACAGATTTTCACAGAACAAAAGTTCGATTCATATTCATGTCATACAGTTTAGTTAATCAGTTTTTCTAAGATATAATGACGTATTTGCCTTGCGCAAACGAAATATTGTCATCTCACTTTCAGCCCCATTCATATTCATTTTATCTCTTTGTCTGTGGCCTCTTGATCAGGTACAACTTGATATGATAGGTTTATTACTGTGCTATTGTACCGAGTAGCTATATCATGGGACACACACACACACACACACACACACAGGGACCCACTTAGAATAGCCAGGAAAACTGAATGTGCAAACATACACATGTCAGATGGTCATGTGATATTCTGATTCAAGAAGCTGTGATATTCTGAAGCTAGAGGATCAGCGAGGATAATTGAGACATTATTACGCCTCTTATTAGCTGGTAATTAAGAGGTGTTTAATTATACAGTAACACTGGGAGAATCATTAGAGAGACAACACAGATTAGGGTATTACCTCCTCATAACAATATCACTCGGTATAACTAATATACTGTAGATTAACCTAGAGAGAGAGAGAGAGAGAGAGAGAGAGAGAGAGAGAGAGAGAGAGAGAGAGAGAGAGAGAGAGAGAGAGAGAGAGAGAGAGAGAGAGAGAGAGAGAGAGAGAGAGAGAGAGAGAGAGAGAGAGAGAGAGAGAGAGAGAGAGAGAGAGAGAGAGAGAGAGAGAGAGAGAGAGAGAGAGAGAGAGAGAGAGAGAGAGAGAGAGAGAGAGAGAGAGAGAAGCCTCCAGATGCTTTTCAGTTCACCACTGGGCTGTTATTTAGAGAAAGTCATGGAGAATTATACAAAAAGAGAAGGATTTGAGATATGGTGCGTGTGTTTGTGTATGCATGTGCGTATGTGACAGATACCTCATTAATAATGACACAGACCCATTTTAATCCTAACTCCCACGTCTTTCCTCCACTTGTACGTCTCAATTATTTGTTCAGAGGCCGGTGTGACAACGGAATGGGTTATGGTTGCCTTTGGAATGCTAAACAGGAAGCCTGAAAGTAAGTCACTGTCAGTGGGCAGTACCAAGCCCTTTGTGTTCTGGAGGGGACCTGCTCCCTGGACTTCAAAGGTGGGATTATGTTGGAAAGAGAAAAACAAAAGAAAACTTCATCTAATGCCCGCTTTTGAAGTTATGGAGGTATATAATACACCCCCCTCAATCCATCCTTTGTGGCACACTCATAGCAGCCAGGTCTTCTAGACACACACACACACACACACACACACACACACACACACACACATACACACAATCACAGTAATCTAAGGTTCAGTGCTACATCTGGAGTCCTTGCAAACACGGAAGTTAATTGACATATATTTAATGACCTTTAAGCTACATGTTACAACAATATTGGGGAAAAGTATATTTGATGTTATCATAGCATAGCCTAACAACTTAATAACAGATATCTCAATATAGTTCAATGTGTGGGACGCTTGTTTTCTGCTTGATTGTATACAAAAACGGTGAAATCCCTGGTTAATAAACTGTCTCAATTGGATAACGCGCAACAGGTGCCCCGCGCGTCAGGCCGTTTTTCTCCCAGAGTTTGATGCTTTACTGCGCTCGTTTATGCGCGTGATTATGTTAATATGATTCAAACATAATAACAATCATAATAATCATAAAAACATAAACGCATCTACTCTTTAGCTTGGTGACGAGCTCTGTGAATATCATGATACCCCATAAAGCAAACATTGGCCTACATTAGGCAATGAGACCATATTTGTACTACAACATGTTCAAGTACGTGAATGATTCTCTAATCTTCAATTTGACCACATAAATTGACACCTGAAATATCGTGTATAACAAGCGCAAGATAGTGTGACTTGCTCTCATGCCTTTCACACGAGGTGTCACACAATTGAGGAAAACCAGCAAACAAACGACGTCAGAAAAAACGTCTCGATAATTCAAACGAAACAATCCACACAAAAAAAATGACAAAATAACTCAGACAGATGATGAATTTCGTTTAAAGTTCTTTATAAATCTCTTAAGATAAATCATGTTATTTTACAGTCATAACATTTATCTTACATGTTATATTCATTTAGCGTGCTAATAAGAACAGCCCATAATAAACATGTGTGCTATTATTAGACAACACGTTTCATTTTTCAATTAAATCTAATGAACAAAAACTTTGAAATCATTTATATTATCCGCTCATACATTTAAAAACTGAGGCAGCAAGTTTTGATTTTCTTCTTTATTTTGATTGACTAAATTATTATTATTAAATTAAAACTCTCTTTGGGTCAATTCCTCATTGTATTTTAGTGCCACATGTAATGTCATAAATACCTTCACAAAATGTGCTAATAATGGATTTAAGAAGAAATTATGCTGAAATACGTGGTAGCTTACAACTCATCACTATAAAGATACAGTCTGAATTCCTTTACAGCTTTTCATACCTGCTCAACATCTAGGCAACTATACATGATTAACATTTTAGATACTGCTCTCGTTCCCTCGTAGATACAGAATCGAGTTGTTGATGTTTTACCCGGTTAAGACAGCAGAAGAGCCGGGTGTATCGCGTTGCCCTTGCCCTCCAAAGGGTCGGAACCATTCTTCTCCAGCATGGATGAAGAGGAGCAGAGCTGCGATGGGCCGGACGGAAGGCCCGAAAGACCCGGCATCGGACCCATAGACGGGGTGGGTTTGATGGGCACAGGAACAGCGGGTAGCGTCTGTCCACTGGCGTGATGGTAGAGACCCTTCATGGACACGCCAAAGGGCGCATACTCTGAGGAGACGGGTATGGCGCTCATGGAATCTGACAGCATGCCGACGTGCGGCCACATTGAGTTGACCACACTGCTGAGCTGCGCGGGCACAGGGTAGCCCAGGTGGTGCATTACCGAAGTGATGGGCAGCCCGCTCGTCATCACGCCCTTGTAGTCCCGACCTATGATGTTCTCAATGGCAAACGGGTGCTTGAAGCCGCCGGACTGTCCGCAGTTGATGCTGCCGTAGCTCTGAAAGTGGGGGAGCCTGCCCACTGCCGCCGCGGGGCCTGGATGCTCATGATGCCCTCCACTCAGCTTGCCCTGGTGGTGGAAGTAGTGCATCATCGGGGAGCTCTTGCAGGCCATGTGCTCAGCGCGCAGAAGTTTAAAGCGCTTCCGCCTGCGTAGAAAGCTGCCGTTTTCGAACATGTCCCCACAGTCTGGGTGCAGGGCCCAAAAGCTGCCCTTCCCCGGCTGATCGGGCCGCCGGGGGATTTTGATGAAGCAATCATTGAATGACAGGTTGTGTCGCAGAGAGTTCTGCCACCGCTGTGTGTTCTCCCGGTAGTAAGGGAAGCGGTCCATAATGAACTTATAGATGTCGCTCAGTGGGAGCATCTTCTCCGTTGAGTTCTGGATGGCCATGGCTGTCAGAGAGATATAGGAGTAAGGCGGCTTCTGGTCACTGTACGAGTTCTTCCCCGGACGAGGCATGCTTGTGCTTACTAAGCCTATTTATGATTTAGCTCTGCTGTCTATTTTCTGATGAGGGCGCCTGAATATTGTTGCAAGGCTTTGGTCAGTATCAGTGACTTTACGCACGATTTTCCAAAGTTTGGAGACTCCAAAATCATTTATTTCCTGGCATTGTGTGTTCGTATTTTAGTGGTCTAAAATCATGTGTGAGTCAGACAGGCAAACACAGACACACATTTCGGTCATGCTTTCTCCAGATGAATTCCTCAAAGATGTGGCTCACAAAAAGCCCCAAAAGGTTTCTCATTCCTCCACCGGCGCACACAAATTCAGAAGTTCATCTCGTGCGTAAAATGACAACACATGAAAGAGTCCGTCTCTTGCTGTTTCTTTTCCCGCTACACAGAAGATACGAGACCAGTCTCTGCGACAGCACAGGGCGAGGGTTTGGTGATGCTCCTCGTGTGGGGCCGAGCGCTCCTAGTGCGCTCTTCTGGCCACCCCGCGCCGTTTTTGTAAGGCTGGCATACAAGCACTCAAGGACACGTTGGGGGAAAGGGGAGGGATGGATGGTGAGGAATAAAGAGGAGGGGAAGGGGAAATCTGAACTCATCCGCGTGCCCTTAGCCCGTGTCAATCAGGACCCTCGCGCGCTCCAAGAGGATAAAGGGTGGACATAACAGTAAATATTAGTGATGGGGCATATAACACCCCATAATAGTAGCCTAGTCTAATAATACTAATGTTTAGGGAAGAATATGATAACTATAAAGGGATAATTAAAACAGAACAAAATGTTCTTACAGTTTTTTCACCTTTATTCGAATATGTTTGAATGTAATTTATCTTTCACCAATTTTGTTAATTTAAGTCAGATTTTCTTCTCGTAAATCGTCCATGAAAATTTGCCGCTTGTCTGTGTTTTATGTTAATAAGTTCAAGTTGAAACACTGGAGCTTTTTAATGCCTTCTTGGATAGAGCTAAAGATCTCTGAATTCTTAACGTTGCTTTTCATTTCTTAAATTCTACAATAGCTTTTTGTGTGATGCCATTGTAAGAAGCAATTTCTTTGGAAAAATCTCAAATTCGTTATAGCTACGTTTATCTTCGTTTTCTATCTTAGTGTATTATTTGTTTATGTGACGAAATATGACCGATTCCAACCTAGTCTAAGCTATTACCCAGTAATTTTGATGCTTGAAAATACACATTATGCAATTTAACTTTATGCACACTGTTCAGAAGGATATCACATATGGCAATGGTAAGCCTATGAGTGTAAATCTAGAAAGATCTATTTTCATTCCATTCTTTTTCAAATTGTTGAAACTGCAGTTTAAGATAACAATCAATCATGTAGGCTATGAACACACACACACACACACACACAAACGCACGTTGATTAATTGCGGAGAGGGGACTCGTTGCAACCAACCAACCTGCCAACACGCACGCACGCGCGCGCGCACACACACACACGCACACACACACACACACACTCATGTTGTTGGAGATTAATTGCGGTGAGGGGACTCCTTGCAGCCAACCTGCTGTCTGTCTGTTTAAACACCCTCCCGCGTATACTACAAGGATGTAAACAAACTTGCTCCCTCCTCTGAGTTCCGATAAACGAAATAACAAAAGCTGCTCCTGATTTTGCACGGCCAGGTGTCACGGCTCGGCCCTCAACGGCGCCGGTCTTCTCGTGCGCCCCAGCGGGACCCGAATACATTACAATAATTAAGCCTTCCGTGATTTACCTTCCTTGGAGAGAGGTCCAACAATGTAATTAAGCGTGAGCTTGCTATTTTATATATGAATATTCAAAACGGCAGGGCCAGCTCTAGCCTTTTGGGGGCCCTGGGCAAGATTTGGTTTAAAGTCAAGTTCCTGCAATTCTAGAAAAATGTTCATGGGGATAGAGAAAATGTAGCAGTTTTAAAGCAAGATTTCTGCAATACGACACATTTTGCAATGGGGCGGAGAGAATTGTTTTACATTTTATAACTCATTTCATGAAGTTCTACTTGTTTTGGCATGGGGCGAAGAGACATGTTTCACATTGAATAACTCATTTCATAAAATTCTACTTGTTTTGGCATGGGGCGAAGAGAGAAATGTGCAGTTTTACAGCCTTGTGTCATGTTAACATAGAGTGTATGTCCAATTCCCCGCATAAATCTAATTAGCATAATACAAAATCCCCATCGAAATCTGTCTGTTTAAGCTAGAGATATGTTTTTTTTTTTTTTGCATGGGCTGCGTTTCAATCCACCAATGGAGGTCTTCCTCATCTGAGGTGGAAGGAGACCGAGCTACAGCGGTGTTTGTCAGACTATGAGACATCCCGAAAATCGGACTTCTCAAGAAAACTTCAGTAGCATCCGAACGGTTTGGCCTACAAACTAATGACCAAAAAGATGAGACTCTCACGATGGTGCTCTCCGTTTTGCTCTATGACCCCCACAAGAGTCCCGGGACTAGTCTGAAGTCTGCACCGCCGATCTGCCAACTTCTGTTTGTAGTGTCCAAACAGTTTGGGCTAGATACTAATATGGAAAGGTTAAACTCTCACGAACACTTAGATATTGTTTGTTTTTTTGCTCTAGGACGCCCACAAGCCTCACATGACTCGTCTGAAGGTAGGCAGTACCAGTTAAAAACATTTATGGAAGTATATATGGAAGTAGTTTAGTGTCGATTTTTTTGTTGTTAAATATGGGTGAAAAATTATATACAAATAATTTCCTGATCTTTCTTATATCGCTGACACTTTAAAACAAACTTCCTTTTGTTACATTTTTTAACTATCTGTTTTTCCATGTATGAATCTGTTGTTTTTCAATGCGTTTTAATGGGCTAATAGCCAAATTCAATGTTTCATCCCCCCCAAAATGTGTATATGCAGTACCAGTCAAAACTTGGCATGCTCTCAACCAGCTTCATGAGGAATGCTTTTCCAACAGTCTTGAAGGAGTTCCCACATATGCTGAGTACTCGTTGGCTGCTTTTCCTTCACTCTGTGGTCCAACTCATCCCAAACCATCTCAATTGGGTTAAGGTCGGGTGATTGTGGAGGTCAGGTCATCTGATGCAGCCCTCTCCTTCTTGGTCAAATAGCCCTTACACAGCCTGGAGGTGTGTTGGGTCATTGTTCTTTTGAAAAACAAATGATAGTGCTGCAAAATGCTGTGGTAGCCATGCTGGTTAAGAGTGCCTTGAATTGTAAATAAATCACAGACAGTGTCACCAGCAAAGCACCACCACACCTTCACACCTTCTCCTCCATGCTTCACGTGGGAATCACACTTACGAAGATCATCCGTTCACCTACTCTGCATCTCACAAAGACACGGCGGTTGGAACCAAATATCTCAAATTTGGACTCCTCAGACCAAAGAACAGATTTCCGCCGGTCTAATGTCCATTGCTCGTGTTTGTTGGCCCAAGCAAGTGTCTTCTTATTGGTGTCCTTTAGTAGTGGTTTCTTTGCAGCAATTTGACCATGAAGGCCTGATTCACGTAGTATTCTCTGAACAGTTTTTGTTGAGATGTCTGTTACTTGAACTCTGTGAAGCATTTATTTGGGCTGCAATTTCTGAGGTGCAGTTAACTCTAATGAACTTATCCTCTGCAGCAGAGGTAACTCTGGGTCTTCCTTTCCTGTGGCGGTCCTCATGAGAGCCAGTTTCATCATAGCACTTGATGGTTTTTCCGACTGCACTTGAAGAAACTTTCAAAGTTCTTGAAATGTTCCGTATTGACTGACCTTCATGTCTTAAAGTAATGATGGACTGTCGTTTCTCTTTGCTTATTTGAGCTGTTCCTGACATAATATGGACTTGGTCTTTTACCAAATAGGGCCACCTTCTGTATACCATCCCTACCTTGTCACAACACAACTGATTGGCTCAAACGCATTAAGAAGAAAATAAATTCCACAAATGTACTTTTAACAAGGCACACCTGTTAATTGAAATGCATTCCAGGGGACTACCTCATGAAGCTGGTTGAGAGAATGCCAAGAGTGTGCAAAGCTGTCATCAAGGCAAAGGGTGGCTACTTTGAAGAATCTGATTCCATATGTGTTATTTCATAGTTTTGATGTCTTCACTATTATTCTACAATGTAGAAAAAAGTAAAAATAAAGAAAAACCCTTGAATGAGTAGGTGTGTCCAAACTTTTGACTGGTACTGTATTTTTAGGATATCTAAAGGGGTCCTAATATTCAAAATCAAATCGCTAAATGATCCTTGGTATGACCATCTCAAAACAATTCCATATGTTAGCTTCACAGGAGGTTGGTGGCACCTTAAGTGGGCAGGACGGGCTCGTGGTAATGGCTGGAGCAGAATCAGTGGAATGGTGCCAATCCGTTTGCTCCGTTCCAGACATTATTATGAGCCGTCCTTCCCTCAGCAGCCAGCACTAGCTTAGTAGAACCCCCCCCCCTAGACTAATTTACCACTTTAAAATGTTTTACTGAATGCACAACCAAATTTCGAAATGGCACTTTGTGTATTCTAGCATTCAACAGTAAGTTAAGACCCCGACTGAGTAAAAAATAAAAAAATAAAAAGCCCTAGGCCCTAGGCAAATGCCTATGTAGCTTATGCCCAGGGCTGGCCCTGCAAAACATGTCAATTAATTTGCCAACAGATCTCTTCCATTACGTCTGCCACCTTCAAGCACTACAGAGTCACCAGCGCCATATAAGAGTATATTTTATACAGAGCCTATGAGTCCTCATATAAGCACCTTTAAAATAAAGCACTTTTTAAAAGTAATTTAGGCCTATAGGCTTCATGAAAAATCCATTGTTTTTCAGCGCCTAAAATTTAGTTGGTGCCCTTCGAGGCCCACAGAGGCTAATGCGGGTGGATACATCCTCTTTAAACGCGCGGGAAAGATAAATATTAAATCTGTTTTCACATAGGGGGCCGTTAAGTAGGCCTAGACATCGCGCTGATATGCATAACAAAATTAATTAGGTAGTGTTCGCAGCATCCAACTCCTGGACAAATAACTACTTGTAAAGCACACCTTCTGGGCATACTGAACATATGCTGGAATTATCCTTAATTGACTAATTACATAAATTACTCATTAATTTTTACAGCACATCAATTATAAAATATATATCAATTAATTTTGCATAAATTAAGGCGGCACACCGCTGAAGAAGGAGGTAGGGGGATAAAGGCGCAGGGAGGGGGCCCACACATGGGGTGGGGGTGCGGGGAAAGGGGTCGTCTGTTTGTTTCGAGAGTCTAATAATTATTTGTTCAGCTTAGGGCAGGATGTTATTCCTCTGTCTCCCATTTGAAAAGAGATGTGGATAATGGAAATTATGATAATAATCTTTAAAGACCCCTCGTGAAGTCATCAGGGCGCATAGCGGCAGAGCGAAACATTTAAATCAATTAACCCTATTGTTTCAACGGAAAAATTAGCCGGTTTGGGAGTGGTAAGGTTTAGGCCCTACCGTTGGAGTAATGGGAAATTATTTAGTGGTGACGCATAATGCTCCATGATTGCTCTATTTCCCCATAAAACAGCGGGTGGGGTGGTGGTGATGGCGTCTCCTTGTTGTCGTTAAAAGTTATTGGAAACTCAGTCAAGTTCTGGTGAACCTATATAATATTCCTCATGACAGAAAAGTGGCTTTTTGGTTGGTGCCATCACGACATAAATCTGGTCCTCATTTAGTAATTTAAGTAGGCTAGTTATTAAGACCGGCCTATATTTTTTTTCAAGAATTGGTCTTTTGACCAATCAGATCAGCTCTGAGAAAGAGCTGACATTAAATGATCTGACGTGATCGGTCAAAAGACCAATTATTGGAAAAATATAAAAATTGGTCTGTCAGTTGTGAACAGTGAGTGAATTACACATTCACCTCGGAGACAGTTTTTCAGAGAAATTACAAGGTGAAGATCCTTTAGTACGGGGGACAGTTGTAGCGCAGTGGCTGGTGAGCGGGCAAGACCGTTGATGCTCTACCGGGCAATGGACACTGGGCGGCAGTGGTCAGCTCTCTCCATCATTTCCCTCTCTCTACCCCCCCATCCCGCCTCTCAGCTATAATGTTCTGCACTTGCCCACACCATGGGTTATGCACCTGCCCTGGCCATGCAAGACCAGTTTATTTGCAAGAATATTCGAGTTGTGGAGTTGACTAGCCTGGTTAGAGTCCGAATCACTGAAGAAGTCTATTTCAGTTATGTATTCCCTATTATGTACAATTGTAAAAGTTGAACGTTTGAAATATGGCTGAACAACCACACTGGGAGCTTTCCCGTTCAGGATTATTGTGCAGCCCTCTGCCATTAAATTGGGGTTTCCTTAGTGGCCAGTGAGATTTAGGCTATTGATAGACCCGCCTACCTAACGGCCGCTGTCCACTGTCAGTGTGGTGCTGAAGGTCAGTTCTCTGGAGTCGGGACAAGACCAATGTTTCGCCGCTGTCCATGCTGAAATCTCATATCGCTGGTAAGCTATTTGTTGCTCATACATCGGATGTCCCTCCACAACTTCTGTGTGGTTTCAACAAAGTAGACTTCAGAAAATTGATAATTTTGGTTTCAAACAAGGAACAACAATGTTGACTATATTATAGTTAAGCAATAAGGCCGGTCACGACGCAACGCAGAGTGCCTGGATACAGCCCTTAGACACGGTGTATTGGCCATATATGTGCCTTACTGCTATTATAAACTGGTTACACACGTAATTAGAGCAGTAAAAATGAACGTTTTGTCATACCTGTGGTATATGTCTGATATACCACAGCTGTCAAACAATCAGCATTCTGGGCTCGAACCACCCAGTTTATAATAACAATTATAGAATTGCATTTTGTTGACGAACAAAAATGAATTATTACGAAGTAATAGCCAGTCAGTTACAGTCATGGCCTGTTTATTGTTTATAGAGGACAGGAGTGAGCTTGAAGAGGGGTGAGAGGCAGGCTGCTGAGGTGTGTGTTGCGCCACTTTTACATATTGCCTACTGGTATTATGAAATGGTTGGGTAGGCCTATGTGACACGAGGACTACAGTGTGTAACGCCAAACGCCTTTTGCATGCGGTCAATCACAAATTGCTCCAAGTCTGTGTGTGAAAAAGAGAGAGAGAGAGAGATCTTCCCGAAGGTGTTTTTTTATGTTATGTTATCCTATAACATGTTTTCATTGCGTTTTAATTCAATTGGGGTTGATTACTGTTCAATCACAGTAAAAAAAAAAAAAAACATAAATGTATGCCAAGGCAATTGTATGAGCGTTCAACATTTTATTGACGGTTCTTAAAAACAACGTCTCTGGGTTTTTATTTGTCATGCAGTGCATATTATCAATTTGTGCGCCAACGGGACGCGCACGCGACCACACGCACGAAACACTCACGCGCATAAACACACACACACACACACAGTCTTTGGCCTCCGTGGTCGGACAGTCTCACCAGTAGGCTACTACAAACACGTCAAACCGTATCCTCGGCGCTGCAGAATTCTGCATTTCTGAAGCGGCTGGGCGCTCTATCCATGTTTGCATTCCTGTTATAAACGGCTTTAATCTACCCGGATACATTTTTGCCATTGGCGGGGATTCCCAAACGCTGGGTGCACGTTGAATTCAGCGAGCGCGCCCCCGCTGGATAGCTTCCCGTCACACCCACTCCATATCTGGCCAGCCTGGAGAGGGAGGACCGCTAGTTGAGCCAGTGCTGCAGTGAGCGCAGCGGGGGATTCGGCGGCGCAACAGCACAAAGACAACCAGCGTTGTAAACTTGTATATGGAGACTGCAGCGTCCCCGCAACGACAAAGTCCAACATGGAAGATTATTTGCGGCGGGCCAAGACCATGCTGGTGAGTTTTAGCCTAAACAGCCCGGGGTTAATAATGGTTTTACTGATTGGGATGATGACGACATGCTACAGGCTGTATTCCTGTTGCTGAACTGTACATTCTCTCGTTTCTTTGCCCCACAAGCAGCACCTTTAGTAGGCTACGGCGCCAGGCCTGAATGATGAATAAAAACGAGTGGTCCAAACCATAAGCTTCTCCTCCCACACATTTTTTAAAATTAAATTTTGATCAGGGAATGCATGGAAATAGCAAGTTCATCAGAGGCACGCACCAGCCCGTACGCACCTATGCTGCAGATAACGCCTCATCTGTCATCAAGCGCACTATTTGCATTTTATTTACGCCTAATCTGTCATCAAGCAGACTATTTGCATTTAAGGCCCGCTGTCTCGGCAGAGCTCAGGGAAGTAGTTTCCAGTAAAAAGTTGTTGTAAACACCTCATGATGACTACTCACTTACTTGACAGGTAGGCGAAAGGATATTAACTGTTCGTTTTAGGTAGGCTTAGGCTACATCACAACAGTATAAATGAGTGTAGGCCTGTAGCTACAATAAACATGCGGGTGAGGTCTAAAGTTGCTTGATTTTGTTTGGTCATTCTCCATAAAGTCATGTTGTGTCTAAAGCTCCTTGAATAGACAAACCCCCGTGAAGTCTGTCGTTTTCTGTATATGTCCAGAGCCATGCATTACAGCCTAATAGTGTCAGTATGCCTATTGTTGTAGGTAGTTGTGTGTGTTGTAGGTAGAGTGTGTGCAATGTTGTTGTTTTTTTTGTTGCTGGTCCATCCATTGAATAGACAGTTCCCTTTTGTGTGATGAGATCATGGGATCCTACTAGGATGACATAGAAGGATAAGACAGAGATGATGTCATAACAGAAAGCAGGAAATACACATGGGAGCATGGGATCCACCATGGAGATTGGGATAAATTGGGCCAACTGAAAGAGAAAGAGTAATTGGACGATAAGGCCCAACTCTGTGGCCTCGTGGTTAGTGTCCGCCCTGAGATTGGAAGGTTGGGAATTCGATCCTCGGTCGAGTCATACCAAAGAAGACTGTAAAAATGGTACCGAATGCGTCTCTGCTTGGCACGCCACATTAAGGAGACAGATTGAGGTTAAGGCCCTGCGATGGACTATAGCGTAGTGTCCAGCGGGTGTACTTGTACATCAAGCTGTCTCACGCTACAGAAACAGGAGGCTCGCACAAGCCAAGGCTCGTGCTCGTGCAATTGGACTATAAGGATGCTAGCTGATTGTGTCGTGGTTGGAGATGCCGTGTAGTACAATACATGCTTATCGACATGAGGACTACTCCACCCTCTGTCTCTCTCTCATTCTCGCCATCTTTTTTTTCACCTTCCTTTAGCACTGCAGTGTGTGAATGGCCTCTCTTCCTCCTTTTTCATCTTCTCCTGCATGGCAACCATCCAGAACATCCATACCTCTAATTGGCTTTCCTGTATAAGTGCTTACTGGGTCTCGCTCGCTTTCTCTTTCTGTCTGTGGCTCTTTCTCTTTCACTCTCTCGCTTTCTTGCTCGCTCTCTGGCATGGCACTAAGGCAATGTGCTTAGTGGACACACACACACATCCACATACGCACACATGCATACACAGTGCACACATGTTTTTGAGGAACACATTGATCAAGGCTTTGGCAAGGGGATTTGGAAAGTGGATCACCCTGTCCATCACCCCACGGCAGAACCCTGCCCAGTGTCTGCACACTTTGTGGAGATTGGAGACATATACAGAGATGTACATATATATACAGAGATGTATTGCCATAGTAGACCTAAAACATTTAGACTTGGACACGCTTTGACTTGGACAGTGAATGTGATTGACAGAAACACACAGACTGTTGTTTCTTACACACATGGGGAATACGCATGTGTGTATGTGTGTCTGTGTTTTGATATGTACGTGTGTGTGTATACATTTGTGTAAAAAGCTTTCCTTTTATTCATGACGACGCACTGTAAATCACTGATGCCCAGGCAGCAGTCAGCTGTTAGTCATTTTAGTCTTTAGTACGGAAGGCTTTATGGGCAGGCAGCCCTGCTAAATTAGCCACGTCACTGGAGAAGGAGTCACGATATTACCGCTGAGCTATAGAGCAGGGGAGAAGGGGGGAGTTGGAGGGATTCATAAACAGAAGACAGTGGTGGTGAAAGAGAGGAGATGATGGAAGGACAGAGATAATGGAGGGTAAGAGAGAGGGAAAGCAATAAGAGCTAAGGAAGACAGAGATAATGGAGGGTAAGAGAGAGGGAAAGCAATAAGAGCTAAGGAAGGCAGAGAAAAGCAGCAGCACTGCGTCTGTCCACCCCGAGCCTCCTTGAGATGAATGGGGTGAATTTTAGATGAGGAGCACACAGTGAAATGGAGATGAGAGAGCGGTACCGGCTGTGTGTTTTGTTGTCTGTGTGCTGCTGCTGCTGCTGCTGCTGCAGTGGAACAGACAGTGAGTGGCCTTTCCTTTCTCCGCTAATGCGTCTCTTCCTCCCGTAGCCATCAGAGTATCGACCGACCCAACCCCCCCCCCCCCCCTTCTCCCACCTCCCCCATCCATCCACCTTAAGAAACATGAGACCAGATATTAACATCTCAAACAGATATCCCTGCCCAGTGCCCATCCCTCCCCTGCTCCCCTCCTCATCCACTCTAATCATGGACATGCACGGTAATATGAGACTGAGATATGGATGGGTATTCATTGCAAATTCCCCTATCTGACCTGTGGTTGTATCCAGGAGAGATTTCAGCAGGCCAGTGTGGCACGGTATACTGCAGTTGGCGTGTATACCCAATACTGCCTTAATATGCTGACTAGCTCAATGTAACAACCACCCCAGATACTGTCACAACTGTGTATGAAGTAGTACTCTTCATTCTCATTGGTGTAGTACTAGTACTGGTAGTAGTGACTAGGATACACGCATGCAAGTACACGCACTCTGAGTACTGCATTCCAGCACAGTGTTGGCTGGTCCTTTGCATGGGGTGATGTAAGTTTCCTTCAACAATCAGTGTTCCAGATAGATGACACAGGAACCTTGGTATAAAACTCTTTAGTAATAAAATGCAATTGCAGACAGAGATTCACATACAGAATATTTCAGTAGTCTATAGTAAAGATCTGTGTGGCGAAACATAGAAATGTGAATTATAGATCTGTCATTCTCATTGAAAGCAAGACTAAGAAGTGTAGATATGTTCTATGTGCACTATTTCTATGCTTAGTTTAGTTTTTGCATCTTTTACTGAGAAGGGTGCAACTGCAGTCCGCAAATCGGGGCGTTCCTGCATGTGGGCATTCCTGCATCTGCAGGAACCCCTATTTGTACTTCTATTGGTCCATTTTTAAGCTATGACTCCAGTACATAGGCGGGAGGCAGGGGTGCTCCAGTACATTATATTGTGGTAATGCGCCATAACATTGGATGCCAACCGCTGATAAACCCCACAGAGAATACATTTTATTTATTTATTTATTTTATTAATGTATTTATTTGCACCAAAGAAAACAAGTGATAGACAAAAATGTAATAAAATAAAATGTGTGCAGGTGTGGTTGGAAGCCCAAGGGCTTATATGAAAACCACACCACAAAAAAACTATACACAATACAATATACAAGTACAAAAATAAAAAAGTTATGTTATAACAGATAATAAAACCTACTAATTACAAATGTATAAATGAATTGATCAGCAATCACGAAAAAAACATATATATATTTTTTGTTGATGTGAGTGTGTGAGAGTTAGGCTATATGGAGGAGATTACTGAGTAGTTTGGTTCATCAGGCTGACCCCCAGTCTTCACTTTAAGTTATTGAGGGGTGATGGTGTTTTGGCAATGTTGAAGATAAGAAGTCCAGAGTATGATACCTCTGTATCTGATAGAGAATTGACTATGTGAGGTGTGGCAGTGGAGAGGGTGAAGGTTATCACAGTGTCTTGTGTTATATAGATGGATTTCTGAATTCACCTGGAAGAATCCATTGAAGGATTTAGGTAAACTGTCTGGCAGGTATGAGTATTTGTAGATGAAAGTGCATAATTGGCGTACATTATTGTCGTAAATAGGTATTTAAAGGATGTGGCTAGTCTTACAAATTAATTTTGTTATGATGAGTAATTTGTGTAGGTAGGAGGCATATGTACTGGCCCAGACAATATCACAGTAAATGAGATATGGATAAATGAAGCTATCGTATAGCTGGAGACAAATTGAATATGATCTTTCCAGGATAACTTTTCATCACTTAGAACTCAGAGGAATCTAGTGGATGTGACTTGTTCCATTTCATTCCCACCAATTGAGATTCTCGCTCTTTTTTTATTTTTTATTATTATTATTATTATTACAATATTTCTTATTACTAGCGAATACAATAAAGTTGGATTGTTTAACATTTAAAGATTAGCAAATTATCTGGAACCGTTCAGAAAATTTGGCCATACCTGAGTTGGCTTCATTAATTAGTGAATCAGCATTTTTGTGTGATAAAATCAAATTGTTATCATCAACAAAGAGAATGGGAAGTATAGTAGAAGACACAGCAGGAAGGTCATTGATATAGATTGGGAATAACAAAGGTCCAATTATCGAACCCTGTGGCATGCCACAGGATATCTTGTCCCTAGTAGTGTCACGGCCTGACATTAGTTCCTTTTTTATGTCTCTATTTTGGTTTGGTCAGGGTGTGAGTTGGGGTGGGCATTCTGTGTCTGGTGTTCTATGTTGTCTATTTCTTTGTGTTTGGCCGTGTGTGGTTCTCAATCAGAGGCAGCTGTCTATCGTTGTCTCTGATTGAGAACCATACTTAGGTAGCCTGTTCCCACATGTGTTTGTGGGTAGTTGTTTTCTGTTGTGTGTCTGCACCAGCCAGAACTGTTTCGGTCGTTATTCTTTGTTATTGTTGTTATTTCAGTGGTCATTTAATAAATATGGACACGCTGCACCTTGGTCCTCTCCTTCCAACAGCCGTTACAGAACTACCCACCACCAACGGACCAAGCAGCGTGGGAAAAAAGGAGGAATGGACATGGGAGTACATTCTGGACGGGAAGGGATCCTACACATGGGAGGAGATCCTGGCTGGAAGGGATCGCCTCCCATGTGAACAGGTGGAGGCAGCCAGGAGAGCGGAGGAAGCAGGAGAAGGGAACCAGCGGTACGAGGGAACACGGCTGGCAAGGAAGCACGGGGAGTGTGGCGGAGTCAGGTTGGAGACTTGTGCCCACTCCCCGTCCTTACCGGGGCGAGCATGTGACTGGTCAGGTCCCGTGCTATGGGGTGATGCGCACGGTGTCTCGGCCGAGCATCCACAGGCCGGTCTGCTCGGTACCAGCGTCCCGCATTTGCCGGGTGGAAGCTGGCATCCAGCCAGAACGGGTGGGGCCAGATCTGCGCTCGAGACTGCCAGTGCGCCTCCACGGCCCAGTGTATCCGGTGCCTCGGCCAAGGACAAGGCCTCCTGCATGTCTCCCCAGCCTGGTGAGTCCTGTGCCTGTGCTAAGCCCTAACCCGCCTGCATGTCTCCCCAGCCTGGTGAGTCCTGTGCCTTCTCCCAGAGCCAGGCCTCCTGTGTATCTATCCACTCCAGTGATGATCCATGGTAAGAAGCCTCCAGTGATGATCCATGGCAAGAAGCCTCCAGTGATGATCCATGGCACGAAGCCTCCAGTGATGATCCATGGCACGAAGCCTCCAGTGATGATCCATGGCAAGAAGCCTCCAGTGATGATCCATGGCAAGAAGCCTCCAGTGATGATCCATGGCACGAAGCCTCCAGTGATGATCAATGGCAAGAAGCCTCCAGTGATGATCCTTGGCACGAAGCCTCCAGTGATGATCCATGGCACGAAGCCTCCAGTGATGATCCATGGCACGAAGCCTCCAGGAATGATCCATGGCAAGAAGCCTCCAGTGATGATCCATGGCACGAAGCCTCCAGTGATGATCCATGGCACGAAGCCTCCAGTGATGATCCATGGCAAGAAGCCTCCAGTGATGATCCATGTCACGAAGCCTCCAGTGATGATCCATGGCAAGAAGCCTCCAGTGATGATCCATGGCACGAAGCCTCCAGTGGTGATCCATGGCACGAAGCCTCCAGTGATGATCCATAACACGAAGCCTCCAGTGATGATCCATGGCACGAAGCCTCCAGTGATGATCCATGGCACGAAGCCTCCAGTGATGATCCATGGCACAAAGCCTCCAGTGATGATCCATTGCACGAAGCCTCCAGTGATGATCCAGGGCACGAAGCCTCCAGTGATGATCCATGGCACGAAGCCTCCAGTGATGATCCATGGCACGAAGCCTCCAGTGAGGAGTAATGGCACGAGGCCTCCAGCGACGCCCTTCAGTCCGGAGCCTCCAGCGACGCCCTCTAGTCCGGAGCCTCCAGCGACGCTCTCTAGTCCGGAGCAGCCAGAGTCTCCCTCCTGTCCGGAGCAGCCAGAGTCTCCCTCCTGTCCGGAGCAGCCAGAGTCTCCCTCCTGTCCGGAGCAGCCAGAGTCTCCCTCCTGTCCGGAGCAGCCAGAGTCTCCCTCCTGTCCGGAGCAGCCAGAGTCTCCCTCCTGTCCGGAGCAGCCAGAGTCTCCCTCCTGTCCGGAGCAGCCAGAGTCTCCCTCCCGTCTGGAGCAGCCAGAGTCTCCCTCCCATCCGGAGCAGCCAGAGACTCCCTTCCGTCCGGGGCCTGCTGCGAGGGTCCCCAGTCCGGGGTCGGTGGCGAGGGTCCCCGCTCTAGAGGCGCCACCTAAGTGGGCCAAGCCAGAGGTGGAGCGGGGTCTACGTCCCGCACCAGAGCCACCACCGCGGTGACATGCCCACCCATACCCTCCCCTATAGGTTCAGGTTTTGTGGCCGGAGTCCGCACCTTTGGGGGGGGGGGGTACTGTCACGCCCTGACCTTAGTTCCTTTTTTATGTCTCTATTTTGGTTTGGTCAGGGCGTGAGTTGGGGTGGGCATTCTATGTCTGGTGTTCTATGTTGTCTATTTCTTTGTGTTTGGCCGTGTGTGGTTCTCAATCAGAGGCAGCTGTCTATCGTTGTCTCTGATTGAGAACCATACTTAGGTAGCCTGTTCCCACCTGTGTTTGTGGGTAGTTGTTTTCTGTTGTGTGTCTGCACCAGCCAGAACTGTTTCGGTCGTTATTCTTTGTTATTTTTGTTATTTCAGTGGTCATTTAATAAATATGGACACGCTGCACCTTGGTCCTCTCCTTCCAACAGCCGTTACAAGTAGATGCACGGCCAGTTGCATAAACACTTTGATCTCTACCATAATCATAACTATAGAGGCAATTATATGTATAATCATGAAAACTGTAATAATGCAATTTAGAAAGTAATATTTTATGATCAACCGTGTCAAACGCCTTGGATAAATCTAAAAAGATGACAAGAGCGGATTCATTGTTGCTAAAGAACCATATCTGTGGAGTAGTTTTTACGAAAACCATATTGGTGCTCATATAGAATACAGTGTTGATTTAAATGTTTCAACATTCTCTTATAGACACATTTATAGAGGAGGATAACTTTTGCCATTTTAAACTCTTTAGTAACATTGCCAGTTTGCATTGATTTGGTGAAGATATGCGTTAGAGGCTCAGTAATCGAGGAAGACACTGATTTCACCAAAGAGGCACCAATCTCGTCATGGCCTCCTGCTGATATCTTTAAGTTACCAATTACCTCCATCACCTCCATTACATCAGGAGGATCAAACTGATGCAGAGAAGGGACCCCTTAATGTGTCCCTTAATGTAATCCAAGGGATTTCTGTCAGTTTTCTCTATTTTCTTTGACAGAGAGGAACCCACATTCACAATGAAATAACATCAGGACCACTTTTTTTCTCCCCAATGACGATCTTGTCTCATCACTGCAACTCCCCAACGGGCTCGGAAGAGGCGAAGGTCGAGTCATTCGTCCTCCGAAAATTGACCCGCCTAACCACGCTTCTTAACACCTGCCCGCTTCAGCTGCACCGATGTGTTGGAGGAAACACCATTCCAGCTCGATGAACCAAGTAAAGCCCCCCCGGCCAAACCCTCCCCTAACCCGGATGATGCTGGGCCAATTGTGTGCCGCCCTATTGGACTCCCGGTCGGTTGTGACACAGCATGGGATTGAACCCTTGTCTGTAGTGATGCCTCAAGCATGACTTAGACCGCTGCGCCACAACTAGTTTTTTTTAAACTGAGGATTTTTTAAAACCGGTTGTTAACCAACGTTTCCAGAACCCATCTGCTGCTCTCCTATGTGATTTAACTAAGGGAAAGCAGTGGTGAAATGCAGAATTGAAAGATGTGAGAAAAGTCTGGTAAGCAGACTCCACATCGGCCTGATTATTAAAACATTTCATCAATCAACAAGCACCAACAATTACTTTGGTTAAATATTCTACCTTTAATGGTACTAATCATTCTCATCTGTTCATTTCCAGCTGCCAAAGAGAAGTGTAGCTAGCTATAGCTGGGACACAGCGGTAGTGTGTCCTTCGCCCCCTCCTGTCAGGCATTGTTTACCCGCAGTTCTGTTAATGACAGCGATGGCAGGTGTTCGGCAAGTGGGAGTGAAGGACACTGTGTGCTACCTTAGCCAGCTATTCCTACGGAAGACTCCGGTACACAGCAGGCAGGTTGCAGGCGCGACACTGTGTACTAGCTAGCTAACTAGCAAGCTAGTACACTGTGTCACTGGCTAAACTCAGCAAAAAAAAGGAATGTCCTCTCACTGTCAACTGCGTTTATTTTCAGCAAACTTAACATGTGTAAATATTTGTATGAACATAAGTTTCAACAACTGAGACATAAACTGAACAAGTTCCACAGACATATGACTAACATAAATGGAATAATGTGTCCCTGAACAAAGGGGGGGTCAAAATAAAAAGTAACAGTCAGTATCTGGTGTGGCCACCAGCTGCATTAAGTACTGCACAGCATCTCCTCCTCATGGACTGCACCAGATTTGCCAGTTCTTGCTATGAGATGTTACTCCACTCTTCCACCAAGGCACCTGCAAGTTCCCGGACATTTCTGGAGGTAATGGCCCTAGCCCTCACCCTCCGATCCAACAGGTCCCAGACGTGCCCAATGGGATTGAGATCCGGGCTCTTCGCTGGTCATGGCAGAACACCGACATTCCTGTCTTGCAGGAAATCACGCACAGAATGAGCAGTATGGCTGGTGGCGTTGTCATGCTGGGGGGTCATGTCAGGATGAGCCTGCAGAAAGGGTACCACATGAGGGAGGACAATTTCTTCCCTGCAACACACAGGGTTGAGATTGCCTGCAATGACAACAAGCTCAGTCCGATGGTGCTGTGACACACCGCCCCAGACCATGACGGACCCTCCACCTCCAAATTGATCCCGCTCCAGAGTACAGGCCTCGGTGTAACGCTCATTCCTTCGACGATAAACGTGAATCCGACCATCACCCTTGGTGAGACAAAACTGTGACTCGTCAGTGAAGAACACTTTTTGCCAGTCCTGTCTGGTCCAGCGACGGTGGGTTTGTGCCCATAGGCGATGTTGTTGCCGGTGATGTCTGGTGAGGACCTGCCTTACAACAGGCCTACAAGCCCTCAGTCCAGCCTCTGTTCGCAATAGGCTGAGAGTCTGAGCACTGATGGAGGGATTGTGCATTCCTGGTGTAACTCAGGCTGTTGTTGTTGCCATCCTGTACCTGTCCTATAGGTGTGATGTTCAGATGTACCGATCCTGTATTACACATGGTCTGCCACTGCGAGGATGATCAGCTGTCCGTCCTGTCTCCCTGTAGAGCTGTCTTAGGTGTCTCATAGTACGGACATTGCAATTTATTGCCCTGGCCACATCTACAGTCCTCATGCCTCCTTGCAGCATGCCTAAGGTACGTTCACGCAGGTGAGCAGGGACCCTGGGCATCTTTCTTTTGGTGTTTTTCAGAGTCAGTGGAGAGGCCTCTTTAGTGTCCTAAGTTTTCATAACTGTGACCTTAATTGCCTACCATCTGTAAGCTGTTAGTGTCTTAACGACCATTCCACAGGTGCATGTTCATTAATTGTTTATGGTTCATTGAACAAGCATGGGAAACAGTGTTTGAACCATTTACAATGAAGATCTGTGAAGTTATTTGGATTTTTACGAATTATCTTTGAAAGACAGGGTCCGGAAAAAGGGACGTTTCTTTTTTTGCTGAGTTTAGTTAGCACATGGTGTCGCCCCAACCTCCCGCCTGCTTTACTAGTGGAGGTGGGGCGACTGATAGACAGTGTGCTTCGCCCCCACCTGTTGGACACGGTTTTCTCCGGTACACAACAGGCAGGAGGCGGGGGGGGACACTGTGTGCTTGCTAGCTAACTAGCAAGCTAGCACACGGTGTCGCTAATGAGTAAGCTAGCTAGTGAGCGCACGGTATCGCCCCAGCCTCCTGCCTGCTGTGCTAGCAGGAGGCTACCAGTAGACAGTGTCCTTGGCCCCAGCCTATCGGGCAATATTTTCCCACAGTTCCATTAACGACAGTGAGGGCAGGTGTTTGGCAGGCGTGAGAAAAAAACCTCAGATAATGTTTTTATTTCCCTTTAGACCCACATTCAAAAGTGTCACACTAGCATGAATATTGATTTGACTTTCGCTTGACTCGGTACCGATACCCCCTGTATATAGCCTCGTTATTGTTATTTTGTGTTACTTTTTATTTTAACTTTTGTTTATTTTATTGATTTTTTTTTGCAGATGTTCTTAGTTACTTTAAAAAAATCATTTGATTAAGGGCTTATAAGTAAGTATTTCATAGCAAGGTCTACACCTGTTTTATTCGGCGCATTTGATTTTATGTCGCGCTCGGGGAGGTATTCATGCAGGAGCCAATGGGGTGCTGGAGGGAGGGGGGGTGTTCAGGAAGGAACCAATGGGTTGCTCAAGTGGGGGGGGGGCGTTCCTGCAGATGCAGAAATGCTCACATGCAGGAATGCTCCGAATTGCAGGCTGCAGTTGCACACGATCGCTTTTACTTTCGGTTTTGTACACCAGCTTCAAACAATAATACAATATTTTGGGTTATTGAAAAGTTATTTCACAGTGGTTTAGATGGTACAATGATTCTCTACACTATACATTGCTTGTTTTCTTACATAAACTGAAATTACACGACATGGGTCCCATTATGCCTGGTGAAAACCAAACACTGCCTTCCACAATAAGAACGTTTTACCAACTGTCAAGCACGGTGGTGGTAGTGTGAGGGTTTGGGGATGCTTTGCTGCCTCAGGACCTGGACGACTTGCCTAACAGAAGAAACCATTAATTCTGCTCCTCTGTATCAGAGAATTCTACAGGAGAATGTCAGGCCATCTGTCTGTGAGCTGAAGCTGAAGCGCAGATGGGTCATGAAGCAAGACAATGATCCAAAACACACAATCAAGTTTACATGAAAATGTCTAAAAAGCAACATATGTGAAGTTTTGGAATGGCCTAGTCAATGTCCAGATCTAATCCCAATTGAGATGTTGTGGCAGGACTTGAAACGAGCAGTTCATGCTTGAAAACCCACAAATGTTCCTGAGTTAAAGTAGTTCTGCATGGAAGAGTGGGCCAAAATTCCTCCACAGCGACGTGAGAGACTGATCAACAACTACAGGAAGCGTTTGGTTGGAGTCATTGCAGCTAAAGGATTCACAACCAGTTATTGAGTGTAAGGGGGCAATTACTTTTTCACACAGGGGCATTGGGTGTTGCATAACTTGGTTTATTAAATAAATGAAATAAGTGTGTAATTGTTGTGTTATTTGTTCACTCAGGTTCCCTTTATCTAATATTTGGTTTTGGTTGAAGACATTTAGTATCAAAAACATTCAGTATCAAAAATATGCAGAAGTAGAGAACATTTTAATTGGGGCAAATACTTCACAGCACTGTATGCAAACATAATTTGGAATTATGCACTAGTGGCCAGGGAGGCATTTTTTTTGTTTGAATGATGGGCCCTATCAACTCTGGTTGACTTCTTTACAATACAATACAATATACTGTACTTTGTCCATTAGTTACAGTGAACAACAAAAATGTGTCTTTTGCTCAGTTCTCAACCCCCCCCAAACATACAGTTGAGACGGTCACAGGTTCAAACTGCACGCAGCACCCCTGGATGGAGAGCATGTTGTGGGGTTATGGGCCTTGTTCAAGAACCCAACTGTAGGGGAATTATTTGCAGATGTGAACCCAGCAGCCCTACTGTTGTCAGATCAATTCTACTCATTTTTATTTTTCAAGCGGCTACCTGGGATTTGAACCGGCCACCCTTCGGCCGCAGGTCCAACTCCTGCCACACGTCCATCTCCTTAGCCGTTGGGCTACATGCTTGACTGGTTCCAGAGAATAAGAAGGAGCAAAAACATGAGTTCATCTTCAGAAATAAGCATGAGTTAATCTGCCACAATGAAGACAAAATGCTATGCGGGCATAGAATTATTATGATGTAGAAGAACAACTGACATGCAGTTGTTGTCAGCAGCAGACACAAGAGAGATCCTCTGCCTCTGTTAGTTCTGGGTTACTGCCAAACTGAGAAAAACATAGTTTGTTAATAATTATTGTATTTCATTTATAATAAATCATTTATACATTCCTCCTCTCAGTCAGCCACAGTCTTCTATGGCTTCATGAAAGAGGCTTGTCCCCTAAATTGACTCCACACTGAAATACTGACATAAAACAAACAATTGGCTATAATGCCAATGTCAGGCTGCGTCTGTAGCTCTATTTGGAATATCCCATAATAAAAAAAATATGTTTATTTAAAAGAGTTAGCTGGCTAGCTTGTAAAGTGGTGAATTAAAGTAATCTAACTTTTTATATTTAGCTATCTGAGTTAGCTATCTGAGTCATCTTTATTTATCTAGCCTATAGTTTATATCATATGACTTTGGCTTTATATATTTAAATTTAATAATCAACTTTGCTTACTTTAATACATTGAAAATAACATGCTTATTGATAGGCTACTTCCAAGTTGGTTCAACCACCGTCCTATTGCGTTGTCATGCTGGAATGAATTGGCAGTTGGTTTTGAATCAGAATGGCAGTTACATTTTGAATTGACCAAAAAAGTCCATATAGAACTCTTTCTTTATCTAAGAGTGTCACGCCCTGACCTTAGTTCCTTTCTTATGTCTCTATTTTGGTTTGGTCAGGGCGTGAGTTGGGGTGGGCATTCTATGTTTTTTTTCTCTATGTTTTCTTTTCTATGTATTTGGCCTGGTATGGTTCCCAATCAGAGGCAGCTGTCTATCATTGTCTCTGATTGAGAACCATACTTAGGTAGCCTTTTCCCACCTGGTGTTTGTGGGAAGTTGTTTCCTGTTTTGTGTTGTTTCACCTTTCAGGACTGTTTCGATTTTCGTTGTTTTCACTTTGTTATTTTGTATTTTCGTGTTCAGTTATAATAAATTAACATGGACACTTACCACGCTGCGTTTTGGTCCGATCTATCCTGTTCATCAGATGAAGAAGATCGTTACAAAGAGTGTATGCTTTTATTAAACATTATTTCCTCTTGCTTCTTGATAGTATTTAGTTTGCAAAAGCACAAGTTTGTTTGAACCTTGTAGTTTGCCACTCAGACCTCGGCACAATGTTTCAAAATATGAATTCGATCTTCCCCTTGCCGTAGTGAGCTAATGGTGTTGGACGTCAACTAGCCATTTTTATGACCATGCGAAATCATGCCCCTGAATTTAAAATGGATTAAATTTAGATTTTGTGTCACTGGCCTACACACAATATCCCACAATGTCAAAGTAGAACTATGTTTTTAGAAATGTTTAGACATTTTGTTAAAAATGAAAAGCTGAAATGTCATTTGTCAATAAATATTCAACCCCTTTGTTATGGCAATCCTAAATAAGTTCAGGAGTAGAAATGTGCTTAACAAGTCACATAATAGGTTGAACGGACTCACTCTGTGTGCAATAATAGTGTACAACATCATTTTTTAATGACTTCCTCATCTCTGTGCCCCACACATAAGTAAGTAACATAACTGTAAGGTCCCTCAGTCGAGCAGTGAATTTCAAACACAGATTTAACCACAATGACCAGAGAGGTTTTCCAGTGCTTCGCAAAGAATTGGTAGATGGGTAAACACTTTTTTATAGACATGTAATATCATTTTGAGCATGTTGAAGTTATTAATTACACTTTGGGTGGTGTATCAATACACCCAGTCACTAAAAGAAATCCAGGCCTCCCCCTAACTCAGTTACCGGAGAGGAAGGAAACTGCTCAGAGATTTCACCATGAGGCCAATGATGACTTTAAAACAGTTACAGAGTTGAATGGCTGTGACATGAGAAAACTGAGGATGGATCAACAACATTGTAGTTATTCCACAACACTAACCTAAATGACAGAATGAAAAGAAGGAAGCCTGTACAGAATACAAATTTTCCAAAACATGCATCTTGTTTGCAATAAGGCACTAAATTAACATTTGGCAATGAAATTAGCATTATGTCCTGAACACAAAGCGTTATATTTGGGGCATATCCAAGACAACACATCACGAAGTCTTCATATTTTCAAGCATGGTGGTGGCTGCATCATGTTATGGGTATGCTTGTCATCGGCAAGGACTAGTGAGTTTTTTTGGGGGGGGATAAAAAAAATGGAATAGAGCAAGATCCTAGAGGAAAACCTGGTTCAGTCTGCTTTCACCAGACACTGGGAGACAAATTCACCTTTCAGCAGGACAATAACCGAAAACACAAGGCCAAATATACACTGGAGTTGCTTCCCAAGACGACAATCCTGAGTGGCCTACTTACAGTTTTGACTTAAATTGGCTTAAAAATCTATGGCAAGACTTGAAAATGGCTCTAGCAATGATCAACAACCAACTTGACAAAGCTTGAAGAATTTTTAAAAGTAATAATGTGCAAATATTGTACAATCCAGGTGTGCAAAGCTCTTAGAGACTTACCCAGAAAGACTCACAGCTGCAATCGCAAAGGTGATTATACATGTATTGGCACAGGGGTGTGAATACTTATGTAAATTAGATATTTCTGTTTTTAATTTTCAATACATTTGCAAAAATGTCTTAAACATGTTTTCACTTTGTCATTATGTGGCAATTGTGTGTAGATGGGTGATTTTAAAAAATCTATCTAATTCATTTTTTAGTTGAGTCTAACACAACAAAATGTGGAATAAGTCAAGGGGTATGAATACTTTCTGAAAGCACTGTGTATATATACAACTTTTTTTAGTAAATGGTTATTTAATCTCATCCAAAGAACCAAAAGTTTCTATATAGAACTCCAAAGAATCATTTTTTTTCTAGGAGTGTATTTGCCAAAACCATTCCAACTCAGAAATGCTTATTTGTAACACTTTTTGGAAGGAAAACTATTTCACTCATATTGTAATTAATTATAGGTCCTATTTCAGGTCATACTACAGTTACTTTAAAATGCTTGCTAATCCACAGAACAGAAAAACAAACTGAAGTGTAAATGTTGCCAATGCAATACCTCTGACGCTGTATGATCTTGTCAACCTCTTCTTTATGTGTGTTTGTTTGTCTTTTTGTTTGTTCCAGGCATCAGGACCTGAGGGTCCTAAAGTCCATGCTGTTCTAGGAGGGGTGGACCCAGATGTAGATTCTGTGGCTTCAACACTTTGTTACGCCTACTTCCTCAACCAGGTAATGTGTGGGGACATGTTCACGTGTGCATGGTATTTATGTATGTGATTTGTGTGTGTGTGTGTTTGCATGTGTCTGTATTGTAGCCTTTGTGTACTTGTTTATGTGTTGAGTTTACGTTTATCTTTGTGTCTTGTATTTGTACTTTCTCTCTGTGTGTGTGTGTGTGTGTGTGTGTGTGTGTGTGTGTGTGTGTGTGTGTGTGTGTGTGTGTGTGTGTGTGTGTGTGTGTGTGTGTGTGTGTGTGTGTGTGTGTGTGTGTGTGTGTGTGTGTGTGTCTCTCAGAAGGAGCGATCAGACTGTGTGTATGTCCCAGTCCTGTGTGGTCAGAAATGTGACGTGGGGTTGCCGGGGGAGACAGTGCGGTACCTTAAGAGGGTTAGGGTGTGTGAGTCTGCTCTGCTGTGGAGAGACGACATCAAACTACTGCAGCTCCACCACAGAGGAAAACTCTCCCTCACTTTGATGAGGGACGATGTGCTCGACAGGTACACGCACACACCCACATATGCGCACACACACAGAATTGATGGGATAAATCATGTGGGTGATATTTTGCGTGTGTTTGTACATTTGGGTGTCTGTATTGTCTGATGTGTGTGTTAGATGGTATATTATGAAAATGTGTGTTTATTGTTTCAGACAGGCCCTGAGGGCTTTGTGCAGATGTAGTGTAATGATCCCCTCCCCCTGTCTGATCCAGCTCCGACTATGAAGCTCTGGAGTCCAGCATCCTCCGAGTGGTCCATCACCACGAGCAACGGGCAGGAGAGGAGGGGGTGTTGTCCATGGCGATGGTGGTCGCCAGGGAGATTCTTCAAGAGGCAGTGGAGCAGATCTGTGCGCCGCTGGGGGAGCTCTTAGGAGGTGAGGGCCGATGGCGCCCCCCTGGGGGTAATGGGCCGACGCAGGACACACACAAAGACCCCCGATATGACTCGGTTAACACCCACCAGGAGAGAGGGTGTGTGCATGGCCGAGGGAGGGGAATGAAGAGTAACAAGTCATGACATCTAGACAGAACGAGAATAGAAGAAAGACTGTCAGAATGTGTACATGTGCGTCTGCCTGTGTGTGCTTCTTTCAGCCCCTCTGGGTTCCTGGGTTTGTTGTATTTGACACTTTAAACACACCGTTAGGATTCACTACCTCTGACATGGCAGGTGTGTGCGTGCGTGTGTGCATGCATGAGTGCATGGTGTGTGTGTGTGTTCTTCCCCCTGCCAATAAATCAGTCAAACAAGCAACCAAGCAAGGAATCTTGTTGTTCTCCAATGCATATCCCTATGTCTTAGCTGTGATTTACCGGATAGTGTGTGTATGTGTGTGCGTGTGTGTATGTGTGGAGGAGAGAACAACTGCCCCTCTCATTGAAGCCATGAATTTCAAGGCCGACCGGGGTACTGCAGGCTCTTGTTTTCAGAAAGCAGGATATCACAATCTTCTAGGGCAATATTTGTGTAAATAAATAAAACATTAGGAGACAGTCATGGTACCAATAATTGCTTCGATTACACCAAATGTATGTGCTTGAACCATTTGATTTAAAATCGCACACAGAAAAAGGTTATTAGCATAGTTTCGTTGCTACTGGCAGCCTGCAGTATCCCGGTCAGCCTTCAAGAAGAGGCAGCACTGAGCTAATCTGCAACGTCACTTCCCCCGAGCGGCTCAAACTACGCATGCTATGTCTTGAGAATCTCCCGCATGAGACGCCATCTTAGCAAGCTTAAATCGACTTCCCGAGCTTCAAATGTGCCGTTGAGTCGTCACATGGGAATGAACGGCGTGAGGTCATCGACGGCTTTGTCCATTCATATACAGTCAAGGGTGCTGTGTTTTACGGAGCACAGCACCACCCAACAGCTCCTGACTGTGATGAGTTGAACTGATGTCACTGACATCACTTTGTGAGAGTACCTCTGTATGATATGATGGTCTTGATGCAGTGTCCCTGAGATATTTGCGGCCTGTACATTCCTCCTCCGGGTGGTTTCAGTGCCATTTACAAACATAACAGGATGACATGGTCTAATATAACACCAATGACTGACTATCGGTTTGTTTTTGATGCAGCCTGTGTGTGTTTTCTCAGAGGCCCTGCGGCTGCAGTCAGAGGGGATGTGGATAAAAGTTGGCCACTGCTCGGTGGACCTGGAGGAGCTGCTGAGGGCATTGGAAGAGAGAAGTAGCATCTCCCCCTATGATGTCACAACCGGTCCTAACGCTGGCGAGGCCCAGCTTCAAGGTGTGTGTTTACAGCTGGCTAGATTGTGTCCGTCTGTCCGTCTGTCTGTCTGTGTGAGGCGATATAACTCATGAAGTGGACAATTTAATTGGAATTAGGGCAATGGAATTGGACTTGAATTGGAGTTAGGCTGTTTGGGAAATTGTAAAAGATATAGTTGGAATTGAATTAGAATTCAGAATTGAATAAACTCTAATTCAATGACATGTACTTTGTATACACTGAGTGAACAAAAACCTGCTCTTTCCATGACAGACTGACCAGGTGAATCCAGATGCAAGCTATGATACCTTATTGATGTCACTTGTTAAATCCACTTCAATCTGTGTAGATGAAGGGGAGGAGACAGGTTAAAGAAGGGTTTTTAAGCCTTGAGTCAACTGTCATGGATTGTGTATGTGTGCCGTTCAGAGGGTGAATAGGCAAGACAAAATATTTAAGTGCCTTTGAACGGGGCATGGTAGTAGATGCCAGGCACACCGGTTTTAGTGTGTCAAGAACTGCAATGCTGCTGGGTTTTTCACGCTCAACAGTTTCCCTTGTGTATCAAGAATGGTCCACCACCCAAAGGACATCCAGCCAACTTGACACAACTGTGGGAAGCATTGGAGTCAATATGGGCCAGCATCCCTGTGGAACGCTTTCAACACCTTGTAGAGTCCATGCCCTGGCGAAATTGAGGCTGTTCTGAGGGCAAAAGGGGGTGCTGTTCAATGTTAGGATGTTTTGTACACTCAGGTTTTTAAAAATAATTTCACATTTGTATCGATATATTTGTATCTACATTATAGCTGGACTGCTGTGCTTAAACAGTGACATTACACATGCAGTATATTTCTAATTAATATTAGGCGGCTTCAATTACTATTTACCTCTTCCAAACGTGTACTCCCATCGGTGAAAAGTGTGTGTGTGTGTGTCCTCGTTGCAGGAGAATATTGGTAATTGAATTGAATTAGTGGTATTACAGGGAGCAGACATTTGTTGGAATTTGTGGAATTGACCCCGAACCCTGCAATCTATACATTCTGTGTGTGTGTGTGTGTGTGTGTGTGTGTGTGTGTGTGTGTGTGTGTGTGTGTGTGTGTGTGTGTGTGTGTGTGTGTGTGTGTGTGTGTGTGTGTGTGTGTGTGTGTGTGACAGGTATGGATATAGAGCAGATGTTTCTGAAGGAGCTGAAGGAGTTCTCTGATGGGGAGATGACCATGTCTTTCACCACTGTGCCAGTAGATCTGGAGGTAAGATCAACGGTCATTAGCAAAACAAAACTAGAAAAGGAAAATAAACTCATTTTACCCTTTGGTTAGCCTGATATAGTTATTGTGTGTTTACAGTAAAATTGTGTCATAAAATGTAATGATAACAATGCCCTAATCCAACTTGACTGGCAAATCGAAGGAGTCCGAAGCAAAAAGTTGTAGCTATAATGCTTTTAAAATAGAAGTGATGACACAACAAAGAACTCAAAACTTTTGGTGTCAGGTAGAAATTTCAGTATTTCTTTCCCCATTTGACTTAATCCTAAACTTTTTATGGCAACTTTTAATGACACAGACTTTTTCCTTTTTTTATGGGACCCTCTGTGTTCTTTTGCATTGAGATGTTATGGAAATAGGAGCCTAAATACGTGTGTCACAGCCAGGTGCACCACACTGGGCTCTGCATTTTAAACCCCTACCTGTCCAAACCACTTCCACTTCTTACTGTGGAAACTAAAAGCCACAAGGGAGCAAGACTCGAGACCTTCTCTCTCTCTCTCTCTCTCTCTCTCTCTCTCTCTCTCTCTCTCTCTCTCTCTCTCTCTCTCTCTCTCTCTCTCTCTCTCTCTCTCTCTCGCTCTCTCTCTCACACATAGAGGGTGCTTCCAGACACCCGCGTGCTAGTGCTTTTGTCTCCCTCCCTGCTCTCTCTCCGCTGCAACTTCTAATGTGTCTCTCCAATTCATTTATTATTTCTTTATATCTTTTTCTTTTCCAAAGCCATTTTTCTCCCCTGCTGCCTGGCGTGCGATATTAGGGTATGTGTAAAATAAATGATGTCTATAGCTGTAGGGGTAGCTCTGCCTCCCCCGGAACTACCTACGTCTAAGGAACATTAAACATCATATCCTCGTTTAGCGAATAAATAACCGTTCATTTGAATGGCTTTGTGCGCTGGACTTCTGTGCATATTTTACCAGCCCAAGGAGAGGGCCCATTAGGGACTTAATATAGAATAAATGGCCAGGGGCGTCGGTGGCGTCAGTGGACGCGCGACTCAGCAGCGTCATGGTGGGTTACTAATGACCTGCGAGGGCTCCAAATGAATCCGTTATATGCATGTCATTTGCAGTATGTATATATTTATATATTATTTTTTAATTGTGTTTGAGAAGAACAAAACGCTAAGCACATCATTTAGGTTTGCCTTAAATGCTTTTCAAAAACTAAATAAATTAGATTCAATTAGCCCATAATGGAGTGTGTGTGTGTGCCTCTTCTTTAGTGTGTGTGTTTATCTTTGTGTATGTGTGTGGGTGGGTGGGTAAAGAGAGAGGGATTGGAGATTTTTACCAGTGCTGTGGAAGCGATTTGTAGCGCTGATTGTCTTGTTAGCACAAGAGTAAGCCCCAGAGTGTGTTGGGTATAAGTACTTATGTGGATAGATACATGGACAAATATACATCAGTCTGCCTGTATGTAGTGCAACAGTGTTGAAGAGAAGAGAGTGAGGAGTAGGGGTTAGCGAGACGGATATCAATCCATAAGGAAGACAGTTCCAATCCACTGTCTCTGCCTCTGGTGGATCTACATTAGTAATACATTATTATTATCATTCAGACATCTGTACACCCGTCACTGTGTCTGTGTCTCTGTCTGTAGCACTGCACTGATCCATGTAGGTCACACTTTATTTGGATAGTCCCCTATAGATGATCTACAGATGCTCAAACTATCAACCAACTATCAATGAGGGCGACTCTGTTGATGTGCAGCAGCTTTCTAGGGTTAGGTTAGGGTTAGGTTTGGAGTTACAGGGGTTAGGGTTAAGTTAGGGTAGAGTTAGGGCTAGTGGATAGTTCATTGAGATGTTGTTCAGTGAGTTGACCATCTACTGAACATTTTACAAACAATCTATTTGGGGACTATCCAAATAAAGTGGTACCGACTGTGTCTGTGTTGCTAGGTATTGCTGTGACTGTATGTTAGTCTCTGTGAATGTAGTCTCTGTGCTTCTCTGACTCAGTGTAAGCAAAGCGAGGCAATCAGCCCTAAGTGCCTCTAACTTTCACAAAAACCCATTTACCAAAATGGGAGCATTTATTTATTATTTAGCAAATTGACTTGTTGCTAATCTTCTTTGGTGGAAAAACAAATAGCGATTTCTCCCACTCTTCAGGGTGATTGAGCCATCTGGATCACTCTCTCTCTCTTTATCTCTTCCTCTCTCTCTCTTTTCCACTTTCTCTTCTGTAGTAATGAAGTTACTTGTATAAGTTACATTTCGGTAACTTATACAAGTTTAATCCAGTTTAACCAAGTTCCAAGTTTTGTACAGTAGAACGTGCCTAAACTTTCTTTCCTTACACAAATATCAAAACAAAACCAGCTTCCATTATCCTACAAATAATACTTAAAGCAGGGGTCTTCAACCTTTTCTTGACCAGAGACCCCTCCCAGGCAAACCGGCAACCCAGGGACCCCCATTAAACATCATACATATCAGGTAAATGATAATAGGAAGGAGAAGTAATCAACATTTTTAAAAGAATAGATTTGGTAGATAGTTTTTCATAATTTTTTACCTCCCCACATTATAGTTAATAGGCTATGTTGTTATTAGTATAAAGGTAACTTCAAACACATTTTCGATAAGAGCAGCTGTTTAACTATTTTTAACAGAGGTTAGCCAAGAAATATAAAAAAAAGTGTTTAATTATTATTATAATAATTTTATTTACAATAATTTCACGGACCCCCTGCAGTACCTCCGCGGACCCCCGGTTGAATACCCCTGACTTAAAGGAACATTTTTATGACATTTGAAACCAATCTTAATGGTTTTCTTACTTTGAGAGAAGTTACAGTCGGGTCCAAATTTATTGGGACCCTTGATAAAGATTATCAAAAAAAGATAAAATAAAATAAATCAAATATAGAGCTATATTGTATGTAGAGAAATACAATTGTTCCGAGAAAGAGATTTTGTTTAACAAGTAATCTTTTTTCTCATAAAGATAGGACAGTGTCAAAAGATTCTAATAAATAAAGTAAAAGAATCTGCATTAATATTCTACTTTTTAGTCTCAGTTTCAGGAACTGCATAGTGGCCTTCCATGGCTTCCTGTTTTACTGGGGTATAAAAATGAGGTACACGAATGTAAAATCCCTTTGTCATCCATCACCATGGGAAAAGCCAAAGAGCTCGCAAATGAAAATAGACATGGTTGTTGACCTTGATAAGACAATGGGTAAAAAAAAAAGAATATATACCACTTACCACTATTAGGGCAACACTTAAGAAGTTTAAAACAGCTGGAACAGTGGTAAACTTGCCTGGTATTGGACGCAAGTGTATCTTGTCATGCACAGTGAGGAAGATAGTTCAGGAGCCCAAAAAAAATCCAAAGGCCAAAGTTGGAGAATTACAGGACTTGGTTGTATCTTAGGTTCACCAAGTCTCCAGATCTACAAGACATATCCCCATGCACACATCAACATCCACAAAGAAATCGTTAATTGACCACAAAATCAACATTTTGCATTCGCCATCTAAACCTGTGGTTTGAGTTGAAGAAGGCAGTCGATAAGCGTAGACCAAAAGACATCTACAATCTGGAAAGAGGCTCAGTGCCTCGCAAGGGGAGGTTGCCAGAGTATTGAAAACAGGTTTCATAATTATTGGCACCCCATCTTAAAAAATATATAATATTACTTTATAAACACAATCTCTCTCGCTGAGCAATTATATTAGTATAAAATAATATAATTTCACATTTTTTAAGCATACGGTAAATATTAGTATTATTATATATTATATAATATATAATATTATTAATATTAATATTATATTTTAATTATTTATTTCATATAGTCTTTTTATCTCATCTTTATCAAGGGTGGCAATAATTTTGGACCTGACTGTATGTAATCTGCCTTAGAATTTTAATACAAGCGAATACATGCCACATAGTTTTTCATTGTCAACGTGTTTATTTTTCATTGGTTAACATTTTAAAAGAATATGCCTAAACAGAACAAATGGAAGGCTGACAAATATTAGAAGATGCAGGGTCTTGGTGTTTTCTGCTAAGCTAACGGCAAGCCCGGTAATTAGCCGCGGCAGATGAAGCGTTGGTTGGCGTCGGCGTGCTGGGGAGTTGATGAACTGTAGGAGAGATAGAAGCCTGCAGCCACGTGCATAGAGACGTTACCATATTCATGAGAGAGAGAGAGTGTGTGTGTTTGTGTAGACATGCCAGTTTGTTTGAATGTGAGTTCGACATTTCTTTTGTCGTGGTTTTACCTGCCATTTTAGCTGGGTGCAAAGATTGTGTACTATGTTTGTAGTTGGGTATTTTATGTCAGTGTTTTGTGTTTGTGTTCCTGTGTATCATCATTGTGTTTGACTGGGTTAGAGGGTATGTTAATGTTGTTTGTCATTCGTCTCCGAGCCCTCCTGTTTGTTTATGCCAGGCCAGTTTTACCCAGCACCCCTTGCAAATAATTATCCGTGCTAATTATGGGCCTGCAGTCACGGAGCTCTAAATGCCTTTCTGATGAGATGGGATGAGGGATAGCAGGTGCAGGGCGGCCCTCCCAGGGACTAAGATTGAAGAGTAGGCCTCTCTCTCTTCCTCCCTCTCCTTCTCTCTCGTTCCTTCCTTCTCCCTCTCTCTCTCCCTCCTTCCTCTTCTCTCCTTTAGGTCAAGCAGGTGATGGTGTCAGTTTGGGACTCAGACATCTCTACCCCCCCAAACAGACAGAGCCTCCAGGGCCTGTTTTCATAAAGCGTCTCTGATTAGGAGTGCTGATCTATGATAAATTGTCTTTTAGGTTGTAATGAATGTGATTACATGGACAGGGGGGGGACCGGATCCTAGATCTGCACTACTACTCTGAGATGCTTTGTGAAATAGGGCCCAAGTTTCAAGTTTTAATGTCACATGCACAAGTACAGTGAAATGCCTTTCTTGCCAACTCAAAGCCCAACAATGCAATGATCAATAACAATGTAATACTAGAAAAACAAACACGAGAAATAAGAAGGAATATGAAGAACACAATAAGTTTGGAAGCGTACTTTATACATACTTTATACCATATTTACAATGTCCAGGGGTACTGAAGTGATGGAGGTAGATATGTATAGGGGTAAGGTGACTAGGCATCAGGATGTAAGATAAACTGAGTAGCAGCAGCTTGTATGTGAGTGGGTGTGCGTGTGTGTGTAGAGTCAGTATAAATGGATGTGCATATGTGTGAGTGAGCAGATGATGGAGTGAGTGTGAATGTGTAGGGCCCTGTGAGTGTGCATAAAGACAAGAAATACACACCAGCTGATATAGAAGCCCTGGATGGCAGGGAGCATGGCCCCAGTGATGTACTGGACTGTCCGCACCACCCTCTGTAGCGCCATGTGATCAAGGGCGGTGCTGTTGCCATACCAGGCAGTGATGCAGCCAGTCAAAACACTTTCAATGTTACAGCTGTAGAACTTTTTGAGGATTTGAGGGCCCATGCCAAACTTTTTCAAACTCCTGAGGGGGAAGAGGTGTTGTTGCGTCTTCTTCACGACTGTGCATGTTTGTTTGGACCATTTTAAGTCTTTAGTGATTTGGACACCGAGGAACTTGATGTGGATGGGGGCGTGCTCGCGATACTTACACCACACTGACGTTAGCACACCAGTTGGAGTTGATATAGAGGCAAACTCCCCCCCTCGTTTTCCTCGACTCCACTGTCCTGTCCGCCCAGTGAATGGAGAATCCATTGAGTTGGATAGCCATGGAGGGTATCTTGTCCAAGAGCCATGTTTCAGAAAAGCAAAGAATATTGCAATTTCGAGAGTCCGATTGGGTAGCAAATTCCCGATCAGACGTCATCCATCTTGTTATCGAGTGTCTGTACATTAGCCAGTAGAATGGAGGGAAGAGGTGGCCGGTTCTTCGCTTAATCTCACCCGGATCCCCCTCTTGCCTCTGTAATGCCGGGGTTTCCTCTTGGCTAGCCCGAGAATTACAGAGAGAGCCCAGGGTAGATGGGTCGAAGTTGAGTCCACAATTGGGGTAAGTAACTGCTGATCTGATGTTCAAAAGTTTTTGTCGGTTGTAAGAAATAATAACGGATACATTTCGTGAAAATAAAGTAAAAATAAACAACAAACTAATCACAAAATAGCCAAGTTGGGTCGGAACTTGCAAAACGGCGAACATCCAGTATGGCGCCCTGTAAGGTCTGTGGATGAGGAATCAGGAAGGAGTGCCCTGTGAGATCAGGCCTAATGTCAGAACCCACAACCAAATCTCGTGCTAGCTGGCTACTGTGTGAAAGTCAGTCACGAGAGATTAGATGAAGCTTGACCAGGACATCAGTCATATCGGTCTTTGAAAAGACAAGGAGTGTAGCGAATTTCAGAAGCACCCTATGCTTGCTTTAGAGATATGATTTGGCCAATGGCTATACTTTTAGTTTTAGTATATGCTTCTCTGTTTTAATGTTTGTAAGTATGTGGTGACGGCTTGCTCACTAGACTCGTTGTGCCATTGTTTGAGACATAACCCTCCCTTTGAGTTGCTTTGGGCAAAAAGGCCAATGGTGGAAAAGTAAACAAAAAAAAATGCATCTGTAGATTCCAGCCCCAAATCTTTTCCCTTGTTGGGTTAATCAAGGACACGGAGAAGAATATGCGATAGACATTCATGCGTATGTCGTGTGTCAAACTTTTACCCCCCCCTCTACCCCCATCCAGGCTGTCTTCCAAAGTTCCACAGAGTTGTGTGTGGAGCGGATGGTGTCAGCTCGCTCCTTGCCACTCCATTTGCTGTAGCTGTACTGCTGTGATCACAGACAGACGTATAAATCAAACCTAGCTTGATGGATTCATCAGGGCAACGAAACGATCGCCTCAGAAGAGTGCCGGAGCTCTCTGAGCATCGTGTTTCTGACAGAAAGGGTATGCAAAGAGCCTAAATGGATGAACGGTTGATTAATTCTTTGCCAGAGATGTTGTCGACAGCAGGAAATGTGTTTTGCTTTGACTGTGTTTGCATGGGAATTTACGCGCGTAGGGCGTGAGTTATGGAGCACAAGTTTATACCTAAGGCTATTCTGCATAATGATGGCAGGTTGGAGAACTTGGAGGAGCCACTAAAGACTTGCTACCTGTGGAGCAAACACAACTAGAGAGAGTGAGGGGAGGGAGGGAGGGAGGGAGGGAGGGAGGGAGGGAGGGAGGGAGGGAGGGAGGGAGGGAGGGAGGGAGGGAGGGAGGGAGGGAGAAAAAGAGGAGAGAGGGAGGGAGGGAGGGAAAGAGAGGGGAGAGGGAGAGAGAATAGATTAGAGAATAAAGGGAAGCTAAGAGGCAGAGAATCTGAGATGAAGAGATGAAGAGAGTGAGTTGAACACGGAGAAGGAACAAATGATCAAAAGAAAGAAAGGCATTAGCTATGTATGGCTTTACCTCCCATGTTCAACTTGTTAATCCAGTTACATTGACCAAAATATTCATTATTTGTAATGATATATGAATAGTATTCAAGTGTTTTTATTGAGACATCTTTGATCCTCTACATTAGTGGGGTGGGGTAAGGGGAGGAAAGCAAGAGGCTCATACAGGAGTTTAAGTAGGCGGAATGACTGGGGAAGGTGGGAGTCAATCTTCATGGGGGGAAGAGCTCTTTAGAAGTAACTCAGACTTAGATGGAAAGTTTAGAAGATGTGGTCTGTGCTTTTAGGCAATGCTATCCTGAGGTTAGTAGGGTCTTTCCACGAATATAAAATATTTTGGGTAGACCTTAACATGAGGGACAGATGTAAATGGATCACTAATCACATGAAATAAATAATAATCTTAAGAAATGACTGTCAAAGCAACAACATAACTAGAGCTTTACAATGATGGTGAAAACGTTGAGACATTTTGGGGATAAAAGTGGGTTAACATTTTCCTAGGTCGGAAAAACATGACGAGGGACATATCAAAATTCGGATTTCTTTATTCATATAAAGCTTTTTATTGCTAAAAAAAAATCTGTGTTCAGAACACTTTATGTAATATAACAGACTTTAAAATGTCAGTATTGGTGCACAATTTCTACTTAAAATATCAAAGGGACGCAAAATGTACTCTATTCGTGACCCAGTAAGTGAAATTGTAGCTGATGATTTGGGGATGTTGGGGGGCTGGCATGGGGGGGATGTTGGGGGGCTGGCATGGGGGGGATGTTGGGGGGCTGGCATGGGGGGGATGTTGGGGGGCTGGCATGGGGGGGGGATGTTGGGGGGCTGGCATGGGGGGGATGTTGGGGGGCGGGCATGGGGGGGGCATGGGGGGGATGTTGACTCGTGTTACAAACAAATGGTAGACAGACTGTGGCTCTGCGTGTTATCTGGAAGATTTGTGCTTCACGTTCTCTCTGTTTTCGTGTGTGTGTGTTTGTGTGTGTGTGTGTGTGTGTGTGTGTGTGTGTGTGTGTGTGTGTGTGTGTGTGTGTGTGTGTGTGTGTGTGTGTGTGTGTGTGTGTGTGTGACCAATGTGTGTGCACATATCGGTATCACTGTTTGCGTAATTGAATTCATGAGTGGACTGTGGACATGTAATATACAGTGTGCGTGCGCACTCGTTCGTGTGCACGTGTGTGTTCATATAAAGTATGTGTTCGCGCATTTGTGTGTGTGTGTGTGTGTGTGTGTGTGTGTGTGTGTGTTTTTTCCTGTGTGAGTGAGTGAATATGTGTGTTTTTAACAAAGCTGGGGAGGCCTCATTGCACTCATCAGGATATCGCTGGTGAAAAATGACTGTGTCGCCGGGGTGACAGTTGTGTGTGAGCAGATTGATGGGGCTCTCCCTGACAGCAGCCATATTGTGCAGGGGGAGAGCCGAGAGAGAATCCGTGTGGCCCTCATCCACGCAGGTTAATATTGACTCAGCCTGGGCAACACCACGCCTACAGCAGCCATCCATCACTACTACTGGGCCTTTGCACACCACACAGGCACGGACCACACAACTCATGACACACGCTCGCGTACACACACACTAGCTCAGGCGCGTGCACACGCACAAGCACACACATATAAAGTACCAGTCAAAAGTTTGGACACACCTACTCATTCAAGGCTTTTTCTTTATTTTGACTATTTTCTACATTGTAGAATAGTGAAGACATCAAAACTATGAAATGACATATATGGAATCATGTCGTAATCAAAACAGTGTTGAACAAATCAAAATATATTTTAGATTTTTCAAAGTAGCCACCCTTTGCCTTGATGACAGCTTTGCACACTCTTGGCATTCTCTCAACCAGCTTCACCTGGAATGCTTTTCCAACAGTCTTAAAGGAATTCCCACATATGCTGAGCACTTGTTTGCTGCTTTTGCTTCACTCTGCGGTCCAACTCATCCCAAACCATCTCAATTGGGTTGAGGTCGGGTGATTGTGGAGGCCAGGCCATCTGATGCAGCACTCCATCACTCTCCTTCTTAGTCAAATAGCCCTTACACAGCCTGGAGGTGTGTTTGGGTCATTGTCCTGTTGAAAATCAAATGATAGTCCCACTAAGCGCAAACCAGATTGGATGGCATATCGCTGCAGAATGCTGTGGTAATCATGCTGGTTAAGTGTGCCTTGAATTCTAAATAAATCACCAACAGTGTCACAAGCAAAGCACCCCCACACTATCACACCTCCTCCTCCATGCTTCATGGTGGGAACCACACTCTACGTCTCTCAAAGACACAGTGGTTGGAAGCAAAAATCTCAAATGAAGTTGAGATGTGTCTGTTACTTGAACTTTGTGAAGCATTTATTTGGGCTACAATCTGAGGTGTAGTTAACTCTAATGAACTTATCCTCTGCAGCAGAGGTAACTCTGGGTCTTCCTTTCCTGTGGCGGTCCTCCTGGGAGCCAGTTTCATCATAGCTCTTGATGGTTCCTGTGACTGGACTTGAAGAAACTTTCAAAGTTCTTCAAATGTTCTGCATTGACTGACCAGGTCTTAAAGTAATGATGAACTGTCATTTCTCTTTGCTTATTTGAGCTGTTCTTGCCATAATATGGACTTGTTTTTTTTTTACCAAATAGAGCTATCTTCTGTATACCACCCCTACCTTGTCACAACACAACTGATTGGCTCAAAATACATCAAGAAGGAAATAAATTCCACAAATTAACTTTTAACAAGGCACACCTGTTAATTGAAAAGCATTCAAGGGGACTACCTCATGAAACTCGTTGAGAGAATGCCAAGACTGTGCACATGTGCATTAGCTAGTCACTTCCTATACTGTGTTACAATAGTTAATTTTTTATAAACTGCTTCCTGTGTCTCAGGACACATTTTAACAGTTTCTCTCCAGTCTAAATTGTTATGCCAGACTGAGTGAACAAGTTTCTTTACCCATATCTTTCATGCAATGACAATATGCTTTTAAACAATAGTTATTTAAACAATATTTGGTCATTTTCAAAAATCTAGTAAATTCATGTAATCTTTTTCTCTTTATATTTGATTTAAAGTAGTGTTTTTTTTAATTGGTTGACAATTTCCCTGTATTATTCAAAGTTATATGGACATATAGTCTTCTTTTTAAAATGTTTGCAGGGGTGTTATCTGAAAGAATACAAATGTGTTAACTTGTACGCCATTGTAAAAACAAACAACCATCATACAACAAATGTAGTGATTAATCTCGCTATTTGTTTTAAACTGTAACACTTTTTTACACTTTTTTTTTTATAAACATTGTCTTAGAAATTAGGGATGCCATAGCGTTGTTGTTAATCATTGAAGAGGAAAAAAAACATAGATGGAAAAAAACAAGCTCTCTTGACAAACAAAACCATTAATTAATGCAACTTTCTCTCCATCAATCAGCGGGGCTGTCAGAGAATTACCATAAGCTGGGAATGTTGGATGTGTTAAGAGCAAACAGTTAATTTTCAAACAATAAATCATCAAATGTCTCTTTACCCCTCTCTGTGCTCTGACTGCTTCGTCTCTCATAAAAATAGACAAAGGCATTCTTAAAAGCACTTTTGACTCAATGCACAAAATGAGACTGGACCAAAAAGTTTTTATATCAGTTTAAGTGGAGGTCAGTTTTTTAAGTGGCACAAAATGGTGTCAAAGTCAATACCTCAAATAAATGTTATGACAAAGTCAATACCTCGAGTAGACCATAACTATAAAACTCTGAATATGCTGTACATACTGTATATGTAAATATATATGAAAATAAGAGTATCTATCAAAATATAGCAGATACGAAACCTAACACATATCTTTGGTATTTTCATATGACAACCTAGGACTGGAATGCTCGTCATGGCCTGGTTGGGGAGTTGAAGTCCTTCTGCCATCACCATGGTTATGAGAGTCTAGTCATAGTCTCATCTCGCCAGAGTGACCCTCGCCATCCACGCCAGCAGGTGGCAGTGTACTCCGAAAACTCTGACATTCTCAACCAGGTACGTGTTCTTTTTACATCAGGCTGCGCGAGATAGATAACACAGGAGGTTGGTGGCACCTTAATTGGGCAGAATGGGCTCGTGGTAATGGCTGGAGCGGAATTAAAGGATTGGTATCAAATACATTCCGGACATTATTATGAGTAATCAGGTACACACATATACACACATCCCGTAGTAGAGACATACAGTGCCTTCAGAAAGCACTCATACCCCTTGACTTATTCCACATGTTGTTGTGTTACAGCCTGAATTCAAAATGGATGAAACAGATTTTTTTCTCTCACCCATCTACACACAATACCCCATAATGACAAAGTGAAAACATGTTTTTAGAAATTTTAGCAAATGTATTCAAAATGCAATACAGATATATCTCATTTACATAATTATTCACACCCCTTTGCTATCACACTCCAAAATGAGCTCAGGTGCATCCAATTTCCTTTGCTCATCCTTGAGATGTCACTACAACTTGATTGGAGTCCACCTGTGGCCAATCCAATTGTTTGGAAATGATTTAGAAATAAACACACCTGTCTATATAAAGGTGCCACAGTTGACAGTGCACGTCAGAGCAGAAACTATACCATGAAGTCCAAGGAACTGTCTGTAGATCTCCGAGAGAGAATTGTGATGAGGCATATATCTTTGGAAGGGTATAAAACAATTTCTAACGTGTTGAAAGTTTCAAAGAGCACAGTGGTCTCCATCATTGGGAAATTGAAAAAATATGTGGCTACCCAGACTCTGCCTAGAGGTGGCCGTCCGACTAAACTGAACAACCAGGCAAGAAGGACCTTGGTCAGGGAGATGACCAAGAACCCAATGGCTGAGATGGGAGAATTGGCCAGACAGAAGCCAATCCTGAGAAAAAGGCATGACAGCACACCTGGAGTTTGCAAAAAGATACTTGAAAGACTCTGAGATCATAAGGCAAAAGATTCTGTGGTCTGATGAGAGGGCAATGGCCTGAATGCAAAGCGCTATGTCTGGGAAAAAAACACCCGTCTAACACCATCCCTACCATGAAGCATGGTGGTGGCAGCATCATGCAATGGGGATGCTTTTCAGCAGCAGGGACTGGGAGACTGGTAAGGATAGAGGGAACAATGAATGACGCCAAATACAGGTAAATCCTTGATGAGAACCCTCTTCAGAGTGCAAACGACCTTAGACTGGGGGTGAAGATTAACGTTCCAACAGGACAATGACCCCAAGCATACAGCCAAAGCAATGTTGTAATGGTTTCTAAAAAACAATGAGAATGTCCTTGAGTGGCCCAGCCAAAGCCCAGACTTGAATCCCATTGAAAATCTGTAGATAGACTTGAAGATTGTTGTTCACCGCCGCTCCCCATCTAACTTAACATAGCTTGAGAAAATCTGCAAGGGAGAACGGGAGAGAATCCCCAAATCCAGATGTGCAAAGCTGATAGACATACCCAAGACGACTCAAAGCTGTAATCACCGCCAAAGGTGCTTCTACAAAGCATTGACTCGGGTGTAAAGACTTATGTAATTGAGATATATCTGTATTTCATTTTCTAAAATAATAAAACTATGTTTTCACTTTTGTCATTTCAGGGTATTGTGTGTAGATGGGTGAGAATGACTTTTTGAATCTGTTTTGAATTCAGGCTCTAACACAACAAAATGTGGAATAAGTCAAGGGGTATAAATACTTTCTGAAGGCACTGTATACACACATTACCTACCAGAGAGATTAACACAAACATAACTTAATAGAGAGATATGCACACATATCACCTAGTAAAGAGATATACACAAATATATTGGCAGTGTATGTTGGAAATAATATAAAAACATTGACATTTGAAAGTGAAAAAGTGAATCACTTGTATTGAACATTTTTGTTTAAATAACATCAAAATGGAACAGATTTTATTTTGTCCTTGGCCCTGCCAAAGCATTTTTTATACCATGCTGTCATTCCGCTTGTTCCGGTTCTGTTCCAGATATGCTGTGAGCTGGAGGAGTCGGTGAGTTCCTCTCTTAGGCTGGAGCCTGTGGACTGTCCCCAGGGCTCCCAAGGGTCCCTGCAGCTCTACCACCACAAGGCCCTGGCAGACTCACCTCGAGGTCTGGGACCCCTGGTCATGGAGCTCCTCAAGGAGTTCATGGAGCGCCGGTGCCACTTGTTAGCCTGCGCCCCCACTAGCAGGACCTCCTCCACGGAGGGCGTGGCGGGCAGCGCCCCACTGTCCCAGGGCTCCTCAGGCTTCACCGACATGTACGGCTCTGACGTGGAGAGGCCCGAGGGCCCCATTGCCGTGGCGATGCCTGGTGATGTGGGTGCTGACCTGGTGAGCCCGGACAGCGGCCTGGCAACCATCCGCAGCAGCCGCTCCTCCAAGGAGAGCTCAGTGTTCCTAAGCGATGACAGCCCGGTCGCCGAGGCGATGGCTGGGGGTTTCCTCCTGAACCCGGCTCTCGGGTTCCCCTCTCTGTCCCCCATCCCGCATGAGAGGAGACACTCAAGCAGGAACAGGAGCGGCGAAAACCTTGAGCTGTTCAGCTTTGACCCACTGCACTGCAGTAACTCGTCTCCACCTGCAGAAGATGCAGTGCTGCACTCCTCTCGAGGTACAGGAGGCCATGGCAGCTCCAGCCTGTCTGAGTTTGATGAGCTGAGCATGGTGGATTTCTACACCCCTGATTCGTCAGCTGGGCATGGAGGATTGGTAGGAAGCGACTTGATTGGGGGAGGAGCTCTGATGGACCAGAGCATGAACAGGGTCCCTCCCACTCCTGTCAACAGCCTTGTGGGTAGCAGCACTCACAGTGGCACAGAGGTCCGCTTCTTTCCAGAGGACGTCGCTGAGAGAATCAACGGGCTGCATCACAAAGAGAGCGTATCCTCGTCAGAGGCCTGGGATGACTTTGCCTTGGATACTAAAGGCTCCACCTCGGATGACGCCAACACGTGGAGCCTGACAGAGGCTGGGTATGTCTGCACAGATTGTCCTAACCCTGACATTGATCTGGAGGGACTGAGAGAGGACGAGTACAGCGGAGGAGGAAGAGGAGAAGGAGATGTGAGAAACGCTAAGCTGCGAGAAGAGAAGGATGTCTGTTCCAAACCAGTGGAGAGACAGCTCACTCTTGTGAATGAGTACATAGAACCCTACGACACCTGGAACCCTGACTCAGGTTTCACAGAACCATGGCAGCCGGTGACACTGGAGGATCTGCAGCTCACTCCTCCGGACGAAGAGAACGGAGAAGGGAAGCTCCTCAAAGTCACATCACGTGCACGGTCTTCTGTGGTAGGAAAAAAGCGAGCATCTCTGGCCCCTCTCACGCCAGAGACCTCGAAGGAAGAAGAGGATGGTCTAGTCAGGAAGACCACAGAGCTGGACTTCTGGACCTACTCAGCCCAGAAGGGATTTCTCAAATCGGACAGTGCGACCAGCGCCACCAGTGTCACGACCCCGTCCTACCCAGAGTCTCTGGACCTATGGAACATGACAATCCACGAAGACAGCCAATCTACACTCACTACCCCAGACATGGCCGATCTATCGGAGCGGTCGGACTCCTGCGGGCTCCCTGCGCTGGGAACATCCTTGGAGAGTCCACTGGGTGTGTCTAGTGAGGGGATGGACATGTGGAACACCACCATACAGGAAGACAGTGCTTCCATGGCAACCAGTCCGGAGGTCGGTGGGACTGGGAGGGAGGAGCTTGCTGGCATGGAGCCCTGGGAGGCGGAGCCTGGGACAGACCTAAGGCAACATGAGGGGGAGGGGAGATATTCTGAAGAAGCCTCTCCACTGCAAGAGAATGTAAGGAGGCAGGCCCAGAGAGTTCAGATAGTCATCAATGGAGACGAGGGACAAATATGTCCCCAATCAGGGCATGATGATCACATGATGACAGAGAATCAAATTACACAGGATCAAATGTCGGGGGCCATGCTCATCCCCGTCCCCAACATGGTGACGTCTACCTCTGAGTATGATAACGTAGGAGGAGGAGGCATCTGGAGTCAGCCCTGCTCCCCTGATCTCCAGGCCAGCCCTGGACCAGACACTACTGAGCTGATCCAAGGTCAGTCCAGCCCTTTAATAGCAGTGCTAAAGCCAGAAGCAAGTGGCAGCACCACTGAACATCAGGCGTCCATCGTGAAAGGCAACAGTGATTATAGCGGGTCAACAACGACAGGCATTGAACAGTTGACTTCCACTGGCAGACAGGTGTTCCTGTTCGACGGAACCTCTGGACTGGGCCACGGGACCAGAAATGGGAAGCTTCCAGTTCCAGGGGGGCCCTCTGTGAAGAGCGAGCATGACAACAGAGGGCAGGGGTCTGAGGCATCTGAGGGCCCCGATTGGACAGAGGACCTGAGTAGCCATTCCCCATTTGTGCTGGTGGATGATGGCTCCTCCCCCACAGAGGATGACGCCTTACCTCTGAGTCACGGGGAGGAGCCAGTCACCGAGTTAAACTTTGACCAGACATGGAAAGACCCAGCCACAACCCAGACTCAGCTCTCTGCATCCCCAAAGCTTGACAGTTGGGACCACCTATCAACCCCTGTTGTAAAAGCCGGTGATTCTGAATCACCACCAAATGGCGCATCATCCCTCCAATGGAATACTAAGGTGATCTATCCGGATGGGGGACCTCATTATATGGAAGATAGCATCCATAGTGTTCCTATGTCACTGAGCTCCAGCTCAGGGGAAAAAGACAGGCTCAAGCCCAGCCCAGATAGCCTTCCTCCCGGGAGCAGCGAGGATGTCAGGTCCAACTCAGATGGCGAATCCTCATCAGGCCTGGAGATGGACTACATCATCGTGTCAGGGACAGTCAGAGAGAGTGATAAAGAGAGGAAGGATGATTATAGAGAGAGGAATGTAACCAGAGACAGTGATATTGGCAGGAGGGAGGGGTCTAGATCCTTAGAGACATATAGCATGCTCTCTTATGCGGCTACTTTACTCCAATCCGGCACAGCCACTCACAGACATCACCAAGAAAACAATGAGCTAAATAGGGGTGATCGAACAAACATAGATATCCACAGCCCATTCTGCTCAGACGCAGGTGACAATCCTATTTCGCCTATTCCCACAGATGAAGACCACTCTACCCAAGCCAACTGTCAAAGCTCGCACACAACCAACCAAAGGTACTCCGAAACAGCCGCCTCTTATCTTGTTAGCCCTCAAATCCAAGTAACCACAGAGATAAGCGGCTGCGGCCAATCAGACACCAATCGGCCAAGCCTCCACCAGTCAGAGATGAGCGTAGCGGGCCTCGATAGTTCGGACTTGGATGACGACAGCTATGATGGCCAGACGAACGCCAGAGTAGTAAAAAGCAGCAGCGCCTCCCTGAGATACCCAGCCGAACAACACTTCCTCAAAGCCAGGGAGGAGGTCTACGTCCACTCTCAGATCTCTCTGGAGGACTCGGACGAGGGCGGGCTCTCCCCCTCCGTCCCCCCATCTCCCTCTCAACGGAGCCAGGGCTGGGGCTCTCTGCCGAGGGAACAAGACGACCAGCAGCGGCATCACGCCATCCCCCAGTCTCCCCTCCCCCTCACAGACAGCTCACAATCCCCATTGGGGGACAGCTCGTTGATGGGCACTCCCGAGAACCTATCAGGTGGTCCCTCTCCTGTCCAAGAGATGGGGCTTCCGTTCTCAGGCGACCTCATGGACAAGGAGGAGGAGGAGTTTGGCATGGACCCTCCCAGTTGGGACACAGGTGAGGAGATGGAGAAAGGAGTATGTGGGGTGATACACAGCCACGCCCATGCACCAAACCCTGGGCCTACCGCTGAGCTACTGGAGAATAGTGAGCACCCGAGTGGAGGTCATTTCTCAGAGGATGGTGATAGACTGACAGCACAGCCAATGATTGAAAGGTTCTCGCAGAATCAGGTTGACTTTGCAGCTGAGCAACCAATGAGAAATCAACCCCTAAGACCTTTACAGGGCCTTGAAGACCTGTTAGTCGATCATAAAATGGGAGGTTGTGGAGATGATTTTGAAGAAACGGACTCATCCTATCTGGGGTAAGTAATATCTATAAAGTAACATACAGTTTATTGCACACCGTACAATTCTTTACATAAATGAGAGTTATGGTGTTTCTTTGTGTATATTATGCTTCTTTGTGTTTGCCCTTAGGCTATCCTGCCTTTTCTATGGGTTTCGGGGTGTGTATGGGTCTCTAAACAGCTGCTGGGTATTTGTAAAGTAGCACAGACTGTGAGAGTTAAAAGCTCTCAGGAGAGTGAGATGGTGTGTACTATGTGAGAGAAGAATGAGGTGGGTGGAGGGGGAAAGAGAGTGGATACTGCACCCGTGTTGCCTCATACCCCTCTCCGACATGATCAGAGCTTTTGAAGATGAAACAAGGGATCAGTGTGTGTGTGTGTGTTGTGTGTGTGTGTGTGTGTGTGTGTGTGGTGTTGCGCCAGACTTTGATCTCAGCCCTGGGTGTGTTTAGAAATCTGTTTACGCCTCATTAAATATGCATTACCTGCCTCATTACAGCTGTATCCCCACCACAGCCAATGGAGCCAGCTCCCCTCTGTCTTACACAAGGTGTGTGTGAGAATCTGTGATTTATAAACAGTATTTTTCACTCTTTAGTGGACATGAGAATAACTGATAGTCAGTGATTATTACATGTTTGATATGTATTTGTCATCTGTTTTGTACATTTCCCCCCCTCTTCAGACTTGAAGATGTTGCATCCCAGTCTTGGAACCAGCGAGCCAGCGAGGGGGTTCCTCACCAGTGGACAGCGAGCCAGGACCAATCCAACAACAGTTCCACCCAGTATGGATACGGACACACTGACCACCACACTGAACAGACTGAAGACCATGCCTACTACCAAACCCCTGACCATGCTGAAGATGAGAGAGATGATCTCCTCAGCCAACACTATGAGGCTAAAGGACATACTACTAATTCCTACTACTACCATACTGAAGGCAATGGCCAAGACCGGTCTGATGACTGTAGCCATTATGACAGTGAAGGCCAGGCCCACTGGGAGGCTGAAGGTCAAGACCACTCCAGAACTCCTGAAGAGCCATATGATCCCACGGGCAACGCTAAGTATCTTCTTGAAGACCATGCCCATTATGAGACTGAAGAGCAGACCCATTATGTTCCTGATGACTATTCCCACTTTCTACTCTCCAGGTGAGTTAGATATGTTTGTTCTGTCTTGGTTGGCATGTTTGGCATGAAAATGGTCAGGACCAGGTTCTTACAATTCCAAATTTGAACAGATCTGAGTTCAAATATTATGTTGTCTTTTGAGAATCTCTCAAGTATTCAGTATCTAATTCATCATTTTATTGACTAGATTATTGACTAGATTAGAATAGACTGGAGACATTGAGCTGCAGTATTGTGTATTACCACCGGAGTGCAGTACAGGTCCATACTGAACCTATAGGACAACAGTGTGAAAGTGTGTGGTGGGGGTCCTGAGTCAAGGTGTATGTTTGGGACTGTGTTTAAGTCATGGGGTAAAAAAATGTATTTGCACACATCTACACATCGGGATATCATTTTTATTGTATTGTTTTGACAATATAACAATATTATTTTTGCGCTAGTTGGCTGTACCTGCACCAAAACTCCCGTATTTTTCCTTCATAGCTTGTTCTTCATTTTCTTTTTAAAAAGGGAGCCAATTTGTTTTCAGTACTTTTATTTCCATGACTGATCAAAACTGGTTTTCTCATGCTATCTTGTCCCTTTGCAGCAGACATATGGTGAGCAATATGTTTGGAACGTCGGATCGCATAAAATCACGGTATCAAATTGCAATAAATATAGAATCGCGAGAATCGCAATACGTATCGTATCGGCACCTAAGTATCGTAAGGCCCCTGGCAATTCCCCCTACTGTGTTTAGATGTATGTGTTTTTGAGACTGTGTCAGCGCCCCAAATTGACATGTTGGTGTTTTATTGGTTTTCCATGATGCAGGATCAGTAATAGATCAGTTTAATCTACTTGATTCCCATTGTGTGTGTGTGTGTGTGTGTGTGTGTGTGTGTGTGTGTGTGTGTGTGTGTGTGTGTGTGTTGTGAGTGATAGAAGCAGCTCACTGTTTAGTGTAGCCCAGAGCATCACATTTGAATATCCAGACGGGTTATTCCAGAAGTATTACTCAAAAATTATTACTTACTCACAACCTCACAATTTAAATGTTGAATTTCCATTGCTTTTTAGTATAGAATGTGGCTTAATCTGTGTCCAGGAAACCAGCCCTATGTGTGTTTATTTAGATCAGATTGTCTTGATCCACACATGCTTTTAATTGAATTATATTGCATAAGGACCTCCAAGAATTTCTATTTCCTTAAAACATTTTGGGGGGGGTTATTTGCTTCTCAAGGTTTCACTGTGGAACCAGATTGCCAAATTATTCAACTGTATGTGTGTGTACTTCACTCACTCACTCACAAATTCCTCTGTGGGATGGGCCACTTATTAGGAAGTCCTGACCTCTGTTGCTTGGCAACTGTCCCATTAATGTGGATGCGCTCCCAAGCAATGGAGTTGGCTCCATTCCAATCTATGCTCCAGAATGGGCTACATGTCATTTCATACTACAGAGTATTTATTATGTCTACACTCCACATGCTATGTGTAACATGTAGCCTACATTCTATGTTCAGATGTACACTCCCTTGAATAGGCAGTGTTTCCCATGGAGAACAGTTTCAGTGAGAGGAACTTTAGGTTGCTCTTTTATGAAGTGTTTACTCCGTTTTGTGGTGTGTGTGTGTGTTTTTCCCTTTTTTTTCTCTGCCCCAGTTGCATTCCCACTGGGCACAGATGTAAATTCAACGTGTATTCAACGTTGATTCAACCGGTGTGTGCCCAGTGGGTTGTGGATGTTTGTCTTGCCTTCTCGCCCCTTTGTAATTCTAATGACTCCTCCCCTCTTTGGTTACAGGGGGATAAATATGACCCCTCCCCCTATTTGTGTGTGTTGATTAATTGTGCTTGAGTTCTGTTTGCTGAACTGTTTATGAGAAAGGGGGGAAACTAACTTCTAAATACATCCAATGTATTTTTGACAATTAAGTTCGTTGTGACAATCTTGTTTTTTAACTGTTTTTTTTGGAGGCCCGACATGGAGTCTAATTTTAGAAAGAGTAGTGGACAAATGTAACTAAACATAGCCTAATATATTTTATACTTAATTTGTGTTGATTTTGACATGCTCTACACTCTGCGATAGCTGATCAGCTCTCATTAAGATTCAGAGGGAGGTCACATGACTCCAATATGGCGAATGAGGGACCGAGCCCCTTATGCTGAAAGAGAAAGAAAAGAATCAGAACAGCCAGAAAGAGAAGCAAAGTGTGAAAGATTTTTTTTTTTAAACAAGAGTTGGGGAAGAGAGAGAAAAGTGTGTGGCATCCCAGTTGACAGGAGAGCAGCACAGAGATCACCTGGATGTCTGAGAAGAGGTGAGTTTGTAGAGCATCTTTGTTGGAGAGAATGGCACCAACAACAACTCTCTTTAGATTAGAAGAAATTGGTTAGTTGTTAGTATATTTTTGTCCCATTGTTGGGAAAGCTGGGTGTGTTGGAAAGTGTGTGCATGCGTGAGTGTGTGTGAGTCTTTGTCTAACTCCCCATTGTTAATGGCAGTTATGCTAATAAGGGTCTGGGGGTGCGGCTTGGAGGCGAATAAAAAAAGGTTGTATTGTCCCTGGTCCACGTGCATTTAGTGATGCTTTGTGGTCAAGTATTTACAAACAAATGATTAGAAGTGTATGTTCATCTATTGAATTTTGTCAAACTAATTTTCTTGAATGTTTTTTTAAATTCCTCAATTGAGTAGAGTCCATGGTTGTTTTAGTCATGACTGGATGATTGTGTGTGTTTGGGGTAGGCCTGCTTCAGACGATCCTGGGATGATGGCCTCAAATAAAGACCACACAGATGGGTTGGAAAACAGACCAGGTGATGCACACGCACGCACGCCCTTTTTCGACACACACAAGAAAAAAAGTGCATCTGTGCAGAGTCACAGTTGTCATTGATCTGTGGGTCGAAATACTTTCTCTTGACCAATGGTGCGAGTGGGACATGGGTTATCTATGCTACAACCAACGCCACTAGCATCCTGCTACCAATTTGTGGTAGATAGATTTACACTCAAATAAGAAGTCGAATCTCATCTCCTAGTCATTCTAGTGTATCACTGTCTCTAAAGATATTGCTATCTATTCTCTCCACTAATGCTATTTTTTTTATGATGTCAATTGGGCTTGTATCACCGTTTACTGATCATGAATTCAAGAACTTATGAGGAAATATTCATTCGCATACAGAGAGTCATATCACTAACATACCGTGAACATTTTCCTTAGATCCCCCGTCCTCTCTGGAGCTGAATGGGGCCGGTCTCCCACCCAGGAAGAAGCTGGTGGCCCCGCCCATGAACGTGTCTCTGGACCGCAGCGAGGGATCCCTCCTCTCTGACGACGCCTTGGATACGGGCGACGATCTGGACATCAACGTGGACGAGCTGGACACACCTGACGAGGCCGACTCCCTGGAGTTCAACGGAATAGGTGAGACACACACACACACACACACACACATGCGTATACACACACGCCCGAGCTCATTGTACACACACATGATACAGACAGAGAGACTTAAACAACCACGAGCTCTACTCAAAGAAAGAATTAAAACGCGTTCAAGAAAATATGTTGGACACAATTCAATATATGAAAAGACACTTTCAGTCATTTGTTTGTAAATAAAAACAAACAATAGAGAAAGACTCACATACACTCACCCATACATGTCAAGCAAGGTGTGTTTGCATTTTGTTTTTATGAAGACTTCTTCTAGCTGTATTCTTATGCTTCATCATGATGTGTGCGAGGCCATTAGCTATAGAATGATTTCACCAACAGGTGACCCCCAGGGGTCCAATCAGGAAGCAGACAGGGAGCCTAGCGAGGCTATCCCAGAATACAGTGCAGAGGAGGAGCGACAGGACGCCAAACTGTGGAGGACAGTCGTCATCGGGGAGCAGGAGCACCGCATCGACATGAAGTGTATTGAGTCTTACCAAAGAGTCATCTCTCATGGAGGTATACACACACACACACAAACACACACACACACACACACACACACACACACACACACACACACACACACACACACACACACACACACACACACACACACACACACACACACACACATACACATACTCCAAGTCGTATTGAAGTCAGTCAATTGAGGAAATAAACAGAAATGCCATTGAAAATTGCATCCATGGCCTCCCGAGTGGCGCAGTGGTCTAAGGCACTGCATCGCAGGGCTAGCTGTGCCACTAGAGATCCTGGGTTCGAGTCCAGGCTCTGTCGCAGTCGGCCGCGACCGGGAGACCCACAATTGGCCCAGCGTCGTCCGGGTTAGGGGAGGGTTTGGCCGGCAGGGATGTCCTTGTCCCATCGTGCACTAGCGACTCCTGTGGCGGGCCGGGTGCAGTGCACGCTGACACGGTAGACAGGTGTACGGTGTTTCCTCCGACACATTGGTGCAGCTGGCTTCCGGGTTAAGTGGGCATTGTGTCAAGAAGCAGTGCGGCTTGGTTGGGTTGTGATTAGGAGGACGCACGACTCTCGACCTTCGGCTCTCCCGAGTCTGTACAGGAGTTGTAGCGATGAGACAAGACTGTAACTACCAATTGGATACCACAAAACTGGGGAGTAAAAGGGGTAAAAAAAATAAATAAAAAATGGCATCCATTTTCAATGATTTCCCAATCATCTGAAAAGGAGAAGCTATTATGTTTTTGAATGTTTGCATTTTTTATTCAAATCACTTCCTGAATTGAGTGACTTCAATTTGAATTGACCCCAACCCTGACACACAGACACACTTTTGCATTGAATAGCCTGTGATTATTCAGTAGACACCTCCTCTTGATGAGCCCCCCGTCTCCTCCTTCTCCTCAGGTTACTATGGTGACCTGAATGCCATCATCGTGTTTGCAGCGTGCTTCCTACCGGACAGTAACTGTGATGATTATCATTACGTCATGGAGAACCTCTTCCTGTAAGTGCTACTGCTATTGATTGTGATCAAGTCAGTAGATCCATAACCATAGCATGTATCATATCATCATGTATCAAAACGCACTCAACAGTAGTGTGTGTGTGTGTGTGTGTGTGTGTGTGTGTGTGTGTGTGTGTGTGTGTGTGTGTGTGTGTGTGTGTGTGTGTGTGTGTGTGTGTGTGTGTGTGTGTGTGTGTGTGTGTGTGTGTGTGTTCAGGTATGTGATCAGCACTCTGGAGCTCATGGTTGCTGAAGACTACATGATTGTGTATCTGAATGGAGCCACACCCCGCAGGAGGATGCCTGGAATAGGTTGGATGAAGAAGTGCTACCATATGATTGACAGGAGGTAACAAGTCACACACACACACATTTGTTTTTCTATCCTTCTGGGGACCAAAATCCTATTTTCCCTAATCCCTCACCTTAAAGAAGTTGACCTAAAATCCAGAAACTCCCAAGTAATTCCATACATTGATACTACTGCTGTGTTTGCCCTCTCCCACTTCTTCTCCCTGTAGTGCTGTTCTGCAACAGCTGCAAAAACGGGTCACGTGACTTGTGACGTTGCTGGATGCAGGCCTCACTATGCTCCGTTGCCAGTGAATTAATTATTCAGAAATCTGTGAAGTTTGGACAAATTCATTGTTTTATTGAAAATTTACGGCCGATAGAGCTATTTTTGTCAAAGTACTGTCAGTTTGGAGTTAGGAAATGTGTACTTTTCCACCTAAAACATTTGCGATTATTTGATATAATTAATTTATGTAGCCAACTGCCACAGCAGTGGAGATGGGTAACAACTGTGCGTGTGCGCTCTCGGGGGAATCCCTGCTACGTAAAACTGCACGTTATGCCCTTATTCACAGATGCACATTTTATTTGGAGGAGAAGTGAGGACATCATTACACATTAGTTATACAATGTAAACAACAACTTACAACTACTGTATGTCTGACGATGAAATACTTGCGATGAAGAAAACTACTGGAGGGGTGCCGATGTTGTCGTCGAACCGTATTTATTTGAGAATTCAGAAGAAGAAATTTGACAAATTAAGCCTCAGATGGTCACCGCCCTCTAGCCACCAAAGCCCCAGCAGTTGTTTCATTGTATGGAATCACTAGGGAGTTTCTGGATTTTGGGTAAACCCCCGAAACCTAACCCGAATCCATAATTCTAATCCTAACCCTAAACCTAACCCCTAAAATAAAAAAAATTCCTTGTGGGGACTGGCAAAATGTATCCATGTTTTACTATCCTTGTGAGGACTTCAGGTCCCCACAAGGATAGTAAAACCAAAAATACACACACACATGCACACAGTACATACAGACTCATGCTTCAATTCTCACTAACTCTTGTTTTCTTTTGTGTTTTCATGTCTCATGTCAGGCTCAGGAAGAATCTGAAATCCTTTATCATTGTCCATCCGTCTTGGTTTATCCGAACAGTGTTGGGAATCATCAGACCCTTCATAAGGTGGAGATATCCATGCTTTCTCACACATTTATTTAACCAGGGAGTCATACTAAGACCAATGTCTCTTTTACAGAAGAGCCCTGAATTACGGAAAATTAGCAAAATACAAACATTGAATATGAAATGCAAACAGAAACAAAACACATTCATCAATAATAAGGTCTTCAATTAGGAATCTGAATTGCCCTAGAGGCACAGACATCTAATTTAAGAGAATTTTGAAGATTGTTCCACAAATACAGTGCAAAAAAACTAAAAGCTGATTTACATAACTCTGTAGAGACCGAAGGAATTTCCAGAGTTATCCATCCCTGAGACCGGGTGTGGTAACTCATATGTCTAACGTTTAGTAAAGCTGTAAGGTACAGTGGGATTTTTGATTAAATCATTTTTTCCCCTCATCAATCTACACACAATACCCCATAATGACAAAGTAAAAACAGGTTTTTAGACATTTTTGCTAATATAATTTCTTTCAACTTAAATATTACATTTACATACGTAAGTATTCAGACCCTTTACTTAGTACTTTGTTGAAGCACCTTTGGCAGCGATTACAGCCTCAAGTCTTCTTGGATATGACGCTACAAGCTTGGCACACCTGTATTTGGGGAGTTTCTACCATTCTTCTCTGCAGATCCTCTCAAGCTCTGTCAGGTTGGATGGGGAGCGTTGCTGCAAAGCTATTTTCAGGTCTCTCCAGAGATGTTCGATCGGGTTCAAGTCCGTGCTCTGGATGGGACACTCAAGGACATTCAGAGACTTGTCCCGAAGCCACTTCTGCGTTGTCTTGGCTGTGTGCTTAGGGTCGTTGTCCTGATGGAAGGTGAAACTTCGCCCCAGTCTGAGGTCCTGAGCGCTCTGGAGCAGGTTTTCATCAAGGATCTCTCTGTACTTTGCTCTGTTCATCTTTCCCTCGATCCTGACTAGTCTCCCAGTCCCTGCCGCTGAAAAATATCCCCACAGCATGATGCTGCCACCACCATGCTTCACTGTAGGGATGGTGCCAGGTTTTCTCCAGACGTTATGCTTGGCATTCAGGCCAAAGAGTTCTATCTTGGTTTCATCAGACCAGAGAATCTTGTTTCTCATAGTCCGAGAGTCCTTTAGGTGCCTTTTGGCAAACTCCAAGCGGGCTGTCATATGCCTTTTACTGAGGAGTGGCATATATTAGATGGGACCGGAGAGGAAGGCAGATGTTTTACGTGTCCCCAAACTATTTTGTTTGTTTATTTGCGTTGTTTGTAACTTGTTTTTTTTACTTATTTTGTACATAATGTTGCCTCTACTGTCTCTTATGACCGAAAATAACTTCTAGACATCAGGACTGCGATTACTCACCACGGACTGGCAGAATCGTTTTTTTCCTTTTAACGAGTCTGACGAGCCCGACGCGAACGATATACTACTTTCTCAGGAACAGGCCCAGATCCCTGCAATTTGCGTGAAGAGGAGGCGGAGAAAAAGGGGCCAAAGGGTGGGTTGCCTTCTGAGAATTCGTAGGCGATCAAATAAACCCCCACTTCCCTCCATTCTGCTAGCAAACGTGCAATCTTTGGAGAATAAAATCGACGAGCTATGCGGAAGATTAAACTACCAACGGGACATTAAAAACTTTAACATCTTATGCTTCAAGGAGTCGTGGCTGAACGACGACACTATCAACGTACAGCTGGCTGGTTACACGCTATACCGGCAGGATAGGACAGAGGCGTCTGGTAAGACAAGGGGGCGGCGGACTATGTATTTTTGTAAATAACAGCTGGTGCAGGATATCTAAGGAAGTCTCAAGCTAAAAATTGTCAAAGACTCCAGCCACCGTAGTCATAGACTGTTCTCTCTGCTTCCGCACGGCAAACGGTACTGGATCGCCAAGTCTAGGTCCAAGAGGCTTCTAAACAGCTTCTACCCCCAAGCCATGAGACTCCTGAACATCTAATCAAATGGCTACCCAGACTATTTACATTGCCTCCCCTCTCCCTCTTTACACCGCTGCTACTCTCTGTTGTCATCTATGCATAGTCACTTAATTTACTCTACCTACATGTACATACTACCGCAACTAACAGGTGCCCTTGCACATTGACTCTGTAGTGGTACCCCCCTGTCTATAGTCTTTCTATTGTTGTTTTACTGCTGCTCTTTAATTACTTGTTACTTTTATCTCTTATTCTTGTCCGTATTTTTTGAAACTGCATTGTTGGTTGGGGGCTCGTAAGTAAGCATTTCACTGTAAGGTCTACACCTGTTGTATTTGGCGCATGTAACTAATAAAATTTGATTTGATTTGTCTGGCCACTCTTCCATAAAGGCCTGATTGGTGGAGTGCTGCAGAGATGGTTGTCCTTATGGAAGGTTCTCCCATCTCCACAGAGGAACTCTGGAGCTCTGTCAGAGTGACCATTGGGTTCTTCGTCACCTCCCTGACCAAGGCCCTTCTGCCCCGATTGCTTAGTTTGGCTGGACGGCCAGCTCTAGGAAGAGTCTTGGTGGTTCCAATCTTCTTCCATTTAGGAATGATGTAGGCCACTGTGTTCTTGGGGACCTTCAATGCTGCAGAAATGTTTTGGTACCC